>NC_052623.1:322628241-323253241 GCF_016161935.1 Mauremys reevesii
GTATGTATTCCAGACCTCCAATCATTCTTGCAGCTCTTTTCTGAAACTTTTCCAAATTTTTCAACATCCTTTTTGAAGTGTGAGCACGAGAACTGGACACAGTATTCTGTGTAACAAGGTAGAAATGCTGTATAACAAGGTAATGTTTCTTCCCTAACTTATTTTTTCCCTACTTATGCATCAAAGGATCACGTTCACCTTTGAGCTATATCACCACATTGTGAGCTCATGTTCAGTTAACTATCGACCATGACCCTTAAGTCCTTTTCAGTGTCACTGCATTCCAGGATTCAGTCAACCACCTTGTAAGTATGACCTACAGTCTTTTCTTCTAGATAGATGTATGACTTTGCACTTGACTGTATTAAAATATATTGTTCAAATGATCCAACCTTACCAAATAAGTGGTAACATCTGGATCATTCTGGAAAACTGACCTGTACCCATCACTATTTACTAGGGCTATCGATTAATCACAATTAACTCATGCAATTAACTCAAAAAAATTGTGATTAATTGCAGTTTTAATTGTACTGTTAAACAATAGAATACCAATTGAAATGTATTAAATATTCTTGAATTTTTTTCTACATTTTCAAATATATTGATTTAAATTACAACACAGAATACAAAGTGTACAGTGCACACTTTATTATTTTGATTACAAATATTTGCACTGTAAAATGGTAAACAAAAGAAATAGTATTTTTCAATTCACTTCATACAAGTACTGTAGTGCAATCTCTTTACCATGAAAGTGCAATTTACAAACAGATTTTTTGTTGTTGTTACATAACTGCACTCCAAAACAAAACAATGTAAAACTTTAGAGCCTACAGATCCACTCAGACCTACTTCTTATTTAGCCATTTGCTGAGACAAACAAGTTTGTTTACATTTACAGGATATAATGCTGCCTGCTTCTTATTTACCATGTCACCTGAAAGTGAGAACAGGAGTTCAAGTGGCAATTTTGTAGCCGGCATTGCAAGGTATTTAAGTGCCAGATATGCTAAACATTCATATTCCCCTTTATGCTTTGGCCACTATTCCAGAAGATGTGCTTCCATGCTGACGACACTTGTTAAAAAAAATATTGCATTAATTAAATTTGTGACTGAATTCCTTGGGGGAGAATTGTATGTCTCCTGCTCTGTTTTACTTGCATTCTTCGTATAGTTCACATTACAGCAGTCTCGGATGATGACCCAGCATATGTTTTAAGAACACCTTCGCAGATTTGACAAACGCAAAGAAGGTACTAATGTGGGATTTCTAAAGATAGCTATAGTACTCGACCCAAGGTTTAAGAATCTGAAGTGCCTTCCAAAATCTGAGAGGGACAAGGCGTGGTGCATGCTTTCAGAAGTCTTAAAAGAGCAACACGCCGATGTGAAAACTACAGAACCTGAGTCACCAAAAAAGAAAAACAACATTCTGCTGGCATCTGATTCAGATGATGAAAATGAACATGTACGGTCCACACTGCTTTGGATTGTTATCAAACAAAACCTGTCATCAGCATAGACACATGTCCTCTGCAATGGTGGTTTAAATATGAAGCGACATATGAATCTTTAGCACATCTGGCATGTAAATACTTTTTGATGCCTGCTACAACAGTGCCACGTGAATGTCTGTTCTCACTTTCAGGTGTCATTGTACACAAGAAGCAGGCATTATCTCCTGCAAATGTAAACAAACTTGTCTGTCTCAGCAATTGGCTGAACAAGAAGTAGGACTGAGTGGACTCATAGGCTCTAATGTTTCCATTGTTTTATTTCTGAATGCAGTTTTTTTGTACATAATTCTACATTTGTAAGTTCAACTTTCACGATAAAAAGATTGCACTAAAGTACTTGTATGAGGTGAATTGAAAAATGTGTTTTTTACAGTGCAAATATTTGTAATAAAAATAAATATAAAGTGAGTACTGTGGACTTTGTATTCTGTTTTTTAACTGAAATCAATATATTTGAAAATGCAGAAAACATCCACAAATATTTAAATAAATGGTATTCTATTATTGCTTAATAGCATGATTAATCATGCAATTAATTTTTTTAATTGCTTTCCAGCCCTACTATTTACCACTACACCAATTGGTGTCATCTGCAAATTTTACCAGTAATGATTTTATATTTTTTTCCATCTTAAGAGATTATTGAGAAAGCTTAGCACTGGGCCAAGAACAGATCCCTGCAGGATCCCACTAGAAATACCCCCTAATGGATAATTATTCTCATTTGCAATCTTTTGTTAGCCAGTTTTTAATTCATTTAATAAGGGCTACATAGATTTTGTATAGTGCTCATTTAAAAAAAAAAATCAGAATGGCGTGAGAGACTATGTCAAAGGCCTTAGAGAAGTCCAAGTATCTCACGTGAACAGTTACCTTTATCAACCAACCTTGTAATCTCATCTAAAAATAGCGTTTGTTTGATTAGACCTATTTTCTATTAAAAAAATCCCATATTGATAGGCATTAATTACATTACAATTCTTTAATTATTTACTGACTGTGTCCCATAACAGCTTTTCCACGATTTTTCCTGGGACAGATGTTAGGCCAAACAACCTACAGTTATCCCATTGACCCTTTTTAAATATTAGCTTTTCCCCAGTCCTCTGGAACTTCCTCAAAGTACCAAGATTTGTGCGGTTTTTTTTGGTTTGTTTAAAAACCACATACACACACTCCATCCTCCAAACCAGTTTACCAGTGTAACTTTCAAATCCAAAACATCAGTACAAGATGGAAAGAAAAAACATTAAAACATACTCAGTTTACTTGTCTGTGTAGCAACAGTCACCATTCGAGGCACAGCCACTATGTTTCTCTCCTTTGGTACCATGCATTTTGTTTGCTCATTTTGCATTTTCTTTTTCTGAAAAGAGCACTACAGAAGACACACACACATACACACAAAATCAAGGGTAAGCAAGGCTGTAACCTTACAGCAACTATTCTCTCTTAGAAATGCTTTTAAGATGGTTAGAAATGTTTAGCATTTCCTCCCATTTAACTGCATATCAACTGAAAAAAAATGGGGGGAGGGGGAAAAGGACAAAGAGGAAAGAAAAAACCCTGAAATATACCCTCACATCCTGGCCCCTTTTACTTTAACGAAAGAAAAAGAAAAAAAGTTACTCATGACACCTTCATCTTAAAGCACTGTTGCTAACTGCACAGATATTCTGCAGATTTAGATGAGTTTTCAAAAGTTAGCATTGGTTTATTGCTTTTTTTCCTGTAAGAACTGCCAATATGTACATTTTGGGCTATTTTAAAGGAAATATCCACCTCTTTTTATGATGCATTTAATCAGGAGTCACATCAAGAGTGGATCAATCGCATCAGGAAGCATAATTATGCTTCACAAAAGGATTCTCATTTGCTCCTATAGTCAGTATGATTTGCTGCCCAGTATCTTTAAAAAGGAGCTTATGAAAACCAGTCTAAAGCAAATCTGGCCACCTAAACTCAGTTTCATTAGCAGTTTCCCTTTCAGAAACCAAAATCATGGACAACAGTTAGATCCACTCAAAGCACTGAACTGTGAAACAAGATCTTCGCCACCAGAAGGAAGACATCATAAATACACCAGACATAACAAGTATCAGAGGGGTAGCCGTGTTAGTCTGGTTCTGTAGAAGCAGCAAAGAATCCTGTGACACCTTATAGACTAACAGACGTTTTGCAGCATGAGCGTTCATCCACGAAAGCTCATGCTGCAAAACATCCGTTAGTCTATAAGGTGCCACAGGATTCTTTGCTGCTTCTACAGACATAACAATGCATTCACTATTGTGCTGGTCCTCTCTAAAACTATATCTGCAGTCAGGGCCAGCTTTAGGCTGATTCCCCCTGAATCGGGCCCCGCGCCCTAAAGAAGAGCACCTAACTTTTTAATTTCTACTCACTCGGCGGTGGTCCAGGTCTTCGGCGGCATGTCCTTCACTCGCTCCGGGTCTCCGGCGGCGGGTCTTTCAGTGCCACGGAAGACCCGGACCGTCACTGGGTATTCAAATCGGACCCTGCACTTCCTAAAGCCAGCCCTGTCTGCAGTAGCTAACTGTTGCCATTTAAGTGTAAAAGATTATAAGAAATACATTTATAGTAGATTTACCATGTCTTTCTTCTTGGTATACTGTTCATGATCATCAGCAACAGTACGACATCCCATATTATTCCAAGTCTTGACAACTTGTGGGGATTGTAAAACCAGAGTATCTGGAAATAACACTTTGGGTTTAAGGAAGGGGAAAGAGAAAAAGAGCAAAAATTCTGAAAATGCATTTGACATGGCTCTATCAATATAGATACATTAAGATACTTACTGTTAATGTTTAATTATAACTGAAACATCAGCTTCTTTCCTTGCACTTGAAATTAGCCGTGTCCAATTTATGAGAATCTGATGTAAAAACCTTAGGTATGGTGAGGGAGAAATTGGAAGGTAAAATTGAAGTCCATGTTTACATTTCTGTAGGCTGTAGAGCTGATCAGAAATGTGCAACTCTTTTCAATAAAAAGGCCATTATATTTAGCCGACTCTAACAGAGGAGGATTACGTAAAAAGTTTAAAGTTGAAAGCAGGAATTCTGCATCTTCCCTATATTCCTCCTGCATTTTTCCCTATTTACCCACCTGGGAAGTCCTGCAGAACTCTTTCAAATTGTGCAAAACATAGTGGCACCAGTAGTTAGAAATTGATTAGATTTGTTAGTTCTAATTGGAGTCAAACTTCTTTCCTCATGTATAGATACCATAGAGGGGAAATCAGTTTTCATAGTGGTTGCTCTGTGACAAAGGATTGCTACTCTCTGGACAAAGATATGGGGTAATTTAGGTGAATGGATAGAAGCCCCAGTGAAACATTGCATTTTTAAATCTGACCAGAAGAGTACAGTACATTAACTTCCCATCAGTGTGGGAGGAAAAATGCCCTAGGCCATTGGAAAGTTACCTTTTTCACCCAGATAGATGCCTTGTTCAACTGCAAACTGGCATCGCCTGCTGTTAGTCCTGTCAACAGAATAGCAATAGTGTGGATTAAACTAAAAACGAAAGTTTCCATAGAATACAGCAATATTCACTTCCTCTCTGAGTCAATGCTATATATCAATGACTTAAATGAAACATTACGCCTCTATAACATCATATACTTCTTCCCTCAATTCCTATTTTCATGTGGTACTTAGCTGAAGGATTACTTGGTCAAGTTTCCTTTACAGGCATATTTCACTAAACTTTAAAATAGAAAAATTGATAAAATATGAAAAAAAAGTGTCTCTCATTAAAGGACAAAATAAGTTTCCTTGAATTTCAGAGATAAGCAGGGTAGGAAGATATTTTTCCTTAAAAAACAAACAACCCCCCCCCAACTTGTTTTATTAAGGAAGATGAAGTGATGAATTTTTACTGAAAATAATGCTTTCTAAGAAATTTTTGATGTTGGCAGCATACTAAAAAAAAAAATGCAGTGAAGTCAATATCAGCCATTCTTGTCCTGCTCTGATGCCACAGTTATTTCAATTACAGAGTCCGATTTTCCATTGCCTGGCACCTAGAGTAGTCATTTGCATGTAAAAGAATGGGTTTAAAATGTAAATCACTCCCTTTCTGACTTGACAGTATTTTGCACAGATGTAAATGAGTACATGAGATGCCAGTCAATGGACTATCCGGTTCTAAGATTTTGTTTGTCCTTCACCTTCATGTGAACTTCTCAGAACTAACCAAATGGTCGTGTAATAAGACTAACATAATAAAGGACAGTGAAATACAGCTTTTTAAAAGTCTACAAAAATACCTATTCAATGCAAATTCTACATCCATGGGTTCAAAGTTGTAAACCTGTTCAAACTCTGGGTTAAGTCTCAGAGTAGCATCTTCATCGTGAATCTGTTTGAGAAGACAGTTTATTAGTCATGTAAGATCTGAGGGCACTCAGCACTCCATAGGATCAGATCCCTTATGTTTGAAAAATCTTCTGAAACGTTTGCTCATACTACATAAAAACAAAAAATGGATAACAGCTACCATATAATTTCATATTTCTACATAAGAGTTTTACAGAGTTTGCTTTTAGTGGGTGACATTTGTAGTGTTGAGAAGAAGCAAAAGCTTCTGTCTTCCAAGTACACAGTATGAAAAAGTTAGAATCAATAATTTGGGGGAGAGTAACTGAAATGAATCCAGTTTCACAAAAGCTAAACAATTACTCCTCTAACTCTCAGTTTCCCCTTAGTTTTGTGGACTACTGTTTCTTAGCAGAAAAGCTAACTCACTCACCTCAGTAACATAAGCAATGTACTCTATTATATGCTCAGAGTAGTCTTGACTTTTTAATATCACTTTGTCGCCTAGTTTAAAAAAAAATAAATACGTTTAGTATAAAAATACTGTTACAAGATATTGGAAATTCTCACTGCAATACTAGCCACTGGTGGGAGGGGCAATAAAGTGAAACTTAATGAGTTTCAAGGGTCCTGTAAATTCACCAATGAAGTGACATCACTGAAGATGATGCACTTGTGCACACCTCAGCTCAGTTTAGTCTTATGTTCTTAAAACTGGTATACCTATGGGTTTTGTTTTTGTGTGTGTAAGTAATACTTACGAGGCACCTATTGTGGTATACTACTAACACAGTTTCAGCACTATTTATTGGAAATAACATCCTGCACATTGCAACGAATTTCAAAAATTCTGATCTCAAAAAGTTAACGCCTTTAACCTGGCTTTACATTTAGCCTCTCACATGTTCTCTAGTTTAGTATAACACTAGACAGTATATTTTCTATGGAAAACTCAATCATCTACTACTGTACATCAGAATCCTGAATATATCAGGACAAGCCATGAAAGCACACAAACACACATACTGCCTCTTCAAAGCATAACATCTCCAGAAATCAAACATTCTGAGGCACTGTAATAAAATATAGTGGCATAATATTTCATTTATCTAGGTGCCAGGGTTAATAGCTATCTCTCCAAATGTTTTTTAAGAGAAAACATGGAAAAGATAAAATGCATGAGTTTCTATTGTGTAGACTGAGAATATTGCTCATCTTGCTATTCAGCTTTTACAATTTTATTAAGCGTAAACCATCACCTGCATATAAGGAAGGTCTTCCCTCTGCCAACCCTGGCACTTCCAGCACCAAGAAGTTTCCATTCTTTTTCAAAATAACTCCACTCATGCTAAATTCTTTGATCTCCATTTCAGCATGGATCTCCTCAAGCCAGAGCAGGGTAGAAAGGTTTGCTTTATAGTTAGACAGATTCAGTCGCTGAAAATTAAAAAAAGGTAAGTTATGTGTATTGCAATAGTGTCTAGAAGCCACAACAAAAATCTGAGTCCCTTGTGTTAGGCGCCATACAAAATACATATGAAGAGACCTCCCTGCCTCAAAAGGTGTACAACCTAAGTAGAAAAACAACAGACAAAGGTAGCGGAGAACAGAGGCACAGAATGACATGACTTGCCCAAGATCACACAGAAGTTAGTGGTAGAGCTGGAAACATAACTCAAGTCTCCCATTTCAGTGCCTTATCCACTAGACCATGGTACCTCTCTAATGAAAGATTTGGGAAGAGCATCAGGCTTAATTTACCATTTTCATGTACATGAACAGGGATTTTCAGAAGAGTCTAAGCTGGTTAGGCACCCAAATCCCATTGAAGTTCAAGAATTCCCTGTGGTTCCTTTGATAAATCCAAGCCACAGTACTTCTACACTTTTTGCATTATAATCTGAGAGATGTCTCTAAAAAAAAAATCAGCGTACAGGGTAAATACAGAAGTATCCTGGTTTTGGCTGTATTTTATTTAGATCATACTACTAATTTTGTAACGAAAACGAGTAGTTCCAAAAATAGCTAAGATTTAGTATTTGACCTTTAAGTAAGCATAAGGTTCTCAGAGAGCGTTTTTCTAATACCAAATACCAACAGATCCGCCCTCGCACCCTAAAATAACATGCTGAGCGTTTAGGAAAAAATAAGAGAATGAACTATTGGAAGAGTCAGAAGGTGTCTGTCTTAATTATAAAATAATTTTAATGAGACGAGCTAATAAAAAGGAAAATATTGTGGTTTTATTTGTATTTAATTCCTTACTTTCAAAAGAAGAAAGCAAGACCCAGTACTGGCACTAAAAAGTAGACAAAGGAATTGTAGTTTTTGGTATCAGGGAAGCTACTGGTTCACAGGAAATGGATAAAGTAAAAATGTTACTGATTTATGCAGTTCAAAAGGCTCTTTTAAAAACATTAGCAAAAACAAAAAGCATTCAGGCTACCCTAGTTACTTGTAACTTCCTAGAGGAAAAGTGTGAGAGACTAATTTGAGATCACTTATTTTTCAACTGGCCAACATTACTCACATTTAAACTGCCAAGGCAGGTGTGCCATCGAGGAACACTCAAGATGGGACTGACTGAAAGAATCCCCCTGTCAAACACTACTCCAAGGCCTGGTCTACACTAAGAGGGGGGGGGGGTCGAACTAAGGTACGCAAGTTCAGCTACGCGAATAGCGTAGCTGAACTTGAAGTACCCTAGTTCGAACTACTCACCCGTCCAGACGCCGCGGGATCGAAGTCCACGGCTCCAAGGTCGACTCCGCCACCGCCGTTCGCAGTGTTGGAGTTCCGGAGTCGACCAGAGCGCGGGGGGAGTTCGAACTATCGCGTCTTGATTAGACGCGATGGAGTTCGAACTCCAAGAAGTCGAACTCTCCGCGTCGACCCGCGCGGTAAGTATAGACCTACCCCAAGAGGGATCACTTATGAGACTTAACAACAGAGGATGTGCAGAGGGCAGCTCAAGATGGATAGAGATGGTAGAATTTTGTTTGTGCCCTAAACTATTTCTGACAGAGCAGGAAGGATTCAAATTCAGATTACACTGCGATTCTCACCTTTTTCCCAAATCACAAATAAAGAAATGAGCACTGTCTATTGAATACAGAAGTAGCGGCACTAGCGGATTTTTAACAAATACTGTCACTGCATTCTGTGCCACGTTTAGTAGCAGATTTAGCTTATCACAGGGGTTCTCAAACTGTGGGTTGGGACCCCAGAGTGGGTCGTGATTCTGTTTTAATGGAGTTGCCAGGACTGGCATTGGGCTTTTGCTTCAGCCCTGAGCCCCAGCAAGTTTAAGTCTCACCACCGGGGCCGAAACCAAAGCCTGAGAGCTTCATCCCTGGGTGGTGGGGCTCAGGTTTCAGCTTCAGCCCTGGGCGACGAAGATCAGGTTACAGGCCCCCACCCAGGGCAGTAGGGCTCAGGGCTTTGGTGCCCACTCTTGGGGTCATGCAGTAATTTTTGTTGTCAGAAGGGGGTTGCAGTGCAATGAAGTTTGAGAACCCCTGGTTTATCACAAGGCTAACATACAGAGATCGTTCTTGGTTTGTGAAAGACTGGAATGCCTCAGAACATACAGGTCATTTGGAGTTTCTTGGAAACAGTCTCATGGCCCTGCTGTCTTATTGCAATGCCTCAGTTGTCCCTTCAGAGGCCACTTGTCAAACCAGACAACAGGTTTTTTGGTTAAGTCACAATCTGGATTTCAGAGTCCTAGGTGAGTCCCTCTCTGAGCTGAAGCAGTTATGCTTAGACCGTAAAAAGGTAGCTAGGTGATTCTGAAAGAGACACAAGGACATGCTGACCAGAAGCCAGGACTGTGAGCTCTGTAGACAAAGAGCTGCCATGTTTATGGCTGTTTGATTTTATATTTTTTATTTAGAGTTTACAAAAATGATCAATCACGAAGGGAATGTGACCAGAGAATTCGCTGGTTTACGTTATGTTGTTTGAAAAGCAGTCCTTTAAAATAACCCAGAAACCATAGACAGGATTCCCCCACCCCTCTGCAAAAAAACCACAACTGCTCACATCTTCTGTGAACTCTCTCTCCAATCATTCAGACTCAGGCCATGACTCAGGGAATTTTGAGGAAGAGCTGGGACACTGAAGAGTTGTGAAACACTGCATTATCCAGAAAGCAGTATAGTAATAAACTCTCTAGAGTTGCTCCAGTCTACTTCACAAACCCTGTCCTCCTCCTCCTCCCTATTCCTGTTAATCCTGTGCCTACTTCCGCTCTGTTCCTTCCCACAATCATACACTGTTAGTTCAAGAAACATTCTCTTGCAGCTCTGGCATCTGAGATGGCCTTTTCCATATGGCACTCTAATATACTGCCCATCCATTTTCAAACTCTCACTTGCCTAGGCCTTCTAATTTCTTCTCTGGTTCAGGACCTGCAATATGCTGACTCCCACTAAAGTCAAGAGAGCATCTACCAGGATCAGACTCTTATTTTGTAATTAGATTTTGTAGACCTACATGATGTCCATTATTAAGGCTACATTTTAGTCACACGTATTTTTAGTAAAAGTCATGGACAGGTCATGGACAGTAAACAAAAATTCACAACCTGTGGCCTGTCCATGACTTTTACTATATACCCTTAACTAAAACTTGGGCAGGGGGCCATGGGTGCTCTGGGGAGGCAGTGCAGGGGCACCACAGGTGGTGGAGAGGAGGGGGTTGCCAGGCAGGGGCACATGACCCAGGACCCCTGCTGGTGATAGGGAGGGTTCCAGTCAGGTGGGAGGGGGCAGTGCATGGCCCAGGACCCACGCTGGTGCTGGGGAGCGAGAAGGAGGGCGGACAGCGGCCCAGGACCCCTGCTGGTACTATAGAGGGAGAATTGGCGGGGCTGGCAGGCTCCCTACCCAGCTCTGCGTGTCCCTACAGCTCCTAGGGGGAGGGACAATGAAGGGCTCTCCGTGTGCTGCTCCCACCACCAGTGCCAGCTCCATAGACTGAGAACTGCAACCGATGGGAGCTGTGAGGGTGGGAGCTGCGGAGCCCCCTGGCCCTTCTGGCTAGGAGCTGCAGGGACATGCCAGTGGGAGCCGGGGAGCCCCTCACCCCGAGGTAAGTGCTGCCCCGCACCCCAACCCCCTGCCCATAGCCCCGAGCCCCCTCCCACACACCCAAACTGCTGCTGCAGGCAGCTCCTGAGCCAGCACCGGCTGCTGCAGAAGTCACGGAATCCATGACAGACATTCAGCCTTAACCATTATTTATTTATATATATATATATATATATATATATATACACACACACACACACACACCCACCCACCACAGCAGCTACACAGGAGTATTTTTGTATGTGTTCAGGCTGGCATTCATAAAGATGCAAAGAGAGAGATTTTACACTTGCATATATGTGTGCACACATACCTCTGCAAGGAGAGGTTGAAAAGTCAGTATGTCCAATTTCCGCTCCACACATTTTCTTAATCTATCCGGTATGGGATACTGTGGTAGGAAACTTGGAAGATGTCTTCTACAACTTCTAAAATAAGAATTCAAAGTTACTTCACGACAGTATTTTTAGGTTGCACAAAGTAGTTCTTACAAACTACATTTTGCTGGTTAGTGTGGATTTCTTTACTAAAGAGTAAGAACAAAACTCAAGATTCTGTAGTTACTAAAATAAGCGTAAGTTTTAAAAAAAATAAAATCTTCACATGAAAGACCACTAGTTAGCAAAACACCAGCCTCAAGGCTACAAAGGCTATTTTAACTATCAAACGTTCTGACCAACTTTTTCCTCCCTAATGAAGGTGTTGTGGTGAACAATTTAATGCTAGTTACAGATTTAGAGTATCTGTTTAGTATATTTTGTCTGTTTAAATTTACTTATCTAAAGACTGTTCCCTGTTTTTCATTCAAGATTTTTCTAGTTTATATTGTCAAGACCCAGTTACATCAAATGACTTGATCACTCTCTCACATATCAGTAATTCAGTCAAGGGACTTTCTGGGTTTCTGTCTTGCTGTCCAAAACACAATTAGATTGCACCACTCCTACTAGTGGGTGCGCTCTGGCAACATCTTTAATTCTAATTAGCCTCTAGCTCATTCATAAGTGTATAACATGCAGCAACAGGGCAGTTTGTGAATCATAAGAAAAACCTCTATAAAGAAGTTAAAATAGTTTGCTAAACAGGGAAAAACTATTTCAGCAATAGAACTTTGAAGAAACCCTCCCGTTTTTATTTCTTTTTCCAGTTTACTGAATGAATAGTACACCTCTACCTCAATATAACAGAGTCCTCAAGAGCCAAAAAATCTTACCGCATTATAGGTGAAACCGCGTTATATTGAACTTGCTTTGATCCACCAGAGTGCGCAGCCCCCCGCCAGTCCCGGAGCAGTGCTTTACCATGTTATATCCAAATTCGTGTTATATCGGGTCGCATTATATCGAGGTAGAGGTGTAGTTACAACAGGAGATAAGCTAGTTCAGTACGATAAACTGCCCTGGAACTAAAGTTACACATTTACTTCAATACGCATTATATAAAGGTATGTCTTTCCATATCCTTCATATTAGACACAGCTGAATGTGGATTATTTGATAGTACCTTTTGTGTTCTGTTACAGCCACTGTAGTCTTCATGTGCTGTAACTCCGGAATAACTTTATGCTTTCTTAGTGAAAATGGTTCAGTGGCTGCTATTAGAGATTCCTCTTCATTTATTACAGTTACTTCAATGTAACGTCCAATAATAAAATCAGAAAAACAAAGCAACAGAAGTTCTTTGCAGTGGCCAGGGTTTCTTTAAGTAAACAAGCAAAAATAAGTTAGGTTTTTCAAAACCACAGATATTACTTATCAGTTCAGCAATCACAATATTGTTGAAAGAGACTGATTAGGTTTTGAGGGACGTCCCTAAAAATCAAGTAATGGCTGATTTAGAAGAATTCTTCATATTCACAAAATTTGAAAGAGTTTTAGTTGAGTCCAGCTACCATTTCCTAAAGGAAAGTTTAAAAAAAAAATCTAAGCACTAAAAAAGTCCAAATATTAACAAGCCTGAACTTGAAAAAAAAAAAGTTTAAAGGGCAACTGTACTTTAGAAGAGAAATATCAGTCTGAAAATTTTGTACCTACTATAATCACAAGTATCACCCCTGTGGTTACTAAAACTGAATGGAGTTAGCCAAAAGTATATCCTGTGTACTGTCACTCCACTGCTGAAAGGCCTCATCCAGGATGCATCTCATTACACAGCAGCAAAAACTCTGCTCTACAGGAGGTCTGTGTTCCTCTGCATGGACCTCGAGCAGCTGACAGAGCTAGTGAGGAAGCCTGACCCCTCAAAGACATGCATTTCCTGTCAGCAGAGGAAGTGACAACAAGGGGAGTGCAAATTCCTGCAAAGGAGAGTTTGAGTTTATGCTCCAGACTATCAGAGCTCTTATCCCACACAACCCATTCATTTAATCCCTTTCCAGGTTCTGTCCCAGCATTGGGCCCAATACCAAATTTTCTCCTCATCTCTCCAACACATACAACTTAGTTCTGATTCTCTACCCCAACCCCCCCACCCCAGCTGTCTGAGTCTTAACGAGCTCTCCCACTGAAACTTACAACAAACATTAAGTCCCAGATCAACAAAGGTGTGTAGGATCCTTCCTTTCACTGAAATTAGGAGCCTAAATACCTTTGAGGATCTGGGCTTATGTGCCTATAAAAGGTGCTCAGCCTTATACAAAAACAACTACCAAGTGATCTCCAAGCCCTCCACTTATCCCACACCTGTTGCCTCCCTAAAGGTTCAGCATCCTCTTACTGTTCTTTCTCAAGAAGATATGTACAGAGTTACCCAATCCACATACAGTAGGGTCCCAGGCTCTGGTCACACTTTCCATGATAGCTCAGCAATGGAAGGGGAGCACACAGAAAATCTGTATTTCTTCTCCTTCAGAGGTGGGTTTCACAAACAGATCCTACCCTAAAAGAATGTTTTTCTTCAATTTCTATTAGGGCTACTCTATCTAAAACAGCTCTCATAAAAACTGGAAATTAAGTTGCTGCACCATTGTTTTAGTGACAGTGCAGCAATGGAGATAGGTTAAAACTGTGCTATTTTTCCATGTTTTAAATTAGAATCACACAAGTGTGATGCACATTTATAACACGGTTTCACAAAAATAAAAAATATTTTGCATGGCATGTGCCTCTGTTATTAAACGGAAGAGTTTTCTTTAATCAGCTAACGTCATTCTTCTTGTGAAGCAGAACCTGTGTGCTCTATGCTGTTAAATTACAGAAATCCAATATGTAGGCAAACAAAAAAAAGTTAAGTTTCCAGAACAGCTCAATTTTGAGTATCCCAGTACAGAGCATTTATAAAGCTCAGGACTTAAACAAGACTATCCATAAAAATATGCACTTTGGGTATTTTTTGCTCAAAATAAGACCATGTCTTACTAGTGTTATTAAAACAAGTACTCATTCTGCTTTGTTTGTCCATTTACTTCTTTACCCTCAAACAGAAAAAACTGTTACTAACCTTTCTGTAACTGTTGTTCTTTGAGATGCGTTGCTCATGTCCATTCCCATGTAGGTGTGTGCGTGTCGCGTGCACAGTCACAGGAAGATTTTTCCCTCAGTAGTATCTGTCGGGTCAGTCCCAGCGCCCCCTGGAGTCTCCCCCTCATGGTGCTATAGAAGGGCCTGCCACCCCTTCAGTTCTTTCTTGCCAGCAACTCTGACAGAGGGGTAAGGCGGGTGAGCTTGGGAATGACATGAGCAACACATCTCAAAGAATAACAGTTACGGAAAAATTAGTAATAGTTTTTTTTGTTTTTTTTTCTTTGTGGGCTCTCTCATGTCCATTCCCATGTAGGGGATTCCCAAGTAGATAAAGGAACTGGGTTCAGAGTTCAACAGGCAGACTGTAGCACTGCTTTGCCAAATCCAGCATCATCTCCGGCCTGCTGCGTGATGGCATAATGGGTTGCAAAGGTGTGGACTGAAGACCATGTGGCTGCTCTACAGATATCCTGGATGCGAACCTGGCCACAAATGCCAGTGAAGATGCTTGCGCCCTTGTGGAGCGTGCTGTCAGTGCCAGAGAAGGGAACTTTGCCAAGTCACAGCACATGCGAATACACAAAGTAATCCATGAAGAAATTCTTTAGACTGAGACTGGGAGGCCCTTCAGCCTATCAACCACTGTTACAAGAGCTGAGTAGTCTTCCTAAATGATCTGATCCGATCTAGGTAAAGCCAGCGCCTACCTGATGTCTAGCAAGTGGTGCCTCTGCTCCTGGCTATTTGCAGGTGGCTTCAGGAAGAACACAGGGAGGAAAACGTCCTGGTTATTGTGGAACTGCAATACCATCTTTGGGAGGAAGGCCAGGTGGGGGCAGAGTGAACCTTGTTCTTGATGAAAACTGTGTAGGGTGGTTCCAAAGTGAGGGCCCTGATTTCTGAGACTTTCCTGGCTGATACGATGGCTACGAGGAAGGCCACCTTCCATGATAGAGCAAAGATCATGTTGCCAAAGGCTCGAATGGTGCCCCCATCAGTCTTGAGGAAGACCAAGTTAAGATCCCAAGGGGGGGGATCGTCTATTTTACCTGTGGGTAGAGTCTGTCCAGTACTTTAAGAAAACAGCTACAGAACATGATAGCGAAGATGGACCTGCCACTCACCCTGGGTGGAAGGCCAAGATAGCTGCCAGACATACCCTAATCAAAAAGACACAGACCGTCCTTGCTGTTTTAAATGTAACGACGAGTCCAGGATACACGGTACTGTAGTTCGAGTGGGCAAGATCCCCTTCTGTCCAGCCCAGATAGAGAACCTTTTCCATTTCACCAGATAGCCATCCATCAGGGCCACCATTCTTCTCCCTAACAGGACCTCAGAACCTGCCCCAAGCATACTAACTCCAAAGGGTTCAGCCATGGAGCTTCCAAGCTGTCAGGTGGAGGGATCCAAGACCCAGACGAAGGAGATGTCCGTGATCCTGGGAGATCAAGTCTGGAAACAGTGGCAGGGTGATTGGTTCTTTGATCGAGAGCTGCAGGAGGGTGGTGAACCGATGCTTGTGTGGCCATGCCAGCATTACCAGGGTCAGGCTCGCTTTGTCCCCTTTGACCTTCAATAGAAGCTTGTCTATGAGCGGAATAGGTGGGAATGCACAGAGAAGATGGTCCTTCCGGGGAAGAAGAAACATCTCTGAGTGAGCCTGGACTGTGATTTTGGAAAGAGCTGCAGACACTTCCCATTGTATCTTATCGCAAACAGGTCTATATGGGGAGTTCCCCACCTGGAAAATACTCCCTATGACATCTGGGCAAATGGACCCCTCGTGATTGGAGAAGGATCTGCAGAGATGATCCGCTAACTTGTTTTGAGCTTCCAGAAGGCAAGAAGTCTCGAGGTGTATTGAGTGGGTTATGCAGAACTCCCATAAGTGGAGAGCTTCCTGGCATAGGGTGGCGCTCCCTCTTCTCACCTATCTGGTTTATATAGCATATTGCTGTCATGTTATCTGTAAGATGTTGTCAAACATCTGCCCTCTAGACGGGGCCAGAATGTTTGACAAGCAAGACACATTGCTCGGAATTCTCTCCTGGGACCAGAGACCTTGAGTTCTGTGGTCCCCCAGGTGAGCTCCCCATTCCAACTCGGAATCATCAACGGCTGCATTCTCCTGAATGGAATGCCTGCACAAACCACCCCTGAATCCAGCCCCCATAAGAGGGAGCTGATCACCCAAGGAAAAGTGTGAAAACTTTGTCCAGGAGGTTGCAGCCTGGCCAGTAAACTGTCGCTTGCCAGGCCTGCAGTGGTCTGAGTCGCAACCTTTTGTGCTTTACCACATATGTGCACGATGCTATGTGCCCCAGGAACTTCAGGCAGGTACTCGCAGAGGTGGTAGGATGTTTTCCGAGATGGTCTACGATAGAAGTCAGTACCTGGAATCTGGCTTCTGGGAAGGAGGCCTTGACCTGGACTGAGTCGAGAACAACTCCTATAAACTCTATCCTTTGGGTGGGGTATTCAGCAACTGGCCTACCATCTGGAAGGCTGAGAGTATTAACTGGATGTGCTCTTTCACCTGAGCTCTGGACTGGTCTCTGACCAGCCAGTTGTTGAGGTAAGGATACACCTGTATTCTTTGTTTTTTCAGGAAGGCCGCAACTACTGCCATGCACTTTGTGAAGACCCAAGGGACCTCTGAAAGGTTGAATGGCAATACTATGAACTGGTAGTGCACCTGTCCCACCATGGACAGCAGTAATCATCTGTAGTCCGGGACTTTAGAGATGTGAAAATATGCCTCCTTCAAGTCGAGGGCAGCATACCAGTCTCCTGGATCCAGAAAGGGGATAATGGAGGCCAGGGAGACCATGTGGAACTTCAGCTTCTTCATGAATTTGTTGAGGTTTTCCAAGTCTAGAATAGGTCTGAGACTGTCCTTGGCCTTGGGGATTAGGAAATATCAGGACTAAAATCCCCTGCCCCTTAACTCCAGAGGAACTTCCTCTACTGTTCCCAGTTGCAGAAGTGTTCATAGTTCTCAGAGTAGGAGTTGCTCGTGACAAGGATCCCTGAAGAGGGACAGGGAGGAAGGATAGGAAGAAGGGGAATAACTCAATTCTAGAGTGTATCCCAGTCCTATCATGTGTAGCGCCCAACGATCTGAGGTGATATGGGCCCATGCCCGATAGAAGTGGGCTAGCTGGTCCACAGAAATAGGAGAGGTTGGATCCAGGTGAAGCTCTGATACACTGTCCTCGAGCGCATCCTCAAAACACCCTATTTGGCATCCGATGATTGCCTGGTGGGCCCAGATCCCTGGGTCGAGGAAGGCTGGGGAGGAGGTCTGCTCTTGTAATTCCTGTCCCTCCTTCTACCATAGTCCTGTCTTAGTTGTGACTGCTAGAACTAAGATAATGATTGTGGCTTGAAATGTTTTCTTGGTGGGACCCGGGTGTGCAGACCCAAAGATTGCAGCATGACCCTGAAGTCTTTCAAGCTGTGCAGTTTAGCATCTGTTTGCTCGAAAAACAGCACTGTGCCTTTGAAAGGCAAGTGTTGAATGGTCTGCTGCACGTCATGAGGGAGGCCTGCAGTCGGGAGGATCTCTGCATCACCACCACCGATGCCATGGTCCTTGCAGCTGAGTTGGCTGCATCCAGAGCTCCCTGCAAGGATGCCTTTGCCACGGCCCTGCCCTCCTCAATCAAGGTTGAGAATTCTGCTCTGGGACTCTTGGGGTAAATAGGTCTTTGAATTTTGTCATTGCTCCCAGTTGTTAAAATCATAACTATGGAGCACCTGTTGATTAGCAGTGAGAAACGGGAGCCCCCGTGGCATAGATCTTCCTGCCAAAGAGGTCCAGCTTCTCTGCATTCTTAACCTTTGGGGTAGGATCCAGCTGCCTTTGTCTCTCATGCTCATCTGCTGCCGAGACTACTAGGGATCCCAGAGGGGGATGTGTGTAGTGATATTCAAACCCCTTTGGTGGGGCAAAGTATTTTCTCTCCAGCCATAGTTTGCAGAGAGGCTGGAGTTTGCTGTTTCGTGACAGGGCTACCCTTG
Organism: Mauremys reevesii; assembly: GCF_016161935.1. Lineage (NCBI taxonomy): Eukaryota > Metazoa > Chordata > Testudines > Geoemydidae > Mauremys > Mauremys reevesii. The sequence continues at coordinate 322,646,687 of NC_052623.1, forward strand.
ACAGCTCTGATGGTGTCAAAACTTCCACCAGGGTGTGAGAGGTCTCAGAGTTCTTGCAACTGGATCTCCAGGTTTTGAGCGACCCTCTTTAGCAGTTCCTGATGCGCCTTGGGGTCGTCTTGTGTGGGTGTCAAGGTTCCTGCAATTGCCTTGTCTGGTGAGAAAGAAGAGGACCCTAAGATTGGTACCGGCTCTTATTCTTGTCCATCCAGTCCTGATGAGGCCCATGGTTCTGGTCCCTGGAGAACGGCACTGAGCTTGGTGCCTTGGTCCTGTGCCTGGACTGTTAGAGGTGGTGGTGGCAGCGGGGCTCAACCCTCCAAAGCCACCGAATATGACCTCCTTGACTGAGGACCCTGAGCCTGATGAAATGTCCAAGGAGTCCAGAAAGGCCACTGAACCTGTACCTCCCATTGTACTGGCCAGCCCAGGAGTGGGAGTCCCTGGCTCATCTCGTCCATCCGGTACTGTTAGTGCAATCCGTGCCGGCTCTTTTTTGAGACATAGGACTCAGGCTCTGAGTCAGATGCTGAGGATTCACTCCTTGGACACTATGGGGGGTGCGATGCCGGACGATGAGCAATACCAGGATGGGGATGCTGCATCATCACCGGCTTCCCTTTTGACCAGAGGTTCTCAAACTGGGGGTCGGGACCCCCCAGGGGGATCACAAGATTATTACGTGGGGGGTCATGAGCTGTCAGCCTCCACCACAAACCCTGCTTCACCTCCAACATTTATAATAGTGTTAAATATAAAAAAAAGTGTTTTTAATTTATAAGGAGGGGTCGTACTCAGAGACTTGCTGTGTGAAAGGGGTCACCAGTACAAAAAAGTTTGAGAACCACTGCTTTTGACGGTACTTGCCTCGGTGTCGCAACTACTCTTGTCTCTGGTGCCGGCTCACATCTAGGTGGCGCCGGTGGCACCAAGGGGGACATCAGACCCGTGCTGCCCAGACTGCCTCTAGTTTGGACAGAAGTGCCATTCCTGTGTTCCTATAGCACCAGACTTGACGGTTCCCTTTCTGGAGCAGGAGTCAATGGTGCTGCAGCAATGCTTGTTGAGCCCAAGTTACCCTGTATGGGTGTCACTCTGCTGGAGTCTTTATGGCCGGTGGGGGTAGGGGAGTACCCCTATCAGTTTTCTGCTGCTTCTTGCACGGCAGCAGGGAGTGGGAGCGGTGCCTGTGCACTCTTGTACCAACCTCCTCTATACCAGCAAACTGTGGCAGTGTCTGGAGTCACGCCATGCCAACGAGGAATCTCGCCTCAGTGCTGGGGAGACTGGGCTGCAGTGCCTGTCCCCCATGGAAGCCAGTGTGCACCTTGTGGTGGCAGAGGTGCTCGGTGCAGAGTCGAAGTGACCTGGCTCCAAGAAGGATGAAGAGCCATGTCCCTTAAGAGGAATTTTAGCCTCTACCCCCTTTCCTTGAGTCCGGGGCTTAAAATCTCTACAGATCCTGCACCAATCACACAGATGAGATTCACCCAAAAACCTGAGACAACTAGAGTTGGGGTCACTGAGAGGCTCAGGTTTATGGCAAGCTCACACGGCTTACACCCTGGAAACCAAGGCATGCCCCGGTGCCTGGGTGGGAAAGAACCCGGTTAAGTGGGGTCCTTCACTACACTAACAACTATTACTAACTGTAACACTAACTACCAAACTTTTTTATAACCATTTACAGGAAAAAAGTACAAGAAGCACAATAAAAGTCCACTGGGGAGTACCTGCAGAGCAAGAATGAGCAGTTCCAACAACCATCACAGGCAGAAAGAAGGAACTGAGGGGGCAATGGGTCAGCAGGCCCCTATATACAGCACATTGAGGATGCGACTCAAAGGGGTGCTGGAGCCGACCTGACAGATACCACTGAGGGAAAAATCTTCTGGCGACTGTGCACACGGTATGCACACCCCTACATGGGAATGGATATGAGCAAGTACTCAAAGAACTAGATGTTTAAAAGGCAGACTGACCTAAAAATTAAAGTATTATGTTGCTGCCTTGTAAGTTCAAAAAGGATTGGACCAATTCTGCCTTCACATATACACACGCACTTCCCATTGCAGTCAATTGGAGCTGTGCCTGCAAATCTGAGGGTAATATCTCATCTTGAAGCTTCCTTCAGCAGAGCAGCTGAAAAAGAACAAAAACACACATACACTGCGGTGCATATGATCACAATGGAAGTCTTTCCATCAGGCGGTATGAGGATTTCCCCACTAGCTTGTGTCTCAACTGTTGGCTGTTCTTCCACATTTTGTCCATTTTCTCCACTGCACAGATTTTCATTTTCTCTGCTACCAAGATCTTCATTCTCTCTTGCTAAATCTGGATCCTTAGGATTAATTCCATCTGTAGTAAATAGACAGATCACAGTAAGCTTTAATTACTGTATGACAGAGGTTTATAAAATCATGAAGGGTGTGGAGAAAGTGTTATTTACCCCTTCACAAGCACAAGAACCAGGGGCCACCCAATGAAATAATAGACAGCAAGTTTAAAAACAAAAGGCAGTACTTTTTCACACAATGCACAGTTAACCCATTCAACAACTTCCCCTGGCAACAAGTTCAAGTGAAAACTACGTGGATTCAAAAGAGAATTCGATATATTTATGGAGGATAGGTCTATTAATGGCTATTAGTCAAGATGGTAAGGGATGCAACCCCTGTACTTGGTGTCCCTAAGCCTCGGCTGCCAGATGCTGGGACTGGACAACAGGGGAGGGATCCTTGATAACTGCCCTGTTCTATTTCATTCCCTCTGAAGCATCTGGCACTGGCCAGTGTTGGAAGACAGGATACCGGGCTAGATGGAACATTAGTCTGACCCAGTATGGCCATTCTTATGTTCTTATTTACTGACAAGTGGGGCATGCAAGGTTCTACTGAAGGAACATACAGGCCTTTAAAGAGTTAGACATTACATACATGTATGATTCTCTCACACATACCTGGTGGGGTTCCATTATTCGTAACAAATGCATTATTCAATGGCTGGCACATAGGTTCTCTACTGTCACTGAGTGAACTGATGCTCTCTTTTGACAAATTCTCTTGTTTCACAGGAACAGATGATGACAAAAATGCTGTTGGAGTCTTCTGGCATTTTTCGGGCAACTGAAAGCTGAACTGCTTCGCTTTTTCCCAGCCAGCTAGTCTGCAGCTGATTAAGGAATGTGGTACATTTCCCTTATTCCTAGAAGTAATTAAACAGTTATCTGTAAATAACATTTCTGAGAAAAAGAAGTTACTTGCAACACAGAACACACAAATCAAGACAGAATCAAATTCAGTTACACTCCAATACATCCACCCTCACTGAAGTGTGGCATGCATCTCAACTCCACTGAGAAGAATTTTCAGGATAACTAAAGTAAGATGAATATAAATAAATTAATAAAATAAAATGATAAACCAGGGAATTAAGTTATCTGTGAAGTTTTAATATAAGCTAATGTAAGTAGGACCCAAGGATTAGGTTCTAATACATCATAACAGATCGACAGAGGTTATACAATACTCCTCTGTATTTAGACTAGGAAATAACTGTGGGAACAGAGTCCATGATGTGCCAGCTATTGGTAAAGGTTGACTGTTTAATGGTGACCATTAAGGTGAGCAACATGGATGCAACTCAACTTTGATCCTGTCTCTCCCTCTTTAAAATAGGGGACGTTAGATATGTTCAAGGTCTGAAATTTAGAGCGTCAGGAATGGTATAAGAAAAAGAAATAGCATAGTCAAAAGGGAAAGAGTTATAATAGAATAATTTAGAGAGCTTACTCTATCCAAATGACCATGTTTTTACTCTCCCCCAGCTTAAGTGTTCCAAAGTTAGTCATTCTTGACACCTCCAGTCCTCCTTTGTCTCTCATTAAATTTTCATATGACTCATCCAAGTTCATTTCACTAGTGGCAGATAGTCTGTAAAAGTCATAATGACACTGTGTTGAATCAAAGTTACGTGGGTAGACTCAGGAAAATATAAATTAAATATTACATTTAAAGATCCAACAAACTTAAGTATTTTCCTCAGTGTCTGAGTACAGAAGTCCCAAAATGCTTTCTCAGCCATCTACCATGACCCCTAAGCTATCAGGTTACATTTACTAGGGGAAGCAATGATTTAAAAAAATATATATGTATTACACCCACACAGCCTTTCTTTAGAGAGGTCAAAAATCTTGGATGTAGCCTGTAATGGCTTGGAACCAACCTACCCATCCTCAAAGGCCTGGTCCAACTCCCACTAAAGTATATGGGATGACACCTATTGACTTCACTGGGAGTTAAACCAGGCCCCAAATCAGCAAACAGGGCAGTTTTTCCATGAGCAACTTCTTATGGCCCATTGCCAGGAGCAGCTTTAGAATCAGGTACAAAGTGAAATGACTGGGTTGGGACAATTCTCATAAGTTTCCTTCTGCTGCTGCTGCTGGCTTCATGAGAGTCCCTTTATGTATGTCTACAACATTTTAAATGTGACTGCTGATGTCAGCCTAAACTTAAATAAACCAAAGGTAACACGCAACCCACACCAAAAATCAAAATTACCCCCCACCTGCAGTTTCCCCATCAGTATCAGTGACTGCAACTCTGATCTTTCTGGCTATGTCTAAATTATCAGTAAAAGTTACAGTTTCCACCCTCAGTATGACAGAGATGTTCAACTCATATTGAGGGAAATTTCAAAGCAGTAATGAAAAATACCTGAAATTACATATTCTGATTGAAATGAATTTTCTGTAGTTATCTAAGGCAACAGAAGAAAAAAAAAATCAGTGCAGCTTTTCTATTAAAGTTTGTGTTTTTAAAATTGCACTCAACCCCCACTAGATGTCTCCCACTGCTGTGATAGTGGACAGATATTCATCCCTACCCTTTATGATACTGGGGAAGATGCTAAAATTGGCAAGTAGAAGATAACCCACAAATGCTATTTTTAAAAACAGATAATTAAAGCAGTAGTTTAGTATAAGGACTTCAACCAGAAATAAAAGAAATGACAAATTTAGAACACAAAATAAGGAAGAATATAAATGAATTGCATGGTAGTACAGAATATCAACAATATAAGCAGGAGCTTTAGGGACATCAACACAGCTGTATAGTGTTGCTGTCACAAGTGACCGTTAGTGGGACATAGTGCTACGGGAAGCATTTCAAGGTGATGAACACAGTTCCGCAGCATGTCCTTTTAAACCAATTTAAACTGAACCATGGTCGCCAGAATGAACCTCCTACTAGGGCTCAACAAGGGTTTTTAAAAACAGGTTTAAAAAGTTGTGGGAGCATAAATCATGTTATTTCCTCTCCCTTCTTAAAAAAAGAGTGAAGTTAAACATAAAACATGAGAAGGTTCCTGTTACCCATTCTTGTCTGAGGGAGCCATGCAGAGTGCTCTCCAAATGTAACATGACTGGTTACTCTCCACAACCACCACATTGACCAGGTCATGTCTACGAGGTGAATAACCATCAGGAAGTCTCAGATAATCCAGAATGAAAAATATACTGTCATCTACTACGCCAATTCTTCCACAAACACTGGAAATACGAACCTGTAACATTTACACAATTAGTCTTATTGCATGTCACATGCTTAATTGGCTTAGGCAGTAACTTTTAAAACAGTAGTTCTCAAACTTTCGTACTGGTGATCCCTTTCACATAGCAAGCCTCTGAGTGCAACCTCCCTTTTAAATTAAAAACACTTTTTAATATATTTAACACCATTATAAAGTGCTGGATGCAAAGCAGGGTTTGGGGTGCAGGCTGACAGCTCATGACCCCTCCCATGTCATAACCTCATAACCCCCGAGGGGTCCCGACCCCCAGTTTTAAAACAATCATCACAGAATAGTACATGTATCAAATATGTTTATAATTGAAGAAAAGTGAATCCCAGGTATTTCACAGAATGTCTATAGATTTCGTATGCAATATTTCTATGAAAGAGGGTGAGGTAGTAATAACTATAGTGTTTAAATTTCCTTAAATTTAAAAAGTACCCAAACCCAAGCATGGGTAAAATTATATGTGCAGGGTAAAAAACATGCTTTAACCGTATGTTATAGTACATTTATGGCTGGCTATTGAGCTTCAAGATACCATAGCCATCAAAGAGTTCTCTCACTCTTCCATGGAAGTAATGGAAATGAGAGAACAGTAAAACCTAAAGCTTTTCATCAGTTTGGTAAGCTGACAGTTTTATCTTTTAATTGGACACTCAACTGACTTAACACCTGTAAAGACTTATTTGTGGATATACTGGATATGCGGTGACTCTAGAAGGAATAGTAACATTTTCACTGACCAAAAAAAGACAAGCGTCCTTTTACAAACCAGAGCGCTTGGAAGACTTTTAAAGCAAACATAATAAGCACAGCATTTGAATAATGATATTCATTAGTTTTGGATCAAGTGTAAGTGTAACTATAGATGTTTGAATCATGAGCAGGTTTGTGTACGACAGCATGATTTGGGTATTTGTTACCTTCTCAACAAGTGGTTGGTAGCTAAAACCACAAAAGCCAACCAATAACAAAATGTCCCACAACACATTTAAGATCCTCCCTCCCCCCAACTTTGTTTTAGAAATAATCCCATATCAACTCATGAGCATTAGAAAATTAAGTTAATTCTTTTATCGTTCAGATGAACACTTGTCCAACACTTAAGCCTCTTTGTTTTCAGTTTAAACCACTTTTTTTTAAATAATAATAATAATCCTGTGTTTTACAAAAAGTATTTTTCCCCCTGATTTCCCCCCTACTTTTGTATCATTCAAAAATATAAAAAATAACTTGTATTTTCCTAGTAAAACACAATACATTGCATGAGATATATGTATTACGATAATACATTAGTCTATGTGTATATGCAAAGCTGCCTGTTGAAGTAAGGCTATGTATTAGTCTGGAACATACACACAATAAACAAACAGGCACCCACGCAAGCTCTGAAGTGCATGCACATTTGAACATATTGTTAAATCTCACGCCTACCATGTACACATTTCAAGCTGTTAGCAGATAATGGTTTCAACATTAATGTTTTATTTAGGGATTAGAGATATACTGTTTTTTTTAACTCAAAGGTGGCATTGTGTTTTGAGTTCTGTTTTAGTTCTGCAGCAAACCACACTGAATTCCGTTCATCAAAGCATTAATCTACTGAATACTTTTTTCCCCGTCCTTACGTCCACCAATATAAACCCCAATATTTACCTAGAAAAATTAATAGTTTTTTGCTCTGATTTTCAGTGTTTTTTGTTGTTGTAGTAATAAACACCGATAAATTCTCGGGAAAAATTAAATACAATAAAAACTGAAAACAAAGGGCACTATCAATACTATAGTAAACCTACTAAGATAAGCAGCCATTTTTCCTCCCACAGTACAGCATGAATATTCCTCTGCCAAATGCCAAGAGCAATATGCAAAATACATACTTTGTCCACTCGCTTATATCTCAGTGGCTTTACAGAAACTGCTTCACTGCTCCATGTTGTTGTGTTAATAAAATATTCAGCTTGCACCCAGTCACCTGTACAAGGTTCAAAGCCTACAAAAACAGTGACATTTGTGCAAGTTAAGTTGTCATAAAAAGACAGTTGTGTAACTTTGTGGAAGCATATAGTGTTTTTGCTATAAGAGGGCATTTTGATTTGACATAATTTAAGGAACTTTAAAAAGTTACCTGCTAAAATGTGTTAAAAGTATACTTACTACAGCACTATATATTGAGTGCTACATGTAACAGAAGACAGAGAACTTCAGCACTTAACTTTAATTTTGTTTTATTTTTTGTGCCCACCAAAAATCAGGCCCATGAGCTCCCACCCTGTTGCCTGATGGACTGTTGCAACAGGCTGAGACTTCACTGGGAATGCACCAACTTTTTGACAGGGGAGGGGGGAATTTAATTCATGAACTACACTTGCTAGGGATAAACCTTTGTCTTTAATACTTAACACAAATTAAGGAGTACCATTCTAAAGACACAAATGTTGGCCCTAAACTGGCAACAAGTTCTGCACAGGAAGCCACCTACATCTGTGAAGAACTCCACTGAAGTCAGTACAGGTACATGGAGGCGCCAAGTGTCTCCACAGGTGGCTTTGGATAGCCCACCCTACTTTGTGGAAGAACATTCACTGTTCAAGCTGTCATGTCAGCCAGCAGTATGAAGCCTATGCAGACCTAGCCACACAGAGGATTTTAAAGCTTCTTTAAAAAAAAAAAAAAGCTACTGAATTTTACTAAGTGTCTGAAATAAGATTTTTAAAAAGTTAATTGCAGTAAACAATGAAGATTAATTAAAATGTAATTTAATTTTACAATTTAAAAGCTTTCAGATGGCTAGCAACAATGAAAAGATCTGTGATCAAACTGTGATCCAAAGAAAGTCACAACATTTGCTAATCACTGATAGAGGAGTTGTTTAGAGGCCAAAGCATCATCAAGCTCAGGCTATGGCTACACTAGAGAGCTTGCAACTGTGCCACTGTAAGCTCTCTAGTGTAGCTGCTCTAAAACAATGGAGGACTGCTCTCCTGTCAGTTTAATTAATCCAGCCCCTCCACGCACGCACACACACACACACACACCCCGCAAGCAGAGGTACCGACGTTGGCAAGAGAAGCTCTCCCACTGACATAAGCATCAGTGTGAACAACGTTAAGTCGACATAAATTATGTCGTTCAGGGAGGTGGCTATTTCACACCCCTAAGTGATATAATTTATGTTAACTTAAGCTGCCGTGTAGCCATAGCTTCACATACTTAATACTTTTACTTGTGTTACAGCTTTACTCCCACTCAACTGTAAACTTCAGGAGTCACAGTGATAAAACAAAGATGAACAGACTTTGGACTACAATTTATGTATTGTAAATTTGGCTAAATTTTAGCCATAAATTAAAAAATAAAATAAGCCTAATTTTTAGATATACATTATTTTAAAAGTTTAAGTTACAGGAGTGCAAAACAGCACCCGAAAGAGATAGATTCTACATTTAATACAATAATTATGAAATCACACAGCTGCATTCCCTCCCTTTTACAGCAAGTTTCAGCCTGTAGCAACATTTTTTTTTTGGTAAGTGTAAAACCCTGCCTGAAAATAGGGTTTTAAAATGAAATGTGTGGGACACCCTGGACCAGAGTTAGGAGTCAATCCTTTTTATACACCAACACCTTTATTTTCAAAGACATATTAAATGTCACTAATTTCTCTATATTTAAAATGAGAAAGGGTGGGCTATACCTACTATGAGAAGAGATTACCTCACACAAAGAAAGCCTACTTTCAATGAAAGTGATTTAGAGTTCAGTTTACAACACTCACAAATATTAAAAAAATAGCTGTCTTCATCCCCGTTATTACTTTTACTCTAATACGGATTATCTGCTATTTGAAATATAAATTCTTGTAATGTACACTTGACACTTAACACACAAGACTTTCGAGACCATTAAAATGGTTATCAAGATTTTTTTCTTCAAGTCATACCTTCACAAACCTGGGCCATGGAGAAAGAAGTTGTCTTATTAATATAGCCACCATCTTCAGTAAGAGATGTAATATTGCCAATTAACATTTTAGTTTTTAATTCAGAAGAGTTGTAAGTAGGACTGCTATCGTTTTCCCATTTGTCTGAGACAGCTTCTACCTAAAGAGTGCAAAAATACAATATTCCCATAGCTGATATTTCTACTTCACAAATGATTAGGTTAGCAGCAAAGTTAAAAATACACTCAAGATGCCCCATGTGATGTACCAGATTTCAAGTATTTTAAACTACATTTTATGGCCAACCAAAACCACTATTTATAAGATTATATATCTGTTTTAGTTGTCAAAAAAACCTCATGCCTCCCCACACCACAAAAGATTAAAAATACTATAAAAACCAAAAGGAATCACTAGCAGTAACAATGATATAAAGGTGGTAAGGAACTTCGCTGTCACAAACTTTTGTTTCAACTAGTTGCACCAGTGCTGATATTTATTATTACTATTTATTTATCTATCAACTCTTCAATCTACCCTGCCCATCTCACTTTAAGATCAAGGCAGTATCTTACAGGGTCTCCTGGCAGGTTGGGAGAGAATTTGTTTTCAAACACTTTTACTAATTCTGTGCAAAAAATGACTGAAGCTAGAGCGTTTCCCATTCTGTGAATCAGCAAACTCAAGAATTCTTACCCTTTGTCATCAGTTTATACACTATAAAAATAAATTCAATGACTTTCAAGTGACAGTTGGTAATTTTAAATTCATGGGGTTTTTTACCTCCGTGCTTTTAAAATTTACTCTTTCATTTTATTAAGCAGGGAAAACAGCTCCAGGCTGGTGTTTGCAAAATGTCAGCCTGAGAAGGGTCAAGTAAACACAACCAGTTTCCTGATGTGCTAGAAGAAAGGAGTAGATACCATAGGCTCCTTAGCTGCCTGATCCAAGTAATGATTCCTTAATTACTTGGGAAGTTTAGGGCAGAGTTAGGAATCGCTGGCCTGAGAGAAATTCTCCCTATAATGGCTAAGCAGCAGCAGCTTTAGGAACCATGCCCTTGCTTCCAAGGAGTCACTGTTGTCACTAGACCAAAGTCTCCACCACACAAGTCACTGATATATCAGGAGAGTTCCTTCATCCCGCAAGAATTTCCTCCTCTCCTCAAGGAGGCCTCCAGCACTCATAAGCCCCCTTCTCACCTCAAGAGTAATAGTTATTGATGTCACTGTCCAAAAGCCCCTTACACCTCCAAGCAGCAGTCGGTGCTAGACTCTCACAATAAACCATGTCTGGGTATATATGAGGAAACTGCACAGTGTAGGAGAAATTGGTCAGGGCAAGCAAAAGGACTAGATAGGGGGAAAAATATTCAAGCAGGTATTGTGGAAGTAAAGAGAGATAGGATTACTATAAGGAAAGCAAAATTAAATATATTTTATTATTAAACAGTGATATAATAAAAACCTCACATATGTAAGAAATATCCCATCACATAGTTTTCTTTTAAAATGAATAAAAGGGAATGCAGGTAGACTTTCATCATGTTCAGGGACTGCTGTGTTATCACCAATCTGGGGCACAGGAACTAACAGGATCTGTAAACAAACTTTATTGTTTTACTTAGAAACGAGCATGTAAAGGAGGGTTGTAACACTGGAGAAAGTGTGAAGGTTTGAAGAAAAAAAATCAGTTTCCATTTTCTGAAGGGTTACAGGATCATAACCATCTAAAAAGCTATTTACATAAAAATTATTTGACTTGACAGTGTCCCTTTAAAAGGCTGATCATGGCTTAGTGGTAGCACCAAAGAGGCCTTAATTTTTCAGCAACTGTACATCCCAGGAGGTGAAGTGTGCAGAGAGAACAAACTCAAAGACCCAGCAGAAGAGTTAAGTGCACCACAGAAATTATTCAAAGGACAGGCTTTGACAGGTCGTAGGAGCCTCTTGAATCATCTCGCAAAAGGGAAAAAAAGAAGAGAGTGCTGCAATCCAAAGTCTGTCCAAAAGGATTTAAAAAGGAGATAAGATATTGGAGGAAATATTTAAGGTCAACCTCTTGTCAAACTACAAACAAGCAGTATAAATGAGAGGAGAATTAGACTCTTGCTACCATCGCAGTCAGTGCTGTATTCGTTCAGTGGTAAGGCAGAGGATTTCATCTTTGTTTATCCAACATCTTTCAAAAACATCACATTCACTAGAGATCATCAAAAATTTAAGCTCATAAACTCACTGTCACTTGTACAATCACTAATTTCTCTCTCCCAAATCAAAACCAAAACTGTGAGAAGTAGAAAAAGAATAATCTAGACTGTTGTGGAAACAAAACAAGCATAAAATAAAGTGTAAGACAAGAAGAAATTTGATTTTGGTAATGTTTTCACAGTTACTTCCACATTAGGATAATAAGCGTTTTTGAAGGGAAAGAAAAGTGCATAACTTGAAGAAGAAAAAAAAAGGGGGCTACTGCCATGTACAACAGCAGAACTAGTACCATATTGATATCTGTGTGTATATATGGGTTTCAGCTATGTTAACAAAGCCACATTTCTGACAAATACTAGTTTTATATAGGTTAAACTCTGATGGGGAGATTCTGTGCTGCACCTCCAAGAGACAAAGCACAGAACTTGTAGTCCTGGGGAAGAAAAGGCAAAGGTGTCTAAATCATTTTCTTTGTTCCAGGCTGCTTCATGGCCCCAAATTAATTTAGGCAGTCCAGGGGGCTACTTTAACTATCCCTGGCAGCCTGTGAGATGGTTCCATCTCCCCATCTCCTCTGGGGAGGCAGCCTGCACTGGGGCTTGTGATGCATCCAATACAGGCCTGTTTATGGTAGCCCTATGCCATGTCTGTGCCAGGGAAATTCTTTTCTGATTGGTTGCAGGACTTTTACAGCCCCAGTATGAATTGCAGTATCCCAGCAAACATTCAGAGTTGTCAGGCTGGTGCAAAATGGAGTTAGGAGACTGGCAGACCTCAAACCCTTATATACTTCCGAAAAGTGGGATAAGTATGCCAATATGCATCTGAGAAGCCCTTAGTCAGCAGCATTATTTTATTGGATGAACATGTGCAGGACTTTCCTTTAGTTTTCACTTAGAGAAATCCATTTAGTCAAACTAATACACTAACTTCTCACTTAAAGTCGTCCTAGTTAACATTGTTTCATTGCTGATCAATTAGGGAACATGCTTGTTTAAAGTTGTGCAATGCTCCCTTCTAATGTCATATGGCAGCTGCCTGCTTTGTCCACTGCTTGCAGGAAGAGCAGCCCGTTCAGCTAGCTGATGGGGGCTTGTAACCAGGGTGGACTGGCGGCCCCCCCATCAGCGCCTGCTATCAGCTCCCCGCTCCCCTAAGTTCCCAGCAGGCTATCAACTGCCAGCAGTTCAGCTGCCCTCCCTCCACTGCCATGTGCTGCTCCTGCCCTTTGCCTTGGAGCTGATCCCAGAGACTCCTGCATGCTGTGCAGGGGGGAAGGGTGGGGCGCTGTCAGGGTGTCCCCTTTCCCCCTGCTCCTACACCCCGCTTATCGCTTCTCCATATAGAACAGGGAGGAGACACGGACGGAGAGAGGCAGAGAGAGAGCTTGGGCAGCAGCTGCTGTCTCAACTTCTTGATCCACTTAAAAAGACAATGCACTTAAGAGTGGGTCAGCTTACTTAAAGGGGCAGTGTCTCTCTCTCTTTCTCTTCCACACACAAGGTGTGTGCCTGTCTCTGTCTGCTATGCTGTCTCCCCTCCCTCATGTTCATGCTGCCTTGTGAGAGAGGCTACATTAACAAGAATGTATTAACCCTTGAGGGCTCAGCCGAGTGCTAGTTTATCATTTAGCAGCTAGGCATTCCCTGGGAAATATCCCTCCCTCTTCCACCCTCTAACGTCACCACCTCAACCAAGCTTCACAACTGCGATAGCTGTGAACAGTATTAAATAGTTTGTTTAAAATGTATTCTGTGTGTATATCTATATAATATGTAGTTTTTTGTCTGGTGAAAAAAATTTCCCTGGAACCTAACCCCCCCCCCCCCCCATTTACATTAATTCTTATGGGGAAATTGGATTCGCTTAACATCATTTCGCTTAAGGTCACATTTTTTAGGAACATAACATTAAGCGAGGAGTTACTGTACTAAGGCAGTAAGATAGTATTTATTACACTGAGAGCTAAAAATACAGAAAAGGAGGTATTTTCAAAAGCAATTAATGGCTATTGACTTAAATAGGAGAAGAGTTTGGCCAACGCCATGTACTTTTCAAAATATCATCCTAAATACATACCAAATATGACATTTTCAGGCAAACAACTGCTGTAGTTTCTATAGGGATTCTATACAATCATAAAGAGTCTCTCTCTCATGGGCCACCACCTGGTATTAAAATGGCATACCCACTATGAAAAATAATTTGGGAATTAGAAAGTGTGTCTGAACATGCAGTGAGAGTTTGTCAAGGTTCCTCCCCCACTCTGAACTTTAGGGTACAGATGTGGGGACCTGCATGGACACTTCTAAGCTTAATTACTAGCTTAGACCTGGTAACGCTGCCACCATCCAGAAATTTCAGTGTCTGGATCACTTTCTGTCCCCCAAAACCTTCCCCTCCCTGGGCAGCCTTGAGAGGCTTTTTCACCAAGTTCCTGGTGAACACTGATCCAACCCCTTGGATCTTAACACAAGGAGAATTTAACCATCCCCCCTCCCTTCCCCCACCAATTCCTGGTGAGTCCAGATCCAATCCCCTTGGATCTTAACACAAGGAAAAAAATCAATCAGGTTCTTAAAAAGAAAGCTTTTAATTAAAGAAAGAAAGGTAAAAATTATCTCTGTAAAATAAGGATGGAAAATACTTTACAGGGTAATCAGATTCCTATAGCCCAGAGGAACTCCCTCTAGCATTAGGTTCAAAGTTACAGCAAACAGAGGTAAAATCCTCTCAGCAAAAAGGAACATTTACAAGTTGAGAAAACAAAAATAAGACTAACATGCCTTGCCTGGCTATTACTTACAAGTTTGAAACATGAGAGACTGATTCAGAAAGATTTGGAGAGCCTGGATTGATGTCTGGTCCCTCTTAGTCCCAAGAGCGAACAAACCCCAAAACAAAGAGCACAAACAAAAGACATCCCTCCACCAAGATTTGAAAGTATCTTGTCCCCTTATTGGTCCTCTGGTCAGGTGTCAGCCAGGTTTACTGAGCTTCTTAACCCTTTACAGGTAAAAGAGACATTAACTTTTAACTATCTGTTTATGACAGGGCTAAAGAATGTTAAGTGGTATGATCTCAGAACATATGTAATCAAATGGTAGTTCAGAAGGTCCATAAGAGTCACAGAAAAGGCTCATCTCAAGCTTCAAAGGGGGATTTACTACTACAGTGCAATACACCCTCCACAGAACAACTCAAACTATGACTGGAAATCCATCCTAAGTTACTGCTAGCAACTGATCAAAATTTCCTGTTAGTGTTGCAAAGTAGGGTGGGTTTGCATATGAAAAAAAGGCATTTAGAGGCAGGTATCCTGTATGAATCACCTTTTCATGTTCTTTATGTGTGTGTGTGTGTATATATATATATATCCTTACTATATGTTCCATTCTATACATCTGAAGAAGTGGGCTGTAACCCACAAAAGCTTATGCTGAAATAAATTTGTTAGTCTCTAAGGTGCCACAAGTACTCTTATTCTTTTTGAGATACTATAGGTACTCAGTAACTGGTCATTAGAATGTTTACTGTGTGTACATATTCATTTAATTTAATAGCAAGGCTGTTAAACTAGGAGGAAGGCAACACAATGACCCTGGATAAGTAACCTGGTGAACATTTCAAGGGGGCTAAGAAACAATGTGTGGAATATTAAGCTGAGAAAGCACTACTTATAGGTGGCCAGCTGAGTTACAAGATTTTTTTTTTTTAAACCAAGCCTTGGAGCAGATCAAAAGGATACTAAACAGTTAAAAAAAAAAAAAGTACTTTTGGAGGGTGGGAGTGTTGTCAATGAGCTATTCACAGAAGAACAAAACAAGCTGGCAGGGAAAGACCCAGGCAGGCCCAATGAAGGAGGTCTGAAGCAGTCAGGTCTTACAAAGCTCTAGGGCAGGGTTTTTCAACCTCTCTCTCTCTGAATTCCCCCTTGACATGCTATAAAAACTCCAAGGCAGGAAGGGGGGCTCAGACCTTGGACATAGACATAGTTTGACTTCTATTTGGGGGGTGGGGGGCAGGGGCCAGCGGGGCTCGAGCCACCTCCACATGGCGGGGGTCCAGGAGGGAGTGCCACCTCCACCCCCTGACTCACCTCAGCAGGCCACCCAGACTGACTGGGTTGGGGTAGGGTGCAACCAAAAATTAAAAACTCAGAGGTGGGGGGGGGCTTAGCTCAAAAAGTTTGAACACAGCTTAGGATGCAGGGAGGGTGTAGCTAGGGGCTGTGTGCAGACAAGAGGTAGCTCAAGGTACAGGGAGGAGATAGCTGGGGCTGTTTGCACACAGAAGGTGGCTAGGGCTGTGTGCGGGCAGGGGGGTAGCTCAGGGTGCAGAGAGAGTGTAACCTCAGGGTGTAGGGAGAGGGATATTAGGGGCTGTGTGCTGGGAGGACTCCCCTGCAGTCCCTGTTCCTGGAGAGGTCTGCCAGCCATGGAGCCAGGCAGCTCTTACCAGCTGCCTCTGGGGAAGCAAAGTGGGCTGGGAGCTGAGGAACAGCTTCAACCCAGGCCACCAGCAGAAGACGAGGGAATGCTGCTGTTGCTTGCTCCATGGCACCAGCCAAAGTAGCAGCTGCCCCGCACTGCCTCCGACCTCCCCATGCTCTTGCAGTGCAGTTTGGGGACGAGGGGAAAAGCCCTCCATGTCCCCAGCTGTGCGCATGGGCTCAGAGCTTCTGCCCCACAGGGAGCACCAAGGCTCAGGGCTTCAGTCCCACGCCTCCCGGCTTCAGCTCTGCAGTGGGCACAGAGGGTCGGGGCTTCAGCCCCACACCTCCCAGCTTCAGCCCCATGGGGGGCACTGGGGCTCGGGCTCTGGGTTTCAGCCGTGGAGCCACACAGCCCCCTTGAAAGGGCTCCTGGGCCCTCTGTTGAGAACCGCTGCTTTAGGGAATAGTAAGTCTTAGGGAAGACAGATATGAGTATAGACCAAGGGTTCTTGAACTTCATTGCACCGCGACCCCCTTCTGACAACAATTACTATACGACCCTAGGAGGGGGGACCGAAGCCTGAGCCCACCCGAACCCCATTGAACTGGGTGGGGGGAGGGCAATTCCAAAGCCTGGTGGGGCCAAAACTGAAGCCCAAAGGCTACTGCCGCAGGCTTTGACCCCAGGTGGTGGGGCATGGGCTTTGGCCCCAGGACCCTGCAAATCTAATGCCAGCCCTGGCAATCCGATTAAAACGGGGTCGTTGCCCACTTTGGGGTCCCGATGCACAGTTTGAGAACCGCTGGTATAGATGATTTTATTGTTTTAATCTGCTCTCTCTTACGTTGTGCTGCGTGCCTACTGTTGAGATCAAACAGCGTTTTAAGAAAGCTTTCTGGTCACTGGTCATAGCTCCAGAAGGGAAGCTATGGGTGCTAAGCCCAGTCACACATGTAGAGTAATCAGGGTTGATATACAAGGGGCTGTAGAGCAAGACTCAGTCTAAGAATGGGGAAAATCAGGGGATTCCATCCTAGGACAGGTGAATGAAAGAAGCCTAACACCTTGGGGAGAGGCACCCTCAGAGAGGAGTCAAAGGTGCAACTAGATCCATAACCACTACAGGCACTCAGATGCTAATGTATGGTAGGCCATAAAAGTACATGGATATCTGATAAAAATGTGTAAGAAGAAAACTTAAATATTTTGCAATAGCTACTGCACAGTGGTATCTGATATATACTTCTGATATATATTTCTTCTTACACATTTTTATATAGGAAGGTAAAGATATTCTTATGAATACATTTAGAGTTATATGAATTGACAGGTACCAATACACTTTTCAACCTTAAAGAAACATTAGGTAATTTAAATTATTAACAATACCCAGGTCTGAATAAGGTATGAGTGCCTCAAGGTTTATTTTATATCAATTGGGATTAGTTCCTAATCCAATTTGCTTTCACCTTATTTCAGTTTGTGTCACTCATTTTTGGAGAAGGTGAAGAACAAATACAATTTGAAAAGAAATGGAATACTGATCCAACTCTCATAAGATAAAGGGAAGATACATGCTCCTATTCTGATCCATGGGGAAATTTATATTTAAACTGTTTTGTCGTCATCTGTAATTTCTGCAATCTTATTTTACTTAAATTTTCCTATCAGTAAGATGATTCCTATACAGTTGCTATATTTCTAAATCAGAATCCCACATCAAAGTCCATAAATCCCATGCCCATTTGCAAAATCAGGGCTGTCTATATATGTGCTATCCTACCGCACATGGAAATCAAGAACCCAATTCTGCAAACACAAGAACGCTCCTTAGAACTTCTCACATAAATAATGGTTGCAGGATCAGGTCCTAATCTTCTATATCAGTAGGACCCTACCAAATTCACAGTCCCTTTTGGTCAATTTCACGGTCATAGAATTTTAAAAAATCATAAGTATAATTATTTCAGCTATTTAAATCTGAAATTTTACAGTGTAATTGTAGGGGTCCTGACCCAAAAAGGAGTTGGGGGGATCAAAGGTTATTGTAGGGGGAGTTGTGGTACTGCTACCCTTACTTCTATGCTGCTGCTGGCGGCGACGCTGCCTTCAGAGCTGGATGCCCAGCTAACAGTCACCACTCTCTAGCTGCCCAGCTCTGAAGGCAGTGAAGTAGGAAGGGTGGCAATACTGAAACTCCCAAAAAAGGGAGTGGGGGGGGTCACAAGGTTATTTTAGGGGTCAGGATGCCCCAATCTGAGAAACGCTGGTCTCTTCCATGAACTCTGTATAGCATACAATAAAAGCACACAAAAGACCAGATTTCACGGGGAGAGACCATATTTCACAGGCCACAATGAGTTTTTCATAGCTGTGAATTTGGTAAGGCCCTATTAGAAACCGGGAATTCATTTGGGGCATCCAAGGCACTGAAATTAAAAAAAAATTATGAGGCTTAGTGTCCTACATATTGTCCAGCTATCATTTCAATGAAATGTATCCTTTTCTCTTCTCTCTGACATTTAGGCATTCCCTACCCCTTCCATACCTACAACCTTCAATGGGAAAAAGGGTTAAATGAATAATTTGCATGCAAGTTTGGTAGTGTGGGATCCCAATAATTAAAGGCACTGTGACAAGTCAACCTGACCATAGTGATACAAACAACTACTTCAGAAATCATCCAGACAGAAAAATCTTTAGAGAAGTTTCCTTACAAAGGCAGTTCGTAATACAAAATGTTAGACCAATTGCACTGCTCATTCATGTCTTACACTAATCGCCTTCAATCCATTAGATGTTTTATCCTCTTCAACAACAGCAATGACTTTCTGTCCAACGTTCAGTGGCACACCGCTCATCACAGCATCACTTGTGAAGCAAATCAAGTCATCTATCATCCCATAATCATGGCAAAATCTTGTCACTACTCCTTGTACGGTTTTTAACTCTTTATCATCTGAAAGGGGGAAAGTATGTTTAGATACTTATATGAAAACAAAACTAATTTTTCCATGAAAATGTATTACGGTGATAGTTATCATAAATGTCATGTAATGGAAACAATTCTCAACTGTGTTTGCAACCAAAATATTGCCACACTGAAAACCTGAGAAATTTATTTTCAAAGTCTAAGTTGCGAGGAGTGTGAACAGTAAGCAATCAGCATAAATGATATATAAAACTGGATTCTGAAAAATAGTTCTAATAATCTAAGACAGTAGCTCTCAATCTTTCCAGGCTACTGTACCCCATTCAGGAGTCTGATTTGTCTTGTATACCCCCAAGTTTCACCTCACTTAAAAATTACTTGCTTACAAAATCAGACATGAAAATACAAAAGTGTCACGGCACACTATTATTGATAAAAAGTGCTTACTTTATGATTTTTACCATAAATTATAAAATAAATTAATTGAAATATAAATATGTACTTAGATCTCAGTGTATAGTTTATACTGCTCTATATACAAGTCACTGTCTGTATGAAATTTTATTTTGTAATGATTTTTCTAGTGCTTTTTATGTAGTCTATTGTAAAACTAGGCAAATATCTAGATGAGTTGATGTACCACCTAGAACACCTCTCGGTACACACGTGATCAGTACTGCTGTAGGTCAGCAAATTTGTTTAAGATAATGGCTGAGATTTTGTGCTACACCTCTGGAAACACAAACAGTCCTAGTGGTTTTACATTTTGAAAATCAATATTACTTATTTATGGTTTTTGCTTGCTTTCTGCATTACACTAATTTTAGACATTGAAAACAAATTTCTTAGTGCTGCATGTTTTAGTAAGACACCTTCATGCCCACCCTATTTGGTACTTATCTGGAGACCCATATGGCCCAATTGTTATTTAGGAAGCCTGAAGAGCAGATCTAAGTCAATACAGGCTCCCCAGGGCTGTCTATGCTTCTGGGGCACACCAGAATTGCTACAGCCCCAAACCCCACTACCCAGGTACATTCCAGGCCAGGGCATATGGTGTTGGGCTTCAGAGAAGGGATGCCTCCAGCAGCCCCATTGAAGAAATTCTCCTCCAGTACCTAGCAGGCTGTTTACGGCTCCTGTACAGCGATGGAACAGCACAGAGGGTCTTGGAGAGATGGCTGGGAGAATGCCACCCATAATTTCTCAGACTGACTCTCTCTATAGAAACAAGTTGTCTTTTAAAATTTCTCTTTCAAAAACAAAAAAAATTTAAACTATGCTGACAATGTTCCTTTAAAAAATCATCCGTGTTGCTGTTAGGATGGGTTTGTTACAATGGTATTAAATCTAAATCCTCTCATTTGAAGAAAGAATAATAGTCCCACACAAATAAATTTTCTGCTGCCCCTAATCTACAGGGAAGATGCCTTGTAAACTAGCATTCCTGTGGTATCTTATGCAACAATAGCCACAGAACACAGTATTTGAAAATAGACAAAAATAAAGGTCCTCTGATCGAAGTGAATTTACAGATGGAATTGGAAACTTCAACACAATTATGCAACAGCCAGGAATTCTACCCAGAACGGAGTATAAATAACCTAAACTGTGAGGAAATGTTTTCTTAGAAAGTCTCTTTAGAACTCAATACAATGGGGTGGGCAAACTATGGCCCGCAGGACCGTCCTGCCTGGCCCTTGGTCCAGGAGGCTAGCCCCCAGCCCCTCCCCTACTTTCCCCCCTCCCCTGAAGCCTCAGCTCACTCGCTCCGCCGCCGGCGCAATGCTCTGGGCTGTGGGGCTGAGAGTCCCTGGTGCTCTGTGCTGCGTGGTGACGGCGGTGGCGGCTGTAGTGCCGCCAGCCACTGGTGGTCCAGACAGCGCAGTAAGGGGGCAGGGAGCGGGGGGGGGGTTGGATAGAGGGCAGGGGAGTTTGGGGTGGTGGTCAGGAGGCAGGGGTGTGGATGGTGGTGAGGGGGGAAACAGGGGATAGAATGGGGGCAGTCAGGGGACAGGGAGAAGGGGTGGCTGGATGGGGCACGGGTCCCGGGGGGGGGCATCAGGAATGAAAGGAGGGGTTGGATAGGGCGGCAGGAGTCCGGGGACAGGGAGCGGGGGTGTGTGTGGATGGAGCAGGGGTCCCAGAGGGGCCATCAGGGAACATGGAAGGTTGGATGGAGCAGGGGTCCCAGAGGGGCCATCAAAGAACATGGAAGGTTGGATGGCGCAGGAGTCCGGGGAGGAGCAGGGGGAGAGGAGATAGGAGGTGGGGGCCGGGCCATGACCCCCCTCTCCTAACCGGCCCGCTATACCATTTACAAAACCCGATGCGGACCTCAGGCCAAAAAGTTTGCCTGTCCTTACAATACAAAGAACAAGACAAAACCCACATACATTATATTTCTTCACACTAACTTCTAATTGGAGAAATAAACTACTGGGTTATTCTGAACAGATGCAAACCAACCAAGTACACATTCCAACTGCACCTTTTATCTAGTACTTTGAAAACAGAAAGGAAGCTTCATAATACTCCTGCAGCGTTGGCGCTACACATTTTTATCCCAAATTCCGGATGGGGAATCTGAGGCACCAACGATAAAAGACGTGAGAGCCCACAATCACACAAGTCAGCGGCAGTCCTGGAGCTCTGGAACAAGATCCTTGTTTCTCAACTCCCTATCCTGTGCTCAGACCATTCGGTGCTGCCTCCTAACACTAGACAAGTGACACAACAAAGAAGGCGTCTCTGTGCTGCTGCCACAGGGAGCTGATTTCCAGCAGACAGGCCATGTGTTTGTTGACCCCTATTTTGAAATAAACCAGACAAGTTAGCTGGTTAAGAACAGCTCCCCTTCTCCCTGCCTCCCAGAGCTCTCTCCAGGCCGGGGGCCTGTCCAGCTCCGAGTTAGGGGCAGGGTCTCCCTGCCCGCCCCCGGCGCACAAGGCCCAGGCTGACTGAGCCACCCTCAGCTCTGAGCTGCCACAGGGACTACTGCTGCCAGAGGGCGGCGAGTGACGCAGGCAGCTCAGCCTGGCGCATGGCAGGGGCAGGGGCAGGGCTCCCAGGCTGCCCGCCGGGTGCGGCGAGCCAGGGAGCGGTACCTGTGGCCGCCGGCCGCTGCTCTCCGGGTCCCGCCCCTTCTGCCCGTCTCCAGAAGTAGGCCAGGGCTCTGGACAGCAGCTGGAGCATCCCCAGACCTGACTGGGGCGCGAGCGCTGGGGGCCGCCCGCTCGCGCCAGCTGCGGCCTCCCGAAGCCAGGCAGGAGCCTGGGAACTTCGACGGGAGCGTCACGCCCCACACCCGCTCCGCTCCCGGCTTCAGCCGCCGCTCGCCGGAGTCACGTGACGGCACGCCTTTCTCCCTCCCCCCACGTGGGCGGGGCGGTAGCGGCTCGTTGGCGGGAAAATGGGGTGGGGGGGGGCTGAGAACCTCACCTTGCGCAGGCGCAGTAGCGGGCTCCGGGGCGCGCGGGGATCTAACAGCAGTTCTCTGGACCAGGCTGAGGCCCTGGTGGAAGCGGCGGAGGGGCAGGTCCCGAGGTCACATGTAGGGCGGCCCCGCCCCTGCACGCAGAGCGCTGGGCAGGAGGGTTGTTCCCTGCTGTGTTGCCCATCCAAGCTCCGCCCCCTCTGCTCTGAAGTCGGGGATGGATCCATCTCCCTGGGGCCAGACTCCTTCACCTGCCCTGGGACGGGAGCCACCACCTCTGAGCAAGCCATGGTGCCTCTTCCCCAGGGGTGCCCCACTTCCATGTGCCATGGGGCCTGAGCTGCCTGGGGGTGCCTGCGCTCAGCAGGAGGCCAAGCCGTGGGGTGAGGCACTCGGGCAGGAAACCTGTGGCTGTTAACAGGCCGCATCTCTAGGCTCTTGACCCATAAGGACTGTTGCTATTCACAGGCATGAGCCAGGAACTCCAGTTTCTACTGATAACAAGCCCTACTCACAGGAACCTTGGCTGGTGCTGGGCTGATGATGCACCTGGAAGGGGAGGCCACAATTTACAAGGTGCTGGTCTGGCTAGCTGTCAGGGGGATGCTGTGCAGGGATGCAGAGTAGCACTAAATCCAGTGCCTTGGTCATTGGAGATGGACCCAAACCCTGTCTCCTGCCATCGCAGACATGGATTTATTTTGGAGATACCACAGAGCCAAAGATACCCTTGTATCCTTCTATTGGTGTGCTCCTATAACTGTCTTTCCAAAATTTTGTACTGTGCTAGGGTTGCCAACTTTCTAATCACACAAAACCGAACACCCTTATCCTGTCCCCTGTCCTGTCCCTTCCCTGAAGCCCTGCCCCTTCTCCGAGCCCCCCCACTCACTCCATTCCCCTCCCTCTGTCATTCACTCTCCCCCACTCTCACTCACTTTCACCGGGCTGCGGCATGGGGTTGGGGTTGGGCTGTGGTGGGGGTGTGTGTGTGAGAGCTCCAGCTGACAGTGTGGGCTCTGGGGTGGGGCTAGAAATGAGGGCTTCAGGGTGCAGAAGGGGGCTCTGGGCTGGGGTTGGGGTGTGGGAGGGTGTGGAGGATGTGGATTCTGGGAGGGAGTTTGGGTGCAGAAGGAGGCTCAGGTTGGGGGCAAGGGGTTGGGATGTAAGAGGGAGTGAGGGCTCTGACTGGGATTATGGGCTCTGGGATGGAGATGAGGGGTTTGGGGTGCTGCAGAGCTGGTGCTTGGTGCAGGGGCAGGGCACAGAGCCCCCCTGGCCTACCCTGCACCTAGGAGCCAGATGAGCTGGACATGACAGCCACTTCTACCAGCCACTTCTGGGCTCCACTGCGCCAACGACTGGACTTTCAGCAGCCTGGTCAGTGGTGCTGACTGGAGCCACCAGGGTCCCTTTTCGACCAGCCATTCTGGTCGAAAACCGGATCCTTGGCAACCCTATACTGTGCCTAGGATGTTTGTACCCTTATCTGCCAGTTTATCCTTTCAAAGGTGATGTACATACCTGCCCATTTGAGCATGTCTGTCATTACATCCATTAGAAGTGGTACATAAACACCTTGAGGGAAGATTGACATACAAATGTAGCATGTTATTATAATGATTATTTATTCTCATGTCATCTAAATTTCACAGGATTTTATCAGAATTATTGCTTTTGCTTGTTTTGAAACTTGGCATAATTAAATTTTAGACCAAATATTCTTAATCTGATTTAGGAGGAAAAAATATGTATTTTTCCTTCATTATTTTTCTTTCAATCCATGTAATCTAAAATAGGAGCTGCAATGACTACAGGGGAAATGTAATTTTAGTGAATCTGCTTACCATATTTTTATCAGTTCTTTCAGTTCAGTATCTTGAGTTTCGATTATGCATTTTTCCCAGTCTTCCTTTTTTAAGTGAGATTGAGTAGTGTTCAAATATTTCTTACGCTGAGTCAGTGACTTCTATATTGTTTTAACACCATGGTGAATTGCACCATAGGAACTAAAACAAAAAACTATCCACAGTAGGTTGTACCGAGAAGTTTGGCAGAACAACTGCATATCTTCATGAAATACTGCTACAGTGACATTTATTGTTGAAAAGGATGTGTACGATCCAAAATGAATCTACAACAGCAGTTGTCTTTGAAACCTTTTAAGTGTTTCATAACATTAGAACAGTTCCACTTTATTCGTGTAAAAAGAGAAAGAATAGACATTAGATTTAAAGCGCTTGATATACTTAAACCGTATACAATATTATCACGTATTAAGAAAGTAAACAAAATATATTTATTCTCATTATTTATGTGTAGTAAAAGAAGGCCAATATTCATATACAATAAAGAAAAATATTAGTATAAATGATCTTCTGGCAAGCATGAATACATATCAAAAGGGAAATTAATACACTTTTGCACATATAAAAAAATTAAGCAAATACAAGATCCTAGATTGCCTCCCAAAGAGAGGAACATGATTGGCACAGTGAAGGAGAAAAACTGTATGGATGCCCTTATGGAGTTTTTTACAGGGAAAATACTCCACTTGCAAAGAAAAAGCAGGAGTTGGGAGGTTTGACTCACAGCTTCTCTGGATCCCAAGAAATTCATATATGTACTTTTTAATGCATTTTGCAGTAACCTGTACATTTAGATAATCTTAAACAGCTAAAATTGATCTAAGGCTTTAAATTAGCTAAAATTGATACTGGACCTTAGATAGTTTTGAATATCAAAAAACATTCATTCAGAAAAGCTTACATTGGAGGCTCAACAAAGAGTCTGGAGATCTGAACTGGGTGTTTGGATGCAAGTTAAGAGATGGCAGTTGGAGAAAGCTTATTAGAAATAGAATTAACTCCCACTGCATTCTGTCTCAATTTCTCCAGCAGGGAGGAGGAGTGTTAAGAACCTGCACACTCAGAGATAAGAGGACTGAAGAGACAGATGCTTCATAAGATTTCAACTTCTTTTTTCCATGGATCCTTACTTCTTCTTCAGCCGTAAGATCTTTTCTCCTGAGGTAGAGAATGTAATGGAATTTCTCAGGCCCTCTGTCCTCAGAGTTTTACTGTAAGATGTTTTGGTTATAAAAAAGGACAGAATTTCATCTAGATGCCTTTGATAATTATTAGCATTACAAATATACTTGTTAGGGCCATAAAATAAGAAGTAATTTGTATTTTTGACAACACCAAATGTACAATACATACATTATATAGACCGAACGCTTGTATGACTTATACATACAAAAAAGAGAGAGACACTTATGCCTGTCCTATTTTATCCCCATCAGAGTATAAATTGTGTGGATAATGGCAGGTGCAAAAAAGATCTAGGAATATGATTACTATTGTTATGATAGGGGATAGGGCAAAACCTCATTTAAGCCTCCCTTAATTCAGGATAAAGGTGCTTGATTGTTTCTTACATTTATGGAACCAGGCATCTGTAACAATAGGAGCTACCACCCAAAACACCAGCAGGGCCTGAGTAGAAGCTGAATGATGTGGCCCAAAGGGCTTTCCTGGAGACTGACAGAGCAAACACAGAAGCTGGGGCATTGGTTTGGAAGAGTAGTGCATGTCCGTGTGAGAGAGAGATGAGGTAAAAACACTCAGAAGGACACAGAGATGGAGAAAAGCAGCCTCATAGAGAGCCAGAGAAGCCCTGGTAACATAACCCTTTGATAAAAGCTAAGAGAGAGAACTTTTGGGTAAAGTGCTGACTGAAAGAAGCTTAGAACTGTGAAGAATGAAACCAGTCTCCTGTTGTTTGATTTCTAATTTGTTCAGGGAAAGAGGACTTTGTACAGTATTTATACATAAGCAGGATTACATCAAAGAAATACCCGATTTCATTTTCAGTTTCTCTTACTAACAGAAGCAACCTGTCAGTCCCATAATATTTTATTGAGGATCACATTGTGCAATTATTATCTATTTTATCACTGGAGAAAGACACAGATGGTAGAAATATTTGCATAGTGTTCTTCCATGAACAAAAAGGAACATAGGATTAACTATTTAGGGCCAATCTGTGCTAAGCTACATAGTGTATCTTCAACATAAACTGCAGTCATCTATGATACATGATGAATTGCTAAGTCTTTAATCTGTTCAAAACAATTGTCAAATTTTAATTATTTGATTTTTTTGTAATATTGGCTGATATTCACCTTTTTTGTTGAAGAATTTAATATGTAATATTAGTACATATTGAAAAATGATGGCCTTTCTGAAGTTTTTGAAGCATGCTCTGAAAGGTGCTGTTTTTTCAATATACTGCAGTTTGAACTGTTTATTGGTTACAGTGGAGTTTTAAGTGTGTACAAAAGACCCTCTAATTGCTGTAGTTGTCATGATGCCAATATCTTGAGGGTAGATGCATTCCTGTATTTTTTCGTTTCCTAATAAGCAGAAAGAAGGGATTCAGTTGGACCATGACTATTGCATGTTACTGTTGCCTACTAGAATTTTAATTGTATTGTTTGACCAAAACTATGTTCTGTAAGGCTCAGTGCCAATATGAGTCAAATGTGCAAAGTTTATCTGAACATTCTGAGAAAACCAGTCATCAAAACATATTCACAAAAAAATTCATTGGAAAGAGGCAAAGCATTCTTCTTGGTAGACACAGAGTTTCTGAAATAATATATATTTGTTAAACACCTTGAAGTGCATAAACTTTTTCTTTTATAAATTTTTTTAAAGAAAACACTATACTTTCAAGTGTTCTCTCTCCTGTGAAATAAGAACTAAATTATTTGGAAAGAATTCTATGTAAAACATTATTATTGGATATGGTAACATATATAACTTTGTTAAATTCATTGTATATATTTCATTTACATGTCTGTTATAATGTAGCAAACTCATTTGGAAAAACATCAAGTTTAAATGTTTGTGTACCTATGGGTTTGATTTGGAATCAGGCTTAAGAGAATATAGTACAGTCATCTTGCAATGTATTCTCTTCATTAAAATTCAGGAGGCATTACCCTGTTCCCTGGCTTAACTGCAGTTTTTGCTGTGCTTTTGTTCCGTATGAATAGATGTTGTTGAAAGCCAAAGTGGAAGAGCAAACTTTTCAACGGCAGAATGAATCACTGAGCAGTGAGAATATCACAAAGTGTACAGACAATTCTACTCACAAAACTATTTTAAACTGACAACTAACTTTTCAATTTAAGGTAAGCATGCAGATTTTTAACTGTTGAAAACTGTACAATAAATTATAATAATCTGCCTATTATTGAAGGCATCAGAATGGGTTGGAAAAGAGAAATGAACAAAAAACTTAGCTAAATTTACAAACCCAATGATTGTTACTAGATACCATTTTAAAAATCAATAAAATATGTTATAACTGAAGTATTCTGAATAAATGAGTCCATCTGAAACATTTTAAAGTTATTTGAGGATGATGCCTAAAGCCAAATGAAAATTAGGAAATAAACATGTTTAGAAAAACTTCACAGTCTCTTAGTAATGTTTAAAAGAAAAAAAAATACTTTAGTTTTAGATATATCTACAAAGTTTACACTTAAATCACTAAATGCTAATTTTCTTTTGCTCTAAATCTTCTTCTAAAGATCTTTCTTAAATCCAATTTTATGAAATTAACTACAGTTTAAACAAAAAAGTGTTTTAGACATACAGACTTTTATTTACACTACAGTATAGTATTGTTGACTATGGATATAGGAAATTCTCTTCATGTATAGCGCTTAATTAGTTAATGTTTGCACAGTACTTTGAAGATGTAAACTGCTAAGCACTAATTATTATTATTAGTTTATTATTTAATTTATTAAATTATAACTAGATGAAGAGTGGTTTTAGTGCTCATGTGCCTAAGGATGTAGAAAAACAAGACCACACTTTTTGGTATCTGCTTTTAGTTTTCATGTTCATGGTTTTTAAAAAATTTACCTCTATAAAGTGTTATGACCAGGGAAGAAGGTTACAGAGAAGAATTTAATTATGACAGGATGCCAACTTTGGAGCGTGGAAAGCAAGAGAATGGAAATTATGTACCAGATATAAAATCTAGTGACCTTCAGATATCAACGAGGTTTCATCCTTGTTTTAGTTATAGAACATGGATCTTTTCTTTGTTGATGGGGGTAAGTATTTTAAACATACTATTGCATTTCATACTGGAAGGAAAGTCTTGATAACTGTGAAGTTTTTCCTTTTGGGAAAGTTAATGAAATTAATCTCTTCACTGATGATGTTCAGGAGATGAAAATATATAAATATTAAAATTCTGTGTTCAAACAGAAACATATTTAGCAACTATAAATACATTTTATAGCTAAATACATCACTTTTGTAAATCTGTTCAAGGCAGTGGTTTTATACAAAGGTTGAATTAGACCTGTAGTGTCCAAACATCACAATCTGAGAAAATAGATCTGTTAGTGGCAAATATCAGGACATAGTCATTGTAAAAGAAATTAAACATATTTTAATACTACCAAGGCAGATCAAATGTTTCACACTTTCAGTATATTTCTAAACATTATGTTAGTACTTTGCTTGCTATAACAATATTTTTTGTTTTTAAAATATGTGTGCAACATTTGATTGTCACTTTCTGTTTGTATTAGAGAATAGAAAGATCCTTTCCTAAACACTTTCAGTAATGAGAGCCATGCCCTGCCATGTGTGTGGTTTATGCAAACCTCATGTCTGCTTAAATTGAACTTTCATGGATAGAACCATGATTTTAAAGGAGTATTGTATGGGTCCTTGACATTCTGACCAGTAATGACTAAAAGAACAGACATGGTAACTATTAGAACCTATATTCCTGGTGTTTTTTCTTGGTGGTGGTCTCTGTGTTTTGTGGAATCACTTTGCAATGACTGAAAGGGTGATTATTTTCATTTTAGGACATTTATTTGCACAGTGAATAAAAACAAAGTCTCATTTTCACTCAGGTCCCTGACCTTTTTTTTCTTTCTGACAAATTAATTTGCTTGAACAGCTTGAATTTACTTGAAATACCTGATTACATAACCAGAAGGGGCAAAAGAAGAGCTGTTTTTTTTAATTGGATTTTTTCAGTGTGCTTTCAAGCATTCTCAGAAAGAGAAGAACTTGCTGTCTCATTCTGGGGTGCAGTTCAGACCAGTGAGGGGTTGTGTCACTGCCTGCTCTGTAAACTTGGGTGCTTCACAATGCTTTGCTGTTGTGGTTCCCAACCTGGGCCACTCACAGCCAGCCTGCCAGCATACAGGTCACACCCTGAGTTTCTGTGTGCTAGACTGTCCTGGTTCAGCAGCTCAGACCCGAGCATCCCATCTACAGCCCCACTCTGGCTTTCCCACCAATCTGAGTTACAACTTGAAAGGTGACCCCAACACACTGCCAGTCCTGGATTTTTCCCAAACTGTGCATTCTGCACTGTCAAGCCATCTCCTGGACAGTTCAGTTATTACAGTTTGTTGATCCTGTAAGGAATCAGTATTCAAGAGTTTGTTACTTTAACAGGAGTTACCAAACCATTCAGTTTAAATGCACTACTGGATTAGTTTAGATTAAAAATAAAACAAGTTTATTAATGAGAGAAGACAAGATTTTAAGTGAATCTGAGTGTAAGAGCTAAAGTTAGAAATGGTTATAAGCAAATACAAGTGAAAACACACACAAAAAAGTTTAAAACTTAATCTGACAAGTTTTGGTTCAAGTCTTTCTTTAAGATGGCCTTTCTTACCCACAGTCCCCCAGCAAAGTGCCTTTGTCTTCTTAAGTGAAAGGGACAACTTGGGGTTTTCTGCCCCTTTCTTTTATAGTGTAGTGAACCTTTGAAGAGGATTCTTCTGAAGGTTACCTCTCACACCAAAGTTTATCCAGACAGTGAAGAAGGTGACATGGAGTCTGGTGGTGAAGGAGGCACCATTCTCTTTCTTCCCTCACTTGTGTTTGCTAAAATTGAAATTGTTCTGTTTCCTGCCATTACTTTGACTTAAAGTAATTTCAAGCCTCGTTCACCTTCAGATCCTTGAGTTCTTCAGTCCAGTCCACTTCCCTAACTAATTCCCTTATTTTTTAAAGTTTGCCCTTTTGAAATCAAGGACCAAGTTACAGATTTAGTTTTGTTTATTTTTCCATTTAGTTTAAACTGAATTAGCTCATGATCACTCAAACTAAGGTTGTCCCCTACCAGTTCTTCTATGAGGTTCTCACTAGTCATCAATACCAGATCTAAGATGGCATCACCTCTTATTGGTTTGGTGACTATTTGGTGAAGAAATCTGTCAGCTATCACATCCAGGAAAATCTGGGCCTTACTATTATTAGTAGCACCTGTCCTCCAATCTATAGCTGAGAAGTTAAAGTTTCCCATAATCACACAATTCCCAGTAGTATTTATTTCATTAAAACATTAAAAAGATCTCTAGCCACATTGGATCCTGGGAGTCCATAGCACACCCCAAGCACTATCCCAGGGGAGCCTCTGGCAGCTTTCTTTCTGAAAGTGATTTTGACTCAAACAGACTCTCTTTTATCCATTCCATCACTTCTAATTGCTTTAGAGTCTACCTCAATATTAATATACAATGCTACTCCAGCATCTTTCCTTTATTTCTGTCTTTCCCGAGCAGCGCATACTCTTCAATACCTGTACTCCTGTCATGACTACAATTCCACCAGATTCCAGTGAGAATCTAGCAGCATCATTTGTTCCCACATGAAGGACAATCATAGATTCTTTCCTGCTCCAACTAGGATACTCTTCAGCCTCAGGGCCACATCCTGTATCTTAGCTCACAGCAAAGAGCACACCCTTCTGTTCTCTGGATCAGCTGTGGTGACTGGCCTGTTAGTTCTTCTTAGTAGAGAGTCACCAATCACATAGACCTGCCTCTTCCTGGTGTTGGAGTGATTGTCTGGCCTTCCTTCTGTTCTTTCTTGCTGCAAGTCCCCTTGTCATTTGTTCTCCCTTGCAATCTTCTGCAAATCATCCTCTGTCCTCTGGGGCTCTGAACTCTTCCCCTCTTCTTGTAGAAGTAGCCACTCTTCTCTTCTTCCTTGCCCTCCCTCCTAGTTAGTTACTGCCTTTTGTGCCCGTCCTTCATTTTACAACTCAGCATATTTGTTCTTGAGCTCTATTTCTCCTTCACTTGCCGGTCTTTTCCTCTGCTTGGTTCTCGTAGTCACATGTTTCCACTGGCCACTTTCCTCACCCACAGTTCTCCAGTCCAGCTTACATCGGCAAGTCTTGACTTTTCCCTTCAGCCTCCTCTTGCCTCCCCTCCATCATCATCTTCAATCAACCATCATTTCTACCTGCATCCATTATGCCATTTCTTTTAAGAGTGTACTTCAGCAGATAATGGCTCAGACTACCATACCCATCATGAAACCCAAAATAGGACAACAAGGGAATGTGATGTGGATGCTTGTCTCTCAGTGTGGGCTCAGTCTGATGCCCTGCTTAGGCCAGTTAGGCCTGGTCTACACTAGCGGAGAGGATCAATCTAAGTTACGCAACTTCAGTTACGTGAATAACGTAGCTGAAGTTGACGTACTTAGACCTACTCACCGCAGTGTCTTCACTGTGGTGAGTCAACTGCTGCTGCTCTCCTGTTGACTCTGCCTGTGCCTCTTGCAGTGGTGGAGTACAGGAGTTGACAGGAGAGCACTCTGGGGTCAATTTATCATGTCTAGATTAGACGCGATAAATCGACCCCTGCTGGATTGATCGCTGCCCACCGATTCGGTGGGTAGTATAGACATACCCTCAGTCTCACCTGTTCTTCATGGGATGGGCCAATTCACTTCCCAGGGCACACTGCTGTCTCCCTGTCATTGACCATCTGACAAACCAGCTCTCTCTCAGAGTGGGAAGATATATAGGTATCACACTAAAATGCAGCACTGAAAGCACCTCCAAGATATACTATATATAAAATATAAGAATAATTGGGTGGTATAGTGGTTTAAAACAGTAGAAGCATGATAATAGGTGTATCTGCAGTTTTAGGGAGTGGAAGCCATAGAATTTGCACTCTCCTACATGGAAATAACTCAAGAAGGCAATAATGGGACATAAATGTATTGTTGTTCCTATGTTCTGAACCTATTATGCCCATTAATCTTCTAAGGTCTGAATTCATTCCCACCTAAATAAAAATGATTATTTTACTGTTGACTTCAAGTGGACCTGGATTAGATCCACAATCTGTGAATTCAGTAAAACAAACAAAGGTAATAATCAAAATAAATATCTATTTCTTAAAAACAAAACACAACCACCCCAGATGATATAAAAGGGTATTTAGGTGAGGGTCACTGAGATTCACAGGGCAAACTGCAAACAAGAAAAACACAGCAGTATGGTGGAGAAAGGTAAGAAACCAGTCCTTTCATCAGTGTATACAAAAACTCATACTGATTTTAATTCTGCATGTAGAGCATGGGCCAGATTGAGTATAACAATTAATACTTGCATGTGTGCATATAAATAGCATTCTGGATTCTGCCCTGTAAAATTGAGTAAATGGTGAGACTGTAATTCTCCAAAAGGGGTTATAGTAATTCACACATTTCTAAATCAATTATGTATTTGTGAGGGCCTTAGTATAAATATAACAGGAAAAGCCAAAATTGAAAATCAGACTCTACATTTATGATTGGTCAGCTTTGTACAGGTAAGGTTTTTTCATAATCCAAACCTCAGCACACGGAATTCTTGAATTGCACATACAAGGTTTGGAACAGTGTAAAAACCTGATTGTTCAAAACTGTATGTCAAAAAGCATTCATGTACAATTTTGTGAGCATAAATTTAGAGATACAGTTGAGAACCCTTTGATATTTTGGTCCTAAAAGATTCATTTTTATCATCAAGCTATTTCAGCTCAAAATTCAATTATGATATGACTACCTTCTAAACATTTCTTTATATATTTGCCAAGTCATTACACAATACTTAGCTCAGATGTACTGGTACAATCCAATATTGTCTTAACAGCCAGCAAAACATGTTCTTTTGACCTGTACATCCATGTTTTGCTTCATTATCAATTGTACAAAGACTGTGTTATTAAAAGTTCAAAAGCACTTTATTTTGAAAGGACTACTGGTTTTCATCTGTCCATTTGCTCTTTTTATACATTTTTGACATTAATTTTATACCATATTGTTGCTTTGCAGACTTGCCTTCTTGTTACTTCTGGATTTTCACTTTATCTGGGAAATGTTTTTCCATCTGAAATGGATTATTTACGTTGTGCAGCAGGTTCAGTAAGCATTCTTAATTAATTGCTGTGGCTGTCTGAGAATGCACACTATAATAAATAATTTTATGAATTTAATTGCCTTTTAATCTGTCTCTCTTCTTCATGCTCAAACTTTCTCCACCCATGTCATCATTTTATCCAACATTATACTTTCTCTCCCACCCACACAATAAATGTTCCTTATGTAGGTTTTCGCTGTACTTTAAAGCTAAAGGGTTTTCACAAAGAATTGTTAATAATATTGTGCTTGTTAAACATCTGCCTGGTTTCTCACCAAAAGTGAGATGTGGGATGGGATGCAGTGATGCCCATGTATATTTTTTATATTATAAATTGTCTCCTGCTGCAGAGAAACTTCTAGGGAGGAAATTTCAGTTAAGATTCCCTTGTGGTCCCTCGCCCTATATTTGTATCTGGTGGGTAGATGCTATTATGATAGATGGGTTTCATTCTTTCTCACTCTCTCCCCTTCTCTCTGTCTCGGGTTTTATAAGGTGCATGTTACCAAGGTATCTAAATGTTAACCGAATGAAAGGTGTTCTATAAATATTATTACTTTATTAGTAAAATCTGTAATAATTTGACACTCTATCAATTGAACAACAACGATAGGATTTTATGATATTGTTCCACTGCTGTGGTAATTTTTTTCATCTATCAGAATTTTGCAACAGACACCAGTTTGAGAGTTAAAGAATAAGGTTGGCAGAACAGATCACATTAAGCTATACACAACCATGGTCAATTTTTCCTCTGGCATTTATCATCTCCATTTTAGATCTCCGTGGGTATGATGAAGTTAGCTCAGATTCCTTTGTATACTGAAATATTCTACTGTGTCATTGTTATTTTGGTGATATATATAGCAATCTTGTTTCTAATTTAGGACAAGGGCAGTGTAGCTGTATGACCACAGAAGCAGCTCAGGGAAGAGATTGAGATTCAGAGAGTGCAACAGGAGAAAAACAAAAGTATTCTAAGGTTCACTTTGCCTCTTCTCTTTTTGTCTTGCATCAAGTGCAACTTGGTCAGACTCATGGGGCAGAAAGAGAGTATAAAGTCTTTACCAACATATTACAAATTGGGAATGATCCTGCTGCCATTGAAATCAATGGCAAAACTCCCATTAAATTCAGTGGGAGCAGGATTAGGCCCTGTGTTAATGTTAACATGGGGAAGGGGAAGGGATTGTTGTTTTCACTCATTTAATCATTTTTCTTCCTTTAAAAATATTCCCCCCTTTTTTGCTAACATTAAAAATTGTAAATTAAGTGCTGGAGAGACACTATTGAGCATGTTAGCTAAATGCTAACCTGCTGTTATAATGGTTCTCATTGGCAAATTGACACTGTACAAATGTGGGACTCAAAGGGTGAACCCTGGCCCCAGTGAAGTCAATGGTAAAACTCCCGTTTACTTCAATGAGGCTGGGATTTCACCCAAAATATCCCTTGGACACAGAAGATGATTAATAGAGCTGAAAAAAATAATTGTTTTTTGGTTCAGTGGCTGAGCTAAAAAATCTGGAAAAAAACATTTGTTTAGTTTTGACCCAAATTGAATTTTTTTTCTCACTGAAACAAGAAAATCAAAAAAATATTATTCACATTGACCACAGCGTTTCAAATGGTGATTCAAAGGGACATTATGAAATGAAATGTTGATTTGAAATGACATTTTCTAAATGAAATGTTGATTAAAATGGATGTTTTCCAAAGATAGTGTAGAAATGCGTTGTTTTGCAAATGTTGAAATGAAACATTTTGACATATCCAAGATATTTTTTGCAGGGTTATTTTTGACCTGAATTCACAAATATGTCTGTGCCCTCCACAATGCATTTTTCAGCAAATTTGCTATTTACTGAAAAAAATTGCCTAGCTCTAATGATTAGTGAAGGAAGCACAGATGATGTGGAATTGATTTTTTTTGGCTGAAAACCATTTTCTATAACTTTATTTTCATAGTTTTCTGTTTCACTTATAAATATCTTCTAACACTGCAGTAACATCCTAAATGTGTGGAAGGAATGGAGCCTGCACTGAGATACAAACCTCATAAAGGTGAACACTTGGGAGATAATAAGGTCCCTTCAGGAAAGTTTTCCTTTATGGAATGTAGACTATTTTTTCCCAGTACAACTCACTATAGACCACATTCTGCCCTCACATATACACAGTGAAGTCATGGGGGTCACAAGTACAGTTCTGAAGACATAATATAACCCCACAAATTAGTTTTACAAAGATCTTCAAAACTGAACTATCGTCAAAACTGGTCAATTTTTAAGTCTAACAACTTTGGCTTCTTTAGAACTTTAGGCTTGCTGGAATTAATTTAAACTAACAAAGGCATGAAATTTTTCCAGAAAGACTGCTGTTCTTTCATTGAAAGCCTAGCTATTGCAGCACACCCTTAACAGTGAGAGAGACTGTAGTTCATTACTGCCCCGAATCCCCTGGAATATTAAAATACAACCCATACTTGTTGCGTTTGAGACAAGTGTGGCAGCCTTTGCTCTGAATCTCCAAGCTTTTGTTTGCTTGTTTGACCCTTCATATTATTTGAATATATGTTTGTTTTATTCATTTCTCCTTTTTTTCCTCATATTATTCATTCACTTTCTAATGCAAATGGATAAAGGAAAATTTTACAATATGTACCAGACCCTCTAAGAAACATGTATACTATTTTTATTAACATAAATTTATGCTTTGTTTTGTAAGCAATTCTATTAATCTTTTGCTTCATTTATTTTTTCTAGTGTATTCCTTCAGCAGTTGTGAGTTTTGCTATAGCAAGAAACAAAGTTAATGTGGTAAGTGCTTGAAGGTTAATTGATTATTCATCTTTTATTCTTTGGTTAGCTGAAAAAATTTCTTTTTGCAATTGTTTTACAGATACCCAATTTCCAGATTCTATTTGTTTCTACATTTGCTGTAACAACAACATGTTTAATTTGGTTTGGATGCAAACTTGTCCTTAATCCATCGGCAATAAATGTGAGTTATGAAAAAATTATCAGCCAACTATGTATTTGTCTTTCTCATAGACTTAGAGACTTTAAAGCCAGAAGGAACCATTACGATCATCTATTCCAGGGGTTCACAAACTTTGGTTTGAGGCTTGGATGGCCACAAGATGCTTTGTTTACCTGAGCGTCCGCAGGTACACCTGCTCTCAGTGGCCGCGGTTCGCCGTTCCCAACCAATGGGAACTGCGGGAACCGGTGTGGTCCGGGCCACCACTTCCTGCAGCTCCCATTGGCCAGGAACGGTGAACCGTGGCCACTGGGAGCTGTGAGGGGCCATATCCGTGGACGCTCAGGTAAATAAAGTGTCTTGCAGCCCACCAGGGGTTTACCCTGAACAAGCCTTGAACCAAGTTTGGGAACCCCTGATCTAGTCTGACCTCCTGCACATTGCAGGTCACAGAACCTTGCCCACCTACTCCTATAATAGATTCATAACTTCTGGCTGAGTAACTGAAGTCCTTAAATCATGATTTAAAGACTTCAAGTTACAAAGAATCCACCATTTACTCTACTTTAAACCTGCAAATGACTCATGTCCCATGCTGCAGGTGAAAAACCCCGGGGTCTCTGCCAATCTAACCTGTGGGAAAATTCCTTCCTGACCTCTCCTCTGTCTTTACATAACACATTGCTGACTAAGTTCATCAATAGTGTAATTTTATTTCAGTCAATGCAGTTATAACAGGGATTAATTTGGCCCCATAAACCTACATATTATGGAATGTATCAGAAGGAATTATACAACAGAAATTTTCTGTAATATTCTGAGTCACAGAAGGCCGAAAGAGTATGTATCTTGGGCCAGATCCTCAGCTGAGATCAGTGAGTATTTGCTAGCCAGGAATGGTAGGAGAACCTACCCACACTCCCTATTCTGACAGCTGAGATAAATGGAAGGTATAGGAGTCACTGTTTCAACTTGGCACCACCCAATGATCCTTCTACATGGGAGGAGGGGAGTGTCTGTCAGATGTAGGATCATGGGCAATGGGTGAAGCCTAAGGCCCCACCCCTTCTTGTTGCTCTCAGCTGCTCCGTGATGCTGGAATATAAGAAGTGAGAAGAGGTCCCAAACCTTGGTATTTTAGTGGATCGCATCTTCAGGCTAAGTCTTTTCCTTTTTCTTCTTTGACTGATAGGTGACCTCAGGAACAAACCTACAAAAAGCCTTTTATGACTAACATTTCTTTTGGAGTTCTTCACTGGTTAACTGGCATCCAGTCAATGAAGTTGACAACAGTCAACCAAAGAAGAATTCATCCGCATTAGAATTGTTCTTACATTCAGCAATCACCATGAAAAAGTCAACATACAAAACAGCTAACATATAGTGTTATTGAATTCACACAATATTCCCTATACCTAGAAAAGAAAATACATATGGTATCTCAGATACCAATATGAGGTAATGTTGCTAAATTTTATTTATTTATTTTTAATGGTGACCATTGTATCTTACCTCTGTGACCATCTGCTAGACATTTCAAAAGTATA
This sequence comes from Mauremys reevesii, assembly GCF_016161935.1. Lineage (NCBI taxonomy): Eukaryota > Metazoa > Chordata > Testudines > Geoemydidae > Mauremys > Mauremys reevesii. The sequence continues at coordinate 322,685,018 of NC_052623.1, forward strand.
ACAGAAAGCCATAAATATTGTGATAGACCCAGGCCAGTTGGGTACAGCAGAATAGCAGAAGACAGATATAGTGGCCACTGGATTAACAATTTTCTGTTCCCTGACTGACCAGAGCAGGGGCTGCTCCAGGCTAATGAGAACACCTGACTCTAATTAACCTGCAAAGAGTCAGGTGAGGCCATTAAGTTAATGTGACCACCTGACTCTAATTAAGTCCCTGCTAATACTATAAAAAGGGCTCACTCCAGTCAGGCAGGGGAGAGCCAGGGAGCCAGAGGAGAGGAAGTATGGCTGAAGGGCTGGTTAATGAAGACACACTCAAACCATCGTTAAGGGAGCCCTAAGGTAAGGGTGAAGAAAGGAGAAGCAGAAGAGCTGAGGGGAAGTGGCCCAGGGAAATGTAGCGACTCTGGCAGTGAAAGGTTGGCTGCCAACAGCTGCTACCATTAGGGTTGCTGGGCCAGAACCTGGAGTAGAGGGCAGGCCCGGGTTCCCCCCAACCCACCACTACAGGAACATCTCCTGGGAGGAGAAGTCAGGCCCCTGTCAGGACAGGAGGCTAAACTGTTCTGAAATAAGCCCCCAGGGACAACAGAGACTGTGGGAGTTCTCTCACCAACCTCCTTGCAGGCCTATGATGAAAAGGGCTCAGTAGACTGTAACCCTGGCCCTAGAGAGAGAAGGGCTACGTGGAGGGTCACAGTGAGCCACTGAGGCTAGCATAAACCGCCTAGAAGTGCAGGACCCACGGGAGCAAGGTCAGAGCTCTGCCACAATATATAAATAAATAAATTGGAAATGAATGTTCTGTCCTTGCTAGCTAGCACCCAGAGAGTGTATCTCTGAATGTGTTTAACATAGTATTGTAAGTTGCTTTGAGATCTGTACACAAAGAACACTTTATAAAAGTTAGTTGTTATTAGTATTATATAAGGCTTTTTCCCAAAAACATTCCGACTGTTGCCAGCCCCAGTACAGTTACATCAGATTAGGAAGAGCAGAAACACTAGTGTAGAAAAAATATTGGCAGTTCTTTAACTATTCTGTCATCTGCACCATTAGATGGTGGCTAAAATCCATACTGAGGCACCTAAATAACTGGTCTGATTTTCAGAGGTACAGAGCTTTCAAGTTAATAGTAGCTCTGAATATTTACTTTAGAACTTTTGAAAATCAGAGTACTTTAATATATGTGCCTAAATTTAGACACCTACATTTGAAAATTTTGACCTTTAGTCCTAGTACCCTTTGAGTGATTGTGTACCTATACATTCCACTGCAGGTGTATGTGCACCCAGAGCACTCTAGTTGGAGACTGTTGACAGCAGTACCACAGGGCGGTACACAAGCCATTGTTCACTGAGCCTAGGATGTAAAAGGGGAATGTCCACAGATTGCCTCTCAGTTCCTTCTCACCCCGCATGGCAAGAGTTGCAACTCCCTGTAGCTTTTGCTTAGGTTTGTCAGCTTTTGAGAAATTACTCCTTTATAATGTATACAGTTAATTTGTTAGTAGTTTATAGTGGAGTTAGTGGAGTTATAGAGTGGAGCTCTGGTGGATTTATTATGAAGGAATCCCCAGGCTTCAAGCAGTGTGCCACGTGCAGGGCCATTACCCTGTTAGGATGGACACAAAAAGCTGCTTGATCTGCCTTGGTGAGGTGCCTTTGAGAGACAAGTACCCTGTGTGTAACTCATTCCCCAACAGAACAAAAAACAGAGATTTTCACCTCAAAATGCATCTGATGAATGTGTCCTGTGTCAGAACCAGAACCAGATTCCACACTGATGAGGAATGCCTCTCCAGCTCCAAATCATAAATCCAGGGATAACACCATTTCTTGTTCTCCATGCCAGCCTCACTGAAGTGCTCCAGGCATTCCGACTCCGATAGATACCCCAGTCCTTGCCTCACAAGAAGTCCTCAAGTAAGTCCTCTGGTGAGGAGTCAGAGCTTAAATACAAGCATAGGCCTTCCCCGGCGCTTTTTGATGCAGCAGTATTGACTCTGGCTTCCCCAGGGTCATTAAGACTGGTGTCTTCATCTATACCATAGCTGTCTTTTCCGCATCCAACTGGGCACTGGTGGCACTGTCACTGAGCACTTACCTTTGACTTTGCAGGCCTTTCTAGCAGCAGGGGACCTACAGTGCATTCCACTGTTGCAACACCCAGCACTGCCATTGGCATTGTCAGTATAATCTCTGCAGCATTGATGGCTTCGTTTCCTCACCCTTCTATGTTGGCATCGCTGGCTCCGCCAATACCATTGGCACTTCCAGCTCCGATTCCATCATCAGTGTTCCAGCCTGCTTCGTTCACTTGCTCCCTTGATGCCATAGGGTTAGCAGTAGGTGTGCCAATTACCTAGACCCCTGCATACACCAACAGGGGCTGCTCTTTCATTTACTGTGAAGAGTTACATCTCTTCCTCTGATTTGGACCATGAAAGGCTGGTATCCCTACTGAGGTTTCAGTCACCCTATATACCTTGTTTTAGAGACATTAGGACCCCATATTAGGACTGGCAAAGGATGTATTACCCTCCATGACCTTACTGGTCCTGGGATGTTCTAGAGAATCTGGACCTCCATCGGAGCTGTGATCCAGGAGGGAGGTCCCCCTCTCCTTTCCAGGAGTCCTCCAGAGAAGACCCTTTTACAATACCACAACCTCCTCTAGAGCCTGGGGAGGAAGGAGAGATAATGGAGGAACCCCTGGATGTGTTCCCCGCTCCCACATATCCTCTTCTCTGGCTGAGGTTGCCACCCCAGAATCAACATTCCCTCTTCTGGAGAATTTCAAGGTCTTCCATGACTTTATAAGGAGGGTGGCCACATCCCTGGGGGTGTAATCAGAGGTTGTGCAAGATAATCTCTGTAAGCTCTTGGACATATTACAATCACCTGTCCTAGGAAAAATTGTCCTTCCTATTAATGAAGCCTTGCTGGAATCAGCCAAAACCCTTTGGCAGATTCCAGCTTCCATCCTCCCAACATTTAAAGTGAATGGATAGACACTACCAGCTTCCTCACGAAGATTTTGACTATTTCTTTACCCAACCTGGTGGTTATGGCCACCAGTGAATGTTCTAGGAAGTCACAACCTAAGGCTACCTCCAAGCATAAAGAATGCAAGAAACTTGATCTGTGTCGCAGGAAGGTTTACTCTACTACTAGCCTTCAGATGATGGTGTCTAATTTCCAGACACTGTTATCCAATAAATGTTTGTTTATTGGTCAACAATTTCCAGATTCGCTGGCAAAATGACAGAGGAGTACAGCGAGCAGTTTTTAGCCATCATTACTGAAGGTCACCTTACTGCTCGGACATCACTCCACGCAGCACTGACATGGACTCACCGTCTATAGCTACTGTCATCTCCATGAGATGTTCCTCTTGGCTGCAGGCCTATACATCCTGTGGGAGCTACAAAACACAATAGAGGATTTACCCTTCCAAGGGACTAAACGGTTTTCTCAGAAAACAGCTGATGCCATGCACAACTTAAAAAGACTCTTTGGCAGTACTCCATTCTCTGGGAGCATACACTTCAACAACACAGAGAAAGCAGTTTAGGTTTCAACCATACTATAGAATCTCCTTTCAGCAGAGGTCACAAGGCACTGCCAAAAAGAGGACTCAGCTTCTCAAACATCGCCAGTTGGCGTTGTCTACAGGTCCTTCTCAACCAGACATCTTCAATTTCTAAACAGTTGTTTTGACTATTCTATGGAGGGCTGCATATTGACGATATCACTCTCCCTTCGGGAAGCATCTATCTCCCTGTTACAGTGCTTGGGAGTGGATTACAATGGACAAATGGGTGCTTAGCATTGTAAAGGAGAGATAAGTCATCCAATTTATTTCCCTTCCTTTCCCCAGCCTACGTTCCCCATCCCTTTTCAGGGATTCATCTCACAAGGCCATTCTATTTCAAGAGATATGCCCTCTTCCAGAACTGGGAGCTACAGAAGAAGTCCCTTACCACCACAGAGGGAAAGGTTTCTATTCCTGGTACATCCTGATCCCAGAGAAGTTTGGTGGCCTTTGTCCCAGTCTAGATCTAAGAAAGCTGAATAGTTTCATCAAGTAAATCAAGTTCAGGATGTCACCCTCACCTCCATTATCCCTTCCCCTGGAGATTGTCATGCTCACCTCAATTTGTAGGATGTGTACTTCCAAGTATCAATACATCCTGGTCACAGGAAGTATCTTTCATTCACAGCAGGCAACAACCATTGCCAGTACACAGTGCTCCTCTATGGGCTATCATCAGGCCAACTGCATGGTGTGGTAACGGCTCATCTGTACAGTTTAGGTGTTCAGAGTTTTCCTTACCTAGGCAATTGGCTTTTTCATGGAACACCAGGCATCCAGGTCCAAAACAGAATCCTCATCATCAAACAGATATTCTCTCAACAGGATCTGAAACAAAACTTAGACAAATCAAAGTTGCAACCAATACAATACATAACCTTCATAGGAGCAGACCTTGATGCCACTACTGCAATGGCTTTCCTTCAGACAGAAAGATTTCAGTCTGTAGCATCTCCATCCAAAAACCTCAAGTCCAACCCCGTGACAAGAGTACATTCCTGCCTGCAGCTCGTGGTCTCTTGCACATATATAACTTTGCATGTCAGACTTCACCTTCGCTGTCTGCAGGCCTCGCTCCATTTGGTATTTTGGCCAATGAGGCATTCTCTGGACATACAGATTTGCATCCCTGGGTGAGTGCTTCAGTCTCTGGACAGATGGTTGAATATGGAGAATGTGTGCAAAGGAGTTCCCTTTCTGTCCCCAGAACTGACCTTAGAACCAGATGCATCTATGCTAGGCTGCAGAGCCTATCTTGGTCCACTTCAGGTGCAAGCTCTTTGGTCACCTCAGGAAGTCTCTGCACATAAACCTTTAGAGCCCCAGGCTATTTGTCAGGTCTGCAAGACATTTATGTTCACTGTCAAAAGCCAAGTGGTGCAAGTCCACAAAGACAATACCTCTGCTATGTTTCATGTCAACAGGCAGGGAGGTGCAAGGTCAATTCAGCTATGCCAAGAGGCTATCCAGCTTGGAACCTATGCAAAAGAAACATCGACTCTCTGTCCAGTCTCTGATAACTTTATCCCTGTTCAAAGATCTCCTGTCTCAGAACCACAGCAAGTCACGGAATTCCAGCTTCCAATCTCTCCACCTCATGGCATAGCTGATCACTGGTTGCATACTCATGAGAGACTGTGCTTCTGAGATGTCCAAGCTATTTTAGTGAGCAGCAGAAAAGATTTCCAGTAGAGCTACTACAGGAAAGTGAAAGATTTTCAGTCTGGGTGCATGTGATGGGGTTCCCAGGATGCAACCTGGACTGTGGGACTCTTGAGCCCTCTGTCTCACCAACCTAGGGTATCCATCTCATGATGTGATGCTGTTGTTAATCCACAAACCTCTGGCAGGTACTGCACTTACGCAGACATCCACAGGCAGGGCAACACCCAACTGAGTTACATGAATGCTTTCCCCAGTCACTCATGAACCAACAATAGAGAGGCTCCAGCCAATTCCCCCTATCTCCCCAGCCTTGCACCCCAGAACTGTATTGTCTTGCCCTGGTCAGAAGCCTAGTCTGCCCCTCCCTCAGTGTGGAGAGGACACACACTTGCCTTTGTAAACTGAGCTGAGATTTCCCAAGCACTTCAACCAAAACACATTGTTTTAGGTAAAATATAAAACAAATTTATTAACTACAGAAAGATAGATTTTAAGTGATTATAAGTAGCAAGTGTAGAGGTCAAAGTTGGTTACTTAAGAAACAAAAATAAATTCGCAGTCTGAGTTCTACACACTAAACATGATTTGAATCAAGCAGTGTCTCATCTTGAAGGATGGTATAGTTCCTCAATACACAGGCTGGGATGCTTTTCTAGCTTGGGACCAGCCTCCCCAGTTCAAAGTCTTCATTCTCCAGATGTGTTTCCAGGTGTTGAGTGTGGAAGTGAGGTCAAGTCATAATGTCACTTCCCCTCTTTTATAGTTTCTTCCAGCTTGCTGGAAAGATCTTTTGATGTGGGGATCAGGCAGTCTGCATTGGTCAAGCAGTCTCCATTGTCTATGTGTTGTCTCTGAGAAGTCTTCTGGGATGGCTGTCGGGAGTGGATTTCCTTTAATGGGCCATCAGTCCATCTGGTTACTCCATAGTTGTACCTGAAAGGCTGGTTGTGGGTTTTCCCAACCTCAAAACATATTTCAGTAACACACACATAGGAAAACTTCATAACTTCTCATACAATGGTAGCACAGGATATTAATGTTCAACAGATCAAGACTTTTAAAATGATACCTCATAAGGCATACTTTATACAAAATGACAGCAGAGCCGCCCAGAGGATTCAGGGGGCCTGAGGCAGGGCTGGGTCTTCGGCAGCAATTCAGCGGTGGGTCCTTCCCTCCGAGAGGGACCTGCCGCTGAATTAGCGCCGAAGAATGACGCAGCGGCGGTAGAGCAGCCTAAGTGCTGCCGATCGCAGCTTTTTTTTTTTTTTTCCCGGTGCTTGTACTCACCAGGCAGCGCTCCAAGGCTTCAGCAGCACTTCAGTGGCAGGTCCTTCACTCGCTCCAAGTCTTCCGCTGCACTGAAGGACTCGCCGCCGAACACCCGGAGCAAGTGAAGGGCGTGCCGCCGAAAACCCGGAGCGGCTCGCGGGGCTCCTGCAGGGCCCGGGGCCTGGGGCAAATTGCCCCACTTGCCCCCCCTCTGGGCGGCCCTGAATGGCAGTAGTGAATATGGAAGTTCCAGGGAGCTGCAATGAGGTGCAGAGTGCCACAGTGTGATCTTAATGTTTATCTTCCCATCACAGAGGTTAGACTTCTACTGACTACCCATTACTCCTGAAATCATCTGCCTTTCATTTAGTTCCATGAGAGTCCACCTGGCTCCCATATCTACAGTTCACCCACCAGTTGATGGGTTTTCTATTTTCTCTCACCCTTTGGTTTCAAGATTTCTCAAGTGTCTAGTCAATGTCTACCTGCTTGTGTCTGACCCTGTACCTTCTCGGGACCGTAATCCTCTGGGACCCTCTGGTGACAACCTCACTATCTTTATTATCTATGAAGATGGCATTTCTGGTGGTAACCCCGTCTTCAAGGCGAGTTTCAGAACTTCAGGCTCTTCTAGCTGACCCTCCTTTCAGTCTTTCATGAAGACAAGGTTTCCCTTAGGCCACACCCCACTCTTCATAGGTGCTAACTTTTGTTTTTGCCGGTGGGTGCTTTTAAAGGGGAGCGTGTGTTTGGGGAGGGGGGCACTCTGCTAGTTTTGGGAGGAGGCTATTTTCAGTATATTTATACACTTCTTTCATATTCTAGCTAATGAATGTATCGATCATTGGTATCTTTACTATTTTAATAATGATTCAGTTGTTATGAACTACTTAATTACATTATCATGAATTACAGTATATTAAAATCATGCCAATCACCTACAAGCTGTCTTCACTAATGTCTCAGTTTAAAGACATCATGTCTCACTGTAGATTTCTGGATGAAACTGTCAACACACTTCCTTATTTACATCTAGTTCCCTGGTATTGTCTTGATGCACGGTAAGGACAGCTACATTATTCAGTTGCGTCTCTCTCATTGATGACTGGAGAAAATTTTTAAGTCTTCTGAAGCTGGAGATTGAGTTCAGGATGATACAGGCACAGTGAGAAGGATCCTTATGAATTTGCAGTACTCTGGAAACATAGTGCTTCCAGAGTACTGCAAATATCTCCAAGATCTTTTTCATGATGGGTAACCGCTAATTTAGGCACCATCATTTTTTATGTACAGTTGGGATTATATTTTGCCATGTGCATTACTTTGCATTTAACATTGAATTTAATCTGCCATTTTATTGCCAAGTCACCCAGTTTTGTGAGATCCCTTTGTAACTCTTTGCAGTCTGTTCTGAACTTAACTGTCTTGAGTAATTTTGTATGATCTGCAAACTTTGCCACCTTTTTGCAGATCATTTATGAATATGTTGAACAGCACTATTTACTTCTCTCCATTCTGAAAATGGACCATTTATTCCTGCCCTTTGTTTCCTATCTTTTAACTGGAGTGCCTGGGAATGCTTTCAGGATCATCTAATGATCCTTAATTTAATTTAATGACAAGCCTTTTGTATCTTAATCACCCTGCCTCTGTTTATAAACAAACTCCCTGCCCCAAAGGCAGAAGTTGTTAGCAGCACAGAACTCATCACATTCCACACTCAAGCTCTGGCTCCTGGGTGTTGAACACCCACTATTTTTTTCCGTGGGTTCCTGAGCTCCAGAGCATGCACGGAGTTGGTGCCTATGCCACTCTTCCAAAGCCAAAGAAAGACTCCACACCTGAGATATTCGCATAGCTTTGGCATTCTATCTAGATCACAATCTGTCCTTTAGAGCAGCGTTTCTCAATGACCGGTCCTTGAACTTGTGCCAGTCTCTCAGATCTCCCTGACAGTTTCAGAAGGCAGCAAGGCAGCAAGCCTGTCCTTGTTATCAAAAAGCTTGAGAAACACTGCTTTAGAGAATCTCCCTGGCTCTTTGTAGTGTATGCTAAGAGAGTAGTGTCAATTCAGCGTATTTCTGACTGCATTCAACTCTGCTATGATCTTTCTAAAGTCTCTCCTCCACCAAGCATTATGTCTCACTCCACCAGGGCTTAGTCCACTTCATCAGCTTTCCTCAGCAACATTCTGATAACAGATATCTGCAGAGCAGCAACGTGGTCATCTGTACATACCTTTTCCAGACATTTCGTCATCGCTCAAGCCTCTCATGACAATGCCAACTTTGTCAAGTTGGTGCTACAGTCTCTGTGCAGATCATCCAAAGTCCCACGACCTGGAAGGAAACTGCTGATGAGTCACCTGCAGTAGAAAATATATGTGCCCAATAATCATTCCAAAGAGGGAAAAGGTTACTTGCTTGTACAGTAACTGTTCTTCAAGATGTATTGTGCACATATACATTCAGTGACCCTCCCATCTTTCCCACTACTGCAGACACTGGACACACAGCGGTGCGAAAAATGGAGACAGAGGTGGTAGACAAGCCCCTTTTATGCCCTAGACTCAGTGCATGAGGAGAACAAAAGCACATGCACAATTTAGTTGTACTGTTGTCAAGCCTCTGACTTGAGTGTGTTGGGTGCACATACACCTGCAGTAGAATTTATATGTGCACAAAACATTTAGAAGAACAAAAGTTACTGTACAGGTACGTAACCATTTTTTTCAGGTTGCATGGTAATCTGCATTACCATACTATTATGTACTGTCAACTGTAGTGAGATTAAAGTATTTTGATCATAGTAATAATACTTAGCTCTTATATAGTGCTTTTCATCAGTATATCTCAAAGCACTTTACAAAGGAGGTGTCATAATCCTCATTTTACAGAAGGGAAAACTGAGGCACAGAAAGGGGGAGTGAATTATCCATGGTCAACCAACAGGCCAGTGGTAGAGCTCAGAATTGAGCCCATATCCCTCAGGCTAGTGCTCTATCCACTCAACCATATTGCCATCTCAGAGACTTCAGTGCACAGTATGTGTGTGTATGGTGGTGGGGAGGGGGCGCAGAATTTGGGTATAGGGTTAGAAATTTAGAAAGATGTAGAAGTTAGAGAGAGGTAAATTTATAACCCAAACAAATGTAATTTCCTATTTGCCAAATTCTATAGTCTAGTACAGGTGTAGGCAACCTATGGCACGCGTGCCGAACATGGCACGCGAGCTGATTTTCAGTGGCACTCACACTGCTGGGGTCCTGGACACCGGTCCGGAGGGCTCTGAATTTTAATTTAATTTTAAATGAAGCTTCTTAAACATTTTAAAAATCTTAATTTATTTTACATACAACAATAGTTTAGTTATATATTATAGACTTATAGAACGAGACCTTCTAAAATGTTAAAATGTATTACCGGCACGGGAAACCTTAAATTAGAGTGAATAAATGAAGACTTGGCACACCACTTCTGAAAGGTTGCCGACCCCTGGTCTAGTATGACAATCATAAGACATCTTTGGCTGGTTCGTCATACTATTCCAAGACATCTGAAAGCAGATAAATTGTAAATTGATTCTGTGGCCCAGATCCTCAGCTGCAGGTGTGGATTTTTGTGCTTCTTTGATCCTGGACTGTCTGTGCACCAGGCTGATCTATGGTGCTATGATGGTTCTATACTACTGGAGGATCTCCTTACACTGGAGTGATCCTCCCAAGGCCAGCTATGCCACCTTTATGGCTGCTTTGCACTGGCTGTGTAGTGCAAAGAGACTTCAGTATGTGAGACAAATAGTTTATTCTAGTCTCCCTACTTGCCCATTTCATAACCATTATAATATGTCTCTCATGATTCATTATATGGTTCATGGAAACCGCACAGGGAAATATTAGTCATTAGGCCTGACATGGGTTTATTGCTAATAATTTGGAGAATATTGGACTCATAAAATATTTAATCTCTGTTTAATTCAAAGCACTTTATGACTTAAAGCAACACCATCTGTGGAGGGCCTTTGTTCTTCTTCAGCAATGTTGCTCATCTTCACAGATAACTTTTTTAAAAAAATGTTGTAAATGTTAAAATAAATACCCTATGGGGGCCAATCCCAGGCTGTGCTGTGGCTGCTTTGTGGTGCTTCCCCAGTGCAAAATAGACCTGGAGTCAGCATAGCCAGCCATTTGTGGATCATCCCAGCGAAGGGGAATCTTCTGGTGACAAAGGGCATGTCTACACAGCAACTAGACAGTCATGGCTGGCCCGTGCCAACTGACTTGGGCTCGCAGTGTTCAGGCTGCAGGACTATTTCATTGCGGTGTAGATTTCTGGGCTTGGGATGGAGCCTGGGATCTAGCACCCCAGTTTACTAAACCCCAGTTTACTAAACTGGGGTTTAGTAAATCCCTGTTTACTAAACAGGGATTGGAGGATCCCAGAGCTTAGGTTCCAGCCTGAGCCTGGAAGGATTCATAGCAATGAAACAGCCCCACAGCCTGAACTCCACGAGCCTGAGTCAGCTGGCAAGGGCCAGCCATAGGTTTGTCTTTGCTGTGTAAACAGATCCAAAAAAGTCTGCCTGCACCACCACATTCTTCCTCAGCTGTTAGCATAAGAAGAGTGGCCAAGGAAAAGGGTATATGACTGGGATTTCCCTGAATCCTGGCACTCTCTGGGTGCTATATCAGTCTTTTTGGACCATTGCAGCCGATACAAGTTAGACACACCTTCAGGCAGCTCTGATTTATGCTGGGACACTAGGCTTGTGGATAACTGGCCCAGGATCTGTTAAGTGCAAAGGTGGCTTTGTCACGTTTGTTACCTACTCCCTTTCTCCAAGTGGCACTGCATGCTCCTCAGCCACAGAGCAGGATCATGAGCAGTGAATTCATGTGGTTCCAAAATCCTTTCCTAAAACATTATAAGATTTGAAAACCTCCCTAGCCAGATGTAGCATTTACAGAGGCAGGTGGTAGTTTCGGTGAGGGTTTCTTCTAATGTTTAGAAATATCTCTTTAACTTCTATTTTACAGTATGTCTTTTAATGTGCATATGTAAAAAGGTGTTTGCTTCTGATTTTAAAATATGAAATTGATACTTCAGCCAAATAGTATCTTTATTATTTTGTTGTTCTTTGTGCTGCCACTTTCTCTAGAAGCTAAATATGTCAAGGATCATAATATTCCTAAACCTAAACATGACACAGTGAGGAAGATCAATTTCAGTGACTAAAAAAAGGCCTCTGAAATCTGCCTGTTCTGATTTTCTACAAGAAGCCTGGTATGCAAGATATATGTCAGAGACAAGGTATAACTTTGATCATTTAGAAAGCAGGACTGACATGAAAAAACAATAGGAACTTATTAATCATGGATCAACAGTTTGCTAAAATTTTATAGACAGTTATGTTTTTTAATATTACTTATTTAATGCAGTTTGATATGGGATTCTGTTGGCAGATAAATTTCAACTTGATTCTGCTAATTCTGCTGGAAATCTTCATGGCAACTACTGTGATCATTTCAGCTAGGTCTAATGAAGACTGCTGTAAGAGGAAGAAAGTAGGTTTTTCCTTAAGAACTACAATTTGTTAATTTCATTTTTGTTTGTTTTCTTAAGCGTGTGTGTTTAAACAGGTCACTTCTCCCCTTCTTTCTTTATGTTGACTAAGTACTAGTGACTTCATCTTTATACAATAATTTTATATTTAATTGTGAAATTGATTCAGAACAATAAATAAGAGAAATCAAGGTACAGGAGACACTTGTTTGCAGCAACACCTTGCAAGAACAACCGCTGCTTAAAAGCAATATTTCCCCTGGGAACTCTTTCCCTACGGTGAATTGTCTACTCGGTAACAGTAACATAGCTGCCACATAAGAGCAACATTTGTGATGTCACATCCAGGGGTGGAGATGGGGGGCATATAGGGTGTTTCCCCCTCCACCCCAAACTGCATCATTCCACTCCCCTCTTGACACTTCAGTTAGCTCCAGGGCACAGACTCTCATCCACTTGCCCTGCCTGACAGAGCCTGCATGGAGAGTAAATGTAGGGGGAGGTTGGGGAGAGGATCTGGAAGAGAAGGGATTTTTCAGGGAGGGAAGCTGGAGTCAGGGAAGCATCAGAGGCAAAGCTGAAAGGTTTCCTCCTCCTATCCTCAGCAGCTGGCTTACAGGCAGTGGCGGGGGGTTGCTGTTTTGAAGTGAGCCATATGGGGGAACCGCCCGTGCACTGAGCTGTCCTCTCCATCTTGGTTGCCAGTGGCGGGGTATGTGTGTGCTGTTTTGCAGTGAGGGTTCAGGGGACCTCCCTCCCCAGGGCACTGACCTGTCCGCTTCCCCGCTCCTGTCGCTGTATCTGTGCTAGGAGCCACCTCCACACTCCTCCCAGCCAAGCAGCCCTCACCAGAGTGGGGCATAAAGCTGCCAGCAGAAGTATCCTCAGCCTTTCCCCAGCAGCTGGGCTCAATCAGCCATTTTACAAACTGGGGGCTCCCATGCCAAACACAGGGTGCCCCTACCCATTCCCCCAAAACTTGAGGTCTCCAATCCTGCCCCACCCCCAACACATGGCTGCCACACTCCTTTTGAAACACTCTTAACTCTTCATACACTTTTGGTCAGATGACACTCCCCCTAACAGCAACAGCTGCTTAGGAGCAACAGCAAAAGGGCACCAATATGTTGCTACTAATGAGTGTCTACTATAATATAATGATGCCCACATTTTCTCCCATCTCCAAAGGGCCCTGTGCAAAGTGTGACTACTATAACTGTATCATAGAGAATATTCACATATATCATAGAATATCAGGGTTGGAGGGGACCTCAGAGATCATCTAGTCCAACCCCCTACTCAAAGTAGGACCAATCCCCAGACAGATTTTTGCCCCAGATGGCCCCCCTCAAGGATTGAACTCATAACCTTGGGTTTAAGAGGCCAGTGCTCAAACCACTGAGCTATCCCTCCCATGGTCAGGAGACCCTGAGCTTATGCAGGACATCCCTATTCCTTGCTTTTTGTAGCGCATAACTCCATTGGGACACTTTGACAGTAGACGGGTAGTGTGGTTGAAGGACACCATAATTGTGCAGTTACTCTGAGCCATTCCCTGTCCTTCAGGCATGCATATGTGCAAAGCTTTTTCTGCTGTTCTGGGGCTTGAGGAAGAGGGTAGATTCCTTCCCACATTGCCTATGCAGAGTTCCCCAGTATTAACATGGGTAGCATGGGCTGAGTGCTGGGTGCAGGATTTGTGGCTGTGATTGGGATTTTCAAAACCACCTTAAGTGACTTAGAAAGTCAATGACACTTGTACTCCTAAGTCACATAGGTGCTTTTCAAGATCCCACCTTATATGATTTCTGCAACAGCATATGCTTCTTCACAGAATGAAGCAAACACCCACAGATGTTTCCTATACCATGAACTGCGGTGGGTAAGGTGCTGGCATCAGAGATAGCTATCCCACACTGGTAGAATCCTCATCTTGGGAGATCTGACAAGTTTATGGCCCTTTTGCAACACTGTAGTAGTAGCAACACTGTGGGAAACTGGCCCTGTATCTATGCCATTTTGTAATCCAGTGGTAATGCTGATTGCTATGCAAAGCTATGTAGCAAACATTTATACAACATCCTGAGATGGTATAGAAGAAAATTGTGATTCAGAGAGATATGATTCCTTCCCTGCTCCCCAGGGGAGGAAATTTGCTGCTGACCCTTACTTCACTTTTGATCGTCTGCTGTGGCTAGTGTGGTAGAACCAATGCTCTACTCATTCCCTGGGAACAGGGCATGCAACACCTGCTCTTCCCCACAACCTTATAGTCAAGCTGCAGGCAGACTTTACAAGTGATTGCAGGGATATGACTGACTGCCCCTTATACTGTGTAGAGTCAAGCCACAACCTGGCCCTTGCTAAACTGCATACTTCTTTCAGATCATGTTTCTTTTTTACCTTTAGAGTACCATATATGACAGTACCAGCGTTTTGAATGATGTCAACTTTCCTACTCGAATTCTGAAATCCTATTCAGTAAGAAAAGCTTTGTTTTCTTGAGATATATGAATTTTTATTCTCTCGTCTTTTCACATACTGAACTCCTTTAAAGCCGGTGAGAGTTGTGTGTGTGTGTGTAATAGTTTCAGGAACAGGCTTGTTATAATGTGCCAACATGAACATGAGATATGCATTGATGCTGCAAGATAAATTCCAACTGTCCTAAACAGGAAGGAAAAGTCTACTTGATGATTAAATAAGAAACAATTGCAGACATGACAATTTATTTTTTTATTGGAAACACTGAATAAAATTTTAAACGTAGAATGGGGCCAGTCCTACTTCCATTTTAACTAATGGAAGCTTTGCCGTAGTCTTTCATGAGTGTAGTATTGGCCTTAAACATTTCTCATGTCATAAATGCATCCATTAATGTCTAGGAGGCATCCTACCTACAAAACTGAAATGACTGTAAAAACATAGTCAAATTCATTGCTAATTATTTTGGTGCTCTAATTTTTTTCAGGTAATTGAAGTGATTATTGGAATTTCTGCAGTATTTGGTGGAATAATTGCTTTGAATATGGATGTGTTAGTCTCAGGTCCATACCTTTCAGTAACATTCTTTTGGATCTTAGTGGCTGTAAGTACTACACTATTAAATGTAGCTTTTTATACATTGTCTCTCTAAGCCTGATGTTTATTTGGCTCTCAAATTAATTTTCAATCACTGCCTTACAAAAAAATAATGCTTTTTAACGATAGTGCTAGATTATCTAGCATGCTTGCTTTTGATTTATAACACTGTATTAGAATGTAAGTGCCTTCCTTAGGTAAAATTCCCATTGAAACCAGCAATAAAATAGGCTATTAAAGGGGCTATTCTTTACTAAACAGGTCCATGTTTTTAAAGTACCATCTTTCAGTCTGCAAAATTAAATATCTGGGTTGAATTTCACTACAGTGAAATCCTTAGGATGCCATTGTCAGCCTATCATCTTGATTAAGTGGCTGTCCCAATTAGATACTTGAACCTGCCAATAATTGGCGGTGGACATTCACCTCAGTGTAAAACCCTTCATGATGATAATAACATAATGAGAGCTGCAGATAGGAGAAGATTCATAAGGGGGTGACTGTGCATGCCTCCATACCACTGAGGGGACAGGTAGTGGAGAAGCCACTGGATCCATGCTTACATGGATCCGGTGGTTGGCAATCTCCTCAGCACAAAATGGAGAGGGACACCAGTTCCCGGGTGAATTCAATCCTTTAGCGTGCTAAATTCAAGCTCAGTAGGATGTTAGCACATGGAAGACCTACTGACTTAGGCTAGGTAATAGTCTCATCTTGATAGGTATAGATTTAGTAGTACAGAACACTCCATTAATGGCAATAAAGTTTTTGAGGTAATTTTTCTCCTCATTAAATTAGTACCATAAATATTACCTATACAGTTTTATACAAAATTTTAACTTTATAACAAAATTTCACATTATTTGGAGCAACTGAGGACCCGATTCTCAGCTAATGTAAATCAATATAGCTCCACTGCAGTCAATGAAGCTATGCCAATTTACACCAGCCGAGGAGCTAGTTCTTAATGTTTTCTAATTCTTTGTGTTCTTTTCAGTGCTTTCCAAGTGCCATTGCAAGTCATGTAGCTGCTGAATATCCAAGTAAATGTTTGGTAAGTATATGTGTAATGTTCAGATATTGTGCTATAATGGAATATTATGAATAAAGTCCTTTGGTGGTAATCATACAACTGATATATGTTCACTGTAAAGTGACCATAAAAAGTTATATACTAAATATAACAAAATAGATGTCAAGGGTCCTGGGAATACTCAGTACTGTTAGAAAGGAGGCCAATGGAGTGCTTGGCTGTGTACTTATAAAGTTAATTGTACTAAAATAGAGTTCAGTTGGCTTTCCTCATGCGATATACCATTAGTGCATTAACCAAAATAGATTTTTAATTGATTAAAATGTACAAAATATTTATTTGTACTGGATATTTCCGGGGAAGTTGTGGACATTACTACAGAGATGGTAAGGAGAGTCAGCAGGGGCACAAAATGGGTCTGCCTCACCAAACAGCTAGTAGTCCAAATTCTGTTCTCAGTTAGACCCACGCAGCCACACTTAAGACAGTAATGATCTATGGCAGTAATTGAAACAGAATTTGACCGTACAGAATTATCTTTGAATGAAAACCAGCCCCTTATTGTCATCAGGAAACTTACCTGAAACCACCAGAACCTGTTGGTTTAGTTATTTAGCATGTATAGATCACATAATGTTTGGCTGTAATTCTCACTGTTTCATGTAAATGAAAAAAAAATAGTGTCCCTAATCCATTTTTGTTTCCTCTGCCTGTACTTGAAAGACATATTCAAAACAAAACAATACAACAACCTTCTTGAACTTTGACTGGAAATGAGTTTATATGTACTACAAAGCAATAGAGTTCTTAGCTAGTAGCCTTTAGCTTCTATAATGAATATTTATTTGAATTCCTGCTTCTGTACATACTTAGAGGAGAGATCTGAGCATGGGTGGCTTGCAGATTGGGCCATTCCTATATATTTTTACCACACACTCCCATTACACTTGCTGCAGGCAGAAGTGGAATCAAGAACCAACATTATTTGCTCTTATTTTTATTTATTTAACACAAGTTTAACATCTTAATTTAAAGTTTAATATCTTGTTTTAACTAGGTTGAGGTCCTGATTGCCATAAGCAGTGTCACTTCTCCATTGTTGTTCACTGCTTCTGGATACTTATCCTTCAGTATCATGCGAGTTATTGACATCTTTAAAAATTATCCACCAGCAGTTAAAGTACGTATTTTACTCTTTTGAAAAATTAGCATCCACCAATTAGCAATTCAGACGGAGTAAATAAAGAGTATTATGAGTTATGTATCATAAGAATATAGAGAGCTGTATTATGGAGAATGACTAAAATGTTTTGGAAATTACTCTAAAAACGTATATAACATCCTAAAACTATCCTTTCTATAGTTATTTTGAACCATCCTATAGAAGACTATAACAGGGTTATAGTTCTCCATCATATTGTATAGAATGGTTAAAAATAACCTATAAGAAGGTAATTTATTTTTTATTTAAATTCCATAGAATTTTTCCATAACAGCTCAGCAAGTGTTCCTAAAATTGTGGCTAACAAACTTCAAAGTTCTAAACCTTACATGAAGAATAATTTCTTTCAACTCATTTCCTAGGATGCCTACCAGTAAGTGGCACAGAGGGATAGAGTACTAAATGTTCACCTGTAAACACTTGGATTCATTCAAAGCTTGGTTTGGGGAAAAAATTAATAGAGTTTGTAGATCCCAGTTCCCTGTGTTGCAGAGGAAATGTACTACTACATTCTGCACCAGCTCAAGTTTCTTGAGGGCTTCATGCCCAGGTAATCAATGATATGTGAATAGAAAGTGAATGATTTACACCAAACCAAAACTAACAAATTTCACCCAACTCTGTTCAAGACTTTTCAATGCAGTTTAGTTTTCCAAAATAACAAAGTGTTTGATCAGTTAGCTAGAAAAAAAATAAGGTGTCATACTGAGACATGTAAACTGTGGGAGAACTCCAGAAAATATGAAGTGAGAGAAGGCGAAAAGACAGGTATGATAGTTAAACACCTAACAACTTATATACATTTTTATTTTTAGCAATCTTATGATATACTTCTGTTACTTCTGATGCTGATGCTGTTAATTCAGGCAATGCTTACCATTGGCACTGTCATCCAGTGTGTAAGTTACAAGACAAAAATGAAGCTGCATGATTCATCTTGGGCAATGCCACAGATTAATAAACAGGAGTACAGAACAATGGAGGTAAGCGTCTAATGTCTAACTATAATTTTATAATATCTATAGTTTGTGAATGATTTTCTGTAATATTTGAGCAATTTATTCCCAATTATCACCTAAAATTGCCCTTTAAAAATGTAAGGGATGTTTTTATTCATTCTAAGGCTGAATTTCACCCTGAATGACTTATTTTCCTGGTTAAATTAGGATACTCAGTACAGTAATAGTTTTCTTAGTTGACTTGAGATATTCTGTGGTATAAGTAATGGGACATGGAACCCTTAAAGAGTGGTAACACTTATGAAGAGTGACTGTAAAAATGATTTGCTGGGTTTATTGTTTCTCAGTTACTTCCAGAATGAACTGTTCAGTTTATAATTAAAATGCTTGATATTTCTAGCCACCAGCCCTACACATTTCTTCTGTGGGTAAGGCCAGCTGTTTGCTTGAGAGGAAGAAGGGCCTTGAGATTGAAACCTATTACTAAGATCAAGATCTGGGCTCTATTCCTGCCTAGGTCATAGATTTTCTGTGTGACCTTCATAGATTTTTAAACCAGAAAAGACCTTTGTGATCATCTAGTCTGATCTGCATAACACAGGCCATAGGTCTTCTCTGAGTTAATTCCTGCTTCAAGTCTGATAGCTGTATTTGAATTAGAGAATATCTTTTAGAAAAACATCCAATCTTGATTTTAAAATAGCCAGTGATGGAGAATCATTGCTACCCTTGGTAGGTTCCTAGCAGATAAGCATGCCAGCCAAAAGAACCCCAAACCAAACAAAAAAAACCAAAAACCCACCTACTGGCACCCTTGTTAGAAGTATCAGCAAAGAAGCCAAGGATCAAATCAGGCTGTGACTAAATCTATGCTCTGGTCACTCAAGGTTAAGGTTGAGGATATTAAACAGTGTGAGGAATCTTGAACTGCATTTCTAGTCCTGTATCAGTTCTGGGGAAATGTACAGTAATCTTCAGTTCTCTCCATTTGGCACCTTTCACAAGCAAATTCATTAAACTAATTTAAAAGAAAGATAAATGTCCTCTTTTGCTGGCTGTTTCTATTCAGAAAAAAATATTATGGAAATATATCGGGACTTAGTAGAATTAAGAGTGAGCCAATATATTTATGAGAATTTGGTGCTAATACAAAATTAGTATAGAAGGACTATATACATACAAGCCTTTTTGGAGAACAAATAAATGTGTACAGTGAGTGTAATGTGATGAGTCCTATTGGAGTCTGCAAGCTCTGAAGTTTGTCCTAAGGTCTGCTGAACTCCTCATCTGATAACTTTGTTGGCTCAGTGAGGTATATTTTCCTGAATAAATGGGATCTGACCCATTATGCATAAAATAGGTAATAGCTATTTAATTAATAAAGATGTTTTATTATTAATCACATGCTGCTGGTTCCTACTGAAGCCTCTAATGTGGCATTCTCTGAAGGATAGTGTAGAAGGGGCACTGCCACCCAGGGCCGCCCAGAGGATTCCGGGGGCCCGGGGTCTTCGGCGGCAGGGGGCCCTTCCGTTCCTGGACCCGCCGCCGAAGTGCCCCGAAGACCCGCGGCGGGGGCCCCCCGCCGCCGAATTACCGCCGAAGCGGGACCCGCTGCCGAAGCGCAGCCCGGTCTTCGGCGGTAATTCGGCGGAGGGGGGCCCCGCCGCGGGTCTTCGGGGCACTTCGGCGGCGGGTCCCGGAACGGAAGGGCCCCCCCGCCGCCGAATTACCGCCGAAGACCGGGCTGCACTTCGGCGGCGGGTCCCGCTCCGTCTTCAGAGGTAATTCGCCAGCGGGAGGTCCTTCCGCCCCGGAACGGAAGGATCCCCCCACCGGCGAAGACCGGGAGCGGCAGAAGCTCCTGCGCCCGGCCCCGCAAGAGTTTGCCGGGCACCCCGGAGCGAGTGAGGGACCCTGCTCCAGGGGCCCCGAAAAACTCTGGTGGGGACCCCCGTGGGGCTCGGGGCCTGGGGCAAATTGCCCCTCTTGCCCCCCCCTCTGGGCGGCCCTGCTGCCACCTCCCAAGCACCTCCTTGCAGCTGAGGTTGGCTGGGCATCCAACTCTCCTTAAAGGGCCATCCTTGTGACACACCTTCCCTTGCCAGAGCTGACCCTCACCCAAAGATAGGCTCGACAATGACTAACAGCTGTTCATGTCCTGAAGCCAGGGGAGCACTTCCTATTCAGCTGCAGCCAGCAAGTCTACTAAATTCTTGACAATGTTCTTGTCCTCCTCAGTATGACATGACCAGGACTTGGGCTCCATTGTGTGTGCTTTAAGTAATTAATACAGTGGATATCTTACTCCATATTTTGGAGCATGTGTTCAGCACATGCAGTACTCCCTGAATGTCTAGTTCCCAAGCAACTTCTGAGGTGGTCAACAACACAGAGGTTTCACCGTGGTTGAACTGATTTAAAGTTACTGCTGCTTGGTCTCTTGGAGAGGAGCCTCCCTGGATACAAACACAAGCACAGCCATCAGAATTAAAAATGTCCCTATCCAAGTCCAACCTCCATTCAGGTCTTCCAAACACTAAGGACTGTGCTCTTTTTCCTATAGCTGTTAACACTTAACTCAGCAGTACCCACTTCTGCTCCAGTGGAACACTGCTACTTCCCAGTCTACCTACCTAGTACATGTGGCAGCTTTGAATCTTGTGATTTGTTCCCCATACCAGCTACAGGAGGCAGCACTGAAGTGCTTATTAATTCTTTTTTTAGAAAAAAATATTTTTAAAAGAAAAATGTTAAGGACAGAAGTAAAGATGTTTAGAACTTTTCATAATACCTATAACCTGTTTTGATTATTATTTTTTAAATATCAGATTATTCAATGACTTTATTTTGAAAATGCTCTATCTATCTATCTATCTATCTATCTATCTATCTATCTATTGCAAAAATAACTATATATATATTGCAAAACTTCAAAATACAGCATATAATCATATTATATATATGAATTAATATTCCTAAATTCCCTGGAACAATACATTTGAATCCCAGCCAGGCTGAGTAAGCTTCATCATCTTTTCAAATTAGGTAAAACTGAATAGTCTTTTATAGTTATTATTATTTGTATTGCAATAGCACCTAAGAGCCTCAGTCGTGGATTAGGGCCCCATTGTGCTAGGTGCTGTACAAACACAGAACAAGCCCTGCTTCAAGGTGTTTACTTTTTTATGTAGGGTTTTCAGCTGAAATCTTAAAAACCAAAGTCCTACTTTATGAATTAAAGGAGGGCAGTATAATTAAAGCCAATCAACATAGGTTTATGGCAAATAGATCCTGTCAAACTAATTTGATGTGGTTTTTTTTTAGATGACAGGTTTGGTTGATAAAGGTAATAGTGCTGATGTAATATGCTTAGACTTCTGTAAATTATTTGACTTGGTTTCCACATAACATTTTGGTTAAAAAACTAAAATAATAAAAAGTTACTATGGCACATATTAAATGGATTGAAAACTGGTTAACATATATCTCAATGTAATTGTAAACAGGGAATCAACACTGAGCTGGTGTTTCTAGTGGGTTCCTGCATGGATCAACTCCTGGCCCTACTTTATTTAACATTTTTAATAATGACCTGGAAGAAAACATAAAATCATCACTGATAAAGTTTGCAGATAACACAAAAATTGGGTGGAGCGGTGAATAATGAAAAGGTCAGGTCACTGATACAGAGCTATCGGGATCGCTTGGTAAACTGGGCATATACAACCAATATGTATTTTAATAGGGCTAAATGTAAATGTATACATCTGGTAACAAAGAATGTAGACCATACTTACAGGATGGGGGACTCTATCCTAGGAAGCAGTGACTCTGAAAAAGACTTGGGGGTCATGGTTAATAATCAGCTAAACATGAGCACCCAGTGCAATGCTGTGGCCAAAAAGGCTAATAGGATCAAAAGGGCTAATATGATCATAAACAGGGAAGCCTTGAGTAAAGGTAGAGAGGTTATTGTACCTCTGTTTTTGCACTGTTGTGACCGCTGCTGGAATATTGTGTCCAGTTCTGGTGTCCAAAATTCAGGAAGGATGTTGATCAGTTGGAGAGGGGTCAAAGAAGAGCCATGGCAATGATTAAAGGATTAGAAAACATGCCTTATAGTGATAGACTAAAATAGCTCAATCTATTTAGCTTAACAAAAAGGTTTTAAGTGGTGACTTGACAACAGTCTGTAAGTACCTACTTGGGGATCAATATTTGATAGGGGCTCTTCAATCTAGAAGACAAAGGTATAACAGGAGCCAATGGCTAAAAGTTGAAGGTAGACAAATTCAGACTGGAAATAAGGTGTAAATGTTTAACAATGAGGGTAATTAGCTATTGGAACAATTTACCAAGGGTCATGGTGGATTTCCATCACTGGCAATTTTTAAATCAAGATTGGATTTTTAAAAAAAAATATATTCAAGTTCAAAAGAAATTATTCTGGGGAAGTTCTATGGCCTATGTTATATGAGAGGTCAGATTAGATATCACAATGGATCCTTCTGGCTTTGGAATCCATGAATCTGTGTGCATGGATATTGAAGATCCTATGGCACTTCAGTAAAAATAGGGATTTGTCCCAGAATCCTTAGCCATAATTTCCATATTGGCCATTCTTGGCAATGTGTTGTACATCCGTGGCAGGGCCGTCTCCTGGATTTTTGCTGCCCCAAGCGGTAGGGGAAAAAAAAAAAAGCCAAGATCGTGATCGGCGGCAGCTCCACCGCGCCGCTTTCTTCTTCGGCGGCAATTTGGCGGCAGGTCCTTCCCTCCGAGAGGGACCGAGGGACCCGCCGCTGAAGAGCCTGACATGCCGCCCCTTCCCCTTGGCCGCCCCAAGCATCTGCTTCCTGAACTGGTGCCTGGAGCTGGCCCTAATCAGTGAGTTGATGCCCTTGACCGTAGGGTGGCTTCACTTCAGTGATGCTGTAGGGTTATGATTTCTGAAGTGTTTTAGGATTCTTCAGGATGAAAGCCACTAATTAAATGCAGAATAGAAAACGTTTTTATATGTTTTAATAAATCAGCCCACATTCTTATTTCTGTGTTCTTCTGCATATTTGCTTGCTTTAATCATTAACTAAAACACTGTTTGAAACCTGTTTGCTTCTAGGTTTCCAATAATACCATAAAGGATTTTGACAAAGACAAAGCCTGGAAAGCTGTTGTGGTACAGATGGCTCAGTAAGGTGGATTCAGCAAGTAGAATATAATACAAAAAATCAACTGTTAGATTTAAAGCTTCTTAACTGTAGCAGTTTGTAGACAGTGCTATAGCTCCAGCTGTAGGGACCAAGGAATAACAGAATTTATTTTCAAGCTAAATACTGTACCTTTCTAATAAATTTGAAATATATAGGTGAAATTTCTTAATGCAACTTTCTTTTGTGTAAGAATATTATTTGATGTTAGGTTGCTGATAGTATCTAAATGTTTAGTGTTCTGTTGCTTTAAAAGATCCCTTTGGAAACAAGGTCATAAATTACTTATGGGTTATGGAGATACGGTATTTTTAAATAAATATGGCAATACACAGTAGGTCTCATTTGTTTGCAAGAAACTAATATAACTGCAATTATGCAGTCAATAAAACTGATAAATGCTTTTGTAAAGTTATGAGTACAGGTCATAATATTTTTGCTTCTACTTCACTTTTGTAGGAGTTGTAAAGGTGTTTTGCATCTTGTTATTTTGTATAAAGTAAAGGTCTTTATCACAAGGAGTCCAGATGTGGATTGAAGTCCAGTTTGCATAGATGAAAACATACAATTCTTTAAAATATTTTTCTGTAACAAATTTATGGACTGTGAAAAAGGAGTAACAACCCTTAGTTTAGATCATCCTTGAAAAGTCACGAAACTCTAAGTGCTTGGCACAAAATCTATAAATCTATTGACTCACCCAGTAACTTAATCAGAAAGAAAAAAACAAAACAAATATTATTTTGTGGGATGACTGCTGGGCTGAATGCCTTGTTTCACTGGAATCTGTTTGCTCTTTCACATATGAAAATGTATCCTTCCTAAAAGTGATTTTTTTCCCTTTTCATATTTTTATTTTGCTAATAACCTTTGATAATTATAAAATAAATCATGTTTAAATGAAGTGTTTATCCCTCAAAGCCCTATCTATTCCTCCTACTTTCTCATATATCTATCTCAAAGTCAGATGGATTTGTGACAGCATAAGCATTTCCATGACAACAAGAGACCCTTTGGCTTGAGAGGCATTTTCCCTGCTGACAAAACATTTTCCATGACGGGCCCTAGACTTTGGAATTCATACCCTCCTTTAGTCTGAAATAATCCAAATCAGTTGATGTTAAGGACACACTGCAAGCCATCTCTCTTTCCCCAGACTTTTGAGGAGAAAGGAATAAGCCAAGGGTCAGGATACATATAACGAGGGTGGAGATCTGCAGCTACATTGGGACTTTTTCTTTTCTGCTTTTGGGGAGCTTCATTTAATTTTGCATTTTTAATACATGACAAAGGCTCTTACAGTTTTCAAGAACCACTTTAAAAACATTTATGCAACTGGGAAAAAAGGGAAAATACCCTCTCCATCCCCTTAAGATTTTGGATGTATTTGGTGCAGCAGCTTATGGACAGCTAATCTATCCTTCACCGGAGGTTGCCAGAGACTTCTGGACCCATATTGAAAGCTGATGCTTTCTGTCTTAGATGTTACCATTCAAAGTTTGATACACCCATCCTTCACCAAAAGCTTCCAATGTCTTGGGTGGTATTCTTGCGTGCTAACTGTTTCAAGAAAGGGGGCAGGAAACCCTGATGTCTCCTATAATGTTGTATCTTTAATATTTGGAAAAAGTTCATTCTCAACTGATGTTCAAGTAGAAACAAGAATGGTTTAGTTTGGGTTCACTGGGGTGGAAAGGAATGTTGTCTTTACAAAAATAAAGCAAAAACCACTGGAACAACTTTTAAACATCATGGATGGAATGAGAACTGAGAGGCTGAAAACATCATCCTATCAGGGTTTAGGTATTTTGTTTAACTGGTTTGCATGTATCATTCTATGGGTAGGGTTGGGTGAAGGTTTTATGTGAAGTATTTTGAGTGTATTTTAACTGGTTGTTTTCTATTTCTTTTATATGGTAACATACTTGCCAGTTGTAAAACTAAATCCTCGTCTCCAAGAAGTTGCCTTCTCCTCAAATTTATGATCGACCAAGGCCTTTCAACACATCAGACATGAAGAAACAGACCATTATTTTATCACTGGACTTGAAGGGAAAATAAATAAAAAAGGGACCATCATGTCCTTTTGAGGGCTTAATTCTCTTATATAGCCCAAACCAATAAGATGCTGAGAGCCCTCAACTTCCATTGACATCAGCATTAATTTGAAAAATTGAGGTATTCTGCACCAAACAGTAATAGTCCTGTAGAGAATCCATTGATTTAGTCCTTTACTTTGTGACAGGCAAGTTAACTTTGGATTTTCAGGAATGGTAGGGGAGAAGCCCATGATATGACAATGGCATAATGTCATGTGTTTCACCAGTGGACCTATCACCAGGGGACCTCAAGGACTTAAAACACTGGTCACTTCACCCATCACTGAAGTTTAACTGCCTTAGCGGTAGAATTGTCAGCTGGTTAACAGCATATTACAAACGTAAAGAAAATTTTCAACAAAAAGTGAAAAAATACTACATTCATCTGAAATGGCAGGGAGAATTTAGGTAAGACAAGTAAAATGACCTGAGTTAGAATTTGGATTAAGACACAGCGGTGACAGTGGAAGACATTTAAAAATGTCATCAAATCCAGTTTAAAATTTCTCCATCAACTTTAGAACAGTGGTTCTCAACCTAGTTACTATTGTGGGCCACATATGCAGCAGCAGCTCTCCATGTGCTATGGTGGGCTGAATCCACACTACATATACACTACCTGTATGGCCCTTGATGTCACATGGGCTGCAGCTGTGTGCTGATTAGGCAATGGGTTTGAGAACCACTGCTTTAGATTGATGATGGTTCTTTGATGGGAGGAATAGGAGCAATTAAAAAATAAATCAGAAAGGAGCCATCAGTCTTTAGGACTCAGGTCCACTCAGCCAAGGCATTTACCTCTTGTCCTGCCTGCCATCCTCTCATCCCCTTGGAGTCGGAGAAGGCAGCAGTGTTCCTTTGATGTACTGATTTGCCATTCAACTTCAAAGGTGCGCCAGGGCAAGCAGTTTTTCTGCATTTATCCCATACGCCTGGTAAATTCAGCAGCATTAAGGCAATTAATGCTGCAGCTCTGGAACTTTGTTCAACTCCATCAAAGAAGTCCAGAATATCGAGCTAAGCGATCAGGCTATTTTAATACCGGAAATCATGGCCAGGCAGCTCAGTCTCACCAGACTGCCTTTACTACCTACAAACCCGGCTCTGGTGGGAATATACTCCTGTAAATCTAAATGCCTCTTCTAGCCCCAACTAGGGTGACCAGATGTCCCGTTTTGGGGAACTTTTTTTTATATAGGCGCCTATTACCTCCCACCCCCTGTCCCGTTTTTTCACAGTTGCTATCTGGTCACCCTATTCCCTCCGCGCCTCCGGTGACTGGCTCAGGGGTAGCAAAGTGTAAGGGGCGGGGGGGGACTCCTGTTTTTGCTGCTCCACCTCCCTCCGTCCCCTGCCTCCACGTGTGTGGTCCTTCCGTGCATTCAGTTTGCAAGGCGCTCGGCTCTGCCCAGCGCTCCCCTGCGCAGCCCGGGTCGCAGCAGGGCTCACCCTGCCCCCGCAAGTCGAGCAGCGGCCACCCGAGCGCACCAGCTTCGGCCGATGTCACTGTGGGCAAGCCCAGGGAGCTGGCGCATGCTCGGTAACCGCCAGGCCGCTGGTTGAGCCGGGGAACGACCCTTTGTGACCCTCCCCCGGGCGCCGGGGCGGCGGCGCCCCTCCGCCGCCCTTATCCCGAGTGGCTCCGCGCCCGGGCTGCCCGTGAAGGTCACAATGGCCACGCGCTGGCAGCCGGGGAGGGGTGGGGAGGGGAAGGGCCTGCAGCCCCGGGGAAAGAAGCTGCTCCCAGAGGGTAAGGTGGGTGCTCGCCAAGCCCCGCTCAGTAGGTTCCTAGGGGCCACGGAAGTTACTTCTGAGTTCAGGTTCCCCCTTAGAACAGCCTGAGTCGGTCCCGCGCTCTCTGCCAGGGAGGACCCCAAAGGCTGGTTACACAGGCCACCTAGTGTGCTCAGCCTGGCCTGGGAACTCCCTCTGCCCCTCTGTAAGGGTGACTTGCCCTCACTGACACTCTACAGCTCTTCACGTTTAGGATCAGCCAAAAATCAAGTCCCTGCCCCTAGTAGCTCCTGCTCTTCACAGGGGGACAGTGCAGTTCAGACACAGGCTATATAGGTCCAATCGCTGAGGGGCACAGGTGTGTTTGGGACACCATCGCTGAAACTGCCTGCGTTATTATAGAAACTGTGACCTTTTTATAGACCCAACCTATCTTTATTCCATGCTAGTTAGGAGGACTGCATATCGGTTGCATACTTTTGGTTTGGCATAACTTCTATAGCCATTTCCCATCACTTACGTACAGTGAACAATACTATGGTAGGAAAAGCATCCGCAAAGAGAAGAGTGTGTGTTTTTAAGTTGGTGTTGTCCCTTTAATATTGAAAAATAATAAGAGATAGAGAAAATGTAGCATGGAAGCATATGACAACAAATTGAATGATCTTCTGTCTCTAAATTTGCAGGGCAAATACCCAAAGAGTGAAGTAACAATGACACAGCTTAATATATCATGATGAATCAGATCCATGCAGAAAGAAGACTGCTCCCACTGGGTTTAAGTGATGAAGGAAAAAAAGAAGAAGAAAACAGTTTGTATTTGCACATGAATTTTTAATCAAACTTTTGCTAAAGTCAGATGACAGCTATAAAATATCAGTATATAATTAATCTTTTTCATAATCTCTTTCTAACAAAAGATCCCTTAGTCTGAGAATAGGACATATCCCTCAGCTAGCACTTGTTCAGAGATGAATTACCCCACACAGTGTCTTTTCAATGTCCATTGCCTATCTAGACTTTCTGCATATGGGACAACTTATGTTCTTTGAAAAAGATAAATCGAAGGTTGGGATTATGCGGTCTCTAATGATCAGGATGTAATATTTCTATACGATACCTTTTTAGGAAATAAAATGTATAGTTGGAATTGTTAATGATTTAATTTCAATGCCTAATTAAAACTACAGATTTGTTTCACTGGATCATTGCTGTATGTTATGAAGTCTACTGAGTTTTTAAAATAAAATCTACAAAATTATATATAAGACATTATTCCTAATGCAGACATCTTTATATAGACATTTCAAACCAGCAGTAGCCCAGAGCAACAGACATAGAGTAAGATTCAGGCACATGATACATTTAGGGTCCCATTCTTCCCTGCTCTGGTTATTTGTTACTAGGGAGATGGAAACTCTGAAATCTTCAACTGTTGGGTATCCATGGAATTCTTCCAATTTGGGGTTGAGGAGGAGGATGGGGAGGTGTTAGAGCAGTGGAGCTGTGGCAGAGTTTGTCCCTTCGTGGAAGAAACTGGAGGTTTTACCCTTAAACTGTTAGATCTCCCAAGACGTATGCAGAGCTTAGGGATCCATTTGGCACAAGAGCCATCCACACCTTGCACTTCTGGTTTGTTGCAGTCCCTGGAAAGAATATTTAGGTTCTTGCAGGAGCTGTGTTGTTACAGTCTCCTCCAACTATGTCTGTCCAGAACTATACCACCAAGGTGAGGAATTCCATAGTGCAAAGGAATAATTTACTAAATCTAGCTTGTGGGATTTTTATGTGGAAAATCTGGTGGAGAGCCGCCAGTCATCCTATGTCTACTTTCAACCCCACTCTCTCTGCTAATGTGGATTCCCAAGGGAGAGACTACTGGCGGGTTAGGAGAAAAGGAAACATGCTGGTGAGCCAGTTTTCCTTCCTTCCTTAACTCACATAGTTTTTTGCTCATTTCTTGTAGAATATAAAGGATTAGCTACTCTTAATCTTGCATTAACTGCATTTGGCTCTCAGTACTTTTCAGAATCAGATCCTTGAGAACTAACTGTCTTTAATACATTTCCTTTGAGTGATGTCTTATGGCGATAATTTATATACCTAAATTAAAAGAGTTTATTAATCTATATAAAAACATATTTTTTCCCCACCATGAAATAAACTCACATATATTAATTAACCAATTCCTTCCATTGATGGAAATGGGTAATTGGAATCATAGAAGAAATTAATTCCACCAAGGGTTTCTAGTATCAACTTCATTTCATTTTCATTAGAAAGCTTGTATCATAACTGGAGCTTTTAACTATTTCTTCCTTGACTCTTTATGGCTATTTTTGTTATTAACTCACTTACGACATCGAGTCTTATCAATTTCAGATAACTTCTCTAGTTCTGTATTTTGGAAACTGTCTCTTCTCTTTGATAGGAATGATAAGAACCAACCTCCCTTCCCTGAAAATCCCAAAACTTGGTGTCAACAAATGTTTTCCCACAGTTTGCTGCCACCAGGGATTGCTTCCTGGTAAGTCTGTGGCTGGTCAGTACCTTAATGTTGGTATTTCCTAATTTAAACATTTTCACACACATTTGTACAGCAAGCTGATTCTCAGCTGTGACTAAATTCACACTATGCTGTGTTTTATTAATGAAAATGCTAGAATTTTTAGCAAAAATAACTACAAAACAGCATTAAAGGTTTCCAAAAGTAATATTACAACTGAATATTTGCACAAGATCATTAAAACAAATGGGTATATATAAAAGTGCAGTACTTTCTTCTCATTAAAAGCCTGATACAAAGCCCACAGAAATCATTGGGTATTGGATTTGGCCATAAGGACCAGGCTTTTAAAACTATTTAAAAAGGCCAAGGCATTTCCTAAATTCCCTATCTGCTGATAGCATGGAATCCTATCCAGTGGAAACTTGTTTAGTTAATGTAGTCTATCTTGGCAACGTTTCAACAGACGTAATTTTCCATTAGGTTTCAATCCAGTGATTGGATGTACGTGGGTGGACCATGCAGAGTCCCACTGAAGCCAAAAGGGCTCCTCATGGGGAGAATGATGCAACTGATGCAATTCTGGTTGCATGATCAGACCTTGAATAACCACACTTTCCATTATACTTGACAAGGATGGGCGGGGGTGTCTGTTTTGTCATTTCATATTAAATTTACTTTCTTTCTTCATAGACTTCATGTGAAAAAGTAGTTTTCACAGGAAGTTACTCTTCTCTGCGGGAACTGGTGGAAAAAGGAAGCTTTGCTGAGGTGTAATCATCAGACTAATCAGAAAGCTCATTAGTCTTTACTTTTTCCATAGTAATATTTTTCTGTGCAGAGGAATATCCTGTCCATAGCAGCCTCTCTTGAAGCTTCTTCCTGCAAAATATTTCTAAAACCCATCCTTTTCTTTCTGTCCAGAAAGCTAAGTCTCATTCAGGCCCTCATCATCTATTACCCTAACAATTATAACCACCTTCTCTCTGGCCTCCCTAATGCTCCCATTACCACTGCCACGCCATTCAAAATACTGCTGCTAAGGCCACTTTTCTTGCCATCTCTTTGACTATATCGTCCTCCGCTTTTAATAGCTTCATTGGTTTCCCCATTTCATTGTATCAAATTCAGGTTCCCTTTGCAACTTGTCTCCTCCATACTTGTCTGCTCTTTTTTGGATTGCATAACGCCCCCCTCCACCGCCAACAATGCCAGCTTTGTCCACCTGTCAGCTTCTTGCACAATGTCTGTGCACCTTCTTCCAAGCAGCCCTTTAGATGTGGAATTTGTTTCCTGAATTGATCCATAAGGCCACTACTCACTCCTTCCTCAGTCTCACTTCTGCCACAATAGCTGTAAAAAAAGATCAGCCAATGAATGATGGCTAGGTTGAGGGGCAAATGGAGATAGTTGGCACTTTATTTATAATAGTTAGAAAACAAAGGTTAGCCCTGTTCCTGTGTACACTGAAGCACCTTACTGAGATGACTAAAGTTACACATGTACCTAAGTGTTTGCTGGATTGGTTCTTTATTTAGGAAATAAGTAAGAATTAGTGTCTGCCTACCAACCGAAATGTTTGATAAGTGATCAGAGCTACAAAAGTAGTTAGGTGCCTAATTCTGGGGTTTAGGTGCCCAAGTCCTACTTTTAGACTCCACTGTGATCCACAAAACCCACAGTTGGCTGCCACCTAACCCCACAGGCACCCAAACTCACGCAGTGCCTAAGCTTTCAGGGTAAAAGTTTCCTAGGTGCCTAAGTTTCTGCCTCTGGACATGCATGCTGCTGCCTCACTCTAGGTGCCCAGAAACCTGTTCTGACTAAGCCCTAGTGCGATCCACAAACCAGGGAAAGAGCACTTATCTTGCCTAAAAGGTCTGATCTGGTAGGAGTGCTCACATGCCACTCAAAATCTGGCCTGTGGTGGAGGTGCCCCCCCCATCCCTTTATAACTTTTAGCCCAGTGGTTAGACCACCAACCTGGTGTGTGGGAGATGGGGGTTCAATTCCCCAGTCTGTCGGGGGGATTGGGGTAAAGGATTTGAAGAGGGGAGTCTCATGCCTTTTAGGACTGTGCTCTAACTACTAAGCCATAGGATATTCTGATGTGGAGCTCTCACTCTCTCCTATTGAAGCTGTTTCATTTTCGGTAAATACTTAAATAGTTATTGGAGCAGGGGGACTGGACCCTGGGTCTCCCACTTCTCAGGTGGGTGCAGCCTAGAGTCTCTCTGGTCCACTGACTCTGATCCCTACCACTGTCCATTTTGTGTGGTGTAAGGTGGGATCATAACTCATTCTCACAATAAACAGCTTAGGCACCTAAGCCACTTGTCTCTAGCAGAGGGGTTCCCATCTGTGGATTGCTAGCAGAGATAGTCCATGATAGCTTAGCACATACCCAAGGCCGTCCCTAGCCCAATGCAGCTCCCCCAGGGGGGGCAGTGTGGGGCCCCAGGCCTCCCCATACCCAGGGTCTGGTAGGCAGGAGCTGGGGGGGGGCAAAATGGGGGCCACACAGACCCAGAGTGGCTCAGTGGATTAGTGGGGGGCCTGGAGAAGCCTAGTCTGCTTCCCTTGCCCTGGGCCCAGCTGTGTCGCTCAGGAGAAGGGGCTTGGGAGAAGGGATCCCTCTGCCCACTCACCGGCAGCGGTGGGAAGCGGAGCAGCCTGGCCCCGGCCCATTCTACTTTGCCAGCTCCCAGCCATGGCGCTCTGCTTCCCGCCGCTGGTGAGAGCCAGGGATGCGCCTTTCCCCAACCTGAGTGACATGGATGGGGCCTGGGCAAGGGAAGTGGAGCAGGCTGGGGACAGGCTGCTCTGCTTCCCGCCACTGCCGGTGAGTGCCGGGTCACTGGGGGAAGAGGTGGAATGGGGGCGGACCGGGGATGGAGCAGGGGGGAAGGATAAGAGGCAGGGCGGAGGGAGTTGTCCGGGGCCCCACGGGGGGGGCGGCTGAGGGATAGGGCTGGTCGCTGGGGCTGGTGCTGCCGCGTATGCAGCACGCAGCTGCCTAGGGAACCATGAAATTTGGGGCTCCAAATTTCATGGTGCCCTGTGCAGCTGCGTATGTTGCGTATGCCTAAGGACGGCCCTGCACACACCCTGTCCTCAGCATCTCCCATTGGCTAGGTTAGGTGTTTAGCATGCTGACTTTTGCAGATCACATTCTTAGGTGCTATCTCTCCCCTGCATTGTATCAGGAGCCTAACTCAGGCTTTGTGGATCACGTTATTGTTTGAGGGATTTTATAGAAGTTAGGCATCATGGTGCTGAGGGTGTAGATCTGGGACTAGAAATGAGTGAGCACTGCAAAAGATGGTCCTCTATTTCTATGTATTAATTGTTTCTTTGGTTACAGTTCCTGTTGCATGATAGCTTTTTTTTAATTATCTTTTTTAGAACCAAACCAGAGAATTGTAGAAGAGGAACCTCTTTCCCCCAGACTGGACAAATATAAGCTGGCAAGATTTTTAGCTGACAAGGCAATCAGGGTATGTGTGTTGACAATAGATTTTAGTGGTTTGTTTTCCCATTTACGATACTGAGCTAATAGTTTTTTTAAGTTGTTCAACCCTGTCTGCTAAATGGTTTTTAAAACTGTGTTGGTGTTTAATAAAAAAAACCTTCTCCCTAGTTTAGACAGGGCTATAGTGCAGATAGTACTGTACAAAGACTGCCCCCCCCCCGAGTTTTGTCAGTATACATCCTTTTCACATTGAACTACAATACATTTGCTCTTCTCTTACTAGAATTTGTTATTGCTGAATTCTGTGGGGGTTTACAGGCTGAGGGGAACAAACCCTGCAACAGAGAATAGATAAAAGACATAAATCCATTTGACACCTAGATAAGATGGTGATTGCATGCTATAAATACATCTATCTATCTATCCATCTATCTATCGATATAGCCAAATTTCATTTGTAACATTGCAGTTCACCTTTATTAATTTGGCTCTCCCGAAGTGACAGGGTGATATGTGTTCCCACTTTGCTAACCAGCCACTTGTTACTGGAGGGAAATTGCTTAGTGCTATTGTGGAATGATCAGCAGGATTGCCTTCAGGACAAAGACTCTGTGTGTGTGTGTGTGTGTGTGCGTGCGTGCGTGCGTGCGTGTGTACAGCTCCTAAGATGATGTAGGCGCTACTGAAATCCAATGAATACATCTTCAGTGTTTCCCCTCTTGTTTTCAAAATATTGTGCTTGTAGCTTCAAAGGCATTGCACTAGTGTTGATGTAGACCTTACTTGTATCATAGAATCATAGAATCATAGAATTCAAGATCAGAAGGGACCATTATGATCATCTAGTCTGACCTCCTGCAAGATGCAGGCCACATAAGCCGATCCACCCACTCCTTAGCAAGTGACCCCTGCCCCATGCTTCGGAGGAAGGCGAAAACCCTCCAGGGCCATTGCCAATCTTGCCTGGAGGAAAATTCCTTCCCGACCCCAAATATGGCGGTCAGCTGAACCCCGAGCATGCGGGCAAGACTCTCCAGCCAAACCCTCTGGAAAAGGTTATATCATACCAGGCACATAATTGACCTATTGACTAATTGACTAAGCCCGTTATCCTATCATACCATCCCCTCCATAAACTTATTTAGCTTAATCTTAAAGTCATGGAGGTCCTTCGCCCCCACTGTTTCCCTTGGTAGACTGTTCCAGTATTGCACTCCCCTGATGGTTAGAAACCTTCGTCTAATTTCAAGCCTGAATTTCCTGACTGACAGTTTATATCCGTTCGTCCTCGTGTCCACATTAGCACTGAGCTGAAATAATTCTTCTCCTTCCCTGGTATTTATCCCTCTGATATATTTAAAGAGTGTAATCATATCTCCTCTTATCCTTCTTTTGGTTAAGGAAAAAAAAATATTTTTGCAGTGTCTGTGTTTTCATTTTAAAGTATCTGCTTGCAATCTTAGGAAAAGAAAATTTTTACCATCTGTGGACCCTACCCAGTAATTCGTAGAAGTTTAAGGAAAAAAGGATGGGTGGAGAGAAAGCTTTCCATAAGAAGTGACTTACAGGACAATACAGATGACAAGTGTGATGCTGATTGTGAAGATGGTGGGAAGAATGGTAGAGTACCTAAATAGCTTTCTGTTTTCACGTAGATGTGGATATAACTTTTTATGTACAATGTCCTATCATGTTTTTAATCTTTGCATTTCTCATAACAATAATCAACACTAAATTATCAGAACTAGTCATGCAGATTTTCACTTTTAGTCTCTGATTTTGAGAAAAGAAGAAAAGGGGTTTACAAGGGCTATAGTACTGAGGGCCAGATGAGCCTCTTGCTGGTAAGTAGGTTAAATTTGCAGATCTGGCTGTTAGGAAATAAATCTTCTTTTTCCTGTAACCTGAACATGTCATCTAGAGTCTCTGAAGGACAATAAACATGCAAACCTACTATGCCATTTTTTGATCAGACATGAGGAAATCCAGAGAGTAAAGCAGAAAAGCTGAGAATGGACTCTTCTATGACGTGGATCCATGTTTGTCCTAAAGGGAAGGAAGTGCTACCTCTGTGCTAGTGATTCTAACCCCAGCACAAGAAAAATGAGGGGTCCCATTCTTTCAGCTTCAGGAACATTTGCTGTAATGTAAATGGCATCCCTTCCTGCACACTCCAATTTGTATTACCGATGAACTCCTCTCCTCATTTGTTTCAATTAAGCCATTGTATGGGTAATTACAATTGTGCTTGTACTCATTCTGATTCCCAATGCCTAGTTGTTAAGAGTATTTAGTAACACCTAAAGATGCCATATGTAGTTAAATAACTGGTAAGTAGAGGATTAATTTAATACAAGAACGTTATTATAAAAGCATTTATATAATAGTAGTAGGCATCCTTCAGTCTTGAGAGACCCTGGGTATGTGCCCCTGAGAGGTAAAGAATGTATCCTGTCTGCCGACAGTGGCCAATGCCAGGTGCCCCAGAGGGAGTGAACCTAACAGGTAATGATCAAGTGATCTCTCTCCTGCCATCCATCTCCACCCTCTGACAAAAGAGGCTAGGGACACCATTCCTTACCCATCCTGGCTAATAGCCATTAATGGACTTAATCCCCATGAATTTATCTAGTTCTCTTTTAAATGCTGTTATAGTCCTAGCCTCACAACCTCCTCAGGCAAGGAGTTCCACATGTTGATTGTGCACAGTGTGAAGAAGAACTTCCTTTTATTTGTTTTAAACCTGCTGCCCATTAATTTCATTTGGTGGCCCCTAGTTCTTATATTATGGGAACAAGTAAATAACTTTTCCTTATTCACTTTCTCCACACCACTCATGATTTTATATACCTCTATCATATTCCCCCTAGTCTCCTCTTTTCCAAGCTGAAAAGTCCTAGTCTCTTTAATCTCTCCTCATATGGGACGCATTCCAAACCCCTAATCATTTTAGTTGCCCTTCCCTGAACCTTTTCTAATGCCAGTATATCTTTTTTGAGATGAGGAGACCACATCTGTATGCAGTATTCAAGATGTGGGCATACAATGGATTTATACAAGGGCAATAAGATATGCTCCATCTTATTCTCTATCCCTTTTTAATAATTCCTAACATCCTGTTTGCTTTTTTGACTGCCGCTGCACACTGCGTGGACGTCTTCAGAGAACTATCCATGATGACTCCAAGATCTCTTTCCTGATTAGTTGTAGCTAAATTAGCCCCCATTGTATTGTATGTCTAGTTGGGGTTATTTTTTTCCAAAGTGCATTACTTTACATTTAACCATTTCATTTGCCATTTTGTTGCCCAATCGCTTAGTTTTATGAGATCTCTTTGAAGTTCTTCCCAGTCTGCTTTGATCTTAACTACCTTGAGCAGTTTAGTATTGTCTGCAAACTTTGCCACATCACTGTTTACCCCTTTCTCCAGATCATTTATGAATAAGTTGAATAGGTTTGGTCCTAGGACTGACCCTTGGGGAACACCACTAGTTACCCCTCTCCATTCTGAAAATTTACCATTTATTCCTACTCTTTGTTCCCTGTCTTTTAATCAGTTCTCAGTCCATGAAAGGATCTTCCCTCTTATTCCATGACAACTTAATTTACATAAGAGCCTTTGGTGAGGGACCTTGTCAAAGACTTTCTGGAAATCTAAGTACACTATGTCCACTGGATCCCCCTTGTCCACATGTTTGTTGACCCCTTCAAAGAACTCTAATAGATTAGTAAGACATGATTTCCCTTTACAGAAACCACGTTGACTTTTGCCCAACAATTTATGTTCTTCTATGTGTCTGACAATTTTATTCTTTACTATTGTTTCAACTAATTTGCCCGGTACTGACATTAGACTTACTGGTCTGTAACTGCCGAGATCACCTCTAGAGCCTTTTTTAAATATTGGCAGTACATTAGCTGTCTTCCAGTCATTGGGTAGAGAAGCTGATTTAAAGGACAGGTTACAAACCATAGTTAATAGTTCCACAATTTCACATTTGAGTTCTCTCAGAACTCTTGGGTGAATGCCATCTGGTCCCAGTGACTTGTTACTGTTAAGTTTATCAATTAATTCTAAAACCTCCTCTTATGACACTTCAGTCTGTGACAATTCCTCAGATTTGTCACCTACAAAGGACGGCTCAGGGTTGGGAATCTCCCTAACATCCTCAGCCGTGAAGACTGAAGCAAAGAATTAATTTAGTTTCTCTGCAATGACTTTATAATCTTTTAGCTCTCCTTTTGTATCCCTCGATCATCCAGGGGCCCCACTGATTGTTTAGCAGGCTTCCTGCTTCTGATGTACTTAAAAAAACATTTTGTTATTGCCTTCTGAGTTTTTGGCTAGCCTTTCTTCAAACTCCTTTTTTTGGCTTTTCTTATTACATTTTTACACTTAATTTGGCAATGTTTATGCTCCCTTCTATTGACCTCACTGGGAATTCACTTCGACTTTTTAAAAGATGCCTTTTTATCTCTCACTGCTTCTTTTACATGGTTGTTAAGCCACGGTGGCTCTTTTTTAGGTCTTTTACTGTGTTATTTAATTTGGGGTATAAATTTAAGTTGGGCCACTATTATGGTGTCTTTGGAAAGTGTCCATGCAGCTTGCAGGGATTTCACTCTAATCACTGTACCTTTTAATTTCTGATTAACTAACCCCCTCATTTTTGCATAGTTCCCCTTTCTGAAATTAAATGCCACAGTGTTGGGCTGCTGAGGTGTTCTTCCCACCACAGGGATGTTAAATGTTGTTATATTATGGTCACTATTTCCAAGCGATTCTGTTATAGTTACCTCTTGGACCGATCCTGTGCTCCACTCAGGACTAAATCGAGAGTTGCCTCTCCCCTTGTGGGTTCCTGTACCAGCTGCTCCAAGAAGCAGTCATTTAAAGTATCAAGAAATTTTGTCTCTGCATTTTGTCCTGAGGTGACGTGTACACAGTCAATATGGAGATAATTGAAACGCCCCACTATTATTTAATTCTTTATTTTGATAGCCTCTCTAATCTCTCTTAGCATTTTATCGTCACTATCACTGTCCTGGTCAGGTGGTCGATAATAGATCCCTTGATGAAGGGTGCTTCTTCAACTCCTTGGAACATTATGTTAATCATTTTTAGGCTTCTGGTAAGCCTGAAGTCTTGGCAGGCTTTTGGAAAAATTGTCTGTGAGGTTCTGGAGATGGACTTCTGTGTGGGTTGTCACTGCTGTGTCATCAGCAAAGAGGAGGTGTTGGATGAGGGCCTCCTGAGTCTTGGTTTTTGATCTAAGTCTTGCAAGATAGAACGGCTTTCCATCAGATCTCGTCTGCAAGTAGATTCCCTCAGTTGAGGAACCAAAAGCTTGTTTTAGTAGCAAGGAGAAGAATATCCCAAACAGAGCTGGGGCAAGTACACAGCCTTGCTTGACCCGGCTATGAATCTGGAAAGCCTTGGAGACTGAGCTGTCATATTGGACTGTCCCATAAATGTTTTCATGGAAGAACTGAATCATGCTTAAGAGCTTGGGACATCCAGTCTTTTCTAGAAGTGCAAATAATCCACTTCTACTGACAAGGTCAAAAGCCTTGTAAGCTCGATGAAGGCTGTGTAAAGGGGCTTTTTTTGTTCTCTGCATTTCTCTTGTAGGTTTCTCAGCAAAAGGTTATGTTGATAGTAGACCTTTCAGTTCTGTTCTGAAGCTGCACTGTGGTTCAGGATAGATTATGTTTGCAAGGGTCTGAAGTCTGTTCAGGATGACTCAGGCTGTCTTCCTTGAAATTGGACCCAAAGCTTTTTTGAGCCCATCATACATGTTTCTGATGTTGACAGCGGAGAGGAATGGTGGCTGGCCGGGTTGCCAGAGGAGAGGAATGGTGGCTGGTGAGGCAGCCAGCCATAGCAAGTTCTCACATGGTCGAGCAAGCAAGGTACCTTCTTCCCCGGGTGGGAGGTGATCTCACACAGATGCACCTCTGAACCCTGGGTCCTCACTAACCAAAGACAACCACTGTAAGTGGAGTATGGTGAGGGAGCAGAGAAGGTCACAGGTAAAGGAACTTTTGGTTGTAGAACTCAAGAACATGAGGCAGAAGGCACTGCCCCATGCACTCTGGGGTGGGCGTCCTGCTCACAGTTTTATGATTATGAATCCTGCTTGTGGCATTTTCCCTAATTAATGTCAGGTGACTTCCCTCCGTTCATTAAAAGTTTCTTTTCTACACTCAGACTCTGTGCTTGTGAGTGGGGAAGTATTGTCTCTCAGGTGCCCAGGGATGGTGTGTAATTTTCCCAGGTTACTGAGTGCGGGCTCGAGCCGGTTCTGTGTTGTATTGTTGAAAAGGTATTGAACCCAGCCCTGGTTGCTGCTGGCTCCACCTGGCAGAAAGATTACATAAGGTTGGTATGCCTTGTGAGGATAAGATCCAGTTGGTGCCAGTGGCCAGATCAGGGATGTTTCCAAGATACTTTGTGTTGTGGCTTTGTCTGGAAGAATGAGTATGGTACACAAAGGTCGTAGTAGGAACAAAATTCTAGCAGTCTCTGACCATTTCCATTTATCTTACCAGTTATGTGTTGACCAAGACAGTTGGTCCATTTTCATGATCAGCTCCTCACTTTGTGCTGAAGTCCCCTAGCAGGAAAACATATTCATGTTTTGGAATCCTGCCGATGGTGCTGTTTAGCTGGTCATAGAATTGGTCCTTAATGTCAGAAGACGAGGAGAATGTTGGGGCATACACACTCACAGGGTTGACTGGGTCCTCAGATGTGAACAAGCATGGTGCCAAAATTCTTTCTGATCCATTTGTAGGTGGCTCAATCATCCATAGAAGTGAGTTCTTGTTGGCAAATCCCACCCCATGCCCTTGCATTTCTTCAGCGTTTTTCCTGTGCCAGAAAAATGCGTAGTCTTTTTCCCTGAGAGATCCGCTTGATGGTAGCCATGTTTCTTGGAGGGATGTGATATCCACATTAAGTCATTTCAGCTTGTCATTGATCACAGAACTTTTACACATCCATCGTTGATTTGCTGAATGTCCTCAGATAATCTCAGTTGTTATGGTGCGAATGTTCTAGCACCTATCTTTAACGATGTTTTCTTTCTTTTACTTGATTTGCCTGGTGTGTTGGTTACAGTCCACTTGTCAAGTTATAAAATTCTAAGCTCTAAGCATCCATTGAAGCAGGCAGCCAGTAGCAGGACAACATCCTATTGTCTGGGGGCTGCCCAGTTTTATGGCGGGTGGTTGTTATCCAGTGAGATACGATGATCTCTTCCATCATCGGGGATACCCCTGGCGCTCAACTCTACGCCAATCAAGTAAGAGCTTAGAACCGGTGACTACTGTCTCCCATGTTGTGTTGATGCTCGAGGTGAAGCTGGAGTACTTCTCCAAGGTGCAAGCCTGGGCAGTTGATATGGAGGCCCTGAGTTGCCTATGCATCAGGACCCCACTCTCGGCGTCACTGGTAAAATCCAGAGGAGCAGAAGAACCAATACATCTGGTACCCGATCAGCTGCAGGAGTTGCCGGAAAGATACTAAAATATTATTACCTGACACCTTAGAGGCTCCATTCCTGATTTTCTGTCTGAGTTTGCTCTCATAGCCTTACATTCTCCCGAATTCATGCACAAGGCAGTGGGGCTTTTCTGTCAGGGGTGTTTCTTAGCTTTATGCCCTCCCGGGCTACCTACAAGGCAGTGGGTTTGATGAGCTGCAGGTAGTACCCCTACTCTCATTACAGTACCAGGCTTAGCCTGACCTGACATCCCATTAATCATATTGTATGACTCATCCCTTTTTCTGATGCAAGTAGTTTATACATCTGTAGCACCTTTCATCCAACAAACATAAAGCTATTTACAAATAATAATGTACTAAGCCTCAACACTGCAGGAGGCAGGTCAGCATAATTATTTCCATTATACAGTTGGGGAAACTGAGTCACATAGCAGTTAAGTGACTTCACAAGGTGATAGGAACATAGAAATGATCAGACTAGATCAGGCCAGTGGTCCATTTAGCAAGGTAAGCTGTCTGTAACAGTTTTCATATCAGCTGCTTCAGAGGTAGGAGTAAAATACTTTATAATGGACAATTAGGCTATATGTCTGTGGGCGGAAGTTCATATATAAACCCAAGCCGTTAGTAATGGTAAATAGTAACATTGCAAGTCAGTGATAGAGCCAGGAATAGAACCCCGGAATCTGTCTTTTGCTCTGGCCAACAGACAGTGCCTTCTCTACATTAATATCTCTAGTCTAATCTCAAACAACCAATGAAAAGGCATGATTCCTGGCACAGAATATTATAGGTAGCACCGGTAACAGCAGCAATAATTAAGACTGCCCTTCACTTCCTATTATAAGGCCCTATTTTCAGTTTGTAACTTTTCAAAACTTTAATTGTTTGGGCTGAAATTTTCCATGCCAGGTGTTCAAGCTTCTTTGCCTCAGGCTGCATTTTTGAGGGAGAGTTTCAGCTAAAATGATTCGGCCATTTCTGAGAACAAGGTTAGGAAAAAAATGGTTTTGCCCATCTTAAAAACACTCTGGTGACTTCTTCTTTGAGAAGGTCTAGCATCCCTGTGGTTTGGAACAGAGACTTGAATTTTGGCAAGGTGGTGGGCTTTGTATCAGGATTGTGCCTTGTGCTGTCCCTATGAAAATCTGCCCATATATGGCCAAGTTCTAACCCTTTGAAAAATTGAAGTTCTGACATGCTCAGGAGAGACTTCTTAGAGATGACGGGGAGACTAGGAGTAGCTGGTCAAGGAGACTGGGACCTGGGGGGAACAGTGGTGGGAGTAGGGTAGACAAATCCGATAGGGAGCTGATGTGCAGGGGGAAAATTGGAACTGGCTGGGCAAAGAAGTTGGAACAAGGAGCCCCAGGGAGCAGGAGACTGAGATGGGATGAAGAGCCC
The DNA here is from genome assembly GCF_016161935.1 of Mauremys reevesii. Taxonomy (NCBI): domain Eukaryota; kingdom Metazoa; phylum Chordata; order Testudines; family Geoemydidae; genus Mauremys; species Mauremys reevesii. The sequence continues at coordinate 322,727,346 of NC_052623.1, forward strand.
AGGGAGGGAGATTGGCATTGGGAGCCAGTGGGTTCTGTAGTGAATGAGACTGTTGTCTATAGGCAGGGGAGGCTCTAGGTATTTTGCCACCCCAAGCAGGCAGCTTGCCTGCGGGAGGTCCCCGGTCCCACGGATTCGGTGGCTTGCCTGCGGGAGGTCCACCGAAGCCACGGGACCAGCAGACCCTCCGCAGGCATGCCGCCAAAGGCAGCCTGCCTGCCACCCTCGCGGCAACTGGCAGAGCACCCCCGGTGGCTTGCCGCCCCAAGCACGTGCTTGGCGTGCTGGTGCCTGGAGCCGCCCCTGCCTGTAGGGCCCCTGCCTCATTTTTTTGCAGAAATTGGAAGCTGTCTAATGAATGAGGCAGGAAACTGCAGGAAGAAATAGGATGGTCTCATGGTAAAGGCCATTTGAGGGTGAACTGGAGAACTCGATTCTATTCTTGCCTCAACCACAGAGTACCCTGTGATGCTGAGCAAGTCACCTACACCCAACTTTTCACAGAAGGTCACTGATTGTGTGTTCCTCATTTCTGAGTGCCCAACTTGATACACCGGTGTCTAACTTGCAGAAGTGCTGAGCACTCGACTGTAGCTGAAGTCAATGGGAGCGGTGCTATATAATGCTAAATACTCTTAAAAATCAGGTCTCAGGGTCTGAAATTGGACGTCCAAAGTTAGTGGATACTTGTGACTTTAATTTCTCTGTGCCTCAGTTCCCTGTTGATAAATTGGAATAAATGGCTAAGCTTGTGAAGAACTTACACTCAACTCAATGGCATTTTTGTGTTTGTCTGAAATGTGATAAAATGCCACTTCCAATCCCAAAGTTTCAGGGAGTGTTCCAGGCATCAGTGGACAGAAACGTATTGATTTGAGGAAAGTTAGAAAATGGAAAGAGGGAAAATGGGGGATACTTGGAGACCCTGCTATCTGGTTAGCACAACCACAGCTTCAAGCAGCTCTGCGGTTGTCTGGAGATCAAACAACTGGTTGATGTCTCCCATTAAAGCCTTTCAGTGTATCTGGGGCAGGGTTGGGGTGGGGGGGACAATGGGGAGCACTCAGAACCCATGTTAGGGAAGAGATTGCAGGGAGAGGCAGGGAGTCCCTGACATAGAGGGAGATAGAAGGGTGGCACACAGGGAGCTTGTGGAGTGGAATAGAGGAATGCAAGAGCCCCAGCATGTGTAATAAATTCCACCCACAAAAGCTACGAAGTGTGCAAGTGCAATCCTCTAGTAATACTCCCTCATCTCACAGGAGTGTTGTGAAAATAGTCATGTTTCTGAAGCAGTCAGATGCTATAGCGATGAGCACTGTAGAAAAGCCCACGAGAAAACTGATAATTCTGTCTTCAGAGCAGGATTTGAGTAACATGCAGTACAAAAAGGATGGAGTCACTTAACAATGAGGATAAAACAAAATATTGAATAGCTGCTCAGTTGGTGAGCACCATCTATCCTGGTCCTCTGGAAAAAATAGTATGTTACCATGTAATTACAGACTGAATCATAATGCATATGCACAATGGGCAGAATTAGGGTTGCACGGGCAGCCTTAATGCTGGCATTTCCTAAATTTTAGTGTTTGATTTTGTAACCTTAATGTTCTTTTTACATGATTTTGAGTGTGTAATATTCATATTAAAAAATAATAATGTATGGGTGCTAATGTTCTCAGCCTACAGATCATGGGAGATAAAATAAACGTAGAGCATCTTTTATAGGACACATAGCTCCTCTCTCAAAATCTGTCTGGGACTGGGGGCTCTCTTGCCTACTTCTAGCCCTCTGTGGATGTGACTCCCTAGTGCTCAAAACTTCTGTGGGCCTTAAAACAATTTATTTATCTATGTTGTATTACTGTTGCACGATTTTTTTAAAGGCAAAAGAAATGTCTTGTGTGAAGAAGTTTCTGGCCTTGACAGTTCAGATGACATTCATGATGTAATGGTAGGATTACATATGAACTTATTGTTTTTCTTTAAATATATTTTTAAAAATATGTGTAGGATAAGTTTTGATTTTTTTGTCTCATTTAATTCACTTCCTTTTACTGTCCAGCCACAGTGGGCCAAATTCTGCCTGGATTCAATGGAGTTACACAAGGCAAAAATTTGCCTGCTGGATAGCGGAAGGAAATGCCAGCTAAAGTGCATTTACAGTAGGAAGAATTTGGCCCAGTATCAGCATGGGATGTATTTTGTGGTCCAGCAGATTGGTATGCAGTGCCCATCAAATCTATATGCAGCCCCTACTGAAGTAATTTATACTGTATTGTTCTGTACATCAAATTAACTATGCACTGGCCAGTCTATTACAGACGCTCCCTGACTTAGGCAAGAGTTCCGTTCTGGAATGCCTTGCGTAACTCGAATTTTGCGTAAGTTGGAAACGTATACCCGACAATTATACAACCCCCCCCCCCATTTCTAGCTTATGGAACTTTTTCCGTAAGTACAGATTTGTGTAAGTCGGGTTTGTGTAACCCGGGGGGCATCTGTAATTGATAACAAAATCTGTGGTCTTGCCATTCAGGGAAGTTGCTTGACTGATTTATTAGTTAATCATTTAACTTGTATTTACACACCACGCACACCAACAACTTATTGCATGTACTTAATCCTATAGCATACCAAGTGAAGCCACTGGCAGTCGTTCCTTTGACTGAAGTTGGAGATGGCCCCATGGGGCTTACAAAAGAATCTTATACTTGTCAGGGTATTATTTGCCATCTAGCTTAGTCACTTGTCACTCACTGAAACTGTACAACCAACATTTCATTAAGTTTATCCTAGTCCAGAAGAGAGCACATATATGTTGGGTTACGTGGCCATTACTACCTACTCATACCAAAGCTTTACCAAGTTATTTTGGCCATCTATTATGTTGCACTTTCACTAATCACATAGTTCTGGAAGACAAGGATGACTGTCTCTACAGCAGCTCACACATGTCTCTGTGTGAATGGATGCCCAAGATATTAGTGACGCGACCCCGTGAACAAATCAGCAGACTAGAAAATCACCTCATGAGCCAGTCAGTCACCCAATTAAAAAATGGGGCTTGAGCAGATGACACGAGGGCCTCCAAAGCAACTGTAATTTTTACTATTTTCTTTGGGACTGGGAGTTTCTCAAAAATATATACATATGTCCTGGAGCCTTACAATTCCATTTGTCCTGCAGGCAGAAGAGCGTACGTGCATATGCACATCAACAAGCCCTCATTTGTTATTCAGAGGAATTCACTTTGGAAATGCTTTAAGGAGCAGATAGAATTAAAAGGCTCTGTGACTATACATGTTCTCCCAACTAAGTTATCACAGCTATGCCAATGCACAGCTTCCTGGGCCCACAAAATGAAATCATGGGTATAACTTTGATATACTGCAGAAAATGAGCAGTTGATATTGGATATATTAATAAAAGTTTCCTGGGTCTTACATCTGTAGAATCATAATACAAGTTCTTTTTTGTGCCAGTCTAGGTTGGTAAGAAATGAAGAGACATCCTTTTTTTGGACTATAAAAAAGGATGCAATTAATTACCATAACCTACATTGTGATCAGATGCTGAATCATTATGCAAAAACTGGCTCCTTTACAACTAAAGTAAGTAGATAGTTAAAATTACTTGGCCTTTGGTGTTATTCCCACAGTGCACAAGGGGAACTTTATTGGTATTAGGTTTCATGAACAGATTATACAAGGTAAAGGGTTAGAGAGTGTTAGTGGTTTTTTAAATTTATTTTCATATAAATGTGACCAACAGTAACTGATTATTCTTGTTTGTGCACCTATATTCCAGAGCGGCCTTTCGAGTTGGGCCTGCTGAGGTGTATCTTGGGGGGGCTTTCGGTTCATCACCTAAATCACTCGCATCAATATCATGCATGCCATCATGTGTCAAGGTTTGAGCATTGGCCTGCTAAACCCAGGGTTGTGAGTTCAATCCTTGAGGGAGCCATTTGGGGATTTGGTCCTGCTTTGAGCAGGGGGTTGGACTAGATGATCTCTTGAGGTCCCTTCCAACCCTAATAACCTATGATTCTAAGTAAAAGCTAAAGGCTTTACATATATGGGACCAAATTCATCCCAGGTTATTCAGCAGGATGAATTTGGTTTTCTATTGATATGTAACCACAGGGACATGGTGGATTTTTGGAAATTCTAAAGGAACAGTATCCACGTTCTCAGCTGTAAATGTGTGTGGCCCCAACCCTGCAATCAGATCCACATGTGCAGACCCTTGCACCCATGTGAAGCTCTGTTCATTGGTGTTCTATGTGGCATATAAGACTCTGTCTTTGTGGATCCTATTGCAGAGCCCGAGTGACCTGTATGGTTTGTGTGTTTGCTAAGTACATTGTATGATAGTGGGTGTTTCAATTGCAGATTGATTTCTGCAGGTGGTGGTGGGGAAGGGTTGAGGGAAAGCTAGTTATTAGCTACTATTTATTATTTGTTTTTGTGATCTTATGTCAAAGGCACCTAGGGCTTTTAAGATAGGCATGGTACCGTTTTGTTATATTAATATTTTTAGCATCTAAATAGACTGTTGTGCTATAATTAATGTAATTCTCAAATCTGTTTAAATTAATGAATGAAACCCCAATGAAAGGCTTTACTGTTCTTTTTCGAGTTCTTCCTCATGGTCATTCCATGCTATGTTTGTGCACGCCACATACACAGTTGCTGAAGATTTTTCCCTTGGTGGTATCCATTGGGCCGGCTCTAGTGCCCTCTGGTGTTACACACATACGCACTGGTATAAGGGGTGCCGCTGGACCTGTGCCCTCTCAGTTCCTTCTGTGACAGTTGCTGGAATGACCCTTCTTGCTATAGCAAGGCTTCTTTCCCTGTGGTTTGGACTTTCTCTGTTCATATTTTGTATAGTTATTGTAGTTAGTATATATAGTTCTTAGTTAGAGTCAGTGTGGTGTTAGTAGTTTTCTCTGTTGTTGGGGGACTTTTTGCCCCAGGGCCTACGCATGCCGCAGTCCCCGGGCTTCAAGCTGTGTGCCCCGTGAGGCAAGCCGATGCCAGCGAGAGACCTGCACTCTAGCTATCTAATGTGTCTGGGCATGTCTGACATTAAAGAGAAGTGCCAGATCTGCAGGGACTTCAGACCTTGCACGAGAAAGGATAGGGACATTCAGCTGAAGGCCATTCTTATGGAGGAGGCCTTGAGACCAGCCTCAGAGTTCAGCCACTCTAAATCCATCCGTGTGGAGTGCTTCCCTGGCACCGTGTTTTTCCCAGCACCACTCTCCGTTCTCGGTGCCGATGAAGAGGCATAAAAAGCAATGCACCGAGGGGGCATTCTCCGATACAGAAGAGGGACCAGAAGGGAGTGCCTAGCATAATGAGACCCATATTGGGCCACTCATCCTCCCCATAGCCTCTGATTGCACCCCTGACTCTGCCTAGAGAGCTGGGTCTGATACAGGAACCACCACTGACTCCCCAGAGCAGCCATGGGGTCAGGTGTCTGCTGGCCCCTTTGAACCCCGGAGGCTTTCCAGGTGGCAAAAGACCTGCTGTCCCTCCTGATCCCACTGATCCCTCAAGTCCCGTCGTCAGCCAATGCGACTGGAAACAGAAGGGAACAAGGTGCGCTGAGCTCCTCCATGGCACCAACCACTGCAGCGCCGTCCAGGGGCAAACCCTCCATGGTCCCGATGCAGCGGTCCCCAGCCCACCACTGGTCCCCAGTTCCCCGGTATCGCAGAAGCAGATACCTCACCGCCATGGTCTTCAAAGGAAGAATCTTCTTCGAAGTCAGAAGGGGAATCCTTTGCTCCACCCAAAACCTAATGGTACCCAGACTACACACCAGACTACAATACTGGCCCTTCTGCCAGTGCCTGGCCACCAGGCCACTGGCCGATGTGTGGCAGTACTGGTGTCCTTAGGGGTTTCCCCCATCACCTGCTCCCCCCCGCCCCCCTTACCATTGCTTATACTCAGTAGTGTCAGAAAGGTGAGCTACTGTCTCTTCCCATCCAGCACTGGACCCTTTCTCTGGTATGGACCCCAGTGCCAATGTCCAGGAATTGGCCCCAAAGGACATGGTGGAAGTAGAGGAGGAGGAGGGAGCCCCACCTCTGTCTCAGGCCTTCTCCTCATCATCCCCGGACAAGGCGGTCATAGGCCCTAGTAACCTGCTCCCTCAGGATGACTTCAGGGCCCACCAAGAGCTTCTGAAAAGGGTAGCTGTGAACTTGGGCTTGGAAGTTGAGGAGTTTAAGGAGTCAGCACACAGCCTAATCAACATCCTGGCTGCAGCTCTTCCTTTTAGAGTGGCCTTGCCTGTTAACAAAGTGGTGATGGGTCTTGTCAGGACACTGTAGCAGACTCCTTCTTCTCTCTCCCCGCACATCAAAAAGGGCAGAGAAGAAATACTATGTCCCAGCCAGTGGGCTTGAATACTTTTATTCGCACCCCTATTGTGGGGTCTCTGGTAGTGTTGGTGATGAATGAGCGGGACAGAGATGGACAGTTGAGTGCTTCCCCCAGAAATAAAGAGGCCAAGAGACAGGACTTGTTTGGACGTAAGGTTTATTCGATGGGCAGTCTCCAGTTACGTATCTGCAACTAGCAGGTCCTGCTGGGGAGGCATGATTTTAATCTGTGGGACTCATTGTCCAAATTTAAAAATTCCCTACTGCAATAGTCAAGGCAGGAGTTCATGGCCATCTTAGAGGAGGGCAAGACTATGGCCAGGACCTCCCTCCAGGCAGCTCTGGATGCAGCCGACTCAGCAGCCAGGACTATGGCATCAGCAGTCACCATGAGGTGCTGTTCGTGGCTCCATTCCTCTGGCTTCCATCATGAAATTCAGCAGTCCATCCAGGACCCCCTGCCTTTGTGGGCACTTCCCTGTGCTCGGAACAGACGGACTCGAAGTTTCAAGAACTCAAGGGCCACTCTTCGCTCCTCGGGCCTTTACACAGTTCCAGCTTCCAGGAAGCACTTTAGGCCTCAGCAGCCCCCTCCCAGGTTTGTGGAACTGTCCATTCAGGAGCCCTACAAAAGAAAAGAGAAGGGTTTTAAGCAATGCCAACCCTTCCCTCCTACCTCAGCCTCCCAGTTGGGCTCTCATAGATATCCTGGAATGGCCAGGTAGGATTTTGAAGGTATGTCTAAGGGCGATATACCAGTTTCAATACCAGATCCATCCCCCCGTTTGTTTTTGGACCACCTGTTGCCCTTCAGCCCAGGATGGTTATATATAACATCAGACCAACTGAGTACAGTAATAATTGCTTACACCCTCCAATTTTCATCCCCCCCTCCCTCCAACCCTCCACCCTCGTCTCTCTTCAGGGACCCTTCTCACAAGCAGCTTCTTGTCCAGGAGGTGCAAGGCCTCCTACATGCGGGGCCATAGAGGAAGTTCCTCGAGACGTGAGAGGGAAGGGGTTTTACTCACAATATTTCTTAATCCTGAAGGCCAAGAGCAGTCTACGGTCCATCCTTGACCTGCTTCGTCTCAACAAATATCTCAAGAAACTGAGGTTCCACCTGCCCTCCCTGGCCTCCATCATTCCCTCCCTGGATCCAGGAGACTGGTATGCTGCCCTTGACGTAAGGAATGCTTATTTCCACATCTCTGACTTCCATGGGAACAGAAGATTTCTCAGGTTTATAGTGGGTCTACTACCAATTCACCACTCTTCCCTGCACCCTGTTGGCAGCCTCACAGGTCTTCACGAAGTGCATGGTGGTGGTAGCAGCCTTCCTCAGGCGTCAAAGCATACAAGTCTACCCAGACCTCGACGATTGGCTGATCAAAGGTCAGTTGCAGGCTTAGGTGCAGCATAGCATCAGTACAGTCTGGGCCACCTTCTGGGTGCTGGGTCTGTTGATAAACAAGCAGACGTCAACTCTTGTCCTGGTTCAGAGAATAGAATTTATAGGGGCAGTGCTTGACTTGACCCCAGCCAAAGCCTCCCTACCAGAAGCCCGATTCCAAGCTATGTCGGACCTGATTTTGAAGGTCACGATCCACCCAATAATGACTGTTTGGATCTGCCTCAAACTATTGTGACACATGGCGGCATGTACCTAGGTGGTGCAGTACATAAGGCCATGCCTCAAACCCCTCCAGATGTGTCTGGCGTCAGTCTACTCCCCGAGCAGACACCACCTGGACTCAGTACTCACCATTCTGCCTCTGGTCCTCACTTTGCTGACCGGGTGGAGAGACCCAGGACCCGTCATTGAAGGAATACCCTTTGCTGACCCTCAACCATTGATAACCCTAGTCTCAGAACTGGGGTGGGGAGCCCACCACAGCAATCGCAGGACCCAGGACCTCTGGTCCCAGGAAGAACTCTCCCTGCATATAAATGTCAGGGAACTCAAGGCAGTATGCTTGGTTTGCCAGGTGTTCCTTCCCCAGATCTTAAGCAAAGTGGTGCAGGTCCTGATGGACAACACTGCATCAATGGTTTACATCAGAGGTGGGCAAACTATGGCCTGCGGGACAATTCTCCCCAGCCCCTGAGCTCCTGGCCCGGGAGGCTAGCTGCCAGCCCCTCCCCTGCTGTTCCCCCTCCTCCGCAGCTTCAGCTTACTGCACCATCGGCGCAATGCTCTGGGCAGCAGGGCGGCAAGCTCCTGGGGCAGCACAGCTGCAGAGCCCGGCCTGACCTGGTGTGCGGTGTGTGGTTGGCTCCAGCCGGGCAGCGTGGCTGCCTGTCATGGTGCAGCTGTGCCGCCAGCCACTGGTGCTCCAGGCAGTATGGTAAGGGGGCAGGGAAGGGGGGTTGATAGAGGGCAGGGGAGTTTGGGGTGTGGTCAGGGACTGGGGGTGTGGATAGGGGTCAGGGAACAGGGAGGTTGAATGGGGGCAGGGGTTCCAGGGGCAGTCAGGGAGAAGGGGTGGTTGGATGGGGCAGAGATCCCGGGGAGGATACAGTCAGGAAGGAGAAGAGGGGTTGGATGGGGCAATGGGAGGCAGTCAGGGGTGGGGGTTCTGGGAGCGGTCAGGGAGTAGGGGGGGTTGGATGGGGCAGGGATCCCGGGGGCAGTCAGGAATGAGAGGAGGGGTTGGATGGGGCAGCTGGGGGCTGTCAGGGGTGGGGGTTCTGGGGGCGGTCAGGGAGCAGGGGGGTGGATGGGGCAGGGATCCCGGGGGGCAGTCAGGAATGACAGGAGGGGTTGGATGGGGCAGCTGGGGGCTGTCAGGGGTGGGGTTCCGGGAGTGATCAGGGGACAGGGAGAAGGGGTGGTTGGATGGGGCAGGAGTCCTGGGGAGGCAGTCAGGAAGGAGTGGGGGGTTGGATGGGGCGGCAGGGGGCAGTTACAGGCAGGGAGTCCGGGGGTGGTCAGGGGACAGGGAGCAGGGGGTGTGGATGAGGCAGGGGTCCGGGGTGGGGCTGTCAGGGAACAGGAGGGGTTGGATGGGGCAGGAGTCCCAGGGGGCCGTCAGGGGCGAGAAGTAGGTGGGGTCGGATAGGGGGCAAGGGCCGGGCCACGCCTGCCTGTTTGGGGAGTCACAGGGTACATCTACACTACGGGACTATTCCGAATTTGCATAAACCGGTTTTGTAAAACAGATTGTATAAAATCGAGTGCGCGCGGCCACACTAAACACATTAAATCGGTGGTGTGCGTCCACGGTCCGAGGCTAGCATCGATTTCTGGAGCGTTGCACTGTGGGTAGCTATTCCGTAGCTATCCCATAGTTCCTGCAGCCTCCCCCGCCCCTTGGAATTTCCGGGTTGAGATCCCAGTGCCTGATGGGGCAAAAATCATTGTCGCGGGTGGTTCTGGGTAAATGTTGTCAGTCACTCCTTCCTCTGGGAAAGCAACGGCAGACAAGCATTTCGCGCCTTTTTTCCCTGGATTGCCCTGGCAGATGCCATAGCATGGCAATCATGGAGCCTGTTTTGCCTTTTGTGACTGTCACCGTATGTGTACTAGATGCCGCTCACAGAGGCGATTCAGCAGCGCTACACAGCAGCATGGTTTTGCTTTTGCATGACAGCAGAGATGGTTACCAGCCATACTGCACCATCTACCAATCCATAAATTGGTAAAAAGATGATCATGGCTACCAGTCGTTTTGCACCATTTGCTGCTGTCATAAGTGCCCCTGGCTGCTCTTAGCCAGGGGCGCAAAAATAAAATTGGGAATGACTCCCTGAGTCAATCCCTCCTTTTTGGTATCTAAAAATAGAATCAGTCCTGCCTAGAATATGGGCAAGTGTACTAGAGAACCACTGTATCAGAGAGCACAGCTGCTCTGTGTCAGATCCTGCAGAAATTATGAGCTGTATGCTATTCACAGGGGGTGCTCCTGCAACAACCCCACCTGTTGATTCCGTTCTTCTCCCAGCCTTCCTGGGCTACCGTAGCATTGTCCCCCCACTTGTGTGATGAAGTAATAAAGAATGCAGGAATAAGACACAGTGACTTGTTAGTGAGAAATGAGTGGAAGGCAGCCTCCAGCTGCTATGATAGTCCAGACAGGACAGTAAGGAGTGTGGAGGAGAGGAGCCCAGCATCCCTCTGCTAGTCCAGGGGCAATTGAATCTTTTTTTTACACATGAAGGGTGGGGGCTGACAGAGCTCAACCCCCTGTTGCTATGATGACGATGGTTATCAGCCATACTGCACCATCTACCAGGAAAAATTAGGGCCAGGCGCCCTTGATCGACCTGACGGATGCTAGTCAGCATGGTTACCAGCCCTTTTGCACTGCCCCATGTGCAACAGGCTGATGATGAGGACGGGTACCAGTCGTTTTGCACCATCAGCCACCCATGGCGGGGGGGGAGCAAGGATGTTGGTGTTCAGTGCTGCAGCATCGCGTCTATCTGCAGCATTCAGTAAAGATAGGGTGACATGTAAAAGAGTCAAGAGAGGATTGTTTTCCCTTTCACTTCTGGGGGCTGGTGGGGGGGTGCGTAAATTGCCGAGCTATGCCCTGACCCACCGCGGACACTGTGTTTGACCCTAGAAGCATTTGGAGCTCAGCCAAGAATGCAAATGCTTTTCAGAGAGACTGCAGGAACTGTGGGATAGCTTGAGTCCTCCAGTCCATGAGCGTCCATTTGATTCCTTGGCTTTCCGTTACGCTTGTCACGCAGCAGTGCGCTGAGTCCCTGCTATGGCGTCTGTCTGGAGATTTTTTAAAAATGTTTTTTAATTCGTCTTCTGTAACAGAGCGCTGATAGAACAGATTTGCTTGCCCTTACAGCGATCACGTCCGCATGGTCCATGCGGGAGCTCTTTCTTTATTTTGATTTTTAACTGCATCGCCACACGTGCTGATCAGAGCTCCACGCTGGGCAAACAGGAAATATTCAAAAGTTTGTGGGGCTTTTCCTGTCTACCTGGCCAATGCATCCGAGTTCAGATTGCTCTCCAGAGCGGTCAGTGGTGCATTGTGGGATACCGCCCGGAGGCCAATACCGTCGATCTGCGGCCACACTAACCCTAATCCGATATGGTAATACCGATATTAGCGCTACTCCTCTCGTTAGGGAGGAGTACAGAAACCGGTTTAAAGAGCCCTTTATACCGATATAAAAGGCCTCTTAGTGTGGACGGGTGTGGCGTTAAATCGGTTTAATGCTCCTAAAACCGGTTTAAACGCATAGTGTAGACCAGGCCACAGCCTCCCCTAACCGGCCCTCCATACAATTTCTGAAACCCGATGCGGCCCTCAGGCCAAAAAGTTTGCCCGCCCCTGTTTTACATCAGCAAGCAGGGAGGGGCTCAGTCTTCAGCCCTGTGCCAGGAGACCCTCCAGCTGTGGAACTTCTACATGAAACACACCATTCACCTCGAGGCATCATCTCCTGGGAGCCTGAAACGCACTGGCAGATTGCCTCAGCAGCAGATGCTTTTCCTCTCGCCACAAGCGGTCTCTTTACTCAGTTGTCAGTGTCATCTCCCCAGGGGGACCTGTTCACCGCTAGACAGAACAGGATATACCATCAATTCTGTTCGCTGCGCAGGCACAGCATGGGCTCCCTCTCCATTGCCTTCCTGCTCTTGTGAGCAGACCACCTACTGTACGTCTTCCCACCAATTCTCTTGGTTCCTAAAAATCAAACAGGACAAGGTGAGGATTTTCCTGATAGTACCAGCATGGCCACGCCAGCATTGGTTTGGCATATTTCTGGACCTCTCAGTGGCTGCTCCGCTCGTGCTCCCACTCCACTCAGACTTGATTTCACAAGACCACGGCCAGTTGTTTCACCTGATCCTCACCTCCCTGCACCTAACTGCATGGTTGCTGTACAGCTGAATCCTAAAGAGCAAGCCTGATGGGTAGTAGAAAGCTTCCCATCAGGGCAACCTATCTGGCCAAGTGGAAACATTTCACATGTTGGGCCTCTGAACAGAATCTGTCTCCATTCGAATCTTCTCTGCAGTCTGTCTTGAACTATCTGCTCCACCTAAATCATCAGGCTCTGGCTTTCTCATCTATTAAGGTTCATCTTAGTCTTATACCCTCCAGTACAGGGCAGATCAATGTTCTCCCATTAGATGACAGGTTTCTCAAGGGTCTCAAGGATTGGGATTCATCAAGAAAGGGATAGATAATAAGACAGAAAATATCAAATTGCCTCTATATAAATCCATGGTACTCCCACACCTTGAATACTGCGTGCAGATATGGTCGCCCCATCTCAAAAAAGATATATTGGAATTGGAAAAGGTTCAGAAAAGGGCAACAAAAATGATTAGGGGTATAGAACGGCTTCCGTATGAGGAGAGATTAATAAGACTGGGACTTTTCAGCTTGGAAAAGAGGCGACTAAGGGGGGATATGATAGAGGTCTATAAAATCATGACTGGTATAGAGAAAGTAAATAAGGAAGTGTTATTTACTCCTTCTCATAATACGAGAACAAGGGCCACCATATGAAATTAATAGGTAGCAGGTTTAAAACAAACACAAGAAAGTATTCTTTCATGCAACGCACGGTCTACCTCTGGAACTCCTTGCCAGAGGGTATTGTGAAGGCCAATACTATAATGGGGTTCAAAAGGGAGCTAGATAGATTCATGGAAGATAGGTCCATCAATGGCTATTCCAAGATGGGCAGCAACGAATGTCCCTAGCCTCTGTCTGTTCATTCCCTTTGGGGCACCTACCATTGGCCACTGCTAGAGGACAAGATACTGGGCTTGATGGACCTTTGGTCTGACCCAAACGGTCTGATGGCTGTTCTTATGTTCTCAAAAGACTCTACCCTTAGGTTGGTGAATTAGTCCCCCGATGGGACTTAAACTTGGTTCTGTCAAAGCTCACTGGGCTGCCCTTTGAGCAGTTAGCATCTTGTTCTTTACTGCTTCTCTTTTGGAAGGTCACCTTCCTTGTGGTGATCACCTTGGCCAGAAGGGTCTCTCAGATCAAAGCCCTTACGTCAGAACCCTTTATACGATGTTCTTCATGGATAAGGTCCAGCTGTGTCCCCATCTGGCCTTCCTACCAAAGGTAGTTCACAATTCCACAGCAACCAGGATATTTTTCTATCTGTCTTCTTCTGAAAACCTCACAAGACTGCTGAGGAATGTTGGCTTCATATGTTGGATGTTAGGCGGGCCCTCGCCTTTTATATTGAGAGAACTAAGCCCTTCTGCAAGTCCATGCAACTCTTTGTATCAGTAGCAGAAAGGATGAAAGTGTTACCGATATCATCCCAAAGAATCTTATCCTGGATAACCGCCTGTATCTCAGCTTGCTAAGAGCAGCGAAGGCTCTGCTTCTGGCCATTGTGACCACTCATCCCACAAGAGCTCAGACTTCTCAGCAGTATTCCTTGCAGAGTTACCGATCCAGGACATCTGCAGGGCTGCAACCTGGTCGTCGGTGCATACCTTTGCATCCCACTACACCATCATCCAACAGGCTTGAGACAATGCCGGTTTCAGAGCAGTGTTACAGTCAGCACGGCCATGAACTCCGAGCCCACCTCTGAAGGTACTGCTTGTGAGTCACCTAGCATGGAATGGAGATGAGCAAGCACTCGAAGAAGAAAAAACAGTTATTAACCTTTTGTAACTGTTGTTCTTTGAGATGTGTTGTTCATGTCCATTCCATGACCCACCCTCCTACCCCTCTGTTGGAGTTACCAGTGAGAAGGAACTCAGAGGGTGCGGGGCTGGCAGCACCCCGTATACTAGGGCATATATGCACAATTCCAAAAATCACTAAAGCAGGCCCAGCGAATACCACTGAGGGAAAAATCTCCATCAACTGTGCATGCGTCACACACACACCTAACATGGAATGGACATGAGCAACACATCTATCTCAAAGAACAACAGTTATGGAAGGTTAGTAACCATTTTTTCCCTCACCAATTTTGGTGTGTCTTACAAAAACAAAAGAACTGAATATATGCAACAAGGTCTAAGGTCTTTATTTAGAATTGGTTTCAGAATTCAAGGTCAAATTTACCATTGCCTGTGTCGCACCCTGACAAAGGGTGATCTCCTAAGTATTGCAGGTGAATGGGTGACAATTGCACTACCCAGCAAAGAGCTGTTCATTTGGCAATAGCAGGGGAAGAAAGAGGAGGATAGATGGGGGCGGGGAGGGGGCAGATGTCCTCCATAAAGGTCTCTCAGCTCTGGAACTTGCCTCCTTAGCCTATCAGAGCTCAGATCTGTTGACCTTCCTGTCAGGCAGGAAAGCTTGCTTTTCCTTCTAGGCATTTAGGCTCCAGTTCAGCAAGATACTTAAACATGCTTAAGTCCACCTCCATTAAGGAAAGCACTTAAGTATGTGCTTAAATTTTAAGCAGATGCTTAAATACCATTAAAGTCAATGGGACATAAGTGCTTGCTTAACATTAAACAAGCACTTAAGTGCTTTCCTGATTAGGAATGGTTTGCTGGGCCTCAGGGAGGGGCTCATTTGAGGGAGAAGAGTATTTATTGTTAGGATCAGGAGGGCATGGTGGGGATAGCTATGTATCTGTAATGGAGTGAGCAGCCTATTATTTGTTATGTTGAAGAATGATGTGTGGTTGCAAATGTTAATTGCAGTGCAGGATGGACACCTGTTAAGGAATTACATCCCTTTATAAACAGAAGGAATAAATATACAATTTTCAATAGAGGTCAAGACAGTGCTATTTATCCTCTTTATCAGTGTACCAGGGAAAATGCCAAACCATCATCTGATCTCTTCCTTATTCTCTTTAAGATTGGACTTTGTTTGAATCTGAGAAATTTGCCATGGTATGTTCCAGCAAATCCAAATACCTTTTTCCCCCGCTGCTATGGTATTTACATGGATGATGAGAAACATGATTTTATAGGTAAGTCATTTGAGTAGCTTCCATGTTCAATCTCAGGCATTTCTCTATACTGATAACTTGATCTTGATAGCAAAGGTCTAAGCAGTGTGGCCTGGATCCAGCAAAGCACTTAAGCACACTCTGCTTTAAATATGTCAGGAGTCCAACTGAAGTCAGTAGGACAACTCACACGTTTCACGTTCAAACTTGTGCTTGTGTTTTGCTGGATCAGAGCTAGAATACTCAGTACCTGGCAGTACTGTATCCATACAGAGCCAAATTCTGCCCTCAGATTACTCCCACTCAGGTCCCAAAGAGCCTCTCAGCTTGTCTGAGCGAAACATCTTTGCAGAGTAGTTTTAGTTCATACATATTTTCAAATTAAGGGCTAGTGTCATGCACTAACTTGCCCATGTGGACCCTGCCTTAGTGTATATTAATGGTGGTACAGTTTGAGAAAGAACTACACTAAATGCGCACTAGGGAGCTTTTAGTGCACTTCAGCAGTGTCCACACAGGTGAGTTAATGTATGGCACCCTAGTGTGGACTAGAACTTACACCCTGGGAGTGCAGACTAAAGCCCAGTGTAGACAAGCCTTTAGTTTGAAAATATGCATGAACTAAAACTACTCTGCTCCCAGTTACACTGGTGTAAATGCAGTATAGCCGCATTATTCAATAATAGGAGGAATGCAAGGATGTTTACCCTAAGGTAGATAATTTATTTCCTGAATCTTTCAGAAGCCTAAAGTAGATCAATTAATCATTCTTCTGTCAGATTCTAGCAGTTAAGGCATAATTTTCATAGCTGAGGAGTTCTGTCTGAAAGCAATTTTTAAACCTTCCTGCTGCATAAAAGAAGAGGATTAATGAAATAATTTCTTTGTTGCTTTTTAAATTGAGCTTCTGTTAATGAAGTTCAAACTAATTTATTGCCTAAATCTAATACTGCTAGAATTTTTTTAAAGTCTTTTAGAGATGTGTGGGTTAGTGACAGGTCAAGTTTATGAGCTGTTTGTTTGAAAACAGGAAAATATCTACTGTTTTGTGAAGGTTCATCATTCTTACTTCACTCCACTGAAAATTTTATGTTGCATGACTTCAATACAAATTGAAAACAAAGTGTCTACAAATTTTAAAGGCATCAGAAACACCCTGCAGGCATTATAAACTGCTCTTGAGAGCCAAATATTTCAAGCGTCATAAATAAGTGATGTAACAAAAATTGTATTTTCGTTTAATGCTACAAAGTAAATTTAAAGTAGTAGTATATTACAGAGTGATCTAAAAGGGATCTCAATACTTGACTATGACTATGGAATGTACAGTGCAGCTGGGAGGAGGTGGAAGGGTTTAAAGATGGTTCTTGTGCTCCCCGCTTTGTGATGCCAGTCAAGTGCCTGGCCTGAAGGCTGCTTTATTATATTTGCTACCAATTGCCCAAAGTGACTGGTAAAACAGTTGGTGTTCACGAAATCCTTGGCCATACCCAACCACAGCTGTGTACCACCAGAGGATTCCTATGTAGTGGGGTGATCTAAGGGCAAACATTTTGAATTGAAGTCAGCCCTGCATTGGTGGTGCAGTATAAAGTGGTCACAGTGCATGGAAGAATCTGAGTTAGGATGTGCATATGACCTGTTCTTTTTACAGAAAATAATTTCGGTCTGGAGTAATGAGTCATTTCATTGAATTTATTACTTCAAAGGCAAATTTCCTGCTCTGTTAATTTTTAATGCCAAGCCTCTTAAAATAGATGACATTATACAATACACCATATAAAGAACAGTAAATGTATGTATTTGTGCATGTATTTTGCATATGGAAATATGTAAAACCAAAAATTATCAAGAACGCTTTTTAGTGAGTTTTCAGACTTTCAAGATGCATTTTAAAATAACAGTCTACCATCTTTTAATGAGCTATTTCAGATGACAAATGGTGGTTGATACTGTGATGGACAAACTTCGTAAGATTTTGATGTGTGGTTTGGTTCAGTTCAGATAAAATCCACAAAATCTAGGTGTTAGTGAAAGTTTACCTGAACTTTCCAAGCCCTGCCCACACAAACCACATTCTTCAGTACACACACAGCCCCCTGCCCACCACTGCTCCTGGCTTTCCTTTGCCTCATTATAGGTTGTCTTTATTGAAGAGGTCTGACAATCTTCTACTCTGTCTTCTCTTTACATGGCAAACAGGCAGTAGACTACTTTCAGGTTTATTAAGGGGAATAGCCAGTCTCATTATTTCTCTTTGAAGGGACCACGACTTGGTTCTTTCACCGCCATGGGGTATTCTGGGACAATGCAGCTATTTTGTTCTACCCTGGGATTTCATCAGGGTCGGTCAGATATCCTGCTGGATCCTCTGTTTGAGGGCTGACCAAGTGGCCTGCTACCCCCTCAGATTCTTGGTGTTCACAATCTTCTGTAGGCTGGCAGCTTGACAAAACCCATCCTATTTTTCGTAAGTAGGACCCAGAAATGTTTTGCTGGTCACATGTTGCTATCTTTTTCAACTCTATAGTGCTGTGTGATGGGGACACTTTATAGTCCAGTAAATGACAGAATGAGGATTTCTAAATAGCACATTGCACACTGTGGATCCAGCTGTGATGGGTTCCTCCCAGGGTGCCACCTGGAACAGGGGTACCACTGAGCCTCCTGACCCACCAGCCTGGGCTTCCTCTCACACTGTACTGTTGTGACAAACTGCAAAGCCCTCCAGCCTGCATTTTCATCAGCATTCACACGGATAGGGACACACCCAGCTGCAGTTACACAGAGGCTCTCAAACTACCAGCTTCCCAGCCTGGGACCCCAGAGCAGTACTGTTCTGCCCTGGTCAAATCTAGCCAGTATGGGTTTAAATCCCAGTCAGCCCCTTCCTCAATAGGAAGAGAACAATGCACACTTATGGTAACCAAGCAGAGATTTTCTCCAACCACTCCAGTCAAAGCTCACTGGTTTAGATTAAAACATAAAATAAATTTATTAACAACAAAAGATAGATTTTAAGTGATTGTAAGTGATAGTAAACAGATCAAAGCAGATTATCTAGCAAATAAAAAAGGCAACCTAAGCTTGATATACTAGACAGATTGAATAGCAGATTTTCACCCAAACTGATGCTACAGGCAGACTTGTAGATTCTTCAGGCACAAGCTGCATTAGCTTTACAGCTTGGGTTTCTCAGGTCTTCATACACAGGCTAGAAATCCCTTTAGTCTGGGTCCAGCACTTCCCTCAGTTCAGTCTTTGTTCCTCAGGTGTTTCCAGGAGTCTTCTTGTGCTGGGAGTGAAGCAACACAGATGATGTCACTCCCTGCCTTATATAGCTTTAGCGTATGGCGGGAATCCTTTATTTCAAAACTCGGTTCCCAAACCTGTTTGTGGAAAAATACTGACATCCCAAGATGGAGTCCAGAATCATGTGGCCTGGTCATATGTCCTTGTAGAGTCATAGCAGCTATTACTTACAGACTGTCTGTAGCGTTCTCAGGAAGGCTCACCAGGTGGGGTTAAGCTTCTCCTAAGGCCTATTGTTTTTCCTAATGGTTCATTGTCCTGAATAGGCCCTTCCCAACCAGCTATCTAGATTGAAAGCATCTTGTCTAGTGGGCATCATCCAGGTGTAACTACATTTAAAGTACAGATACATAGTTAGTATTTATAACTTCAGATACAAAAAAATGATACATGTGATAATCATATTAAGCAAATCATAACTTTTCCAATTGCACCTCACATGACTTATCTTGCATAAAATACATCATACTTATGCTATAATAATATCATAATAATATCACTATGAAGAATATGGGGTGAAGTGTCGCACCAGCATCAATATTCTTTCACAGCATCCACATCTCAGAAAGCCACAGATAAATGTGCTGGAATCACAGAATCATAGGACTGGAAGGGACCTCAAGAGGTCATCTAGCCCAGTACCCTGCACTCATGGCAGGACTAAGTCTTATCTAGACCATCCCTGACAGGTGTTTGTCTAACCTGCTCTTAAAAATCTCCAATGATGGAGATTCCACAACCTTCCTGGGCAATTTATTCCAGTGCTTAATCATCCTGACAGGAAGTTTTGCCTAATGTCCAACCTAAACTGTCCTTGTTGCAATTTAAATCCATTGCATTTTCTCCTATCCTCAGAGGTAAACGAGAACAATCTTTTATGTACTTGAAAACTCTTATCATGTCTCCTCTCAGTCTTCTCTTCTCCAGATTAAACAAACCTAATTTTTTTCAATCTTCCCACCTAGTTCATGTTTTCTAAACCTTTAATCTTTTTTGTAGCTCTTCTCTGGACTTTCTCCAACGTGTCCACTTCTTTTCTGAAATGTGGCACACAGAACTGGACACAGTACTCCAGTTGAGGCTTAATCAGCGTGGAGTAGAACAGAAGAATTACTTCTCGTGTTTTGCTTACAACACTCCTGCTAATACATCCCAGAATGATCTTTGCTTTTTTTTGCAACACTGTTACACTGTTGACTCATATTTAGCTTGTGATCCACTATGACCACCAGATCCTTTTCCACAGTACTCCTTCCTAGGCAGTCATTTCTCATTTTGTATGTGTGCAACTGATTGTTCCTTCCTAAGTGGAGTACTTCACATTTGTCCTTATTGAATTTCATGCTGTTTACTTCAGACCATTTCTCCAGTTTGTCCCCATCATTTTGAATTTTAATCCTATCCTCCAAAGCACTTGCAACTCCTCCCAGCTTGGTATTGTCTACAAACTTTATAAGTGAACTCTCTATGCCATTATCTAAATCATTGATGAAGATATTGAACAGAATTGGATCCAGAATTGATCCTTGCAGGACCTCACTAGTTATGCCCTTTCAGCTTGACTGTGAACCACTGATAACTACTCTCTGGGAATGGTTTTCCAACCAGTTATGCATCCACCTTATAGTAGCTCCATCTAGGTTGTGTTTTCCTAATTTGTTTATGAGAAGGTCATGCGAGACAATATAAAAAACTTTACTTAAGTCCAGATATACCACATCTACCACTTCCCCTTATCCACAAGGCTTGTTGCCCTGTCAAAGAAAGTTGTTACGTTGGTTTGACATGATTTGTTCTTGACAAATCCTTGCTGACTGTTACTTATCACCTTATTATAGTAAAAGCTGTGTTATCTGGCACTTTACCAATTGGAAAGCCCTAGACATTGGCATTTCTGATATCCATTAGAAGTCTAGTTGGTGCGGGGCCGGCAGGCTCCCTACCTGGCTCTGTGTGGCTCCCCGGAAGCAGCGACATGTCCCTGCTGCTCCTAGGTGGAGGAACGGCCATGGGGGCTCCATGTACTGCCCCCGCCCTGAGCGCTGGCTCCGCAGCTCCCATTAGCCAGGAGCTGCAGGGGCAGAACCTGCAGGCAGAGGCAGCACATAGAACTGTCTGGTGCTGCGCCTCCGCCTAGGAGCAGCAAGGACACGTTGCCACTTGTGGGGAGCCATCCAAGCTGCCCGGATCCAGCACTCCAAAACCCCTCGTGCGCCCCCACCCCGGGCCCCCTCCTGCACCAAAACTCCCTCCCAGAGCCTGTGCCCTAACCCCCAGCCCTGAGCCCCCTCCTACACCCAAACTCCCTCCCTCCTTCCCTCCAATATAAGTCTTAGTTAACCGGAATTTTTGACTTACCAGCACTCCTCATTTCTCCAACATGCCAGATAACGTTTTTACTGTATCTTCTAGTTGTTTGCAAATAGATTGCTTAATTATTTGCTCCATTATCTTTCCAGGTATTGAAGTTCAATCGACTGGTCTGTAATTCCCCAGGTTGTCCTTCTTTCACTTTTTATAGATTGGCATTCTTTAGTGGACCTAACACTGGATTACCACTTTGTAACTGGTAAAAATTGATTTTCTGAAGTGATTACAGTAACTCCTCACTTAACGTCATCCCGGTTAATGTTGTTTAGTTGTTACGTTGCTGATCAATTAGAGAACATGCTTGTTTAAAGTTGTGCAATGCTCCCTTATAACATTGTTTGGCAGCCGCCTGCTTTGTCCACTGCTTGCAGAAAGAACAGCCCATTGGAGCTAGCTGGTGGGGGCTTGGAACCAGGGTGGGCCGGCAGCCCCCCGATCAGCTCCCCGCTCTCCTAAGTTTCTTGTGCGGCAGCCACCCAGCAGACTATCAATTGCCAGGTAGTTCAGCTGTCCTTCCCCGCACTGTTGTGTGCTGCTCCTACCCTCTGCCTTGGAGCTGCTCTCAGGAGCCTCCTGCTTGCTGTGTGGGGAGGAAAGAAGGGTGCTAATGTTAGGGTCTCCCCCTATGCCCCAGCTCCTGTCCCCCTGGGGGGTACACACAACAGGGCTCAGGATGGAGGGAGCTTGCTGGCAGCAGCTGCTGTCTCAACTTGCTGATCTATTTAAAAAGGCAGAGTACTTAGAGTGGGGTCAGCATACTTATGGGGCAATGCACATCTCTCTCTCTCTTACACACAAGATGTGTGTCTCTGTCTCTCTCTCATGCTGTCTCCCCTCCCTCCATTCTTGCTGCCTTGTAGAGTGTGAGGCTACATTAACAACGTGTTAACTATTGAGGGCTCAGCTGAGTGCTAGTTCATCATTTAGCAGTAAGGCATTCCCTGGGAAATATCCCACCCTCTTCCACCCTCTAATTTCCCTGGAACCTAACCCCCCCATTTACATTAATTCTTATGGGGAAATTGGATTCGCTTAATGTTGTTTCACTTAAAGTAGCATTTTTCAGGAACATAACTACAATGTTAAGCAAGGAGTTACTGCACTAGGTTTTCCACTTTTTATAAAAGACTGATGTGTGGAGTGGAAAATAGTATTTATGCTTAGTAATGTTTTTTATAGAGTTCTTATGAAAACCACATTTCTTTAACAGGATTATCCCTTTGTGGGCATTCTGTTTAGTGGATCAGAATCTAAAATAATATGTTATGTGTTTCAGAGGACTTCAGGAATACAGCAGCGTGTAGCATACTCAAATGGGTCATCAGTCTTAACGCCTGTGATAAAAAAACACAGAAGTCTAAAGGAAAAATTAATAAAGAAGATGTACGCCAGAAGAAAGGTATTTCTTAAATATCAGTGTTAACATTACAATTATTGGTGTAGAAAAAGGGCCGAGGAATATCTTGTTCATCTGTAATTAATCTGCATATTTTTAGAGGACAAATATTGGCTTCTTACTGTAATAACTACAGTGGCCGCCATCTAAAAAGTCAGTTTTTATCAACAGTTATTCCAATGGTATTTGACAGACCATATTAATTTCTGACACCTGTAGATCTGTGATGGATAGGATCTGTTAAAAGACAGTTTTAAAAGGACTTGTTCTCTACTGGAATCAAGCCATATATTAAACTTTATGCATCTGAGAGTGCAGGAACATTTTATTTTTGCCTAATGCTTCTTTGTGTCCCTCAAAAGTAGCTTGTGAATTCCCCTTCAAGTTTTATATATAGCTAAATCTCCTCCAAAGCCTATGCACTGAAAATAGGTTGTAATTAAGCAAAGTTATTAAGGTTTTGTGCGGATAGTCTGAGGCTTGATCCTGGTCCAGCTGATATCAGTGGGAGGTTTTTGCCATTGACTTCAGTGAGTTAGATCAGGTGTGATGGCTGGGCTTTCAGGGTTGAATAGACATGTAACTATGGAGTTGTGCATCTAACCAGATGTGCATGGTTACTAGGTGTGCCCATGGAACTTTCATAAAGGCAGCTGAGCCTGCTGCAAGGTGGCTGTGCACTTTGGGGGAAGTTAAACATTTGGGAGCATTTTGGGATAGGCCAGGAATTTAATGCCATACAAAGATTTCCACAATGGTGGGGCTGGAGCTGAAAAGTCAGTCCATCTCAGCTATGGCTGGGTAGACACTGGCCTGGGTTGCTCCTTAGTGCTGGTCAGTGCTGCAGAGGCTAAGTGTGGGAAACTGCAAAAAATACATACAGTGGTTTGAGCATTGGCCTGCTAAACGCAGGATTGTGAGCTCAGTCCTTGAGGGGGCCATTTAGGGATCTGGGACAAAAATCTGTCAGGGATGGTACTTGGTCCTGCTGTGAAGGCAGGGGACTGGACTCGATGACCTTTCAAGGTCCCTTCCAGTTCTATGAGATAGTTATATCTCCATATTAAAAAAAAATCTATGGGAAATCAGATAAAGGTGTGGAAAGCTAAAGTGTTGTTTATCTAATAAAAGTGTAAGGAGGAAGTACATACAGATGAAAAATATGAGAAAACTAGACACAGTCCCAGCCCTGTTACACATTAAGTACACACAAACAGACTGCTTGGGACCTAGTCATGTGGCTAAACATCCATGTCATCCCGTTCATATTGCAAGGATTGTGCCTTACACTGGAAATGGAAAAGAGGATTGACAGCTGTAAATGCTGTGTCTTTCACCTGTGGAGTTGAAAATATGAATACACAGTAAGTTGCACATCTGATAAACTCCACTAATAGTCATTGAGCCAGTGTGGGGGCATCAGGAGTAGCAAATGGTAGAGAGACATTTGTAAGTTGCTAGCAATAAAACAGTGCAATAAGATACAGCTCTTGCACATGTAGCTTATAAGAGTGATATCAGGTTGCGCTATCTCATGGGTAACCTTCTTGAATGATTACTCCTGGGGGAATTGTGCTCCACTGTGTGTGCGCAGAATTCATGTCCCCACAGATTTCTTTGCTTCTCCACAGAAAAATGACTTTCTGATAGGGAAGTAAAGGGAAGCTGCAAGAGAAGTCACACACCATTCCTTAACTTTGCTGGTACATCCTTTCAGGCACTTGGAGCAGTCTGCCGAGAAGTAAATCACCTCAGGGCTGGGGACATCTCAGCCAGTGGCTCCTACCCTGAGCCAGGATCAGCTGCCAGTCCCAGCTGGGCTGGAGGCAGGCAAGGACAGGACTTCCTCTCCCCCTGCAAGGAGTGGCCGAGGCTGTGTCAGACCCACCCCCAGAAACCTCCCCCAGCTGCAGGAAGCTCAGCATTCTCCCCTGCTTCCTGCTCCCATTGCTCCTCAGCTGTGGGGATAAGGGTCACTGTGTGGGGAGCTGCTTCCCCATTCAACCAACCCCGTGCATCCGGACCTCCCATACCCAGACACCCCCACCAAGCCTGACCCCATACACCCAGAACCCCCTAGCCCTCCATACCAACCCCACCCCATTGAACCTCAACCCCTACATCTGGAGCCACCTGCGTGCAGACCCCCAACCCTGCACCCAGACCAGCCCCCCACTGAGCTTCCTGCACTCAAACCCCCACCCTGACGAGCCCCACCCCCATTCCCCCCTGAGCCCCCACATCCAGACCCCCACACCACCGACCCCCCAATTAGCTGACCCCAGACTCCCACCCCAGCAAGCCCCACTCCCCCAGCACCCAGACCCCCTCCACTGAGCCCCAGCCATTTTCACCTAGCAGCCCCTGTAGAGTCCCATTGCCTCTGCACCTGGAACCCCCCAAAAAGGAGCCTCTGTGCATCCATATCCCTCCACATGTAGACCTTCCACTGAGCTGCCCGCACCCAGATTGTCCCACACAAAGTCCTCTCGTCCTATACCTGAATCCCCCCATACTAAGCCCCTCCACACCTCAATCCTGCCTGGTTGAGTCTGCCTCCCCCACACCTGGTGTGCCTCGCACAGAAGGGCAGGGCCCTGGGTGTTTCTGGGGCAGGTTCAGGCCTTGTGATGTGTCAGGGTCGGCTGCAACCTGACCACTGAGTCCGTGTCCCCTGGGTGGGGGTTAGGGAGTCTGCAAGGTGATCTCCTACATTAATGCAGCCAGTGGCCTGTGCTCCCCACTGCGATGCTAGAGCCTTTGCATTTATTTATTGACAAATAAAACTTGCAAAATTTTGCAGAATTTTAAAATATTGTCCACAGAATTTTTTATTTTTTGGTGCAGAATGCCCTCAGGAGTAATCATGATGGACTAGACTAGAGCACCACTGACTCTTCTTGGCAGGGGTCCTGTCACCCTCACACTGGGCTTTTAGTCCTGCTTTAAGTGGCAGTCTCAATGTAACTTCAGCTTGGGAGTCATTGCAAACACCTTCGTAATGTATTCATTTTTCCTTCCTCATTTTGTTTCTGTTGTACAAAACAATAAAAACTCTCAAACTGAAAAAAGAAATCTATTGCAACCAGAAGAAAGCCATGAAATGTGAGAGATGCCCCATATGTTGGGGAAGACTTGCTTCTCTAATTGTACATATGTTCCAGAAATGTACTTACCTCACTGACATGTCCTAAATCATCTGCTTTTTTTAGATCCTGTTGATTCTGATGAAAAGGAAATCAAGCAACTTCCTGGAAAACTAATAGACATGGCTTGCCAGGTTTGTGAAACCTACCTTGGGCAGATGGAACACGAGGACATTGACACAGCAGTGGATGCTTCTGCAGTTCTTAGTGAGGAGGAATGGAAAGACTTAATTGAACAGTACTACTGTCTCATTCAGTAAGATTTCACAAGTCCAATTAACTGTTCTGAATTAAAGTCCTGATTAAGGGTTAGGTTATAATTCCCTTACTCATAATGAGTAGTACTTTACCCCACAAATAGCCCCATTGTAAGGGGTATAAGATATTCTTCATTGTAAGTAAATGTGTCACATTTTGGCCCTAAATGTAAATTCAGATTAGAAGTAGATCCTTAATTCCAATAAGAAATACTATAATCATAGAAGATTAGGGTTGGAAGAGAACTCAGGAGGTCATCCAGTCCAACCCCCAACATGTTGTCAAGTATCAGAGGGGTAGCCGTGTTAGTCTGTATCCACAAAAACAATGAGGAGGCCGATGGGACTTTAAAGACTAACAGATTTATTTGGGCATAAGCTTTCATGGGTAAAAACCCACTTCTTCAGATGCATGGAATGAAAATTACAGATACAGGCATAGATGTACTGGCACTTGAAGAGGAGGGAGTTACCTTAGAAGTGGAGAACCAGTGGTAACAAGGCCAGTTCAGTGAGGGTGGATGTGGTCCACTCTCAATAATTGATGAGGAGGTGTCAATATCAAGAGAGGGAAAATTGCTTTTGTAGTGGCCCAGCCACTCCCAGTCCCCATTCAAGCCCAAATTAATGATATTAAGTTTGCAAATGAATTGTAGCTCTGCAGTTTCTCTTTGAAGTCTGTTTTTGAAGTTTTTTTGTTGAAGGATGACTATTTTTAAATCTGTTATTGAATGTCCAGGGAGATTGAAGTGTTCTCCTACTGGCTTTTGTATGTTACCATTCCTGATGTCTGATTTGTGTCCATTTACTCTTTTACGTAGAGACTGTCCAGTTTGGCCAATGTACATGGCAGAGGGGCATTGCTGGCCTATGATGGCATATATCACATTAGTAGATGTGCAGGTGAATGAGCCCTTGATGGTGTGGCTGATGTGGTTGTGTCCTGTGATGGTGTCGCTAGAGTAGATACGGGGACAGAGTAGGCAACGGGGTTTGTTACAGGGATTGGTTCCTGGGTTAGTGTTTCTGTGGTGTGGTGTGTAGTTGCTGGTGAGTATTTGCTTCAGGTTGGGAGGCTGGCCTGCCTCCCAAGGTCTGTGAGAGTGAGGGATCGTTTTCCAGGATAGATTGTAGATTGTTGATGATGTGCTGGAGAGGTTTTAGCTGGGGTCTGTATGTGATGGCCCGTGGTGTTCTGTTATTTTCCTTGTTGGGCCTGTCCTGTAGTAGGTGACTTCTGGATACCTGTCTCGCTCTGTCAATCTGTTTCCTCACTTCGCCAGGTGGGTATTGTAGTTTTAAGAATGCATGATAAAGATCTTGTAGGTGTGTGTCTCTGTCTGGGGGATTGGAGCAAATGCGGTTGTACCTTAGGGCTTGGTTGTAAAATCCTCCTTCACATGGGTCCATATGATGAAGATGTCATCAATGTAGAGTAAGTAGAGGAGGAGTGGTAGGGGACGAGAGCTGAGGAAGCGTTGTTCTAAGTCAGCCATGGAAATGTTGGCATACTGGGGGGTCATGCGCATACACATAGCGGTGCTGCTGACTTGAAGGTATAAATTGTCCCCAAATCTGAAATGGTTGTGAGTGAGGACAAAGTCACAAAGCTCAGCCACTGGGTGTGCCATGGCCTCATCAGGGATACTGTTCCTGACAGCTTGTAGTCTATCCTTGTGTGGAATATTGGTGTAAAGAGCTTCTACATCCATGGTGGCCAGGATAGTGTTTTCAGGAAGATCACGAATGCATTGTAGTTTCCTCAGGAAGTCAGTGGTGTCTCGAAGATAGCTAGGAGTGCTGGTAGCGTAGGTTCTGAGGAGAGGGTCCAAATAGCCAGATAATCCTGCTGTAAGAGTGCCAATGCCTGAGATGAGTGGCTGGGTCATACAAAAGCAGTTTCCCCGCTCTTGATATTGACACCTCCTCATCAATTATTGGGAGTGGACCACATCCACCTTCATTGAATTGGCCTTGTCAACACTGGTTCTCCACTTGTAAGGTAACTCCCTCCTCTTCATGTGCCAGTATATATATGCCAGGATTTAAGGTGCCACCAGACTCCTCGTTGTTTTTGTGGATACAGACTAACATGGCTACCCCTCTGATCTTTAGCTCTATTCATCAAAGGAACTCAAAGCATTATACATATATATATAGAGTCAGATCATCAGCTGGTGTAAATCAGTGTGTACTGTTTTTAACGGAGTTACTAAATTTAGCACACGGAAGGCCTACCATAGTGCATGGCTTAGCAGTGCACAGCCGTACTACACAACAGTTCAGGATGGAAGGACAGGACACTGTTTACATTTGAAACTACAGAGAGAACTATGTAGGCAACATGGAATTATCTGAGGTGCACTCTGGCCAGGATAGTAGGGTTTGAACATGCCTATTTTTACTAAAAGTGCAATGGGATTATTCTGTTCAGGTTTTTGTGCGTAGTATCTGAGTGCCTTCCAGTAAACTGTATGATTATACATCTGTCATGTGATATTTGTTCTCTCATCCACTCCCAGAGGGAGAAGTGTGCACAGCAGAGTGCCTTGTTTTGATAGTGTGTGTCCTTTTTTAAAAAAAAAAGCCTGTTATGTGTTCATATTAGAGAAGGCAAGGTCAATGAACTGTACCTTTGATTTAGAGCAGAAAGTGGAAAAGTTTATGATAGATCTTAGTGTCTGGGGGAGTTCATACCACATTCTTGGACAGTCCCCAGGGAAAGTTCTGTCTCCCACACAGACAAGTTTTACGGCTGAGAATTCCATTGTTCCAGAGGAGTGTAGTTTTGGACCGCAGTCTTCATCCTGAAGTTTTAAATGGTCTTTTAGATATCCTGGGCATGGAATAAGGTCCAGGACCTTGAACCTGATTCATTATTCTATGGGAAGCCAGTATAGGGAGTGGAGGACAGGTTTGATATGTTCCCAGTAGCCTATGTTGCTGAGGAGAAATGCTGTGGCATTCTGTACTAGTTGAAGTTTCCTAAATATTGATGGCTTTGTGCCCAGATATATTGCATTACTGTAATCCAGCCAAGAGATGATGAAGGCTGAATAACTGAGGCAAGTCTTTGTCCTCCAGGATGGGACAGTGTTTTCTAGCCAAGCAAAAAATGGTAGAAAGTGTTACTAGTGGATACTGCTACTTGAGAGCTCTAGCTCAGCAAGGAATCCAAGACTGCAGGCTGAATTGACCAATTGTGGGAGTGTATCTTCAACCAATGCGGACTGCACTGTGGCTGTAAGATCCTAAAAGCTAACAGACTGTTGGGAATCATTAAGAAAGGGATAGATAATAAGACAGAAAATATCATCTTGCCGCTATATAAAACCATGGTATGCCCACATCTTGAATACTGCATGCAGATGTGGTCGCCCCATTCAAAACAGATACATTGGAATTGGAAAAAGTTCAGAAAAGGGCAACAAAATGATTAGGGGCATGGAACAGCTTCCATATGAGGAGAGGTTAATAAGACTGGACTTTTCATCTTGGAAAAGAGACAACTAAGGGGGGATATGATAGAGGTGTATAAAATCATGACTGTTATGGAGAAAGTAAATAAGGCAGTGTTATTTACTCCTTCTCATAACACAAGAACTAGGGGTCACCAAATGAAATTAATAGGCAGCAGGTTTAAAACAAACAAAAGGAAGTATTTCTTCACACAGTGCACAGTCAACCTATGGAACTCTTTGCCAGAGGATGTTGTGGAGGCCAAGACTATAATAGGGTTAAGAAAAACTAGATAAATTCATGGAGGATAGGTGCATCAATGGCTATTAGCCAGGATGGGCAGGGATGAAATCCCTCTGTTTGCCAGAAGATGGGAATGGGTGACAGGGGATGGATCACTTGATGATTACCTGTTCTGTTCATTCCCTCTGGGGCACCTAGCATTGGCTGCTGTTGGAAGACAGGATACTGGGCTAGATGGAACTTTGCTCTGGCTCAGTATGGCGGTTATTATGTTCGCCTGAGCTGAACTCAACCACACTCTGGTGGTAGCGATGTGGTGAATGATTAGAAGAGCTGTGATTCATCTACATAATGCCGGCACATGAGTCCATATCATCTGACCAGTTCACCTAGTGGTTGCATATAGGTTTTGAAAAAGATCAGAGAGAGAATTGATCCTTGTGGAACCCCACAAGTCAGGGGTCTAGTTGTGGAAGTGCAGTTTCCCATCACTACTTGTTGAAATCATCCTTTCAGGAAGGACTCAAACCATTTTAGAATATTACCCTGGATCCCTGCCACCTGTCTCAGGCAAGACAGTGGAATCTCATGGTCAGCAGTGTTGAATGCAGAGGCCCAGGAGAATGAGAATAGATGTCTGTCCTCTATCCATTGACAGATCATCCATGAGTGCCATGAAAGTGCGTTCAGTTCTGTGTCCTGGCCTGAATCCAGATTGATCCAGGTCTAGAATGTTACCTTCAATTAGATGAGTTCATTTTTGGCCTTTTCATAGCTTCTCTATGAACTGCTCAGGAATGGGAGGATTGATGATGGCTAGGACTAAACTATGTGAGGTGGGTTTCTTCAGTGTAGGTTGGACTATTCCATGTTTGAAGGAAGAAGGAAAGATTCCTTCTCTGAATGAGGCATTGGTTCATTCAGCTGGAGTGACACCATTTGTTCATGACTCTCTTTTACAAGTCATGAAGGGCATGGGTCAGATTCACAAGTCTTGGGTCAAGACTCCTTTAGGGTGTCCAGAACTTCCTGCTGAGTGAATGTCCTGGATGCCGGGAATGCAAGTGAGCTCTTGCTTGGTGGAAGTAGAGCAGATCCATCCTGTTTGAGAAGACTTCTCGAATGGGTGATATTTTCAGTGAAGTAGGATTATAGTTCTTAGAGTGCTTGGTGCTTGGCTCTGATAAAGGTTGCAGGCATTCAGGATTGATGTGGCAGTTTATCACTCTGGATAGCTCCTTGGGGTGGGATTTGGTAGCCTCAGTGGAGGCTGATAGGAAGGTTCTCTGGGTCTGTAATACAGCTCAGCATAGGCTTTGAGGAATTAATTATGTGTCGCCCTGTCTGAATCAGCCTTTGTTTTCTTCCACTGGCACTCAGATTTCCACTCTTGTCTTCATCCAGCACAGGGTGTCAGAAAACCAAGGAGAACTGTGTGTTGATGGGGAGAAAGGGACTGTTTGGGATGTAGTGTATTAATGGCTGCAGCCAATATAGAATGGTAATGATTCACCAGGTCCTTGACTCCTCATTCTGTGGGTTGGGTCTTTTAGCAGACTTTGAAATTCATTGGAGTCTATAAGTCATCGTGGTCGGATCAGGATAATTGGTCTTTCTTGTTGCCTGAACAATGGAAGGTCTCTGACCACTGCCTTAATGATGTGATCATTAGTGTCCAGGAGACTGACATCTTGGTTTTAAATCTCAGCTATTAGATGATACTTCCAGCAACACAGGTTTCCTAAACCATATTGGGTGCATTGTTTTAGTACTGGTTTGGAGGGGTATCCATACAACCTCTTCTTCCAACAGTATCGAGCAGGGCCGCCCGGGGGAGGGCGGGGGGCAAGTGGAGCAATTTGCCCCAGGCCCCGCAGGGGCCCCCACGAGGGTTTTTCGGGGCCCCTGGAGTGGGGTCCTTCACTCGCTCCGGGGGCCCCAGAAAACTCTCACGGGGCCCGGGCCCCCAGAGCTTCTTCCGCTCCGGGTCTTTGGTGGCAATTCCCCCCGCCGCTGAAGACCCCAGACCCCCTGAATCCTCTGGGCAGCCCTGGTATCCAGGGGTCTGAAGGCCTACCATCTAAGTACTGATTGAGCCTGAACCTGCTGAGGTAGATGAGGTATGACAGGTTCACAGCACAAAGTGGCACAAAATTGGTTGCCAGACATAAAGATTATTTACCTTCTTTTCCTCCTCTCCCCCAGAATGTGAAGGCTAATATTCTCAAGAGGCTGAAACCATAACTTACTTGTATTTGTAAGATTTGATGTTTTTAAATGTTTGTATACAGCAGCTATGATCTTACCCTAGCCATCATCTTGATAACTAAGCAATTAATAAATGTAGATTCTGATCCTGCAAGATGCTGAGACCTCTTGAGAAGCATCCACCCTCCCTCAACTCACATTTGATTTTAAGCACGAGTTGAGTGGAGTGAGCACCATTCAGAAGGCACTCAGCACCTGGCAGGATCAGGAGAGCATACAAGACCAGAAGTGTTTACAGGGAGAAAGAGCTCAGATAACTCAATGCACATGCACATGGGCCAAGGATTACATAGATTACATTCTCAGGGACTCTTTTTGTTCTGTCTTTGTACCTAGCACGGAGGGTTCTTGGTTTATGATTGGGGTCCCAAAGCACTACCACAATATAGATAATAAATAACAGTATTACTGTTTATTCATTGGCCATCCAAAAGTGTGCTGGGTACCATACACACGCACAACAAAGACACAGTCCCTGCCTCGAAGAGTTCATATTCTATTATTTTGACGATACACAGTTTGTGAAGATATATAGTCTATGCAATTAAAAGGTCTAAAAAAGAAAGGTGAGATTAGCCTTGACTTTCCTAGTGTTCAGATAGTGGGTGCCAACTCTTCTCATGCTGCCCTGCCTGCCCAGGGCTGTCTACATGTTGGATCTAACCCCTCTATATGTTATTTAAAGAAATAAAACCCCCTTCTTTCAGCCTGCAATTAACCTCACACCTGTGCTTTTCATAGTTCACGTTACCCCATTATTGCAAGTTTTTATAAGAAGATTATTTTCTTAATAACAGAACTTTCCTGACACTAAGGTTCTAATTGACTTTGAAAGTAATCTTAGGCTGATATTCAGAACATAATAGCAATAGAAATAGCATAATAGCAACATAATAGCACAATATAAATAAAGGAAATGTATGACGTAGTCATATTGCTATTTGACCGTACAATAAATCTGTATCTTGTTATACTGACTTCCACACAATTGCTCTCATAGCCTGGGAGTGGGAGGAGGAGAGGAGACAATACCCAAAATAAATGAGCTCAGTAACCTGTGAGACTTATTTCTGTTAATCCATAATCTAATAATTTCTATCACTGTTGCAAGAAACACTTCATACTGTACTTTAGAAAAACAAAACAATATTGACAACCGTATAAGCTAAGTTCATAAAATGCTTCTAAAATAGTTATGCATAAAGTATTACCTTTTAAAATTTTGTTTGTAGTGAAGGTGCTGTCATTTGTAGTGCACATAATTACATTACACAGTGTCAAAAGATTCTGAGCAAAATCATGTCTACAAACCCACAGCAAGACATAGACGGTAACCACAATATCTGGATTATTAAACCAGGAGCAAAATCTCGTGGCAGAGGTAAGAGCTTCTTTGTTTTTTTAATTTAAAGTGTTTATTATTACCCAAAGTTGTAAGGTATCATCTGGAGAGGCAATTTGTAAATGTACTGTGTACATCTGCAGTTCGTCTCACCAGGCCATTCATAACTGCATAAACATTTCCAATCAGAACCTTTCCCATTTTCTATGCAAGAGTCATTTTTACACAGTTTTCAACATCTTACCTCTATTACTTTGTTTATCTTGGTGAAGGAATAGCAGAAGGGAAATTTGTCAAATCCCACAAAGAATTTTAAGTATGTGCTGAAGTGCAAGCATGTGAGTAGTCTTATTGTCTTCAATGAAAGTCCTTTCAGTTAAGGTCAGTGGAAATACTCACATGCTTAAAGTTGAAAACATGCTTAAATGCTTTGCTGGATTGGGCCCATAATCGCTAGGTTACAGGTAAATATTTCAGGGGTCAGGTAAAATATATGTCTTTGTTTGTCTGAACGATGAAGGTTTAAAAAACATAATTAATGCAGGCAAACTGTGTGGGGGGGTGTTTGTTTGTTTTTGTTTAATTCTACCATAACAGGTCTCTTCCTGATGATCTGTCAATA
Organism: Mauremys reevesii; assembly: GCF_016161935.1. Taxonomy (NCBI): domain Eukaryota; kingdom Metazoa; phylum Chordata; order Testudines; family Geoemydidae; genus Mauremys; species Mauremys reevesii. Next base: position 322,761,038 of record NC_052623.1, read on the forward strand.
TTCCACTATTGTTCCTGCATGCATAAGTGGGATAAATGGAAATTCTCTTTCATGTATAATCTCTCATTTTCGTACACTGTCAGCTACCAACATTATTATTAGACACTAACATGCATATTATTTTTATTTTTTTCTCTTCCAGAAATAGTGTGCAAAAATAGAATGGATGATATTCTGAAGTTAGTAGAAGCAACAGATCAATTTCCAGTAAAGGACCACAAGTGGGTGGTACAGAAGTACATTGAGACACCATTGCTAATTTATGATACTAAATTTGATATTAGACAGTGGTTTCTTGTCACTGACTGGAACCCTCTGACTATATGGTTCTATAAAGAAAGCTATCTGAGATTTTCTACACAACGTTTCTCCTTAGACAATCTAGACAGGTAACTAAGGAAGTATAAACAAAAATTTTGCTATACAGAATAGTGAATGAACAGGCTGAAAAATTCTGTAGTATGTCAGGTCCCTGAATTTTGACCATGGAATTATGGTAGTGTTAAAATTTCGTAAAACCAGTCTATGCTAATGCTTTTACTTTCTGAAGTTGCCTTTAGTTACAGTGTGTAAACAGGGGTCATGATAGTATGCTTAGCGTCAGTCAGCAGTTGTCATAACTTAAAATAGTGATTCTTACTGGGCCCTCATCCATATGAATATTATAGACAAAACATAATTTTAGAGCATTTTAGAACATTAGGGGATGTTTGTTCTTTTATGTATGCTGTAGTCTATTTATCAAATATTCAAGAAAAGTGATAGGTGAACTGTGGGAGTTTTTTGGGGAAATTCTATACAACTTATTAAAATTGAACAAGTGTTAAATATCTCCATGGGGACATATTTTTAGCAAGGGCCATACCAGAGATTGGGAGTGGCAGAATATCTGGTAAATTAACCCATTGTAGATGCTCGATCAGAGTACTTACATGGCACCTATCACAATGCCTAATGACCATTTACAAATGTATCTTCACAACACTCCTTTGAGATAGGGTAGCATTATTATCTCCATTTTATAGACAGGGAACTGGGGCATGGAGAACTTAAGTGAGTTGCCCCAAGAAACAAAAAGAGAGCGTGACAGAGCTGAGACGGAACCCAGTTTTCTTGAGGCCCAGGCCAGTGTTTTAATCACAAGACCATCCTTTGTCTTACATTAAAGGGAATTAATGAAGGAAACTGAAAATAGGTTTAATAATCAAAGCCCTGAGATTTTAATATGAAGATAATTTGTTCTAATGTAATATGTTTCTTGCATTTTTTCAGCTGCCTGCTATAATTGTGGTGTCCTCTCTTCACAGCTCCATTCATCTTTGCAATAATTCTATCCAGAAACATTACAAAAATGCTGCAGACCGGAATCCTCTATTGCCATGGCACAATATGTGGACAAGCACCAAATTTCAGGAGTACTTACAAAAGAGAGGTCGAGGCAATATGTGGCGAAATGTTATCTATCCGTCCATGAAAAAAGCCATTACCTACACCATGAGGATGGCTCAAGAGAGCGTTGAAGCCCGGAAGAGCAGTTTTGAGCTGTATGGGGCAGACTTTATTCTTGGAGAAGACTTTAAACCATGGTTGATTGAAATCAATACTAGCCCAACAATGTTCCCTTCTACACCTGTCACAGCAGAGCTATGTGCGCAGGTGCAAGAAGACACAATTAAGGTAGTTATTGAGAAGAAACGTGACAAAAACTGGGACACTGGAAAATTCGAACTTCTCTGGAGGCAGGTACGAATAATTCTACATCATTCACTAATCAGATGGAATTTAGTTTGGTGATTGTTTTAAAATCTGTTTAACATTCTTTGGTTGAATGCAGCTGTGTATTCCCCTTAGGTGTGTGGAGAATTAGCTGGAGAATTTTGCCTAGCAGTACCTGTAGAGGAGTGGCACTTGCACTTCGTGGCCATAGCCCCTCCCCTGGCTATATGAGGCAGCACTGCCCCGAACCCCCTCAGTTCCTTCTTACCGCCCGTGTCACAGAGCTCTGTGTGGTCTTAAATTCACAGTCTGTCACTAGTTTAGTGTTTTTTCTAGCTGTGTATACTTTGTAATACCCTTAGTGCTACTTATGTTTAGTGAAGTATTCCCCTTTGATGCCCTCACCGTTGTTTAAACATTGTCTGTCATGTGCGGGAACAATCCTAAGAGCGATTCCCACACATGGTGCTACTTGTGCTTGGGTGAGGCCCATGTCAAGGAATGGTATTCAGTCAGTAGATCATTTATTAAATTGACTCAAGTTGCAAGCAACTGTTGCCTAAAACAGCACCTGCTTGAACAGGCCATGTGGCCTGTTTCAGCACCGAGGCTCTCATTGGATCAGGGGTCGCCCTCAGGTTCCAAGAGTCCTTCTGCCTTGCACTCTGGAGCAGACACCTCTCCAAAGAGACTGAGGAGCTGTTCCCCATTTAGCGTGCTGAGGAAAAGGTCTCATAAGACCAATCAAGACTGCTCCTGGTCTCATGGGGACTCTCCTGTCTCTCTCAAGAAGAGCGTGGACTGGAATGGGGTTAGTGCCAGTGCGCAGGATGACGCAGATGGGTCTAACCACTCCCCAGTATCGAGTACGGGGCCTATAGACCCTGTACCATCGATTCCATTTCTGGCCCCACGGCGTTCGTTGAGTCTGGTACCGATGAGGGTGACACCAGCACCAACTGTTCTGACATCGGCAGCATACCATGTGGATACAGATCTCCTCCAACTTTCCATCATGATCTCTCCTTTGGCCCAGGACTTGGTCAGTGCTGCATCATTTATAGCCCCATTGGCTGGAGGGACTGCTAAACCCTTGGGTCTGTTGGCACTGCATCCCTTCCTCACTCTGTGGAAGCAGAGCCAATACTGGGCTTGGTATCTGGGACCTCAGCACCAGGAAACTCCATTGCAGTTGGCACTGTGGATGTTACCGTGGCAGCTTTCACTGCCCTTCACTTTGGCACTGTCAGCTGTTTTGTACTGCTGCTGACTTCAAGGTCAACACCATTTCTGGCACCAGTGTACTTGCTGCTGCTGGTACCTCTTCCATTATTCACACTGGTCCCTGCCTTATTTTGGGCAACGGAGGAGTCAGACCAGTTACTGCCTCCCTCAGCACTGTCTCCACCTTTATCCCTGGAAACCCAAGGTTCCTTTTCATCGAGGTCGGGATCTTCCTCCTCCCGCTTTCCATCACCCAACCTACATTGGGGACCATTCATGGAGCGGTTGGTATGGGGCGCCTACTGGCCACTAATGCCTTACCCTTATCAGTAGCTTCCATGTAATCCATGGCATGCTCCTCAGTTGCAGAGGTTGCACTCCTGAGCTTGCTCTAGGGCAAGGTTACCAGGCAAATCATTGGCAGGATCTGTGGATCCACAGAAGGTTCAGGCACCAGTGAGTCTTCCCTGTGCAGAGCCCCTGGAGCTGTCCTTTCCAGCTCTGCCAGTCCAGGAATGGGAGCCAGCCTTGATGTAGTTAACCACCTCTTCTTCGTCCCCAGATGATTCATCAGTGCCTGGTTCTTCCTCTCCTCCAATACCAGAGGATTTCAAGGCCTGTCAGGACCTTCTGCAGTGCGTGGCCACTTCCCTGGGCATTCAAGCAGGGTTTCTGCAGAGAACTCCCATAAGTTAGTGGATATCCTGCAGCCATCTGCTCCTGGGATAGTAGCCCACCCTACTAATGATGGATTCCTAGAGTCTACAAAAGTCCTCTGAAGCACACTGGCTTCAGTACTGCCTACTGCAAAGTGCACTGTGAAATGCTGTTTCATCCCGGTGCAGGGATTTTATGGTTTGTACTCCCATGTGGCCTCAAACTCCCTAGTCGTAGCTGGAGTGAATGACAGAGCCTGGCAGGTTTAAGTCCACTGTGAAGGACAAGGACTCCAAAGGGATGGATTTAAGGCTCAGGAAGATCTCCACCCTGCAAATGCAGATCACGAACCAGCAGACATTGTCCAAGTATGACTTTGTAAATTGGACAGATATGTCTAAGTTAGTGGGCCAGCTGCCTGAAACCTCCAGAGAGCAATTTTGGGAGTTTATCAGCGAAGGCTGTTTAGTGGCCAAGATGTCATTTGCAGTCTGTATTGAACATTGTGGATACTTTGGCCAGAGTTTTGTCCTCACCGGTGACATGAGAAGGGCGTCATGGCTGCAGAATTTGGGCATTGCTTCTGATGTGCAGCAAACTATAGAGGATTTGCCCTTCGGTGCTGGGTATTGTTTTCAGACAAGATGGACAAGACCCTGCACTCCTTCAAGGATTATAGGGCCACCCTATGTTCCTTGGGGGTGTATACACCATCAGTGCAGACAGCAGCAGTACTGTCCACAATGCACCTTTTGGCAGCCTTTTTTCTCTCAAGACAGTTGGATTACCCCAGAAAGGGGCATAGGTCCCAGAGGAGGAGGCATTTGAGTCTGGGTTTCGGCCATTCAACACACCCTCGCCGGCACTCCACAAGCGCCCATTTTGACTCCTTGGAGCAGAGCAGAAGTCCATTCATTACTCCCTTTACTCTGTCTCTGTTTGGGGACAGGCTAGCTCGCTTTTACAATGTTTGGGGCTAGATTACAAGCTGGGTCCTAGCATCATCAAATTGAGCTAAGCTATCCAGTTCCTCTCCCCCGCCCCCATCTGCCCTTCCTGTCCCTCTTCAGGGCCCCCTCTTATGAGATACTGCTCCTCGAGCAGTCTTCTCTTTACTGGCCATGGGAGTGGTGCTGGAAGTTCCTCCTGAACACCAGGGTCAGAGTTTCTATTCCTGGCACCTCCTGGTTCCCAAATCCAAGGGAGGGGTAAAAGCTATTCTCGACCTCTGCAACCTCAACAAATTTATCAGATACTTGAGGTTCCATATGGTTTCCCTATCAACTATCCTCCCAACATTGACTCAGAACAACTGGCTTGCTGCTTTGGACCTCCAGTATGCTTACATCCATGTGGCAATTCTCCCGAGCCACAGATTTCTCTGCTTTGTTGTGGTGAACCGCCATTTTCAGTACACAGTCCTTCCCGGGGCATCACACTGCACTCACTCGACTGCTTGGGTCTCATCCTAAACACAGGGAAGTCAACAATGGTCCCCACTCAGAAAATCAATTTAATTGGGGCCCTAATAGACTACAAGTTCAAGAGTATTCCTGTCCATCAACCGTTTCTAGACAATTTGTAGCCTTTCTCTCAGTGTGCAGTCCCAACCTTCCATGACTGTTCACATGTGCCTGAGGCTCTTAGCCCACATGTCCGCATGCATACAGGTGGTTCAATTCACAAGGTTGTGCCAATACAGGCTCAGGACTGTTTTCCGTCCATCCCTTCACCCCTGGACAGGTTAGTCCTCCTCCCTCAGTCAATCTTGGACTCCTTGCAGTGGTGGACGGTTCAGGGGAATGATGTCAAGACAGTCCCTTGATCTGGCCCTTACCAACCAGGACTATTGTCATGGACACCTCTTTGATAGGTTGGGGAGCCCATCTGGGGTCGCTGAAGGTTCAGGGCCTGGGGTCAGAGCAAGAAGTTCCACTGCATATCAATGTCTTGGAGCTTTGGGCCATCTACAGTGTCTGTCTCTGTTTCCTAGGGTACGTCTACACTACGGGACTATTCCGAATTTGCATAAACCAGTTTTGTAAAACAGATTTTATAAAATCGAGTGTGTGTGGCCACACTAAACACATTAAATCGGTGGTGTGCGTCCACGGTCCGAGGCTAGCATCGACTTCTGGAGCGTTGCACTGTGGGTAGCTATTCCGTAGCTATCCCATAGTTCCCGCAGCCTCCCCCGCCCCTTGGAATTTCCGGGTTGAGATCCCAGTGCCTGATGGGGCAAAAATCATTGTTGCGGGTGGTTCTGGATAAATGTCGTCAGTCACTCCTTCCTCTGGGAAAGCAACGGCAGACAAGCATTTCGCGGCTTTTTTCCCTGGATTGCCCTGGCAGATGCCATAGCATGGCAACCATGGAGCCTGTTTTGCCTTTTGTGACTGTCACCGTATGTGTACTAGATGCCGCTGACAGAGGCGATTCAGCAGCGCTACACAGCAGCATGCTTTTGCTTTTGCATGACAGCAGAGATGGTTATCAGCCATACTGCACCATCTACCAATCCATAAATTGGTAAAAAGATGATCATGGTTACCAGTCCTTTTGCACTGCTCCATCTGTTGCTGTCATAAGTGCCCCTGGCTGCTCTTAGCCAGGGGCGCAAAAGCCAAAATTGGGAATGAATCCCTGAGTCAATCCCTCCTTTTTGGTATCTAAAAATAGAATCAGTCCTGTCTAGAATTTGGGCAAGTGTACTAGAGAACTACTGTATCATAGAACCAGAGAGCACAGCTGCTCTGTGTCAGACCCTGCAGAAATTATGAGCTGTATGCTATTCACAGCGGGTGCTCCTGCAACAACCCCACCTGTTGATTCCATTCTTTCCCCAGCCTTCCTGGGCTACTGTAGCATTGTCCCCCCACTTGTGTGATGAAGTAATAAAGAATGCAGGAATAAGACACAGTGACTTGTTAGTGAGAAATGAGTGGAAGGCAGCCTCCAGCTGCTATGATAGTCCAGACAGGACAGTAAGGAGTGTGGAGCAGAGGAGCCCAGCATCCCTCTGCTAGTCCAGGGGCAATTGAATCTTTTCTTTACACATGAAGGGAGGGGGCTGATGGAGCTCAGCCCCCTGTTGCTATGATGACGATGGTTATCAGCCATACTGCACCATCTGCCAGGAAAAATTAGGGCCAGGCGCCCTTGATTGACCTAACTGATGTTAGTTGGCATGGTTACCAGTCCTTTTGCACTGCCCCATGTGCCAATAGGCTGATGACGAGGACAGATACCAGTCGTATTGTACCATCAGCCAGCCATAGCGTGGGGGGAGCAAGGATGTTGGTGTTGAGTGCTGCAGCATCGCATCTATCTGCAGCATTCAGTAAAGATAGGGTGACATGTTAAAGAGTCAAGAGAGGATTTTTTTCTCTTTCACTTCTGGGGGTTGGTGGGGGGGTGCGTAAATTGCCGAGCTATGCCCTGACCCACCGCGGACTCTGTGTTTGACCCTAGAAGCATTTGGAGCTCAGCCAAGAATGCAAATACTTTTCGGAGACTGCAGGAACTGTGGGATAGCTTGAGTCCTCCAGTCCATGAGCGTCCATTTGATTCTTTGGCTTTCCGTTACGCTTGTCACGCAGCAGTGCGCTGAGCCCCTGCTATGGCGTCTGTCTGGAGATTTTTTAAAAATGATTTTGAATTTCATCTTCTGTAACGGAGCGCTGATAGAACAGATTTGCCTGCCCTTACAGCGATCACATCCGCATGGTCCATGCGGGAGCTCTTTCTTTATTTTGATTTTTTAACTGCATCGCCACACGTGCTGATTGGAGCTCCACGCTGGGCAAACAGGAAATATTCAAAAGTTCGCGGGGCTTTTCCTGTCTACCTGGCCACTGCATCCGAGTTCAGATTACTGTCCAGAGCGGTCAGTGGTGCACTGTGGGATACCGCCCGGAGGCCAATACCGTCGATCTGCGGCCACACTAACCCTAATCCGACCAGGCCCTAGACAGCATCAAGGGTTCAGTAGTTCCCATACTTGCCAACATGATGTATTATGGGAACAGCACACTCCCAAAAGGCAATCAAGTTGTGGCTGTTCTGGTTCTACAAGAGTATCACTCCGATAGCCGTTTGCTTGCCTGGGGTCCAGAATCATCTTGCAGACCATCTCAGCAGGATTTTTTCCCTGAACCATGAGTGGTCGCCCAGTGTTCTGCAAGTCATCTTTGGAGTTCAGCGAATGCTGGCTAGTATCCCAGATATCTTGGAGTATTTGCTGCATCTTCAATCATCATACCTTAATGCTTAGCTCGTTATGGGTGCGTCTGGTGGCAATCTTAGCTTTTCATGCTCCCATTCTTGGAAGATCGATGTTTTCCAGTGCCATGGTGGTGAGATTCTTGAAAGAAATCCTTTGTCTCCATCTGCCCGTGATGAACTGGCTTCTTTGTGACACCTTAACACAGTCCGAGTGGCTCCCATTGAACCTTTGTTCGAGCCTCTGGCATCCTGCTCCTTTTCTCTCATGTCAAAAAACTACATTCCTCATGGAGATAACATCAGCGAGGAGAGTGTTTGAGTTGCAGGGTTTGATGGCAGAGCCTTCTTACACAAAATTCTCCAAAAACAAAGTGACATTGCAGCTGCACCCGAAATTTTTGTCGAAAGTGGTCTTTCAGTTTCATTTAAACCAGACGGCATATTTGCCTGTGTTTCTTCCTAAGCTGCATTCATTGCCAGAGGAGCATCATCTTCACACATTGGACGTCAGACGATGGCTGGACAGGACTAAACCCTTTCAGGCTTCCTCTTGTTTGTGTCATATGCAGACCATATGAAGGGACAGGCAGTCTCTTCACAGACGATCTATAAGTGGATAACTTCCTGCATCAAGACTGCATATGAAGTGGCTTCAGCTATGCCCCCTTTATGTGCAATAGCATTCTTAAGTTATGTCTCAATGTTGGATATTTGCAGGGCTCATTTATTTCACCACTGAATTTTGGTCTTTGTGTGTTTGAGGTCATTTAAACTAAACATTTCCTTTCCCAATGTTAGCCACCTTTAATGAGTAATGGCTATAACTTTATTGCTTCATACTAATGGGTCAGTTAGTAACTATATAGTGTGCTAATCTGGTTCAGAGTTCTTACAGTGGAAGGAACAGGATGTCATATTCTAGAGTCATTGCAACTGACGGAGGCCAATGTTAATCTTTGTATTAATTAGTAAACTATTTTAATGTTCTTTTTTTATACTGATTGATATATCTAAAGTGAAGAAAAACAGAGCAAAATAAATTAGTTATTCAGTTAAAACAAATTAAATAAGATGCTTGCAGCCCCAAGAGTGATTATGATGCAAGTTCCGGCCTGCTGTGCCCCAGAGGGGAACATACTTGAGGGAGAACAGATGGCAGTTTTACTGCTTGCTGTGTCTGGGACTTGAACCAGTCAGGTATGACTTCAGGCTCTGATCCTGCAAACACTTATGCATATGAGCAATCCCAGGTGTATAAAGTTAATCATGTGCATAAGTGTTTACAGGATCGTGGCTTTGATCTATGCTGGTTGCAGTGGAGGCTGCAGCAGACATGCAAAATCTGTTAATCCACTGGCTTCTTAGGCCAACCCTCTGTTCACCTCACATAAATCCAGTTTTTGGTATTGCCAGTTTTTATTGGTCAGTTTAGTCACAGGGTAACATTTCATGAAATAGAAAAAAACTAAATTTAGAAAATTTCTGATTTCATCAAAAATTGAATTTAAAAGAAACATTCTGGGAGAATTCAAAAAACAAAAAAAGGACTGTTACAAAAGCAGTGCAATTAAAACTCTCTTGAATATGCTGACTTTCCCCTCATATTTTTATTTTTAAATTTTTGGCTAGCTCTAATAAATACCTGCTTTCTTAGCATTATTTTCCAGGAAGTATATTACACCTGTGCTGGCTTTGTTTCTGGGTACAGTTCAAGATGTTGATTTTGAGCTGTTAAGCTCCTTTTTTAGCTTTTGTAAGCTTTGTGTCCCTTAGAGGGATAGCTCAGTGGTTTCAGCATTGGCCTGCTAAACCCAGGGTTGTGTGTTCAATTCTTGAGGGGGGCCATTTAGGGATCGGGGGACAAAACAAAAAAACTGTCAGGGATAGTACTTGGTCCTGCTAGTGAAGGCAGGTGACTGGACTCAATGACCTTCAAGTTCCCTTCCTGTTCAATGAGAGAGAGATATCTCCATATATTTTATTTATTGAGAGACTGTGTTTTACCCAGAAAGTAGAGATCAGCTGGGATGTTCAAGCTAACAATCCCTAGAGTCAGTTACTGTGTTTGGAGCAGGCATTCTCAGGGGCCAGTCCTGGAGATGGTCTGTCATTCTTAATTTCAACCTACAAGGCATGCTGTAAGGCTTATGTTTTTACCCCAGTTTTCCCTGAACAGTGGGTTGAATGGGGAGGATTTTAATTATGTTGAAAAGTTTCTTTCGCCTTATTGATCATGATTGTTGTGGTAATTTATTAGTTCCAATACTGTAGCACCAAGGAGCTCCAATCAAGGGTCAGGGCCATGTTGTGCTAGGCACTGCAGAATCAAGTATCAAAGAAGAGGGACTCTCTCACCCAGCACGTTTACAATTTAGGTGTCAGACAGGGTGCAACAGTTGGGTGATACTGACAAACAGGAGTGACAGGTTTTATAGACTGAAGTAACCATAAAACAGAGTTTAGTATAAAAGCAGAAGTCTCAGTAATTTTCCATTATTATGTTGTTCATTTTCCTTGGCCAGTGTGTTAGGCCCATTGTATAAAGTGGAAAAATAGACAGCATATAGAAAATAGTAGCTTTAGTAAGTTCTAAATTATGCAGTTTTTGTCACAGTGGTGTGGAATCCTTTGTCACCCAAAGTGCTGTATGACCCCATTTTATAAATAGATGTAACGCATGAAACACTAGTGTCTTCATTTATAATTTAGTAGTGCATGAATCTGTTGAGAAATTTAATTTCTTTTTTGTGTCTCTCAAGCCTCTTTTGGATCTGCCACCGTTCAATGTTACAGACCTTTTTGTGGAAGGAGTTGGTATTAAGAGATCAAGGCAGAAAGCTGCTCCCATCACTAATTTTAATTTTCTTGATACATTAGCAAGAATACCACAGACAACTGAGTGTGCCTCACCCAATCATGAAAAACAAGGAGAATCAATAAGAACTGTAAATAACAAGCAAAACATCAAAATGAAAATTGAAAAAGCTATTTTTTGCACTTTACCTAAGCCTCTCAAGAGGCCACCAGGGAAAAGTTGTAAAGTAAGGGATGCACACGTGAAACCCACTGGGCACATAGCTCTTCCCAACTTAGTTTTACAACCTACACAAAGCATCACAGAGACGAAACATGTGCAGTATATGAACAACGCAAAAGGAATAACAGATTCAAGCTTTCACAGAGTAAATCAGACAGCCTCTACCTTTCAAAATATGAATCCCTTGGACTGGCCTTTACTTCAGCCTTCCAAAATATCAGGTAATATCTGTTGTTTAGCATTATTTCACTATAAATTACATAAAAATACATTTTAGGGGGAAAGTAGAAATTAGGTATACTGCATAAGTTTTTGGATTGCTTAGCTAGTTATTTGTATACTAGTATCATATTCTCTGTTATTTGTCTCTCTAATATAAATAGCCCCAAACTTTTCAGCCTCTCCTTTGGAAGTCTCTCCATGCCTTGAATAAGTTTTGCTGCTTGCCTCTGAATCCCCTGTATTTCTGCTGTATTGTTTTTGAGACAGAGTGATCAGAATGGGACACGGTATCCTGGGTGAGGGCATACTATTTGTATATATAATATAATGGCATACTATATTTTGAAGATTATTTTCAATTGCATTTTTTATACAGCATACATCTTGTTTGTTTTTTGGACTGCCGCTACCTATTGAGCACAAGTTTTTATTGAGCTATCCATAATAATGCCCAACTCATTTTTCTTCTGTGCAGAGGTCACAAGTCCTTATTATTTCGGCTAGTGATAGCTGGCTAGTCTCTTTCAACCTCCTATTGTCTCTGGATGGCTCAAGGGATTGGTATTGGAGAACAGAGACTTTCACCTCAGTTTCACTAGTTCACATGTAATCCAGGTCAGTAGTGACCATAATATGTGGGTGCTGCTCGTGGCTGCTGGATATGTGGGGACTACGGACCAGTTCCAATGGACAGATATATTCACATTACAAAATCACCATCTTTTAGCACAAACTGGAACCTAATTGGCAGAGAGGTCAAAGATTAAGCAAACATGGATACTGAACTTCGATAGTTCTCCAGGTCAGTTTTGAAACATCATCAGGGCAACAGGTGCTGCAACTGCTGTCATCTGTACCTGTTCTCTGGATAAGAAGAGGATGTAAGTTTAAAGGCCTATAAGCCCTAACATTTCATAAGTTCTAAATTCATTAAAAAGTTAAAGAAAAATGCCCATTGTTTGTAGAGTATGCTGCAGATGTTATGTGTACATATGTGCTAAGTATCATCATCACCATCGTTTTTGGGGGGATTTCCCACAAGGGATCCTCTTCCTACTGATACTGCCAAGTGTGTTTTAAAAACATAGCTTAAGGATGTGGTATATGGTGTTCAGTTTGCCAAGAGTTGAATGAATAGGCATATTTCACTGTCATTTGAAACCTCTTGCCTACAGGCTTACACACACATCTAACACTTACAGAATGGTCTGCTTGTGGTATATACACAGTCCTTTTCATGTATTAACAGATTTTTCATTAATATATCTAAGGCTCACAGTTTCCATGTAGCTCTGTTTTACTATTGAAAAAGTGCTATATAGTATAACTGAATGCAGTTTTTGAAGAGTTTATTATGATTTTGCATAATAAGGACTTTTAAAATATGGACATCAGTTGAAAGGTGGGTTAATTAATTACTGCTTTATTTTTTTTGAAGGTTTGCAGAACAGCAACAAGAAAATTCCATGCTTAGTTTGTGGAGACACTTTCCAGTTGGAGAAAACCTGTAAACGCTGCAGCTCCTTTTGTGCAACAGTACTGCAAGGAAGTTCATATTTACCTATGAATGATTGTTCTACCCCTGAAAAGAAGGTGACCAGCAACAAGATAATTGTTCATAGCAGTGTCTTCCCTGAAAACATATGAGTCCATTCTGAGTACTCCAGTCTTTTAAAAGCGTTTTTTGAAACAAAAATAGAACTGTGCAAGCCTTGCATAAGCAGATGTTGAAGAAAAATTATTTGCCATGAGCAACTCAAAGATATTATTTAAAGGCCCTGGGCTACAAGAATTGGAGATTTTTGTAAGCCATGGCTGTGTCGGAGACTATCTGATTATACTGAAGCCAATTAACAAAGTTTACTATTACAGCAGCTCTGTGGCCAATATGCTGGACCCAACTGTGTGGAAAGTTCAAAGAAATACAGTGATCTCTCTTTTTATGTCATGCAATACTCCCTCCATTTTTGCATCTGCAATCCCCTGTATGATGGCCATCTTGTAAACAAGAGTTTGATCAACTGTAAAAACTCTTGTGTGTCAGTGAATGGGAGTGGAAGGGCTTGCCAACCTGTCCACTGGCACATAGTGTAATGTAAAAAAAACCACATTGTGAGATCATTTTCTTGGAGACACACCTGGGGAAGAAAGGAAGATTGCTTATGATTAGTACCTTTTTACAAATTATCTTTTGAGGATATCCCCCTGTACTTTGGGCTATGGTCCTTTACTGCTCTTCCATGGTCCACATGTCAGTTAAGTCAGACAAAGTGAACCAGTTAAACCAGCCATTTACCTCCCCGCCGTTAATATGAGGACAGTAATGGCAAAATGATTCTATATTCTTAGCTTTTCTTCCTGAATTGACCAAGGAATGGACCTCATCTGTGATCCATGGAATAGCCTATCTTCCAGCGGTGGGCTGTGGACCCTTTAAAGATGTCTAGCTGACAGGCGCCTGTTCTATTTGTCTGTCAGGAAAGAACCCACCCTAATTTAGAGCGTCTTGGGGATTCCTCAGGGTGCTTATTGGAGTTTCTGTACGATATCTGTCAGAATCCAGTTCCCATTTTGTCAGGAATAGCCAGTGCAGAATTCCTAAGAAGATATTCCACAACCCGGGGCTTAAAATCAGAATTAGCCTCTACATCTCCAAAGCTCAGGAAGAACAGAGTTTTGTAGAATCAAAATGTAAAACATACTAGTGATAGAAACTGCCTGTTATACCAATCAATTAATCTTGCTGCTACTGCAGGTTTTTTTATTCCAGTACATTTTCTTTTTGTTCAATCTATTTCAAAAGTCAGGAGGGGTTGGTTTCACCACTACTCCCAAGAATAGACCCAGTGGTTTTTGTGATAGTTCTACCTTGTTTGAGTGACAAGGGTACATCACACTTGAGTGTGACTGATCTTTATTAACTGGCTTCAGTTGTGACATAGCTCAGCATTACAGAAAGTCAGCACGTTCTGACTCTAGTGACCACTCATACAATTAGGATCAAGTTGCAAGTTGCTGAATAAATCTATTTCAGTTAACTGTCTGAGACAGAGAATGTGGGGGTAGGCTCACAAGGCCCTGGAAAAATGCTGGCAATCTGATTGTGGTTACACATTCCAGGTTGTGAAATACTGACCTCCTTTAGAAATATATTTTTCCTACTCAAACTATTGAAGGTGCCAGATGCACCCTTTTCATGCAAAAAAGCAAGCCAGGGCTGCATAGGAGATGATAAATTAAATCCTATTCTTTCATTAAACCAACTTGTATTGGCAATAAAAGCAGCAGACAGTGAGTGGGACTGCAGGGAAGAGAGAGCCTATGCATAAGATATGCTATAAAAATGTCCAAGACCAAGCAAATCATCTGGGAACCATAATTTGAGCCTATGTGAATGATCCTTATTATACCAAGTACAGACATCTTTTAAGGTCACCTGATATCAGAAGAGACATACAAACAGACTGCATTAATAAATATGAGAATGGTAATCTTGAATCCCAGTAAATAGAGTATCCTGTATGTCAGTGGTTCTCAAAGCCGGTCCTCTGCTTGTTCAGGGAAAGCCCCTGATGGGCTGGGCCAGTTTGTTACCTGCCACGTCTGCAGGTTTGGCTGATCGTGCCTCCCACTGGCCATGGTTCGCCGCTCCAGGCCAATGGGGGCTGCAGAAAGGGTGGCCAGCACATCCCTTGGCCTGTGCCGCTTCCCTCAGCCCCCATTGGCCTGGAGTGGCAAACCGTGGCCAGTGGGAGCTGTGATCAGCTGAACCTGCGGACGTGGCAGGTAAACAAACCAGCCCGGCCCGCCAGGGGCTTTCCCTGAACAAGCGGCAAAGCGGCTTTGAGAACCACTGCTGTATGTGACAAGGTGCTGAGTGAGAAGCACTTAATCAGCCCCTGCCACTCCAGCCCCAATCCAGGGGGATGGATTGGGGCTGGTTGGATAGTCCTGTGTCTGCCTGGTAATGGGCAGCACCTGCCAGCCTCATTAGCCAGAGCTATAAAGGCTGGGAGGAAGCCGTGCGGGAGGGGAGAGACAGAGAGAGGCTGGCCAGGCAGGCAGGCACAGAGGGAGGTGAAAGCCGTCTGGTCTGTTGCTGGTCAGGCCTGCACTTGGCAAAGTTGCACCTGCACGTGTACGTAGGTGGAAAGTGGTGGTGGGAAAAGAACTGTAAATAAAGAACACTGGTGTTGCATCAAGTTGAGGCATTCCTGATTGGTTGGAGAGGGCAACAGGGGCTGAAACCAAAGGTTCCCAGCATGCGCCTTGCTACACTGTAATAAGTAAATGATCAACAAGAATGGTACAAGATATGGTCAGCTGACTAGGATAGAAATGTGCACCAAAACCACCTGCTATATAGCATACAATGTTTTTATTTGAGGTTAGATGATCACCTCCCACTCAGGCCCCTTTTACACTGTGTAAAAGGGCTGGAGTGGCATAAGGGGTCCTAAAAGCCACATATCCAGCCCAGGGCCACCCAGAGGATTCAGGGGGCCTGGGGCAAAGCAATTTCAGGGACCCCTTCCATAAAAAACAGTTGCAATACTATAGAACACTATATTCTCGTGGGGGCCCCTATGGGGCAAGTGGGGCAAATTGCCCCACTTGCCCCCTCCCTCCCTCCCTCCCTCCCTCCAGGCGGCCCTGGGAAAAATAAACATTTAAAAACCTTCCACATCTCAGCACAAACCCAGTTTTGAGAAAACTTCTTTTCAAGTCACCTTTACAAGATATCACTGGTTCTCAGCATCAGCTAGTGCTAAAAGGCACTAAAGCTCATTAAAAGGGTTGGACAAATATTTTCCGTGAAAACTTTTTTTGGATTGAAAACTAGGGGTTTTTAAAAAACAGAAAAAAATCACAGACAATGTCTGCTTTCCTTCAAAATTTGTTGTGGTTTTTTAAATTGAAAAGCTGAAATTAGTCTGCCAAAATTTGAACATGGTTCGGGATTTCAGAAGTGTGTGGCCAAATATTTGCTGCTTGCTGTGTTTGATTGTTTAAAGAAACAATAAAAAAATTCTACTTAAAAAAATTCAATACTTTTTTTGAATGGGCTTGTGACCAAACGCCTGAGCCCATCCAGTCAGAGATTTTTCCAGGTTTCTGATACTCTACTGACTTCCTTTACTCATATCTGTCTCCATAACTTTGGGTTCATTTAGCTTAGAACATAAGAATGGCCATACTGGGTCAGACCAGAGGTCCATCCAACTCAGTATCCTGTCTACCGACAATGGCCAATGCCAAGTGCCCAGCGGGAGTGAACCTAACAGGTAATGATCAAGTGATCTCTCTCCTGCCATCCATCTCCACCCTCTGACAAACAGAGGCTAGGGACACCATTCCTTACCTATCCTGGCTAATAGCCATTAATGGACTTAACCTCCATGAATTTATCTGTTTCACAGAGACTGGCTCCATGGGGTCCCTCACAAACTGGAGATGGTTACTGTAGGTTTGTCTTTAGTATAGCTTATGTACATACTCCACCAACTGAGCATTTGAGCTTGTTCCAGAATCTGGGATGAGCCTATGTTGTGAAAACTGAAATGCTCAAAATAGCACATGCATGTGAATGGACACAGGGTGCTAAAATTAAATTAACCCGGGGGTCTCAAACTGGGTTTCGGGAGCCCTTAGGGGTCACAATGTTATTAATGGGGGGTCACGAGCTGTCAGCCTCCACCTCAAACCCTGCTTTGCCTCCAGCATTTATAACAGTGTTAAATATATAAAAAAAGTGTTTTTAATTTATAACGGGGGGGGGGGGGTCGCACTAAGAGGTTTGCTATGTGAAAGGGGTCACCAGTACAAAAGTTTGGGAACAACTGAATTAACCCCTCTGGAGCATCAGGGAATGCAGGGGATGGGGGTCTCCCTTGGTAGAGTTGGGAAGGAGGTAGGTGGTGTAGGATATTGCTCTTCTCATGTGATCCTTCCCACATGGCTTTCTTGGCTCTATCACTGTTAATCTAAAGTGGCTAATTTTAAATGAAGCTACCCTCCCCTGACATGAATCCCCCTATGGCACTGAAATTAAATGTAGACTATAATTTGGCATTAGAGAAGTGAAAGGGATGGTAACCCTAAGGGAAAAGATAACAGCTTGGCGCTTTGTGTTAAATAGCTGTCTGCAAGTCTCAAACTGCTGAATGAGCTTTAGGGTAGGGAAGGCTGTGCCTACCCAAACAGCCTATCCGACCCCCACCCACTTCCTGCCCCCTGACTGCCCCCCTCATAATCCCTGACCCATCCTGCTCCTTGTCCCCTGACCGCCCCCCGTGGCTCCTCCCAACCACCTCCCCGGGACCCCACCCCCCACAAACCTCCCCTGCTCCCTGTCCCCTGACTGCCCTGACCCCTATCCAACCCCCCGCCTAGTCCTGACAGACCCCCAGAACCTGACAGACCCCATAACCCCCAGAACCTGACAGACCCCATGATCCAACCCCCCGTTCCCCATCCCCTGACCCCCCCCGAACCTCTGCCCCCTCTCTGTCCCCTGACTGTCCCCGGGACTCCCTGCCCCTTATCCAACCCCCCTGGTCCCGGCCCCCTTACCATGATGCTTATCCCCGCCTCCCCCCTCTCCCGGAGCCTCAGCGCACCACGTCCAGGAGCCGCCCTGGACAGAGCAGTAGTGGCGTGGCTCTGCGGGACCTGAGCTCCCGTTGCTCGGCCGCAGCTCGCAGCCCCACCCCCTTACCATGCAGCTTTGAGTGGGAGGAGATCAGGCCCCGCTGGAGCCATGCCACTTTAGCTCTGTCCAGGGCCGCTCCTGGATGCGGTGCACTGAGGGGAAGGGGGAGGCAGGGGGGAGCCTCCGACATTCTCGTGGGGGCCCCTGCAGGGCCCGGGGCCTGGGGCAAATTGCCCCCCTTTCCGCCCCGCGGGCAGTCCTGATCCAGCCAGAGAGGATATCCCCTGCACAAGCTCTGTGTAAGGCTGCCTTCTGACTTGCCAACCCTTGCTTAGGGGCCAGGGTGGGTCACAGCACATGGTGCTGCAGAGGTTCCAGGCAGAGCAGTGGATCATAGGACAGCCCTGGGGTGCTGCTGTAATTTAGACAGGCTCCTAGGACTATCTTAGTTATGCTGAGGGGTCTCCATCCCACAAAACAGTCCAGGATTGGGAGGGCACAAAGGTGTCTGAAAACCACCTTCGCGCCCCCTGCCTCTGGGCTGCAAGTCGTACATTGCACCCAGAATATTTAATCTCTGTCATGTACTGTCATCTCTGCAATGGTGTTTTTATTGATGGACATGCTGTTGTCTAATTTGAAATATGAACACTTGGAAATGCAAAAGTATAAGCCTATTAGCAAGACAAAGGGAAGAAAGATCATATCCATAAGATTGGGTCAGAAACAGATCTTTCTGACAGTTTCCCCACACTCAGTAGTGAAAATCCACAGCCCAGATCATAAGGATTTCAGTAAATGCACATTGCCAGTCTTAAACCAGTAGAGCAACATGTATATCACATGTAAGTCCTAATTTGTGTTTCTTGCGGGCTGTGACAAGTTGGGGCTCCGTACAACTTATGAATTCTGAATTATATGTAATACAACATACAATTACTGTGTTATGGAAAGCCTGTATGCATGTAGATCCACTGTTACTGACAGGACATGCAGCAGGTACACTCCAGACTGAGGACAAGAAGGGACTTAATATTTAATGATTGTGCTTTGACTGCAATGATTATGTGTAAGAACCACTGATCTGAAGGGAAAAAATATGTCCTCTGTCTGAAGAGAGCGGGTGGGGGAAGAGGAGAGTGGTGGAAAATTACCAAAAGACAGGGCCAGTGGTGCCAGGTGTTAGAAGTGAGGGTGTATAAATAAGGAGAGCCACACTGGGTAGGTGAGAGGACAGTCACAGATGGGTAAGCAGTCTCCATGATGAAGCGGCAATCCAGCATGTAGCAGCTTCATGAGGCGGGAGACCTTACCTGCTTTCCTGAACACACATGGTCTCCCAAGGGAAGAATAAGGTAGTGAGGGGCACTACATCAAAAATGTTTGTTTTCTAAATTATCTGTACTCTCTCGTGCTTCATTTGATTAAGTACAGGAGCATTAGGTGGTTAGAATCTATGTGAAGTGTGTGTGAGGGTTTTATATGCTTCAGAATTACCACAGCCCTCCCGAGAGAGCTAAACAGTAAACCACAAAGCTTACATCTTATGGTATGTCTACACTACGGGATTATTCCGATTTTACAGAAACCGGTTTTTTAAAACAGTTTGTATAAAGTCGAGTGCACGCGACCACACTAAGCACATTAATTCGGTGGTGTGCGTCCATGTACCGAGGCTAGCGTCGATTTCCGGAGCGTTGCACTGTGGGTAGCTATCCCATAGCTATCCCATAGTTCCCGCAGTCTCCCCCGCCCATTGGAATTCTGGGTTGAGATCCCAATTCCTGATGGGGCAAAAACAGTGTCGTGGGTGATTCTGGGTAAATGTCATCACTCAATCCTTCCTCCATGAAAGCAACGGCAGACAATCATTTAGCGCCCTTTTTCCCTGGATTGCCCTGGCAGATGCCATAGCATGGCAACCATGGAGCCCATTTAGCCTTTTGTCACTGTCACCGTATGTGTACTGGATGCTGCTGACAGACGCGGTACTGCACTGCTACACAGCAGCATTCATTTGCCTTTGCAAGGTAGCAGAGACGGTTACCTGCCCTATTGCACCATCTGCTGCTTTGGAAATTGGCGATGACGCTTACCAGTCCTTTTGCACCGTCTGCTGCTTTAGAAATTGACGATGATGGTTACCAGTCCTTTTGTACTGTCTGCTGCTGTCATGGGTGCTCCTGGCTGGCCTCGCTGAGGTTGGCCGGGGGCACACGGACAAAAATGGGAATGACTCCCCAGGTCATTCCCTTCTTTATGTTTTGTCTAAAAATAGAGTCAGTCCTGCCTAGAATATGGGGCAAGTCTACTAGACAACCAGAGAGCACAGCCTCTCCAGGTTAGAGCCCCAGAGATCCCGCAGAAATGATGAGCTGCATGCCATTCTAGGGGGTGCCCCTGCAACAACCCCACCCATTGCTTCCCTCCTCCCACACTCCTCCTGAGCTACCCTGGCAGTGTCCCCCCATTTGTGTGATGAAGTAATAAAGAATGCAGGAATAAGAAACACTGACTTTTTAGTGAGATAAAATGAGGGGAAGGCAGCCTCCAGCTGCTATGATAGTCCAGGCAGTACAGAATCCTCATTAGACATGAAAGGGGGGGGGAGGAGCTCAGCCTCCAGCTGCTATGATGAGGACGGTTACCAAGACCTCACCAACAGGGCTGGCTTTAAGCCGATTTGCCCGATTCCCCCGAATTGGGCCCCGCGCCTGAGAGGGCCCCGCACCAGCAGCGTCTCTCCTAGAAGCAAAGCTCTGCGTCTCCCGGAAGCAGCAGCTGTTGCTGCTAGGCAACGAGAGACGCTGGCCGGCAAAGGGCTGAGGCAGAGGCAGCCGGGGCTGTTGCAGGTCAGGAGGGGGAAGAGGGGAGGGAGGAGAAGGCACATGTGCTTTGCAGCCTTCCTTCCCCTCCCCTCCCCCCAGCACTTACCTGGAGGAGACGCCGAGGGAGCTTCTGGTCCGGTGGGAGACAGGAATCTCTGCAGTGGACCTCAGTCACCTGAGCAGCTGCTGGGGCTTCCAACGGTGAGTGTTTGACCCTGTGATTCCCCGTAGGTTTGTAATATTGGGTTGGTTTTGTGGTTTTCGGTGGTGTTGCTGTTTGAGGGTGAGTTTGTGCCTGCCTGTGTCTGTTTCAAAACTAAAGTTGGGATCATGAAATGTAACCCAGAAAAAAAGCTCCGAGCTAGTACTTAGTGCTGTGAATTCCAGGTGAGAGAGAGGGAGGTTTGGAGGAGGAAATCAAATACATCAAGAAGGGAGAATGCGAAAGGTCTGCAACATGGCAGGCTGAGACTTTTATCTCCCCCCCCCTGCTGCAGAAGGGGAAACTAAGGCACAAAGTGATCTGATTCCCCTCTCCAAATTATTTTGCAAAGGAAGGGGACTAGGGCTCCTATCCAAACCAGTTCCCTTCCCATCAACTCTGCTTTCCCTGCTGCAAGACCGCTGTAGGGGCTGAATATTTCCATTAAACTATGGCTCCTTCATTTTTTGGGGGGGGAGGCATGATAATATTCTAGATCAATCAAATGCCCAGCTCAGCTTTCTAGCCATCCAGCAGCTCTAGGGCAGAGAAGGAAGGTGCTCTTGGTGCAGAGTGGTCGCAAAACAGGGGTGAATTTAACGGGGGGTAGGGGGTCCAGTTGAAATCCTACCCAATGCAGCCACACAGAATCACTGGCAGTGCTGGGCGAGGCCAGGAGTGGAAGCAGATGGCCTGAGGGTGGGGGGACATTTGCCCTCAGTCCTGGGCTCTGGGATGGACTAGGCTGGGTGGTGGGTTCAGTCTAGTCTTCCAGACTGTTGCTCTCGCTGGGGTTTGTGGTTTTCATCTGGCTCCACCGAAAAGATCAAACAAGCCCAGTAGAAAAGGGGGGTGAGAGAGGCGGGAAGGAGTTTGTAAGGGGTTTAAGTGACCCATCAGCGAAAGAGTAAAACCAGAGTTTGACTGGGTTTCCCCCCAGCCACCACTCCTGCAAACACTGGGCAAGGGGCAGCTCCATCCCCCACTGAGGCTATGGTGAGGGGCATCAGGGGAGGAAGGCAGCCACATGGCAGTCCCTTCCCCCCAGCCCCCTCCCTCCAGCCCCCAAACTCTGTCCCAAAGCCTGCACCCACCCCTCCGCACTCCCTCCCAGAACCTGCACCCCTCCACCCTTCCTGCACCCCACCCCATGCCCCAGCCCGGAGCCTGCACACAGCACCCAAACTCCGTCCCACTCAACCCTGGGCAAAGCTCCTTGGTCTGGCTCCCAGCCCCTCTCCAAGGGTTGCAGCTGTCTGCCTTCCACACCTTCCTCATTCACACCTCATTCATTCAATAGGGCAATTGATTACAAAGTGGAGGGAAGATCTTATTCTACTTCTAGCAAAAAGACATTTTTCTTTTACCTTAATTATACTACCTTAGGGGCCCGCTATAACATATTACCAAGGTTCAATACAAAGTCATGTAAAAATTATACAAAAATGCATAATGCAGAGATTTATCTACAACTGCATTGATTGACTGCTGTGTGCAGTAATATAGTGACCCCTGGGTCTTTGAATGAGGCTATATACGCAGGGGGTGGGTGCAGCAGTGAGTCAGAGGCCAGTGGGTGGGCAAAGAGGCGAGCAGTGAGCCAGCAGGGGTTCTAGGGGCAGGCATGGGGGTTTCTGGCAGGGGAGGGAGAAGGTGAAAGGAGGCAAGTGGTGGGTGGGTGACTGACTAGTAGGGATGCAGCAAGTCAGCAGGGGACTAGGGGGTGAAGAGGGGTGTGATGGTGGGGCCAAGCAGGGAGGAGGCGGGTCCTATTTTACTGCTGTAATCTGGTCACCTTATGTGTGCCAGGTTTCAGAGTAGCAGCCATGTTAGTATGTATCCACAAAAAGAACAGGGTGGGGGGATAGCTCAGTGGTTTGAGCATTGGCCTGCTAAATCCAGGGTTATGAGTTCAATCCTTAGGGAGGCCACTTAGGGATCTGAGGCAAAAAAAATAAAAATAAAAATTGGTCCTGCTAGTGAAGGCAGGGGACTGGACTCAATGACCTTTCAAGGTCCCTTCCAGTTCTAGGAGATTGGTATATCTCCAATTATTAAAACAAAAAACAGGAGTAATTGTGGCACCTTAAAGACTAAATTTATTTCAGCATAAGCTTTCATGGGCTACAGCCCATTTCTTTGGATGAATAGAATATTTCTTTTTGCCTATGTGTGCCATTTCCCCCCCCCCCCCAATCTTCCTCTTTGGCCCACAGCTGTTTCGATGGGGTGGCACTGAGGAAGGAGGGTTTGCTTCTGCGGGGCAGGCGGCGCTGTGGGAGGGCGGTGTTTCCATGGGGCCGGGTGGTGCTAGGGGGAAGGAGGGAGCATAAAATAAACATTATTGAAGAAAATCAGTTGTACAAATATCAAAACATAAATTATTTTCCTAATATGAAAGTGAAAATCTATAATTAATATTCTTTTAGAATGTGGTGACTTCTATCAATATGGGCAAGAGATCAAGAGATATTGGTAGAAAGTACCCAAGTGGGAGTAAGAAAAGAGCCATATACAAGGCAAAGGCAGTTCAAAGACAGAAGCAAAAGGGTGCTTTAAGCAAGTATTTTATTAGACCTGATTCTACTGTTGAGCCAGAAGAGCTCAGTGAAGATGCAGATATGGTTGAAAATTCTCCAGTAGAACATACAACACAGACAGAGAACGACAGCAGTGACGAAGAATTTGAAGAGCCAAATCAGTCTGAAGAAGACACTCAAGCCAGTCATGGTGAAGAGAAGACTACAAAAAGGGTTGTAACTGATGCTGAAGGTACTGAGGGTCAAGAATGCTTTTCTGATAATAAAGATGTGAGTGGTTTATATCCAGAGCAGAAAGGCAACTTCAACTCTGCTGACCAGATGGAAATATCTGATGATCCTGCAACTTGGCCAGAATACATTAGCCAGCGTATCAGGGAGTATTTAGTAAAACAAGGTCCGCCTAAAATTATTGTAGAAGATTTCCCTAAAAATAAGATTGGGAAACACTTTTCAAAGTTTCACTGCAAAAGGAAACTTTCAAATGGTGAAATTGTACCTCGTCCATGGGTGATATACTCAGTGTCAGCCGACAAGATCTTTTGTTATTACTGTAAGATTTTGTGCAGTAATGTGACAAGTTCATTAGCATCTAATGGTTTTAATGACTGGTCTAATATTCATACAAGATTGGCCAAGCACGAAAACTCAAAAGGACATTTACAAGCTATGCTTAGTTGCTGCGACCTTCAGCAAAGGTTATCTGCTGAAAAAACCATGACTCAATACAACAAAAATGTATTGACGAAGAAGCAAAACGCTGGTATCAGGTTTTTGAGAGACTAGTTGCTGTCGTTCAGTTGCTAGCAGAACGAAACTTATCATTTCGTGGGTCTGATGAATGGCTGGGAACATCATACAATGGAAATTTTCTTGGAGTTATTGAATTACTGGGAAAATTTGACCCAGTGATCCAGGAACATTTACGAAGAATCAAGAACAAAGAAATACATGACCATTATTTAGGAAAAAACATTCAAAATGAACTTATTAGTATTATAGGGAATGCTGGTAAACATGAAATAATAGCTCGAATTAAGGCTGCTATATATTTTACTATTATACTCGACTGCACTTCTGACATTAGTCACCAAGAACAAATGTCACTGACAATTAGATATGTGGCTGATGGTGTATCACCAAATATTCCAGCAGGAGTATATGAACATTTCATTAAGTTCATAGTAGTAGAAAGCAGCACAGGTGACTATTTGTACAATATCCTTTTAAGTGAACTCAGAGACCTGGGATTGGACGTTGCAAATATCCGTGGGCAGGGCTATGACAATGTTGCAAATATGAAGGGAAACATATCAGGTGTACAAGCGCGACTTTTGAAAACAAACCCAAGAGGTTTTTTTACACCATGTGCATGTCACAACTATAATCTCATTTTGGGAGACATGGCCAAAACATGTCCAGATGCGATGAGTTTCTTTGGAGCCTTGCAGCGTATTTACGTCCTTTTTTCTGCATCTACTAAAAGATGGACTATTTTTAGAAAACATGTTACTGTCCTTTCGGTAAAGCCTCTTTGCAAAACACGATGGGAATGTAGAATGCAAAGCGTCAAAGCTCTGCGGTACCAAGCAGGAGAGTTTTATGATGCACTCGTAGAGGTAGCAGAAACAACTGATGATGCTCAAGCAAAAAATGAAGCTGAATCACTGGTTATTCAAATGAAGGATTATAAGTTTTTGGTTTCGCTAGTTTTCTGGCATGATTTACTTTTTCAAGTGAATTTTGTGAGCAAAGAGCTGCAGAGTGATACAATGGATATTTCTGCAGGAATTTCTTCATTTGAAAAGCTTTGTAACTGGCTTAAAATGTACAGAGAGAAGGGTTTTCAAGAAGTGTTAACTGGTGCCAATGAACTTGCCAAAGATCTAGATGTGACGCCAGTATTCCAGACTAAACATTTGTGCAAATGAAAAAAACAATTTGAGTAGGAGTCTGCAGATGAGCCTTTTTCTGATCCAAAAGAAGCTTACAGAGTGCAGTGCTTCAATCAAGTGTTAGACAAAGTGTTACAGTCACTTGAACCAAGGTTTGAACAGTTACAAAAGCATGAGAGTTTATTTGGATTTTTATGCAAATTCAAAAATCTTCCCAAGGACATCATACGAAAATCTGCTGCAGAGCTGGAACTTGCATTGACAGATGTGAAACTAGTGCAGGAAAACGAACAAGTTTCAACTGTAAAATCAGTTGAGATAAATGGCTACATGTTTTGTGAAGAACTGGAAGCATTAAAGCCAATTATTTTGTCTGATTGTAGAAACCCCCTAAAAATCCTTCAATTTCTTGCATATAATAACCGATCAACAGCATTCCCAAATCTATTTATAGCAATTTGAATCTTCCTGACTATTCTGGTAACTGTAGCCTCAGGAGAGAGGAGTTTCTCAAAGCTAAATCTAATTAAAACATATCTGCAATCAACAATGCAGGAAGACCGATTAAACAATTTGGCAATCATGTCAATTGAATGCGAAATAATGAAGAGCTTAGAGTTAGGCAATATACTGAAAGATTTTGTCAAACAAAAAGCAAGGAAGATAAAGTTTTAAAAACATATAGGTGAGGTGTACAATAAAGTTTCGCTTAATGAACTTGGTATTTATAATATATGATGTAATGTATGTAATATATAATTTTGTTATTATGTGTATAGTCATGGAAAGTAAATAATACATGGAAGAAATGAAAGGTGTTTTTTTAAGTGGTTTTTTTTTTTTTTTAGTCATCCCTGCCGGGGCCCCGTTGAAACTGTTCGAATTGGGCCCCGCACTTCCTGCTCACCGAGGCCAGCCAGGAGCACTCACGGGATGATGAGGACGTTTTTCAACCATTTTGTACCGTCTGCCATCAGGAAAGGAAGGGGAGGGGATGCTGCTGTTCAGCGCCGCAGCACCGCGTCTACCAGCAGCATGCAGTGGACGTACAGTGACATTGAAAAAAGGCGAGAAACGATTTCTTTCCCTTTTCTTTCACAGGGGGGAAGGGGGTAAATTGACGACATATACCCTTAACCACCCGGGACAATGTTTTTGACCCTTCAGGCATTGGGAGCTCAGCCAAGAATGCAAATGCTTTTCGGAGACTGCGGGGACTGTGGGATAGCTGGAGTCCTCAGTCCCCCCTCCTTCCCTCCATGAACATCCATTTGATTCTTTCACTTTCCGTTACGCTTGTCACGCAACACTGTGTTGAGTCGCTGCTGTGGCCTCTGGAGATTTTTTCAAATGCTTTGGCATTTCGTCTTCTGGAACAGAGCTCTGATAGAACAGATTTGTCTCCCCATAAAGTGATCAGATCCAGTATCTCCCGTACAGTCCATGCTGATCAGCGTTCCACGCTGGGCAAACAGGAAATGAAATTCAAAAGTTTGCAGGGCTTTTCCTGTCTACCTGGCCAGTGCATCCGAGTTCAGATTGCGGTCACAATGGTGCACTGTGGGATAGCGCCCGGAGGCCAATACCGTTGAATTGCGGTCACACTAACCTGAATCCGACATGGCAATACTGATTTCAGCGCTACTCCCCTCGTCGTGGAGGAGTACAGATATTGGTATTAAGAGCCCTTTATATCGAAATAAAGGGCTTCGTTGTGTGGACTGGTGCAGGGTTAATTCGGTTTAACGCCGCTAAATTCGGTATAAATGTGTAGTGTAGACCAGGCCTTAGGGTGGAGCTCTGGGAGAGGTGTGTTTTAGTGCGAGCAAATCTGCAGGGACACCACTGCACCCAGGGGCTTGGCAGCAGCACAGTGGATTCTAGCTTTCAGAAAGCAGTGTTAGATGGCAGGTCTGCACCTTGAGACCCCAACAATGGGGCAGTGGCTGGGCTTTGTTCAGGCTCCAAAGGCTATAAACACCTCTGGGGGATCTAGGGATACCAAGGCTTGGATTCCCCTCACAGCAGTTGTCTGATGGGTGGCCAGCGGGGGGTGCCTGACTGGATCTGTGACATGGGCCCCATTCCAGAAGGATCCATGAGTCCACATTGGCACCAATACATGACTGCTTCTATGTATAGAGGGGAAAATTAAATCTTGCCTTGGGCAGGCTACAGAAAGTGGCTAGCTGACTATATGCATTGGAATGGTTCAGTTTCTGGTGCTTGTTGAATGGGGCCATAGAACTCCTCAGCTTCTGTTGATGTTGTGGAGGTCTAGTGCCCTGTGCATGGGAGGTACTGAGCTCTCTTGAAGCCAGCCATCATTGAGAAACCTGGCTGCTGAAGCAGAAGTTTTTCCTTTCTTCTCTTATGGAAGAGAACTAACGGCTTTCTATACTTATGGCTAAATCGGTACTGCTGTAATTGATGCAGCTGTGTCGATTTTAATGGTCTGGTGAAGACAAGCTAAGTTGATGGCAGATCGCTCTCCTGTCGACTTCTGTACTCCACCTCCCTGGAAGCCTAAGGTAAGTTGGTGGGAGAGTGTCGCCCATCAACATAGCATGGTGTAGACACTGCTGTAAGTCGACTCAAGTTATGTCAACTTCAGTTATGCAACCTATGTAACTGAAGTAGTGTAACTGCGGTCGACTTACAGCTTTAGAGTAGACTAGACCTGAGAGAACACAAAGTGGCCTCTGTCGCCATCGCCTTCTTTAGAGAGGCCTCTATTCTTTGAGTGATTGCTCATGTGTATTCCACAATAGGTGTGTGTGCTTGCCACATGCACCGGTGCTGGAAGTTTTTTCCGTAGCTGTACCCGGAGGGGAGTGCCCCTAGCGACCCCTGGAGTGGGGCCTCCGTGGCATGATATAAGGAGCGTTGTGCGCTCCCCCTACCCTCAGTTCCTTCTTTCCACTAGTGAAGGTGCTTCGGAACTGCTCTGCTCCAGCTTTGCTGTAGCTCGTCCTCAGAACTCTTGTTCATTCAGGGTATGGTACCTGTAGTTAGTTAGGTTGATTAGTTTAGTTTAGATTAGCTAGTGCGCCCGGGCGGGGGCATGCCCTGCACTCTGGGTTTTGAGTCGTGTGACACTTGTAGGCGACTTATGCCAGTGAGTGATCCGCACGCGGACTGTTTACGCTGTTTGGGGGAAACCCATTTCAGTGATCATTGAAAGATTTGCAAGTCATTTAAGCCTCAAAGCAAGAGAGAGAGAGACATTAGGCTCTGGGCTATCCTGATGGTGTTGGCGTTGACCCCAACTCCAGCACGCCGCTCCGAGTTGGCACCGGGCACTGCGGTGTCAGTGCGTGGCGACCCCTTGGTGTCGTCTACTAGTTGGTACCACTCCCCATCCACAGGGCACACCAAGAAGGGTAAGAAGAGGCCTTCTCTGCTGCGGTACTGGAGTAAAATGGGGGCAGAGACTAGACCCATGTTGGGCAGTCCTCGATCCCCATTGGCCTCTAGGCCTCCGATTCAAGTCGAGTGGAGTAGCCCAGCCCATTTGGAGCAGGCTTCCCCAGGTGTCCGGATGCCCTGCACGCTGGAGGCCCTGCAGGCGGCCTGGGACGTTATGTCCATGCTGGTACCGGGAGCGCCACTAATGTTGGCCCCGTGGTCCAGAGGCAAGCTGCTGCTGGGATCTGCGCAGTCGCCCCCGACTTGGTACCAGTCTCTGTTGAGGGAATGTTCCTGACGCTGTTCACCGTTCAGCAACCATTCCGTGCGTAGTCCATGTGGGTCGCCTTTGACTCCCACCAGGTTGTCTGGTTGGGTTCCGTCTGACAGAGACTCCAGGCACCGCTCTGCCTCGAGGAGCGAACACTGATGGGACCGAGGCAGACATTGCTGTAGGTCCTTGTCTCGGAGGGGCTATTGTAGCCAGTCACGATGCAACACGAACTTTGATGCCATTCCCATTCGTTGTCTTGCTCCAGGACCCCACCACACAGGGGCGGCTCTAGGCACCCAGCGCGCCGCGCCGCCAGGCGGCATCCTGGGGCGGGGCGCTCTTTGGCTCGGCTCCGCTCGCCGCCTGCGGCAGGTCGGCGAGCCGCGAGGCCGGAGGAGGGACTGCCGCCCATGCCTGGTCGCGGCGGGGCGGGTTGGCCTCGCTTGAGCTCCGCAGGCAGGGCAGCGCGGGTCCCGCGGACCGGGACTCCGGTGGCCCTGCGCAGGCATGCCTGGCTGCGCACTCCCCCCCAGCCCGCCCCCCCGGCGCGGGAAGAGGGGCGGGAGGACGCGGGGGGACTGGGGCGCAGCGCGCCGCGCGCGCCGCTTGCGCCTGCCTGCTGTGGCAGCCCGCCCCTGCCACCACAGCACCGCTCCTGCAGCCCCCGGCATCAATTGCCAGCGATTTGCCATCATAGATCCACCTGCTGGAGCCGATCACCGAGCAGCTGTTACCAACAGTACCGGTCCTCCATGTCGATGTCGCAATCTCAAGGTCGGCACCACTCCCAGCGCCGCCGCTCCTCCTGGTCCAGGGACAGCGGTGGGGGCTCGCTCAGTGACCGGAGCCTCAGAACACCCATCTGCCTCCCTCTCCCAGCCTCCAAGGAAGGACTCGGTGGGACGTACATCCTCGGTGCTGTGCCCAGAGACCGATCAGGTTGTGGATCCTCTGGTGCCAGTGGACATGCAAAGAGCTGCGCCTGCCTCCTCGCCCTCCCCTGATGAGGTGATTACTGCCCCTCCTCCCTCGGTCCCGCAGGAGGACTCTAAAGCCCTCCAAGAGCTGTTGAAAAGGGTGGCATCAAGCCTCAACCATCAGACAGAGGAGATGGAGGAGCCCTTGGACTGCCCGTTTAACATCCTGTCTGCCTTGGTACTGGGCAGGGTGGTCTTACCTCTCCACGAAGGGGTGGCGAAAATTTCAAATGCCCTGTGGCAAACCCCAGCCTCATTAGCCCCCATCTCTAAGAAAGTGGAACGCAAGTATTTTGTGCTTGCCAAGGGGCATGAATACCTATACACCCACTCTGCCCCTAACTCCCTGGTGGTCGAGTTGGTCAACCGCAGGGAGTGGCAGGGCCAACCAGCCCCTACTCCGAAAAATAAAGATTCAAGGAGGCTGGATTCATTTGGAATCCACCCTCTGCCCCCATCCCTCCTGGGAGACCCCTTTCATGAGGCTCTGCTCAAGCAGGAGGTGGAGCAGCTCGTTGACCTAGGAGCGGTGGAAGTGAGGCCAGCAGAGTTCAAATGCAAGGGGTATTACTCCCACTATTTCCTTATCTCAAAGGCCAAAGGGGGGCTCAGGCTCATCCTGAACCTGCGAGGCCTGAACCAGTACATGGTGAAGCTTCAGTTCCGCATGGTCTCCCTGGCCTCCATCATTCCCTCCCTGGATCCCGGGGACTGGTACACTGACCTCAATATGCAGGATGAGTACTTCCACATCCATATATTCAAGGGGCACAGTTGCTTCCTCTGTTTCACGATTGGTCAGGAACACTACCAATTCACAGTCCCCCCGTTTGGCCTGTCCACTTCCCCCAGGGTATTTACAAAGTGTATGTCAGTGGTGGCAGCCTACCTCAGGTGCCGTGGGGTCCAGATCTTCCCCTATCTGGATGACTGGATGGTTAAGGGCAGCTCCCTGTTGCAGGTGCAGGATCACATGGTGCTCCTTCTGTCCGCGTGTGCCACTTGGGTCTGTTGGTAAATGACACCAAGTCCACATTGGTCCTGGTACAGCGCATAGAGTTTATCAGGGTGGTCCTGGATGCCACGTCGGCCAGAGCCTCCCTCCCGCTGGACAGGTTCGAGACCCTGAAAGGGCTCATCGACACAGTCACAAGGTTTCCACTGACAACAGCCAAAGTGTGCCTCTAGCTCTTGGGTCACATGTCGGCTTGCAGGTATGTGGTCTGCCACCCTAGACTCAGGATGAGGCCCCTCCAGCTCTGGTTGGCCTCGGTGTTCAATCAGGCCAGAGACAGGAGGAACAAAGTCCTCACTGTGCCCAAACCGGTGATTGCCTCCCTACGATGGTGGTCCTCCCCCAGGAACATGCTCCACGGGGTCCCATTCAGAGGCAGGCCCCTGTTGTTAGAACTGGTGTCCAATGCATCGGACCTGGGGTAGGGAGCCCATGTGTGGGACATTCAGATCTAAGGTCTGTGGTCTGTGCAGGACCTGGCCCTCCACATAAACATCAAGGAGCTCAGGGCGGTGTGACTGGCATTCATGGCCTTCCACTCGCACCTGGAGGGTTGGGTGGTCAGGGTTTTCACAGGCAACGCGGCCTCGATATTTTACATCAACAGGCAAGGTGAGGCCTGATCTTCTGCCAGGAAGCCCTCAGGCTGTGGGACTTCTGTATAGCCCACAACATTTGCCTATAGGCCTGCCACCTACTGGGTGCCCGGAACTCGTGGGCGGATCGCTTGAGCAGGGACTTCTCCTCTCAGCATGAGTGGTCTCTTCACCCAGGGGTGGTGTACAGACTTTTCCAAGAGTGGGGAACTCCCCAGGTGGACCTGTTTGCAAGCCGGCAGAACCATCGCTGTCCCCAGTTCGGCTGGCGGAGGGAGGGAAGGGGAGGAGACAGGGACTGGGCGCTATCTCTGATGCCTTCCTCCTGTCCTGGTTAGGCCGGTTTCTCTATGCCTCCCCGGCCGTTCCCACTGATAGGCAAGGTCCTGGAAAAGATAAAGACGGACAGGGCCTGGGTCCTCCTGATTGCCGAGGCGTGGCCCAGGCAGCATTGATATGGGACCCTCATGAGCCTGGCGGTCACCCCACCGTGGCCGTTGCCGTCCTGCCCGGACCTGCTCTCCCAGGACCAGGGCTGCCTCCTCCACCCCAATCTAGTGGCACTCCACCTCACGGTGTGGCTGCTCAATGGTTAGGCTGGGAGGAGAGGATGTGCTTGGAAGGGGTTCAGCACATCCTCTTGGAAAGCAGGTGACCCTCCACGTGCCGAGCCTACTTAGCAAAGTGGTCATGGTTTTTCCAATGGGTGGATAAGCGGGGTGTTTCCCCCATTGCTGCCCCAATTCAGCTAATTTTGGACTACCTCCTTCACCTTAGAGCCCAGGGCCTGGCACCCTCTTCCGTCAAGGTGCACTTGGTGGCCATATCAGCCTTCCACCCACCGGTGCAGGGCCACATGGTATTCTCCCATGCTATGACCGGCCGATTCCTTAAGGGATTGGATCATCTCTTCCTGTACGTCAGGCCCCCAGTCCCATAGTGGGACCTGAACCTAGTGCTGGCCCACCTCATGGTCCCCCCATGTGATCCGCTAGCTACGTGCTGCTGGTCGCACCTCTCGTGAAAGGTAACCTTCCTGGTGGCGATCATGTCGGTTAGGTGGGTCTCGGAACTCAGGGCCCTGACCTCTGAGCTCCCGTAAAAGGTATTCCATAAGGATAAGGTTCAGCTCCGCCCACATCCTTCATTCCTCCCAAAGATGGTCTCTGCCTACCACAGAGGTCAGGACATTTTCCTGCTGGTTCTCTGCCCCAAGCCCCATGCGTCCAGAGAGGAGCGCCGCCTCCACACGCTGGATGTGAGATGGGGGCTGGCCTTTTACCTCGAGTGGACTAAACCGTTCAGAAAGTCCTTGCAGCTGTTCATCACCTCGGCTGAACGCATGAAAGGTTGGCCGATCTCCACTCGGCAGCTTTCCAACAGAATCACTTCATGCATCCGGACCTGTTATGACCTGGTGGAAATCCCCCTGCCGTCAGTTGTGAGGGCACACTCACTAGGGCGCAGGCCTTGTCTGCTGCCTTTTTGGCCCATGTCCCCATCCAGGACATTTGTAGGGCCGTCATATGGTCTTCAGTTCACACTTTCACCTCGCATTATGCGATCATCTCTCAAACAAGGGAGGACGCCGGGTTCAGCAAGGCTGTGCTCCATCCCGAGAATTTGTGAACTCCTACCCACCTCCAACAGATATAGCTTGGAATCACCTACTGTGGAATACACATGAGCAATCACTCGAAGAAGAAAAGACAGTTACCTTTTCCATAACTGGTGTTCTTCGAGATGTGTTGCTCATGTCTATTCCACATCCTGCCCTCCTTCCCCTCTGTTGGAATTGTCTGGCAAGAAGGAACTGAGGGTGGGGAGAGCGCACAGCACCCCTTATACCGCGCCATGGAGGCGCCACTCCAGGGTCTCTAGGGGCACTCCCCTATGGGTACTGCTAGGGGGAAAAACTTCTGGCACCAGGGCACATGGCGAGCACACACATCTACTGTGGAATAGACCTGAGCAACACATCTTGAAGAGCACCAGTTATGGAAAAGGTAACTGTCTTTTTCTCAAAGAGATTTCCCAGTGTAGGGAATGTCCTTGAGCTTTTCTTGGTCAAACCTAGAGTCCTGCAGCCTACCAGACCTGCAAGTGACAACATCTGTCTATCTTAAGTACTTGTACGGCACTCATCACCATAGTATCTGAGCATTTTCAATCTTTAATGTCCATATCCTCACAACAAAAGCTAATGTAGTGCCTATCTTTAAAAAAGGGAAGAAGGAAGATCCAGGGAACTACAGGCCAGTCAGTCTCACTTCAGTCCCTGGAAAAATCATGGAACAGGTCCTCAAGGAATCAATCCTGAACCACTTAAAGGAGGGGAAAGTGATCAGGAACAGTCAGCATGGATTCACCAAGGGCAAGTCATGCCTGACTAACCTAATTGCCTTCTATGATGAGATAACCGGCTCTGTGGATGAGGGGAAAGCAGTGGATGTGCTATTTCTGGACTTTAGCAAAGCTTTTGATACAGTCTCCCACACTATTCTTGCTAGCAAGTTAAAGAAGTATGGGCTGGATGAATGGATGGTAAGGTGGATAGAAAACTGGCTAGACGGTCGGGCTCAGCGGGTAGTGATCAATGGTTCCATGTCTAGTTGGCAGCCGGTAACAAGTGGAGTGCCCCAAGGGTCGGTGCTGGGGCTGGTTTTATTCAATATCTTCATTAACGATCTGGAGGATGGTGTGGACTGCACCCTTAGCAAGTTTCCAGATGACACTAAACTGGGAGGAGTGGTTGATACGCTGGAGGGCAGGGATAGGATACAGAGGGACCTAGACAAATTAGAGGATTGGGCCAAAAGAAATATGATGAGGTTCAACAAGGACAAGTGCAGAGTCCTGCACTTAGGATGGAAGAATCCCATGCATTGCTACAGACTAGGGACCGAATGGCTGGGCAGCAGTTCTGCAGAAAAGGACCTAGGGGTTACGGTGGACAAAAAGCTGAATATGAGTCAACAGTGTGCCCTTGTTGCCAAGAAGGCTAATGGTATTTTGGGTTGTATAAGTAGGGGCATTTCCAGCAGATCGAGGGATGTGATCATTCCCCTCTACTCAGCACTGGTGAGGCCTCATTTGGAGTACTGTGTCCAGTTTTGGGCCCCACACTACAAGAAGGATGTGGACAAATTGGAGAGAGTCCAGCGGAGGGCAACAAAAATGATTAGGGGGCTGGAGCACATGACTTATGAGGAGAGGCTGAGGGAACTGGGACTGTTTAGTCTGCAGAAGAGAAGAATGAGGGGGGATTTGATAGCTGCTTTCAACTACCTGAAAGGGGGTTCCAAAGAGGATGGATCTAGACTGTTCTCCGTGGTAGAAGATGACAGAACAAGGAGTAATGGTCTCAAGTTGCAGAGGGGGAGGTTTAGGTTGGACATTAGGAAAAACTTTTTCACTCGTAGGGTGGTGAAGCACTGGAATGGGTTACCTAGGGAAGTAGTGGAATCTCCTTCCTTAGAGGTTTTTAAGGTCAGGCTTGACAAAGCCCTGGCTGGGATGATTTAGTTGGGTTTGGTCCTGCTTTGAGCAGGGGGTTGGACTAGATGACCTCCTGAGGTCCCTTCCAACCCTGAGATTCTATGATTCTATGAACAGCCCCGTCAGGTAGGGTAGTACTATTAGTCCTTTTTTTTTTCTTCACGAATAGGTAACTGAGGCACAGAGAGACTAATTGACTTACCCAAGGTCACACAGGATGTCTGTGGCAGAGCAGGGAATTGAATCCAGGTCTCCCAATTCCCAGGCTAGTGCCACTGGACCATCATTCCTCTGAGGAAGCAGCCCTCACTATTTATTTATCACTTGCACCAAAGGCCATCCCACACCCAGTGCTGGTCATGCCCTGTATTTTTGAGCTGGGATAGGTATCTTACTAAAACAGAGGCTTTTTCTCTCAAAGCTTGACCTCCCCTTTGGGTATGAAGGCCTGGTAGTGTACAGCATGAATGGCTGTAGCTGAGCACTAGTAAACCTGACAAAATGAATCCCAGCTCTAAAGCTCAGCCTAAGTGTTGGTGCATGTCAGCCGCCTCAACCACTAAGCTCTTCTATTGGGGCACATAGTAGGAAATTAAGGGAGGATATATGTGCTCTCAATTACATTTTAAAAGGGTCACTGAGGTGTTATGCACCTTAACCAGTGGCCCAAAACAGGATGCAAGGACTTGGCAACTCTGTTGGACAGGCTTCCTTATCCAGGGGCATCTCAGCTGTGGTCCTTGTAGATACATGGGTAGGTATTAACTTTAAATCTGCCAGTTTAGCCAGCTTTGTAGGGAAATTGAATCTTTTGCATGTGGTGTCGCTGTCCTGCTGCTCCCCTGCAGTGAAGATACACTTAACATCAGAAAAGTTTTCCAAATAGTGCCACTGTCATCCTGATATTCACCCTGCTTCCATTCAGGTGATTGAGCAGATGAGGGAACATGATGAGTCATGAAAGATATTGACAAGTTGTGCTGAGGCTTTCTACACAGGGGAGGAGGGTGTCAGGGTACCAGTGTTGAGACCAGTAACTCATGACGTAAGTGCCAAATGCTGGGAAGCAGGCATCTTTCTTGGCACAGAAAGGTCTGTAGTTGCTCTCACAGATTTTGATGCAAGGGTCTGTGGTAATTGTCAAAGATATTACCACACCCTTGGAGCTGACTAGAACACACCACTATGGATGGTCTCTGGATAAGTCTCTCTGTTCTGAACCAGGATGGAGAGGGAGCCCCAGAGGTCTCAGTGGGGAGCAGCCTTGTCATGGGATTCACTCACCAGTGTGGCACCTCCTGCTGGTTGTCTTGGGGAGTAGCTCGCTCAGCCAGTGCTCCCTCTCCTGGTGGTGCCAGATCTGCAGAGAGGGTTACCAACTGTCTAATCGCACAAACCCAAACACCATTTCCCCGCCCCCTGTCCTGCCTCTTCCCCAAGGCCCTGCCCCTACCCCTGCCCACGTGAGAGCAACCACGCTTCTTCTCCGAGGCCCCACCTCCCGCTCACTCCAGCCCCCTTCCCTCCCTCCATTACTTGCTCTCCCCCCACCCTCACTCACTTTCACCAGGCTGGGGCAGGAGGTTGAGGTGTGAGAGGGGGTGCAGGCTCTGGGATTGGGGGGTGGGGCTGAGGGTTTCAAAGTGTGGGAGGGGGCTCTGGGCTGAGCCTGAGGCAGGGGGTTGGGGTGCAGGAGGGGTTGCAGGCTCTCTGAGGGAGTTTGGGTGTGGGGTGCAGGCTCTGGGCTGGGGCAGGGGGTTGGGGTGCAGGAAGAGGTGAGTGGGGCAGCGCTTACCTTGGGCGGCTCCTGAAAGCGACTGGCACATCCCTCTAGCAGTGGGTCCCGTCAGGGGTCTCAGCGCACTGCCCCTGCCTGCAGGCTCCGCCCCTGCAGCTCCCATTGGCTGTGGTTCTTGGCCAATGTGAGCTGCAAAGTCGGCACTCGAGGCAGGGGCAGGGAGTGGAGGCTCCCCCCCGCCCCGGCCCCCAGGTACATGCTGGCCACTTCTGGGAGTGGTGTGAGGTCAGGGCAGGCAGGGAGTCTGCCTTAGCCCCACTGCGCCGTCAGACTTTTAGCACCTAACATCTCCTCTTTTGGTGTCAGTAGACTCCAGGAGATAGGGCCTGATTCCAGAAGACTCCTGCTGAAACCAGGAGGGTTGGCAACCCAATCTGCGTACTTACCTCAGTCCAACTACTGCAGCATCCTTTTCATGACTTGACCCTCTGGCCATGCCACCATCTGTGTTTTTCCCCTTCCAAAGGTGGAATATCTCAGTTCTATAGTCTAGCCATTTCCCCAGTGCTGAATGGGGGGGGACGCAGGCCCACCTACTACTCGAGGTCCCTGCCCAGGGACCCTGCGGATCGCAGCCTCCTGCTGTGCCCCTTTAGCCTCTGTCTCTGCTGCTTACATTCCCTGGCCCACTTCCCCATGGCCCCAGGACCTTCTCTGGCCTTTTCTCTGGGCGTCAATCCTGCAAATCCAACAGCCAATAGGAGCGCTGTCTAGCTCCCCCGGTCCCTGCTAGCAGCCACTCTGTCCAAGATATTGACCTCTTGCAGTCCTCTCTCCTTGGATTCCCCACAGAAACTAATCCTGTTCTGCCCTGCAGCTCCCCTTTAGGTAAGCCTGGACCTGGGGGGGTTCATCACTGGTGAGTTGGAAGGCAGCAGGTATTCTCTCAGTGCCTCCTGCCAGTGTGTGCATCTCTTATAGAGACAGTACATGATTTGGTTACTCAGAACACAGTATTACTGACTTCATTCACCAGTCTCTAGAGTATACCTGGGACTTGACCCTCAGCAGAGCCCCTCAATCTCTGGGGAGCAATACAGGATACTTCAGTGATGAAGCTCCCTGACTTTGTGTAGAGGGAAGATGGATCTGCACAGATAGAGGTGATGCTGGTACAGTGCCCTGGTGCTCAGATATCAAAGCAGACTCAGGTTTTTGTTTTGAGGATTTCTCATTCGAGTACCCCAAGCCAGCCTTTTGTCAGACTATGGGAGTCTCTGGAGGCATTCCCTATGAAGCCCTATGATGCTTGGGGAGACATCTGAAGGCAGATCTGACACTCCTGCACAGCAAGCCCAACTCTGAGGTGCAATGAATGTGTTGTGACTGACATCATTCTGCTGCCAGGGAGCTGACCAGCTGTGGAAGGGTGTACATGTGGTACCCCATCTACAGGTGTAGTAGCAGATGTGTCCTCCCTGTGAATCAAGGAGTGCAAGTGAGGCATTGCACCAATCCTTGGCACAATTCTTCCTTGAGCTCCCACTAGGGTGGGGCAGCTTGCCCTCACTGCAGGGCAGTTCCTGCACCCTTTGTTAAACTGAAGCAGTATTTATGCATCATGACTCACCTACGATCTGTTTTCAGAGTTGGGAAAGTGGGTGCACCTCCTAATTTTGTGTAAAACCTGAAATGTTGAACACAGACCATAGAACAAAAGGTTTCTACTAAGGGCAAATAGTACTTACAATAAATTCAAAGCTCACATTTCTTTGGTGAAAAAAAGTATTGAATTTCCCAATGAAGGGAAGCAAAAGTCAGTCTTGTGATGCTATTGCTCCATTGTGCTACATCACTTGAGGAATCAGACTATTGGAGGGATTGCCTAACTATCCTGTTTTCTCTGATTTCTACACATTGGAAGTCTCTGCTCATGGAAAACTCAAGAATAGAATACCAAAGGGTATAGCAGGTGAGGATAATATTGCATTAACAGTGACCTTGCACAGTGTCATCCCACATTCTGTCTGTCAGTAGCTGATGTTAGTCCTTAATTTTCATAAATATCATATTTACTTACACACACATTCTACAAGGAACAAATTTGCCAAGGGCCATTCAAATGTAAGATACTGAAATCCAGAAGGAAGGTGCTTGCTGTGGTTATCCAGAGCTGAAAGTGTATTTCACTAGCTTTCACTAAAGAACATAAGTTTTTAATGAATAAAGTGAGTAAAGCTTACTTCATAGACAACCAGCACATTTCACTACATTAGAAATACTTGGAAATGTTGACTTGTAGGAGGAGGCGGAGCTTAGCTCAGAGGTACTGTGGGTGGGACTCATTCATATCACAGTATTTAAGTTTTGGCATGAGAGAAAGAGTTGTCAGAGTAGAAGATCTACTTCTAAGGGATAAATCAAAGAGTGGGGGTGGTTGTTTTTTTTAAATTTAAGATGCGAGCAGTTGATATTCAGATTCTTCTTGTAATAATTTTGGGGACTACTGATTGCCAGATAATCCCCAGGATTGAAGAATGTGGACTCTCATGTTCTCAGGTAAACTATAATTTGTTTGTAGCTGCTATCTATGAATGTAATACTTATATGCCACTACAATATTTATAAATGACATTTGTATTTGTGTGGTTTGTCTTTGAGTATTCATAGCATCAAAACAGGAATCAAAATGTTCAAGCCTTCCTTAGACATCACTTTTATACTGCTGTAATTTTGGAATGAGTAAAATAATACAATATGACAAAGATGACATAAGAATGCATAAGATGCATAAGAATACATCAGAAAGAAACTTTATCTTAAAGCAACTTCCAGGGTGGTATTTTTTCTCTCTTATGTATTTGGAGGTCAGAAATAAAAAGTATTTTATTTGTGGCCATTATTTTGGGGATTAAATTCTTACTATAACTGTGCAAGTTTTACAAGAACTGAGGGTGGTGCGATTTTCAAGTGTCTAAATATCTTAGGAGCACAAATCCCATTGACTTGTACTGAATTGGAAAGTTTGAAGATGAAGAACAAAACCCTTTTTCTAGGAGGTGCAAATGTAACTCCTAATTTTAATGAGTTACGTGTGCCATTTCATTTCTTTAAGGGAATTGAATTTTGTATTTTTTCATATATTTCCACATGGGGGCAGTATAGAGATGTTCTGATTTATAATGATTCCTGAAAACTAATAGAAATAATCAAACAAATCACTGAATAACTTATTATTTAAAGTTTAAACTGAAAAAAGATTAAAAAATAAGGATGCTGTGATTTTTCAATCTTAATAGAAGACAAGATTGACATGAAATATTTACCTGCTGTTAAGAAGTGGAACTGATGGTATGAAATGACAGTTTGGCTATATGTACAGTTTTCTTTTTGAGAATGTCATGGGATGTGAAGCCCTTAGGGGTTGGATTGAGACATATCCTAAAAAGCTGCTTCGATGTGGCTGAACTGTACAGATATTACAAAAGCACAGGCTTATGTATATTAAATATATGCCACAGTAGTTTGTTTTACATTTTGAGATGCTGACTATACAGTAGACTATATCAATACTAAAGAGATGAGCAACATAGAAATGCCTGGAAGATGAAATATTTTATTAAGAGTAAAATAATAAAATGGTGTATTTACATTTTTGTGTGTTCATGAATTCAGATCATATATGATCTCTATGTGCTTAAATATTATTTTACCATTGTGTTTTATTGTTCTGGAAAGAGAAAACCCCTTGCTATATTTTGTCCATTTGTTCATGAAGTTTTATATATTTAAAGCCTATAAAAATATTTTAAAAATCATATGAGAGGCCTGATTTTCCTTTATACTAAGGCTCGTTTACACTTCTCTGGCAGAATAAACATACCTTAAAGTGGGTGTAAATTACACTGGTATTTTGCACTCACTTTAAGACTTTTACCCTGCCCAAGTGTAAATGAGAATCAGATCCATGGTGTGTAGAATAATAATAGTGCTTCATCTTCAAAATATCATCCAAAAGTTTTCTAATTCTGAAGGCTAGGATATTTTTTTAAATATACAGTATACTTTTGTTAATTATGCATACTAAAATAGCTTACTCTGATATAACAGAACCAACTGTAAAGGACCTTGAAATGCTTAAAAAATATGACTGCGTACATGTTCTGCATGTAATTTTTCTGCTGTATTTAGTAGAATCCTGAATTCATCAATTAATTTCAACAGAAAGATGTTTTCTTTCTGTGAAAGATAATTATCCCACTAGGACAAATTGGCCCAGACTTTCCCCTACAGTGTAAAGCTTATGTAGCATTTTAAACCTGCTGCAAGGAGTTTTTGTTGGAAGATGCACACTGATGTTGGAAAGTTTCCTGAGCATCTTCTTAGACCAAATTCTCTTGCTCTTTTCATTTGAATGTTTTTTCTGTCCCAAACACACTTTCACTGGCATTGCCTTAAATGGGATCAAGTTCCCTCCTGTGGAAACCTGAGTAAACTGGCTTTACATGGGACATTTACCAGGGAATAGAATACACCCTTGAATCTATGAGCAGGCCCAAGGTTCAGCACATGGCTGCTAATTATGGGTGGCGCGTGAACCCATGCTTTCCACCCAAAGCCCTGTCCCCGCCACCACACGCCAGAGCCTTGAAACCCCCTTCCCACCATATAAAATGAGAAGCCCTGACTCTGAGGGGCCCCTCACGACTGGAGGAGCCCCAGCCCACCGGCTCCCGCCACATCAAGCCGAGCTGCTGCTGCCGCCACCTGCCCCCAAGTGCCAGGCTGAGCTGCTGACCCCCCAGTGCTGGGCAAGGCCAAGCCGCCTTACCCCAGCCAGAGTTGGGCCAGGCCGAACTGCTGTCCCCCTAGCACCAGCTCCTTCTGCCCCTTAAGGCACTGCCCCCTAGCCAAGCCACCGGCCCCAGTGCCCAGCCAAGCCTGCTCAGTCTGCCAGCTGCTGGCTCTTCACGTCCCTCCGCACTCCCCTGTCCCGAGGAGGAGGGATGTGGCGA
The DNA here is from genome assembly GCF_016161935.1 of Mauremys reevesii. NCBI lineage: Eukaryota > Metazoa > Chordata > Testudines > Geoemydidae > Mauremys > Mauremys reevesii. The sequence continues at coordinate 322,802,756 of NC_052623.1, forward strand.
GCAGCAGGGATGGCGTGGGGTGGGGGGGGGTGGAGTGGAGTGGAGGAGGCGGTGGGGGTCTTGGAGAAGGGCCACAGCCACCGCAGCCCAGGTGTCCGGCAGCGGGTCGGTGGCAGCGCCAGGGAAGGCAAGGCCTTCCCTGGCCTATTATACCTGCCACCCATGCTGTCAATTAGTCCACAAACTAGTGAATTTTAAAAAGGCCATGTGGGACTTGGCCTTTGAGGCTAGCAATTTTCAGGATCAGGCCCTTAATCAGACACCATCAATTAAAAATCCACATTTCGGTCTGAACGTTTTTTTAACCTGCTATTGTTAGAAGTAGCATCCATAAAATCATGGACATACAGGGCCAGAGGGGACTTTGAGAAGTCATTAAGTCCAGCCCTGGGGCTGAGGCTGGACCAAGTAAACCTAGAATATTCCTGACAGGTGTTTGTAAAACCTGCTCTTAAAAACCTTCAAAGATGGGGATTCCATGACATCCCTGGGAAGTCTGTTCCAGAGCTTAACTACCCTTATAGTCAGAAAGTTTTTTCTCATATCTAACCTAATTCTCCCTTGCTGCAGATTAAGCCCATTACTTCTTGTCCTACCTTCAATGGACATGGAGAACAATTGATCATCGTCCTTCTTTATAAGAGCCTTTAACATATCTGAAGATTGTTATCAGATCTCCCTTCAGTTTTTTTTTTCCTCAAGATTAAACCTGCCCAGCTTGTTTAACCTTTCCTCATAGGTCAGGTTTTCTGCTCTCTGGACACTCTCTAATTTGTCCACATTTCCTAAAGTGTGGTGCTCATAACTGGATGCAGTACGCCAGCTGAGGCCTCACCAGTGCCCCATAGAGCAGGACAATTACTTCCGGTGTGTCACATACCAATCTCCTATTAATACACCCCAGAATGATACTAGCTTTTTTCGCAGCTGCATCATATTGTTGACTCATATTAAATCTGTGATCCACTATAACTCCCAGATCTTTTTCAGCAGTACTATTACCTAACCAGTTATTCCCCATTTTGTAGATGTGCATTTGATTTTTCCTTCCTAAGTGAAGTACTTCGCACTTGTCTTTAATTGAAGTTCACCCTGTTGAATACTGATGAATTTGCCAAGATGACTAGAACTAAGATTACAGAAAAATATTGTTTTTTCTCTATGTGCATTTGACATCACTTATTATGATTAGTTTCACTGTTTCCTTGGGATGGATAGCTTCTTCCTCTGATGTTTGTGTGGATCTTTCACAAGAAACAGGGAAGTGAAAAGCATTTTAAAAATAAGAAAATGCAATTGCAAAACCACAAAAATTGGCAGGGGGATTCAGAGACCTGAAACGACTTTTCAGTAGTTTTGGTAGATGACTAGATTTCAGTGTGACTATGTCTTTGAAATATTTCTAAGTTGTTCTGAGATCCTTTGGGAGATGTGGCAAAAGAGCAAAGTATTGTTTTTACTTATCAAGAGGGATATGATTATTATCTGTTTTGAGGTAAGTGATGCTGAAAATACACCATAATGGCAGTTTAGGATTTTGATTTTATTACCATTTAATTAATCACTATCAATTTACAATAAATATAAGGCACCACCCATTGTTAGATATATTCCATATTTCATAATTACTGTGTCATATTAAAATGCTGTATGCCGTCTGGATCCCAGAAATATAAATGTAAAAGGACATTACATATTCTTCACATGTGATGTGATAGATCTGCCCAGCAGGGGATTATAACTCCCAGTACTCTCCTTCCCATTGCACAGCCCCTTTCTCTGGACTAAGCAGGGACCATGTTTCCCATCAGCCCCTTCACCAGGTAAGGGAAAAGGTCCCTGTGCAGGAAGTGGCTAGGTTCTCTTTGGGAGTGGGAGCCAAATGACAACAGGGTGTTTTGAGAACTGTGAGCAGGGCTGCATGTGGAACAGGCTATGAGTGCCGGACATCACAGCAGGGTGCAGATCTATGTGGGACTTATGGGGGAACTGCAGTGGCTGGGCAGGGACCCAAACAGGAACTGTGATTGCTCACTTTGAACTGTAACTGTTAAAGCCTGTGTTCTTGGAGTATTTGCAACCTTTCCCCAGGGGCGCTGGAACAATTTTTGTAGTGGGGGTGCTGAGAGCCATTGAACCAAACTGAAAACTTTGGATATAATGGAAACCACTTCAAGTCGGGGGGAGGGGGGGAGGGGGGCTGCAGCACCCCCCGTACCCATAGTTCCAGCACCTATGCCTTTCCCCTTTCCTGCCAGTCCTTCCCCTGAGCCATGTGTCTGAGTGGTTATTGGGACCCACCAGGGCTAGCGCCTACAAGGCCTAGCTGCTGAAGCACCTACAGTGCTTGCCTCTGAGCCATAGTAAACCTGGCACACTCCTGGCATCCTAGGTTTGTGCAGAGTAATTATAGTTACATGAACTCTTAAAAAATCATGAAAATGTTCAGCTGTGGGCTTCGTGCTAGACAAAGGAACAAGTAGGCTTTTGTAGTATATTATGATTGCTCTTTCCTCACTTGTTTAAAATAGTTTGGCTTCTCAGTTCACATGACTTTCTGGCACTTAAAGGATAAACATGATGACCTTGCCCTGCATGTGTATGATAATCGCTCATATTGTTATCTTCAACTGTGAAAGTCACAGGGGAATCCCAGACTATGATTGTAATTGTGTCCACGCCTCAGTAATCTTGCAATGGACACCGCCTGTAAACTGCACACAGAGAATTCGATTTTTGCCAAATTCTGCTCCACAGCTGGTAAGAATCAGGAATGTTACATTACAAATTTTGAAATCATGTTTGTGTTGTCTTAAGCGAGTTGCAGTGATGTGTCCAAAGTTCACAGGGAGAAGGGATAAAGGAGGAAGCGTTAAATTCCACTCTGGGATTTCCCTGCAGTGATAAAGGTCGAGTGATAGCCAATGAAGCAGGAGTGAGTTCTTTGTTTATCTGATACTGCTACAACCTGTTAACCTCATGCAAAGGTCACTTTGGTAACACTGCCTGCCTTCCTGGAATACCATGGATCAGCCCCTCTAATCAAATCAGTGTTGTGCAAATACCATAATACAGTCCTCGAGTCAGACCTTCACATGGTCTAAATTGGCATAACTCCATTGTTTGCTACAGTAAGTAATCAACATTTAAAAAAAAAAGCCTTTAAATCCCCTAACCATTAAAAGGAATGGAAATGAGATGTGAGGGTAACGTACATAAAGAATTACATTTCCTGAGAGTTCACTTGTTCTCTAACAAAAATCTACACTTTTGAATATTAACCCTAGTCCTGTAGTTCAAAAGGTCGCTTTTCTCTCCTTTGCCCTCACGAGCTGAAGCCCAGTGTCAGAGAGATCCAAAGATTGGCTAATGGCATTTTCAAGCGATAAAATAGCAAGCGATGTCAGTCTGTCATTGGCCATCGTTGATATTTTAATGAACCTGAGCTTTGAAAAGCTGCACTCACCACTCGCGACTGTGACCGGCAGCATGAGCAGGATCCACTTTAGGAAGTGTTGCTAACAACAAAAACAGCACCCTGAGCCCGGTGCCCCACAAGCCCAGCATCCCAGGTGGTCGCCTGGGTCACCTTCCCCTGGCCAGAGCGTGGTGAAGGGCTCCTAGAGCTGCTCTTCCCTGCTTGGGAAAGGAAGAGGTGACTGTGCTGCAGCACCCCCAGGCCTGGGAGAAGGGGATGGAGAACTCCATGAGGAGCAGTGGTGAGGCAAAACTGAGTGGGCTGGATGCTGATGGAGATGGGATGGAAGCTTGCCAACAGTCCTTTGATATAAGGGATGTCCCTTATTTAAATAAAAAAGTGCCTGCCCCTTGCTAAATCAGTATAGGGTGCCTTTTATCCTGTATTTCAACCTGGTGCACAGGGTCGCAACAACACTGAAATTTGGCCTGGCCACCCCTCCATGCCAGATGGAGAGGCAGCTGGACAAAATTTGAGTGGCGTTGCTGATGGAGGGGTAGCCAGACCACATTTGAATGGCGTTGTGACCTGGTGCACAGGGTTGTGATGTCACTCAAATTTGACCCAGCTTCCCCTCCGTCATGCCAGAGGTTCTGACTCAGCTCCTGGCATCTGCGCGGAACATAAACAGGAGCTGCAGTGGCTGCCAGGCACAGCACCCAGACCTGGGGAGAAAGAACCCCTAGGAGAGATGGGGAGAAGAAGGGACTTGCCCCCAAAGGCTCAAGTCAAGACTGGGGACATCTGAGGCTTGTCCAGTATTTTTGAAATACAATGTTGCCAACACTAGTGAGGAGCTGAACTGATGGTGGGGCCTGGTGGGAGCTGAGCTGATGGGGATTGGGGCTTGTGAGTAGAGCTGCTGGTGGGGGCTGGACTGACGGGGGGTGGGGTTGATGGAGAGGCTGAACTGATGAGGAGGCTGAATGGGGACAGAATTGAAGGGAGACCTGGGGGACAGGATTAATTGCTGGTTAGGGAATGGGCAGATGTGGGGGTGAGAGCTCTTGCAGCAGGGCCAAAAATCACCTTACCTAATGCTTTTGGGATAGTGGGTGACACTAACTGTTGCACGCACATACTGGAGATGGGCAGGGGGAGTTCAAAAATCTTAAGACAGACCAAAGCCCCTCACAATAGAGCTTTTTTTAAAAAAAAAAGTTCATGATTTTTTGGCCTAATCTCATAATTTTGGGGGTTCTGACTCATAGTTTTTGATCTCTTGAGGTTGACAATGCTGAGCATTATACACGTTGGTGTAATTTGATCTCAGTTGTGTCTTCTAGCTGGAGCTGCTGCAATGGGGGTCAGAATAGCTTGATTCTATACATTTGTAAGCATCAGTAACTCTGTAATGCTTTCATACATGCACATTGGAGGTGGGGAGTGGGTTTCAGAAATCAGAGGACAAGCCAAAGAACACCTCTCTTGATTTTAGGACCAGTTTCAAGATTTTGTGAAGTCTGACTCATGAGTTTTAAATGTTGAGGCTGGCAGTCCTCAATGGATTAAGACAAAATTCAATCCCTGATGTCAACAGGGAAGTCAAAGGGGGGATGTCGCTTCCTTGAAAGTCACTTGATCTCTGGGAACTACAAGTCCCAGGATGCCATGCTACTAGGGTCCAGGCAGTGCAGGACAAGGAACCTGTCTTTCAGGGCATGTACACTCCAGCATTGGCAATCACACATAGAGCTGTTCATGTCAAAAGAGCTTGCACACAATGTTATACATCAGCTTTGAGAAAGATAATATCTTTTAGTATTAGGACTGGATGGAAAATTATTGTGTTTCTCATGAAACATTTTTTGTTTTTTTCCTCAGCATTTGCCCAGCTTTTGTCAAAAAATGTAAAATATTTTAGGGTTTTGATTTTTGATGAAACCCCAATTTTTTTTATGAATATGGATTTCTGTGTGTGTGTGTGTGTGTGTGTGTGTGTGTGTGATTTTCTGTTGGAAAACAGTCTTTTTGGAAAATTTTTAAGTTTTTGCCCTTGATCCTCTTCAGTGATGGAAACTTCAGTGATGCTGGGTGGACTCAGCTGTCTGCTTGTGTGTATCTAATTGCAGAACCAAGGCTTTAAATATGAAAAAAAAACCTGTAGTTTCTCCATAATTGAGTACATTGCACTTACATAAAGTTATGGCTAAAACATATGCCCTGGAATGCTGAGGAAGTTCCAAACTGGGTTGGAACTTTGTGGCTAAGACCGATCACTGAACTGATACAATGATGTGTGTTGGAACATTCCATTTAACTACTCCATTGAGATTGTGAGTTTATGGTTCTGACCTTGGATTTACACCAGTGTGAATCCATTGGGCCAAATTCTCTAGTCCTCTCTGAAGAGGGATTTATAAGGGACTGGAAAGTCATCTTCACGGATCATCTGGGCGTGTCCTTAGAGTAGAATGATGAGACGGTCATTCAAGCCATATTTAAGTCTGCTTCATGCTGCTGGAACATTTCGAGGCAGACAGAAGAGGGCTGAGGATCTGGCTGACTATAGTCTGACCTTTCGGCATATAGGCCATAGTACTCACCCTTTGAGCTGTGTAGGAGACATACTCACTCAAGATATGTATGGCTAAAAACAACAAAAAATCCTCTCAGTCCCCTTAATCATCTAGAGCTTAATTCATACTCTGCAAATTATCTGCAATTGTCTAACTTGAAGGAAAAGGTTTCTGCCTAGTTGCCTTGAACTCTCTGTGATAAACTAGTTGTTGAAGACTGATTATTTGGAGTTGCCCCTACTTGCCTTCCCTCTTCCAGAAAGTATGAATCACATGGGCAATATTACACAGCACTTGCTGTACATTCATTGTCTTCTCTTGGAAAAACATTGAGGAAGTAGAATTAATTTCACTAAATACTTTATACCCTCTTCAATTTTGTTTTCCCCTTTCATCCCTAAACATGCAAACTTCCTTGATTTTTTTCCAGTTTCTTCCCCTCCCTGATCTGCTGTTCTCCCTCCTGTTATTGCAGTTATGTCTTTCTCCAGACTCAGTTCATTATTTGCAACAGTTTTTAACATCTCCGTTTTGAAACTTTTATGCATTTTATAGCCTTTGGTTTAGTAAATCATTATATCCTACTGTGCCTTCATTGCTTCCTTGTTTTACCCAAGCAGTAGGTGCCCTGTATTTTGTAAAATATTTCTGAATAGTAACTGGGAAAATGTGCATATTCAAAAGAACATATATCACCACAAGCTTTGTGTTCAGAGGTAGGAGGCAGAGGAAGGTTTTAAAGGGGCACTGAAACATTCCAGCTAATCAAGAGGTAGATTTAGACTCCAATTCATGTGTCTCTTCAGCTTTTAGCTCAATTATTTTCACAACAGATCTTTCCAGTAGTCCTAAATGTCATCCATTCGGTAGAGCCAGTCGCTCCACATATACACTAAAACTGAATAGTGGGGCATTCACTCAACCTTGATATTTAGAGCCTCCCTTACGTTGAGCAGTTGCCTGTTGTGTATTTATCTGGATGTTTAAAAATAACAATGAGGCGCCAATCTTAATGCTCAAGGCACCTATGACACTGAATTAAAATACAAAAGATGAATGTGTCAAGAAGAAAAATAACCAGCAGCCCCACAAACAAAATGTTAATCAACAAGTAACCATGAAACAAATATAAGACAAATTCTCCACTTTCTCTCTGCCTGTCCCTTAAGTGATACTCACTTCTTTAAGAGCTTTCTTAAAGAGAGTGCCTTGCTGTGTGCCATGAAGGTCAACAAATGCAGGCTATTGTGGATCAAGGAGAGAGTACATTCCTAACAAAAGAGACCAATATGGAGAATATTCTGCAGAAACCCTGTCGTACTGAGAAGGGTCTAGCTCAAATTGCCTCTGTAGATCATTTTTAGAGATCAAAATCATACTCCACCTGGAAACCCACAGGCAGCCAGCTCAGAGCAGGAAACACTGTTTGAATAGCTACTAGCAGGACATTTGCTTAACAAGTTGGCTGCCACCTTCTGCACAAGCATTAGCTTCCCATTAGATTTAAAGTGCAGCCACAAGTAGAGCCAATGGGATTAAATTAGGGTGACCAGATGTCCCGATTTTATAGGGACAGTGCTGATTTTTGGGTCTTTTTCTTATATAGGCTCCTATTACACCCCCACCCCCATCCCGATTTTTCACATTTGCTGTCTGGTCACCCTAGATTAAATGCAGAGTAAATTACCACTCAACATGAGTAAGAGAGGCAGAATCTTGCTCTTAGGATTAGTCTGAGATTTTACTTCTTGTGTTGTGTAAGGGACAACTCTTTGTTATGACACCCTAGGAACAGCCCTGGGAAGGAGCTGTGCTTCAGAAACTTGCACCTCCTTCCTTGTTGCTGGGTGGAAGTAATTTACTGTAGGTCTTCACAGAATGTAGATTACTTCCCCCGTCATGCTGGCTCCACCCCTTCTCTGGCCATTTGCACATGGTGGGGAGTAGCAGTCCTGCTCAGCCTACTGTGTAACCCCACTTCTGGATCAGCACTCCTGGCAAGCCACGTGCTTACACCCCCTTTCTATTTCCCTGTGCAGTCAGCGTAAAAGTGGCAATCTTGTCCTTAATAATCTTGAATAGTGTTTAGTTTGTAAAAGCACTTCAGGAGAAAAACAAATCCAATACTTTAGTTCAGTTCCTAGTAGAAAGAATTGTAGTAGTAAGTGATGGTTCAAAGGTTATATAAGTCAGGTGATATTTTTCCGTTTGAGGGCTCAGAAGATCTATAATATTGAACCATGAATAGCGTATGCATGTGCTGTGCAAATTTCCCTGCATAGCTCTGCCAATGTATCTCAGCCCTGACATGCAGCATCCCTGCTATTTATGTTGAGAAATTGCCAACTGTGCTTTGCAGTGCCAAATTTAGGTGTGGTTTTGTGATAAGCACCAGCAGACTTGGGATGAGCTCAGCAAATTCATTTTCCCTGATGAAAAGAGGGTTTGAAGTTAGGTCTCCAAACATAAATCTCTAGAGCACTGATCCATTTCACCATCTCTAACTTCCTGAATTTACCATGTTCTTCTCTCTGAAGTCACCCACTGTTTAATTGACTTAATAATAATTTGTCTTAATACAGGTTTTAGGTTCACAAAAATATAGGGAAAATATTAAAGTTTGCTTTCCATTCCGGGTTATAGTCTAAAGGCCTGGAGCTGATTTAATCTCAGTTTACAACTGATTGCAAACTTTGGTGTTGCGATTAACATGTTACAATCTACCAGCCACTGCTGGTGCAATACTAAATGCACATACAGAATTTGCCTTGGAAATGCCATTAGTAACAGTGTTCTCACAGCTCAGTTAAAGTCACAGCGGCAAAAAGCTAGTTCTGCATTTGGGGGCTGATCCAAAGAAAGAATTCCACTGATGTCAGTGGTCTTTGGATTCAACACTTAATCATATATAGAAGCACGAGTGAAAACAACATGATGTTTGGTTTTTACAAAGGCCAAATTGTACTGTATAGTAGTGCTTGGCGCCCATTTGTGTGGTACAGAGACAGTTGTAACATCAGAGTACTAGATATCTTCCATATGAGACAATTTCAGTCACTCATACTCAGGGGCGCCTCTAGGGATTTTGCCGCCCCAAGCACGGCAGGCAAGCTGCCTCCAGTGGTTTGCCTGCGGAGGGTCCGCTGGTCCTGCGGCTTTGGCGGACCTCCCACAGGCGTGCCTGCGGGAGGTCCTCTGAAGCCGCGGGACTAGCGGACCCTCTGCAGGCAAGCCCCGGAAGGCAGCCTGCCTGCCGCCCTCACGGCGCCGGCAGAGTGCCCCCCCGCGGCTTGCCGCCCCAAACACGTGCTTGGCATGCTGAGGCCTGGAGCCGCCCCTGCTCATAGTGGAAAGGGGCAAACTGAAATAGCTAGTAATGCGGTATTAAAGTGCACTGGTCTCATCAGTATACAAGCAATGCTGATGAAAATGTTGCTTAGATAGACTAGTTGTGCCTTTCAAATAGTTGAGCTGGTAATAGTTTTTGACATTCCAGGTATGGAGTGACACTGATTTACACCAGCTGAGTATCTGGCCAATTAAGAACATTTTGACTGCATTTTGTGCATAGTATATGATTCTGTTTTGTCTGTCATTACTGGTGTCATGTTTCCTTAAATGTTTAGAAAAGGAGGTTGAAACATGCTGTCACTGCAGACAAACCTCTGTCCCCAAACCTCTGTCCCATCAACAGCAATGGGCACAATACAACAGGCCAGATCTTCACTCCAAATCAGCATCACTCTATCTGAATTTGAGACACAGTGTTTGTCATCAGTGCCCTTTTTGTGTTTGTATCACAATATCATCAACACAAACATATATATTCAGTGCATTTGAAAAAACACAAGGGGGAAAATATCCCTCCTGGGTGTGATGCCGGAAAGCAAAATTGCTTTGACTAGTGTTTCATTTGTGTGATGAATATGCAGCACAACAAAGAAGTGCCAGAGGTATAATTACTGTACTTTTATACTCTTTCACAAGCACTCCTCCTCTTAGAATGCACACAGCTGCAGAGGTATTTAGAGGAAAGTATTACACTACACGCAGTACAGCAGTACTGTGGGAGCATCTGTAGTGGAGATCATGGGGGAAAGGAGCAGGCTCATGATCATCCTTCTCAGCCCAAGGAGAGATTTATGTGGTGGTGTTTCTCATTTTTGGTTACGTCAAGCTGTCAAGGGATTAAAAAATTTAATCACGATTAATTGCGAGATTAAAAAAAATTCATCACAATTAATTGCACAATTAATCACACTGTTAAATAATAGAATATCATTTATTTAAATATTTTTGTATGTATTCTACATTTTCAAATATATTGATTTCAATTACAACACAGAATACAAAGTGTACAATGCTCAGTTTATATTTATTTTTATTACAAATATTTGTGCTGTAAAAAACAAAAGAAATAGTATTTTTCAATTCACCTCATGCAAGTCTTGTTGTGCAATCTCTTTATCATGAAAGTTGAAGTTAAAAATGTAGAATTATGTTAAAAACACTACATTTTAAAATAAAACAATGTAAAACTTTAGAGTCTACAAGTCCACTCAGTCCTACTTCTTGTTCAGCCAGTCACTCAGACAAACAAGTTTGTTTACATTTGCAGGAGATAATGCTGCCTGCTTCTTGTTTACAATGTCACCTGAAAGTGAGAACAGACATTTGCATGGCACTGTTGTAGCCGGCATTGCAAGATATTTACGTGCCAGATGCACTAAATATTCATCTGTCCCTTCATCTTCAACCATTCCAGAGGACATGCATCCATGCTGATGATGGGTTCTGCTCGATAATGATCCAAAGCAGTACAGACTGATGCATGCTCACTTTCATCATCTGAGTCAGATGCCACCAGCAAAAGGTTGATTTTCTTTTTTGATTGGTTTCTGTAGTTTCTGCACCAGAGTGTTGCTCTTTTAAGACTTCTGAAAGCATGCTCCACACCTTGTCCCTCTCAGATTTTGGATGGCACTTCAGATTCTTAAACCTTGGGTCGAGTGCTGTAGCTATCTTTAGAAATCTCACATTGGTACCTTCTTTTCATTTGGTCAAATCTGCAGTGAATGTGTTCTTAAAATGATCAACATGTGCTGGGTCATCATCTGAGACTGCTCTAATATGAAATACATGGCAGAATGCAGGTAAAACAGAGCTGGAGACCTACTATTCTCCCTCAAGGAGTTCAGTCAAAATTTAATTAATGCATTACTTTTTTAATGTGTGTTATCAGCATGGAAGGATGTCCTCTGGAATGGTAGCCGAAGCTTGAAGGGATATACAAATGTTTAGCATATCTGGCATGTAAATACCTTGCACTGTTGGCTACAAAAGTGCCATGTGAATACCTGTTCTCACTTTCAGGTGACATTGTAAATAAGAAGCCGGCAGTATTATCTCCCATCAATGTAAACAAACCTGTTTCTCTTTGCGATTGGCAGAATAAAGAAGTAGGACTGAGTGGACTTGTAGGCGCTAAAGTTTTACATTGTTTTGTTTTTGAGTGCAGTTATGTAACAAAAAAAATCTACCTTTGTAAGTTGAACTTTCACATAAAGAGATTGCACTACAGTACTTGTATGAGGTGAATTGAAAAATACTATTTCGTTTGTCATTTTACAGTGCAAATATTTGTAATCAAAAGTAAATATAAACTGAGTACTGTACACTTTGTATTCTTTATTGTAATTTAAATCAATATATTTGAGAATGTAGAAAAACATCCAAAGATAGTAAATAAATTTCAATTATCAGAGGGGTAGCCGTGTTAGTCTGGATCTGTAAAAGCAGCAAAGAGTCCTGTGGCACCTTATAGACTAACAGACGTTTTGGAGCATGCAATCCATGCATCTACACCAGCGACACCATCACAGGACCTAACCAGATCAGCCACACCATCACCGGTTCATTCACTTGCACGTCCACCAATGTAATATATGCCATCATATGCCAGCAATGCCCCTCTGCTATGTACATCGGCCAAACTGGACAGTCTCTACGGAAAAGGATAAATGGACACAAATCAGATATTAGGAATGGCAATATACAAAAACCTGTAGGAGAACACTTCAACCTCCCTGGCCACACAATAGCAGATCTTAAGGTAGCCATCCTGCAGCAAAAAAACTTCAGGACCAGACTTCAGAGAGAAACTGCTGAGCTCCAGTTCATCTGCAAATTTGACACCATCAGCTCAGGATTAAACAAAGACTGTGAATGGCTTGCCAACTACAAAACCAGTTTCTCTTCCCTTGGTTTTCACACCTCAACTGCTAGAAGAGGGCCTCATCCTCCCTGATTGAACTAACCTCGTTATCTCTAGCCTGCTTCTTGCTTGCATATATATACCTGCCCCTGGAAATTTCCACTACATGCATCTGACGAAGTGGGTATTCACCCATGAAAGCTCATGCTCCAAAACGTCTGTTAGTCTATAAGGTGCCACAGGACTCTTTGCTGCTTTTATAAAATTCAATTGGCATTCTATTGCTTAACAGCATGATTAAAATTGTGATTAATTGCGATTAATTTTAATTAATCAACAGACTTCGTTACAATATAAAGAACAAGGTCAATTGTAGCTGAGAAGCTTTTGGTGCAGCTCTGGGGAGGAAGGGAAAACTTAAAGGTGTCCTTTGTGCTCCCCATATTCTGGGGCCACTGCACTTGGCCAATGTGCAGACTTAGAATAGCCCAGAGGTTGCTGTAAAGCTGCCCCAAAGGGCTGTCATAGGAATTGGATATTGCCAGAATGGAGGGAAGCTTTTTTTTTCTGGTCACACCTTGCACTGACAGTCTGCATTGGGGTAGTAGTGTGATAACTGCTATGGTGGCTCTATTCCACCCAAAGATCTGCCAATATACGAAAGAACTTCTGTGACAAGGCCACCTGACTTTAGCGCTGTTTGCATCAGTGCAGTGCAGGTTTTCAACCTTCTTTCATTTGCAGCCCCCTAAAAAATTTCAAATGGGGGTGCAGACCCCTTTGGAAATCTTAGACATAGTTTACTGACTCCCAGGGGTCTACAGACCACAGGCTGAAAACCATTGTTCTATGGTAATGACAACTTTTTGTGGACCCCTTCGATATAGTCTGTGGACCCCCAAGGCACCGTGGACCACAGGTTGAAAGTCATCACACTAATGGATCAATGTAAAGTGACCAGAGAATGGCACAAGATCAAGCCCATTATCTTTTAAAAATTATTATTTTTAACAAGTTTCGAAGTCTGCCTCTGATACCTAGACAACTATCCCACTGACCTGAAGTCGCTAAGAATTCTAGAATGCCACATGAAACAGCTGTACGATATTACCAAGCGACTGTCTGGAAAGTTCAGCAAGCCAGAACGTCCCGTTAAAGACAAGCAGGGAAAGTCTATAACAGGAATAGAACAACAGATGAACAGATGGGCGGAGCACTTTGAGGAACTCCTGAACAGACCAGCACCACCAAATCCACCAGACATCGACCCAGCCAACGAGGACCTCCCAATCAATTGCGATAAACCAAGCAGAGCCGAGATCAGAAAAGCCATCACCATGATGAAGAACAGTAAGGCGGCTGGACCTGACGACATCCCAGCAGAGGCCCTGAAAGCAGACCTGGATACTTCAGTGGAAATGCTGTACCCCCTCTTTGAGAAGATATGGGAAGAAGAAGTGATTCCGGCTGACTGGAAAGAGGGATATCTCATCAAAATCCCCAAGAAAGGAGACCTCAGCAACTGTGCCAACTATAGAGGAATCACACTCCTGTCGGTGCCAGGGAAGGTCTTCAACCGAGTCCTCTTAGAGAGAATGAAGGATGCCGTCGATCCACAGCTACGAGATGAACAGGCAGGATTAAACAAAGACTGTGAATGGCTTGCCAACTACAAAACCATGTAGTTGGCAAGCAGAACAGATCATGCACGGACCAGATAGCAATGCTCCGCATCATAGTCGAGCAGTCTATGGAGTGGAACTCCTCATTGTACATCAACTTTGTTGACTATGAGAAAGCGTTCGATAGCGTGGATCGAGAGACCCTCTGGAAGCTCCTTCGGCACTATGGCATCCCAGCAAAGGTGGTCAACCTGATCAAGAACTCATACGACGGCATACACTGTAGAGTGATCCATGGAGGGCAGCTCACAAACAGCTTCCAGGTGCGAACCGGAGTCAGACAAGGATGCTTGTTGTCACCACTTCTCTTTCTTCTCGTCATCGATTGGATTATGAAGACATGCACTTACGAGCGTAGGAACGGAATCCAGTGGACGTTGTGGACCCAGCTTGATGACCTGGACTTTGCCGACGACCTTGCACTCCTTTCACACAGTAAACAGCAGATGCAAGAGAAGACCAACGTAGTGGCAGCCACGTCATCACAGGTTGGCCTCAACATCCACAAGGACAAGACCAAGATCCTTAGGATCAATTCCATCAGCAACGACCCAGTCACACTGAATGGACGCCCCCTGGAAGAAGTACAGTCCTTCACCTACCTAGGTAGCATCATCGACCAGCAGGGTGGCACAGACGCAGACATCAAAGTAAGGATTGGTAAGGCAAGAGCAGCCTTCTTACAGCTCAAGAACATCTGGAGCTCCAGAGAGCTGTTCAACTCCAACGTGAAATCAGTCCTACTGTATGGAGCTGAAACCTGGAGGACAACCAAAACAACCACCAGGAAGATCCAGACCTTCATTAATAGCTGCCTCAGAAGGATTCTCCAGATCCGCTGGCCAGACACCATCAGTAACATCCACCTCTTGGAGAGGACCCGTCAACTCCCAGCAGAGGAAGAAATTAGAAGGAGAAGGTGGGGCTGGATAGGACATACACTACGCAAGCAGCCAACCAACATCACCAGACAGGCACTGCAGTGGAACCCCCAAGGCAAGCGGAAAAGAGGCCGCCCAAGAAATAACTGGCGACGCGACCTTCAGTTTGATAGCAAAAAAATGGGCTATACCTGGAACCAGCTAGAGCGAATGGCCCAGGATAGAAGACTCTGGAGATCTGTGGTTGGCGGCCCATACCCCGGTTGGGGTGACGGGCATGAATGAATGAATGAATGACCTTCACCTGTGAGCTGGACACACCTGCTGGCAAAAGAAAGCTGGTCAAATTTACATGAAACTGAGGCCAGCTCCTCAGAGGTGTTTAGGCTCCTGACTTCCATTGATTTCAATAGAAGATAGGAGCCTAAATACCTTTGAGGATCTGAGTCTGAGTCTTACTTTGACTCTGCCATTGTCACATGTCAGAGGGCAGATTCTACTGCCTCAGCTCTTCTTCTCTTGCCCCCAATTCCTCTGGTCATTCAGGGAAATGGGGGACATTTCTGCCTCTTCTTTTCTCTGCCAGTTTCATTAAAAAATAAATCACCAAAAATTGAAAGCATTCTCCTCCTGATCCCGCTTTCGTCTGTGCTCCCTCCCTACCACAAACAAAACTAAAGGGTGTTTCACTTGTCAACATAGGCTCAGTTCTCTGAGAACCTGCTGTGTTAGCTAAAAAGGAGTCTATTGGCCCCACACCCTCTATTCAGGTGCCTGGATTTGGCTGTATCTGTTTAGATAACCTCTAGCGACAATAGGGCAATTGCATGAATGGGGGAAACCCTAGAGAACCAGGAAACCCCCTAACTGTTTCTGTATTGCGTAAGTATATTCTGCTTAGGCTTTTTGCCAAGACAGATATGAATCAGTAATTTTATAGATATAAGAACACAGGTACTTCCTCTTTCAGAAAATGCTTTTGAAAGAGGAAGTAGAATTCAGATTTCTGGATTAATGGTTTTTTTTATTGGCTTCAGTTTAGATATTTCCTGAAAACAAAGACATAGAAAGTGGAAGATGAACTTTGTTAATGTGTGTGAGTTCTTCTTTGGCAAATGGTTTCTATGACTCTTCGGCAAAATGAGTATGAAGGGGAAAAAACCCAGCTCCCATATAATTTAAAAAAAATCATGTATGAAAATAAGAAATTGCAACCAAGTGCTAACTGTAACTGTCTAATATTTGTGAAAATCTGTTTGATTAGCTAAGGATTTTCTGCAAAAGCTCCATGTCTGAGGAGATCTGCATCTGTAGGGAACCCTGTTGAAGTCAATGGTCTGCCTGCATAGTTCTCATCAAAGGTTCAAGGCCATAACATGATCATCACTGTATGGTTTGTGTGGTCTAAGTGCCATTAATAGGAGATCTGAGGCATCTAACTGCTCTGAGGATGAAAATCTGGCCCCACTGAACTCAATGGGATTTTTGCTATCAACTTCAGTGGAGCCAGGATTTCACCAGGGAGATTTTGCACTATAACCTTCTCAATAATCTTAACCCCCTCCCCCGCCAAAGGAAGCATAAATCATGGATAATAGTTAACTATTTTAGTGATGGTTTCTTGGGCAATATTGACAGGTGTCAGGGAAGTCTCCAGAGCTGCTTAACCACAGCCTTGTCAATAGCCTGACCCTAAAATGGGAGGTTAGAAACAGGGTGGTAATTTGCAAGATTGTCAGCAGCAAGTGAGATTGTTTCCCCAGTGAGCAGTTGCTCAGCCCTTGAACAGCAGTTGACTTAAACATCTTGCTGAGAACTCTGAGCAAGGAAGCCAACATCTCAGCTCACCCACTTAATTTTTACACCTATCGGGCTTGAATCAATTTTGCAGGTAGTCAGTTGCAATTCTTCAAGTACATCCAGAACTTCAATTAGTGAAACTTGTCCTTCTACATAGAGTTGCAGAGTCCAGTAAAGAAATGGATTAAAATAGATATATGGAACAGCAGCTAAAATTAGAGCATGAACTTTAAAGTGGATGACTTGTTTCATTTCTGCTTTTTTAAAGTTTACTATTGCGTTGCATTATTTCGGAGAAAGTAATAGTTTCCTCTCTACTGATTATACTGTGCTGGGAAATATAAATAAGGAAATTGGATGATATTGTTTAAGCATTTTCCTTATGCAGAAATGCTCTCTAAGTAGAAATGATTTTACTGGCAGCAGACGTGGTTTTGTACATAAGATCTTACAGTGTTCCAATATGTGCATTCATTTAATTCTCTCATGACCTCGGTTTCAAAAGTCCAGGGCAGACACAAATCCCAGTGATGTCAGTCACTTGAAATATTTTGACTTAGAAATATTCCAGTCGTGTAGCAATTGTGTGAAGTAAGATTGTTTTTCCTTAGATGTTCTTTATTAGGTGACATTGAAGTATTATGTAAAGGTGGTACCTGCCTTTGCACTTCATTGAAACTGCATAGGCCCTGGATAGCCAACAGAAACTTGTGAGAAGTGTCAGTGTGTGAGAAATTTTGAGTAAATTATTAGCCCATGAAAATTCGTGGCCACCTGTTTCTCTTTATTATTGATGCAAGTGTATCTGAAACACCACCATTCGGGGCATGTCTGGTTTTATGGTTCACTTTTGACACACTGCCATGGCAAAGGTGATGGCCTACCTCAAGCCAGTAGTGGAGCTGCCACCCTCCCACCCCCCACAGTGGCCTTTAGGTGTATGTGTGGCACCTTTTTCATACAGGTCTTGAGAGTGAGCTTGCCTCAGACTCATCCAGTAGCGGCGGCTCCTGTCCGGTGGGGCTGGGTCCAACTCCCTGCTCAGGGCGTTGTGACATACTGGTGCTGTGACCCTGTGTGCCATGTTGCAAATCCAATCATGACAGAGGGGTGGCTGGGCCAAACCCTAATGGCACTACAACATGGTGTGCCCCTGCAATGGAAATATTGGGGGGATGGATCTATTTTCTGCCTCCCCAATGGATTCTGCCCCCCCCCAATATCTTGTGGAAGCAAGAGTAGGCACCAGCTATGTTATGCGCATGTGTGTTGGTGGGATGAGGGGCAAAGACGAGAGTAGGACCCAGAGGAGGGGCTGGAGTGGCCACAGTGACGCATGAGATAGGGATGGCCACAATGTAGGGTTGCCAACAGTCCCATATTACAAGGGGGCGTCCTTTATTTAAATAGAAAATTGCCTGTCCAGTACTATACAGGATGCCTTTTATCGTGTATTTCAACAGCAGGGGGCCAGCACTCACAGGTGCATCTTTCCACTCTCCTCTGGACTCTGTGGCTGAGCAGTGAAAGTAGACAGGATCGTGCTCTGGGGCCAGGGTCAGGTGGGAAGTGGAAAGATGCACCTGTGAGTACTGATCCCTGCTGGACAGAGCCCCCTGCTGGCTCCAGCCCTTGAGCACGGCCTGTCTGCTTTTCCTGCACAGGCTCTGCAGGCAGGGCAAGTGGACAGGGGTGTGTGCCCTGGAGCTGTGCTGAAGGGCCAGAGTCAGAAAGGGGCTCTGTCTGGCAGGGGATCAGTACTTCTGGGGGTGTAGCCTCCCCACTCGCAGAGTCTCTGCCAACATCCCCAGCGGAGGAGCATAACTGCTGGTTGGTGGCTGGCTGCTGCAGCTGCAGCAGTGGGGGAATGAGGTGGGCAGGGAGCCTGGTCCTGGCAGCTGAGAACACCTCTGCAGAGACCTGTCCACTTCCCCTGCTGGACAGAGCCCCCTCCAGCCTTTCAGCATGGCCCCATCAGGTCTTTGTGCCTCCCCAATAACCATATCATGCCCCCCTTGGGGGTCACAACCTATAGTTTGGGAACCTCTGGCTCTAGCAGAACTAATATTTGGAAATCATATTATTAGTAGCTAACATTAGCTGCAGCACATTTTTACATGGTCAGGAAATCATTCGATGCAATTATGAGTGAAGTACTGGGAACACCAGACAGTTCTGTTAGACTTAAAGAGAAAAAAATGAAGAGCCTGTGTAGATATAAAAGTCAGTGGGAAGAAAAATACAACTGGGCCTTTTGTACTTTGTGCTGGTGTGAATTCACTCTCGGGCATGGAGGTGAAACTGACCTGACGCAGCACACAGTAGCCAATGAACGTAAGAAAAACACACAGGCCAAAGGTATGACAAATATTAGCAAATTCTTTGATCTCTTCAAACACTGAAAGTCGAATTGCAGCATGGGAAATTGCAACAGTTTACCGCACAGTTAAACATAGCCTATGTTACAACAGCAAGGACCATGATAATAAGCTTGCCAGTGATTCAAATCAAGTTTTGTGATTCAAATATTGCAAACCAATTGTGTTGTGGACGAACCAAAGCAGAGCTATTAGTGACCAATATTTTGGCCCCAAAGTCTGTGGGGGATTGTTTATGGGATTTATTAGCATCGCCACTAGAACAGCATGTGTATTTCTCTGTAGTGACTGATGCTTCAAATAAGGGGAACAGGAAGATGTTTCCAATGTGCCTACAATATTTCACCATATCAGATGGCATTCAGTGCAAGCTGCTTGATTTTTATGAAGACAGTGATGAATCTGCAAAAGGCATTCATCATGCTATAACGAACTGCCCAGAGAAACACCATCTTAACGTTAATTGTCTTACTGCATACTCTGCTGATAATGCAAATGTGAACTATGGCAAACACAGTTTGGTGTACACGTTGTTATGTACTGAAAATTACTGCATTTTGAAGGCGAAATGCCCTGCACACATAGTCCTCAATACTTGCAAACATGCGAGTGATCAGCTGTTGGTTGACATAGAAACAATTGTGTTGAAAATTTACAACCATTTTTCTATGTCGCAATATACAGAAAAGAACTCTGACTTTTTTTTTGAGTTTGTTGACATTGAATAGAAAAAGTACTGCAACATGTGAATATAAGTTGGCTATTCCTTAACTCAGCAGTTGATCGATTTTTTGAGAACCTGGCCAGCAATTACAGTCTACTTCAAGTCACGAGGGGAGTCTTGTCCAGTAGCGTTAAAGAACATTTTCACAGAAGATGGCGAGTATGCCTGTAATATGGAAAAATACATGTGTTTTTTCCACAATGTGGCTTGTGTCTTTGATGTATTTATGAGAAAGTTGGAGGAATCAAAGTTATGCATTACTGACATGTATGCAGAGATGTGCCAATTTAAGTTGAAGGTACTAAGTCTGAAACAGGATTGGGTTTTTTTTGGATTCTAAGCCAAACAACTGATGGAAAAGCTACTCCCACAACAAAACACAAAGTTAAAGAAGACTTCATTAAGTTTTATGACTCTGTGCTTTTGTACAGCGATAAATGGTTTGATTTCTCTACTGACAGTGCAGTAATGAAGCTGAAACACATTAGCCTCTACAAGAAGCTTAGTTTCTCAGATCTTGAGGATGTAACAGGCGCAATCAAAATGAGGGAGATTGTAAACATGGACCAGCGCTATGAGGAATTCTGCACTAGTCGAGATGTGATCGAAACATCAAGAAATGACATTTCTAAATCAATCAGTGAAAAATGGGTGTATGTGTTTCAGAAGTGTGGAAAAAAAACCTTGAGAAACTTGTTCCAAATTGTATTGTTTGTATATAGTGTGCCAGAATCAAATGCATTTGTAGAGAGGATTTTTTCATTAATGGGGAATAAATGGTCTGACGTAGGAAACAGATGAATTGTAGATTTAATTAAAAGCGAACTCCAAATTTGCATAAACTTCCAGTTATCCTGCAAAGATTTCTTCATCTTTGTACAACAAGATTGGGAGTTTCTGAGTGCTGCAAAAAAGCAGCAAGAAATACAACTGGCGAATGTAGGCGCATACTGCTTATTATTAATTAATTAGGTATGATTAATGATGATGATATAACAATGATAATATCAAGACGAGGCAGGAGGCGGGAGTGCTAAGAAAACAGTCCCTTATTTTTGAAATACGATGTTGGCAATCCTACCATCAGAGAGTAGGTGGGACTCTCTAGCCTAGCCCAGTCCCACCCTACCATCACTGTGGGTCCCAGCAGAGACACCTGGACCAGGGACGGGCAGGAGCTCATGTGCCGGCTGCCAGGATGGTGTGTAGGAAGGGACGGGATAGGGCGCCAGCACTTGGGGAGGTGGGGACATTGGGCTCCAGCCACAGAGTAACTGCCATAGAAGCAGCAATAGGAATTACTGGGATGCCGTTCCCTAGCCTGGAGCCTCCCTCCCTCCCTCCCTCCAGGGCTCAGTAGCTTGCCTCCCTCCCCCTACTATTCCCCCATTTGCTCAGAGGTTCTGCCCTGCTCACCACATTACTTCCCATTAAAATCTCCTATTTTTAGGTGCTTATAACTTCCTTAAACAATTTCTTTTAAATTTCATACAAATCTTTTAAGCTGTTTTGGGGTATTGGTTTTCTCTTGTAAAGAGGTTTCTCCAATGCTCCTCAGTGGTGCTCAGATAACTAAAAATGGTTTTGTTTTAGAGCATTAAACTCGCTATTTTCTTAGTCTCAGGCCTGCAAACACTTTTATACATGAGCTTAACATTAGATACCTGAATGTTGTCAATGGGGTCAATGGACTACTAGCTGCATAAAGTTAAGCATGAAAATAGATTTGCAGGACAGGAGCCATAATCCTAACTGAAGATTTGTTCAATTATCTTTGCCATGTATTTAAAAAAAAACATTAAATAAATTTATAAGCAGAGCTCGGAAATCTCATCCTGCAATTCTGGTATCACTTCCTCCCACTTTTGCATGTATTTAGTTTCAAGATTTTTCTCTTTTCTATGAAGTGGGTGTAAAATTCTATCAGATCAGAATTCTCTGTTCACACCAGTGGTAGCATTTAACAACTTCTTCATACTAGCTTTTCCCAGAGGTAGATGACTATACCTGGAGGAAGGCAGTGGAAAATCAGGCCCCCTCTCCCTACTGTTCTATACCCAAATCCTGCAAACACTTACCCACTTGAGTAATCCCATTTGTGGGATTGGGGCCTGAATACTCTTAAATAAAAAAGCAAGTCTTATTGACTTAGACGTGATTGATCTGAATGTTTGACTTGTCATATACATAAGTCCTCTTTAAAAATTATTTGACTAATATTAATATTATCAATTATTATATATATATAGCTCCAAAAGTGTATGGAAGGTAGATAGCACAAATAGGATTAGATCCCAGCACAATCAGCCTGTATTGGAAATGCAAACAGTCTAATATACTTTTGGACACAGTAAATATCATTGCCAACTTATCAACTCATAGTTGTATAAGAACATAAGAATGACCATAGTGGTCAGATCAATGGTCCATTTAGCCCAGTATCCTGTCTTCTGACAGTGGCCAGTGCCAGGTGCTTCAGGGGGACTGAACAGAACAGGGCAATTTCAAGTCATCTATCTCTTATCGTACAGTCCCAGCTTCTGGCAGTTGGAGTTTTAGGGACACCCGGAGCATGGGGTTGTGTCCCTGACCATCTTGGCTAATAGCCATTAATGGATGTAAGATTCCTGCATCTCAGGGTCAGGGCACCTCCTTTGGTAGTGCTGGGAACTCAGGACCCACACCAGATCTGTGAACATCATGGCTTGTGGCGAGGCAACTAAATGAGCAATAGCTCAGGCCTCTTGGATGTGGGGGTTAGCACTCATCCAGCACTGAGTGTGGGGTCCAGGATAGGGGGATCTGGGCCCACTCTGCTCCACCATGTCCCAGCCCAGGGACCTTGAAGGGATGGGTGATTCCATTGCTAGTTTGGCTTGCAAATGTTAGATTGCTGCCTCGCCTCCTGGCAACACAATAGGACAAATGGCTGATTCCCCTGGGCTGCTTCCTACTGGCATCTGGTTGGGTTGCTCTGTGGCCACTGTGGCCTGGTTCCCAGTGACCCTGATGAGTGGCTCATTTTCTGCTTCGTCTTTGGGTTCCTCAGTCTTCCGGGGTAGTGGCTGGCCTTGTCTCCAGGCTAGCTCAGGAGAGTCATCACCTGCCAAGCTGGTTGTGGGCTCCATGGGCAATTCGACTTCCTGGAAAAGCTATCTGGCTCCAACTGAGCTGCAGAGCTCTGTTCTTATACTTCCTGCTCTGCCACCACACTTTCTGTGAGGGGGAAGTGAGAGAGGTGTTAGGGGAGCTCAACAAGGTGAGTTAACTCCCTCTGTGATGGTATGAGGCTGCTCCACCTCATTACAATGGACCTAGCCTCCCTGAACGTATCTAATTCTTTTTTGAACCCGGTTATACTTTTGGACTTCCAGCATCCACGGATTAACTATGTGTTGCATGAAGAAGTACTTTGTTTTCTTTGTTATTAAATCTGCTGCCTATTAATTTATCGGGTGATCTAGAATTCTTGTGTTATGTGAAGGGATATAGTTTGGTGGAATTGTTATAATATAGTTCTTGTAAAGAACTTTAATACAAAGATTGTAAATTGATCAAATTGGCCTCATTGACTCTGCGGGGGTTGGCTCAGACCCTTATGCCTTAGCATTGTGCATGTTTCTATTGTTGTGCTGTTGAAGGTAAGTCATGCTTCAATTTTAAAAATGATTTATCTAATGATCGAATATGGGGACTATTTGTTAAAGTATGTTTATATTTACATGTACACAAACTCTAAAGCATCTTTTCGTCTTCAAAACAGTATTTTTAATAATCCTTATTTTTATTTGCAGGGCTTTCATTGTAAAAGCAAACCTTCCAGTAAGTATAAGCAATTCCAATTTGTGTTATTCTTAAATTATTGACCAAAAAAAGGTCTCTACAAGTAATAAATCCCCTCCAAGGCCACATCAGGGCAGTTTGATCATTTAACATGGTATTTCAAACCAGTTTTACAGAATCTTTCTCTAAAGTAAAACATTTTAAAAACTGATGGGTTATAATAAATGTTAGGATAATAGTTCTTACTGGCCACTGTGGGAAAACAGGATGCTGATCTAGATGGACATTTGGTCTGACCCAGTATGGCCGTTCTTATGTTCATGAATTTTGTGCTTTATTGCTTTGTAATTTTCCTTACCTAGTATAATCATTGTTAAGATTTCCTCAGCCACCAAATGTGTTTTTATTACCTACAATCATCATTATTATTATTAGCTATAAAATACTACTACTACTACTACTACTACTACTAATAATAATAATAATAATTAATAGCAACAACAACTACTACTGCATGATAGGGTGAAGAGAATCTGCAAAGATTTGGAAAGGATGGGATTAAATCATCTGCCCACCCCATCTGCCTTCTCAAACAGCCAAGCATTCTTGCAGCATGTTGCTGACCAGCATGAATGGACTGTCAGATTCTTGTGGCAGGTACTAGTGAGTCTTACTTAGGTTAAGGAAGGAGTGGGAACAATTTGCATAGTGAGGGTGCTGAGAGCCATTGAACCAAACTCTAAAGCATATGATGGAAGCCACTTCAAGCCGGGGGTGCAGTAGCACCCCCAGCAACCCTAGTTCCAGCACCTATGGGATTAGGTATCTGATTCCCTGAAGAATGAATTCTGTAGCCCACACAGAAAGAAGTGCAGGAGCTGATAGAAGAAACGGGGGCTTTGACCCTGTACTCTGCCTTGGCTAAAGCAAGCCATATTATCCTTTCTTTGGGCAGGCTGAGGAAGCCCTTTAGCATGATGTTTTGGCCTTAAAGGGAAGGACCCTTGTAACATTTATTTTGTTTGTTTGTTCCCAGAACTAGAACTGGGTCCGGATTGTGCTAGATAGTATACAAACACAGGGGTAGATACGGTCCCTAAACTGAAGGCCCAGTTCTGCAAGGAATTCCATTTGGATGTGAGGGTCCAGCCAAGCAGAGCCAGTAGCAGGATCAGGGCCTATATCACACTTTTGTCTGAAAATTTGTACCCACTATCATTATTACAAGACACACAAGGATGGCTAGATGCGAACGAGATTAGAAAATAACTTTTCTCTTTGTCCTCGTTGTATTTCATTTGTGCATCTGACAGCACTTTATGTACTGTCATTTCCACTGTTCCCCTGTCTAGTCAATCAGTTATTATTATTATATATTATTTATATTGCAAAAGCACCTAAAATGGCCCCAATCAGGTATTAGAGCCCTAAGACACCACACACTGTACTCATAACACAACCAAAAGATGGTCCCTGTCTCACAGAGGTTGCAATCTTGAGCATCAATTTTGCAAAAAATCAACCATGCACTTAATTATAAGTATGTGAGAGATCCTATTGTCTTCGGTGGGACTTCTCACATGAGTAAAATTAAGCAGATGCGTAAATGTTCTCAGGATTGAGGTCTTGGTTTCCCCTTTTTTATGTGGGTCTTTTGTCAGCAACGGGAGAGAGAAAATACACTTAAGAAAATGTGATAGTAAAATCCCCATTAAAATTGGGGCTCAAGAGGACTTAGGAACAAGTGTAACAGATGAAATTACTTTTAATTCATTTTTAAAAAACGGATTAGATTTCAACTTGATGATGTCAATTCAGTAACAATGATTATAAAATCAGATTTCTGTCAGAAAAATGGTTAGGCATCTGTGCATCACTATGTAATCCAAGAATCTGGAACATTCAAAATGGTGTGATATCTTGGTCCTACGCCATTTACCATTTTTTTCATTGACTTGGAATGAAACTATCACTGATAAAGTTTGCAGATGACATGAACATTGGGGGCAGAGGGTGATAAACAATGAAGAGGACAAATCACATAGAGCGAGCAGTCTGGATCTCTTCATATGTTGGGCACAAGCAACCAATATGCATTTTTTGGCTAAGTTTGAACGTATGCATCTAGGAACAAATAATGTAAGCCATACTTACTGGATGAGAGACTCTGTCCTGGGAAGCAGTGAGACAAATATTTGGGAGTCATGGTGGATGATCAGCTGAACATGAACTCCCAGTGCAATACTGTGACCAAAAGGCTAATGCAATGCTTAGACACATAAAGAGAGGAATCTCAAGGAGGAGGAGAGGTTATTTTATGTCTGTATTTGGCACTATGCAGCTGCTACTGAAATACTGTGTCCAATTCTGGTGTGCACAACTCAGAACGGTAAATTGGAGAGGATTCAAAGAAGAGCCACATAAATGATTAAAAGATTAGGAAACATGCCTTATAGTGATACACTTAAGGACCTCAATCTGTTTATCTTAACAAAGAAACAGTTGAGGGGTGACTTGATCACAGTCTATAAGTACTTATATGGGGAACAAATATTTGATAACGGGCTCTTCAACATAGAAGACAAAAGTAAAACACAATCCAGCAGCTGGAAATTGAAGCTAGACACGTTCAGACTGGAAAGAGGCATAATTTTTTAACTGTGAGGCTAATTACCATTGGAACAGTTTGCCAAAGGTTGTGGAGGATTCTCCATCACTGGCAATTTTGACATCAAGATTGGAAGTTTTTCTAAAAGCTAGGTTCTATTATTTTGGGGAAGTTCTAAGGCCTGTGTTATACAAGAGGTCAGACTAGATGATCACAATGGTCCCTTCTAACCTTGGAATCTATGAATCCATGAAAACATAAGTGCACATTTTTCAGAATTTACTACACGGTGATATCTATTTTAAACGGACATTGTCAACTTGAAAATCTAGTTAACTTCAGAAGTGGTGTGTGTAGCAAGTATGTTTTACTATTCATTAACCGCAAGTTGAACTTCAATTGTCTTCATGTGGGAGTATAAGAAGTTGATTTGGAAGTGTGTGGAATCATCATAATAAATTGATCCCAAAGATGTTGGGGTAAATTTACAAGTGCTATGCAAAATGGCTTTATGGGTTCATATCCCTGTGAAGCAGTTTTAGTATACCTTTAGGTATATTTGGAGATATACTGCAAGTATACTAAATACTTTAGAACACTTATAAGGGTGAAATTTCAGGTTAAAAATAGCTAGAACTATGCTAGGATGTCAGATTGTATCTGTGATTCATTTACCTTGTATGTCCTCTGATTAAGGTTATTGTCTAATTTGAGCTTCTTGCCCCAGGCTTCAAATGATTGAAATAATATATCTCCATTCCTTATTCACCTCACAACCATAGTTTCTTCAGTCCAAGTTTACAAAGGGTTGAGTTGTTCCAAGCTGCCAGATATCAGACATTTCTTGTTTGCTTGCTACATCATCATATAACAAAGAATCAGCTGTGGCTGGGCTGGTGGCAAAACCACATGGAAATTATGTTCATGCTGAAAAGCAAGCCCTTGCGGATGTCTGACAGATCACCAAATTACCAGTGTCCATAATTAGCAATATTTCTATTAACAAAACACTAGGATAGAGAGATTATAACCATAATTGTAGTTATATTTCATATACAAGCCAAATGTAGGTCACACCTACACTGTGGAGAAAAGTGTATCTTACAGCTGTCCTGTAGTGTAGGTCAAATTACTAATCAGGAATGTAAAGAAGTGTGTGTACTCCCTAAAGGTAACTGTCTAATGAGGAGAAAAATAACAGAGATGATAAAGATAGCGCTTATGATGTTGAAGAATTAGTCAGAAATAAATAGGGCAGATACTTGCAGTGTCATAGTTCTGATATCAGGAGCGTCTGAGAACATTTACAGGAAGGGAATTCTTCTTTTCTTCTGTCATCTCTTCCCTCTACTGACCATTTATTCTGAAACAAAATATATGTAGTCATGCAAAATCCATGCTATGAGGTATTTAAAATTATTATTTATTTTTTTACAAATAGTTTTATGATATCCTCAAAATGCCTTATAGAACTGAAAAAACTAATATGAAGGGATCACTTCACTTTGCACAGCATTTTGCTTTTCCTACAACTTCTTGGGAGACTCCTGGAGACTTAATGCAGATGTTATTGCTTCTGGTTGCCATTTATATTCATAGTATCATAGAATCATAAAAATGTAGGGCTGGAAGGGTCTTTGAGATGTCATCAAATTCAGTCCCCTGCTCTCTGGCAGGACCAAGTAAACCTAGTCCATCCTTGATGGGTGTTTGTCAAACTTGTTTTTAAAACCTTCCAAAGATGGGGACTCCACGACCTCCCTTGGAAACCTATTCCAGAGCTTAACTACCCTGATAGTTAGAAAGTTTTTCCTAACATCTAACCTAAATCTCCCTTTACTTCTTGTCCTACCTTCAGTGGACATGGAGAACAATTGATCACCGTCCTCTTTATAACAGCCCTGAAGATATTGGGAGATGTTATCAGGTTGCCCCTCAGTCTTCTTTTCTCAAGATTAAATATGTCCAGTTTTTTTCAACATTTCCTCATAGCTGAGGTTTTCTAAACCTTTTATAATTTTTGTTGCTCTCCTCTGGGCTCTTTCCAATTTGGCCACATCTTTCCTAAATTGTGGTGCCCAGAACTGGGCACAGTACTGCAGCAGAGGCCTCACCAGTGCCACATAGAGCAGGACAATTATCTTCTGTGTCTTACATACAACACTCCTGTTAATATACTCCGGAATCATATTAGCCTTTTTTGCAGCTGCATCACATTGAGGACTCATATTGTTTGTGGTTCACTATAACCCCCAAATCCTTTTCAGCAGTACTACCACCTAGACAGTTATTCCCCATTTTGTAGTTGTACATGTGATTTTTCCTTCCTCAGTGATGTAATTTGCACTTGTTTTTATTAAATTTCTTCTTGTTGAATTCAGACTCATTCTCCAATTTGTCAAGATCATTTTGAATGCTTGCAACCCCTCCCAGCTTGGTATCATCTTCAGATTTTATAAGCAAACACTCTACTCCATTATCCAAGTCATTAATGAAAATATTGACTAGTACCAGTCTGGCCAGGGCTGAAGTCACCGAGGTCTTTTGTGACTTCCGTGACCTCCATGATAATACTATAGCCTTACTTATAACCCTATTATCCTGCAGGAGCCTACAAATTAATTATTTGATTCATTGTTTAATAATTTGCTCATATGAAAACAGTACAGCCTGGTTACTCTATGCTGGCATGACAGAATATGAACAATCATATGTCAGATGATACTGTCCAAGAAAAGATCTCTGGATTTTGCAGCAATTTTTTTGAACTGAAGAGCTGCAACTAAAGCTGAATGCCATCTAGGATTTATATTGTTAAATACTAGGTAGCTCTGAAATTATGTGAACTAGGGTAAAAGGGCCTGATTTTCCACTCTTTTCCACTGGTTTTACATTAGTGTATCTCCATTGAGTTCAGTGGAGTTCCAAGTGCATAAAATCAGAATAAAGGAGTGGAGAATCAGGGCCGTAGTGTTATGTATTGTGGTTGCATTTGATAGATAGCCCTCTTCTATTTGGGGTCAAATTCAGACAAAAAGTGAATGGGTACGATTCCACTGAAATCAACAGAGATGCACGCATTTGCATCAGTTGTCAGTTTGGCCTCTTGTAGATCCATGATAATGGGCTTTCCCTGCCAACAGCAGCTGCTGAAACCTTCCGCTTAAAAGGAGAACCCCACAGATTAGTGGGGACTGTGCTCAGGAGATAATAATGCCTCTGAATATTAATATATCAGTGATTCTCTGCATCACTGGTGGGAAGATGGTGTACCCATGTCTTTCTCCCTCCACCCGTCACCTCCCTCTGTAGGGTCAGTGTTATGGACATGGTTCATTCACCTTCCATGTGAGCAAATAGACATCCATGTGAGGAATCTATTCTTGGCCACATACCCAAAGAGCACATTTTAGCGCTTAGATTGTAAACTTTTTGGGGAAGGCACCTTGTCTTTTATTTGTATGGCCAGTGCCATGCACTCCTATAGTTCTGCAGAAATTATTAATATTACTAATCATTGCATTGTTATGTACTAACACAGCTAAAATGAAGTGGTGCTGCAGCATATGTGGCAAAGCCAATGTATTGTAATGGAGATTTCAGCAAATACAGCCCAGCAACTCATTCAAACAACCTCTAGGCGGGTATGTGTTAAAATTCCTCACTTCAGAACACTACCCACGTAATTACAGATCTATACCAAAGCCTGATTAATCAGATATTCTTCACCCATGATTGCAAGACAACATCTTTTAGACAGAAAAGCATAACAAATACATGAGGGGTGAAATCAACTCTGTCTGCACAAATACTGAATAATCATGCTCTATGTGGTGGAGGCTAGGGGGGTTGGAGAGGTGGCAAAGAGCTGCTGAAGCCCAGCAAATTGCATGGGATTTTGGGGCCACACGACCACCACTCAACCCCTCTTGGCTTTCCATGATAGTCTCACATAGGTTTAGCATGGGGACCCAAGCAGTGACGTGTAGGAGATGCACAACTCTGAGAAGGAAAATAAAGGAAGAAATAGTCAATATGTCTTGGATGTAGAAATGCACCACTATCTACATCATGAACAAACCTCAGCCATGATAAATATGCCCCACACCTATCACTGATTGTGAGCTTCGTGGTCCGCAGGGCAAAGAAAATCCTATAGGTATGAAATGTTTGCCCATGAATAGAAAAGCAATGGTGCCCCCTTGTGTAAAAATGACATTTAGCAGCTGCCCAGACAGTCCACCAGCCCCCATGGAATTAAATACTAAATCCAAGAGTACCTCTGATCACAAAATAATACACTTAATGGTTGTGAGAAAGCCTAAAAGCACTGACAGTGCAGTCATGTTCAGTGATTACAACTGTGTACAACTCCTTTTCCTCTCCTGAGTTGGGCAATTTGTCACTGAACTGTTACTGGTGAAGCTGCGACACCACTCAACTGTACAACCAATTAAAATGTTTTGCTATTCAGGCCTTGGATCTTTGGTCTCACTCACATTCTTCTTATAGAAACATTGGGGTGAAATCCAGGCTCCATTGAAGTCGCCACAAAATTTCCCAGTAACTTCAGTAGGCCCAGGATTTCACCTTTGGATTTTTTTGGCCATGTTTGTGATATTCTTTAAAATGCCATATGGCCAGTTGGATTTATATATATATGTATTTTTGACATTCACAGCTGGTATTTTTAACAGTTTCTGCCGTGATGCTCCTGCCTCTTTATCTTCTACTGTATTGAAAAGCATGAAGCTTTCAACAGCAATGAAGTGTGTACAGGGAAGCCAATGCTCTCTTCACTTAAATATTAAAGGGACCCTGAATCTTGACGGTAGGTCAGCAGATTTGTTACTAAACCATTTTCGGGTTGTTTTGCTGTTTGTTTATGATCCTTCAGCCAGATTTTGTTCCATATTGCAGTGTTCATATCTAAGCTGAGTTGAATTAACTATATCAGTAAGATTTTATGGAACAGCATATTTACTGCTTTACTAAAATCCAAAGGTGAAATCCTGGCCCTATGGAAGTCAATGGGAATTTTGCCATTGACTTCAGTGGAACAAGGATTGCACTCCAAGTATATTACAATTAATGCTTTCCCTTCTTCCACTAAAGCAGGGATAGGCAACCTTTGGCACACGGCCCATCAGGGAAATCTGCTGGCGGGCCGGGATGGTTTGTTTACCTGCAGCATCCTCAGGTTCGGCTGATGGCAGCTCCCAGTGGCTGTGGTTCACTGCTCCAGGCCAATGGGGTCTGTGGAAAGCGGTGGCCAGTACATCCATCGGCCCACGCCGCTTCCTGCAGCCGCCATTGGCCTGCAGCTATACTATTAGGGCCTAAAGTTGTAATTCTGTTTAAAAATAAGAGTAATCAAGCTTTTTGGCATGAGCTATTATTTGTAAGCTCTTGCTGTTCATGTGGACAATTCTCTGACCTTCTAGATGTTTCATTATTTTTTTCTCTCATGACTTGCTCCTTTATTTCCCCCTGGATAAGGATGCATTCCAACCGGAACTTTGGCCCAAGCCCTCTGAGTTTTGGAGTGGTGTGCATTCAGATCCAGATATGGACCCTGACCGTACAAAGACTTATTCACATGCTTAACTTTGCAAACTATGAGTAGCCTGATTAAAGTCAAGTGTGTAAATTTAAGCACCTCTGTCACTTTCCAGAGTCAAGACCTTGGATTCGAATTCTGTGCCCTGGGTCATTTGTGCTAGGGATGGGAGTTAAACTTATGGGATAGTAATTGCCAGGATCACTCTTCTTTACTTTTTTTGTAGTAAATTTACTTTCTCCAGGCCTCCAAGACAATACTGCCCTATTTTTATGACTATTAAAATAATTGTCAATGAGGTATTAATTTGCTAATTCTCTTAATATTTCAGGCTGTATATTGTCAAGTCTGGCAGATTCATATATGTTATTTTTTTTTAGTATTCCCTAACCTATTCTTTATCACTAGCTATTCTGATAAGTTTTTCCTCAGTTCCTAGTTGCTGAGATGTCTTTTCTTTATTTTTCTTAGTGAGGCAGGTATCAAAAAGGAATTCAGTATCATAGCTATTTTTGAGGTATCGTTAATCTAATTCCCCTCCTCTTTTATTAATGTATTTATTTAGGTACTACTCCTGAAAAATTTTGTGATTAACTTAAAGTTAATGGGACTACTCATGTGCTTAAGGTTAAGCATGTGCATAAGTATTTGCAGGATCAGTGCTTTAATCCCTAGCAATTGTTATACCTTATGAAAATAAGGACATATAGACGTATGACCTTATTTTGACATTCAGATAAATCTCTGAATCTTGCACATAGAAGGAAACCCTATGAATGCACTGCAAGTTTTGTAGTTTAGTTTTTGTTTTGTTAAGATGTTGAAGCATCAGCCTTTTAAAACATATTTAAAAATTAATTTCAGAAAATATTCGTGGTCTGGAAATCTGTTCTCTGTCAGTGGACATGCAGCAGTCTCAGTGTGTGAATGTGAGATTTTCTAGAAAAACGAGCAACAAGCTTCTTGGAAGGAAGGTACGCTCCCTCTTTTGGATTTGCTTAGCATAAAAATATTGTGAGCCTTTGGAGGAAAAAAACCAAGAATACATTTAATGCCTCTCTTTTCTTCATCCCACCACTGACTTTGCCAAACTGTGTACATGTTGATTATACTTCTATGATGTTACCTTAAAAACTGCTGATTGGAGAATATGACTCAAATTGCAACACTTTTTTATAACATATAGACTCCCTTATTTACCACCTCTAATAATTGCTTCATTTATCATTTTGCAAGAGGTAGTGCGCTTTACAGAGTCTAGTTTTCAAACCAGCCTCAACATGAGCTTTCATTTTGTGCCGGTGTGTGCCATTTTGAACCTGTAATTGCTTATGGAACACGTCACTTAGACATCTAAGTATGTGTGTATTAGTTACTTACCTTAGATGGTCAGGTGGTATTAATTTCAACTGCAAAATAAATTGCAGGGCCAGACTGAATCCAGAATTAGTATCTTTGAAAAATCTGACCTACTATGTGGAAAATAAGATGATTTTTTTAATTTAATGACTGATAGCTTATAGCTTTTTATTAATATCACAAACATGTTATTTCTTGTGCTTGTGTATATGTTGTGAAAGGACCATAAAGCCTCATGATAAGTGAAATGAGGGCTCTTTCATCAAAATAGTGTTTTGCCTCTATCACTCTAATATTATCCTGTGATCAAACATGCCTTAGTGCAGCATTCAGTTGGCCATGAACTACCTATAACATTGAAATTGAGGTAAATTTTCTGTGCACTTCCCAACGTCTTTTCTTGGCTTACATCCAGTAAATAGAACTGGAGACCTCAATTGATCCTTACTTCCCTCAATTCCATGCCACAGACTGAAAATGAATAACTCCTGGATGAAATTAATGTAATTATTGTAATTTTTTACCTCTAATACACATGTAAGAGAGTCTGAAATCTGACAAACCACTGATAACCTTTTAGAGACCTCTGATGGAAAGGTCAGATTTCACACTACAATTTGTTCTGCCAGCAACGACTTTACCAGATCTATGTCTCCAGTGTCAAAATCTAGCTCAGTTTGGATCAGAAATTATGAAACTCTTGGAAATCCCTTCTGAAAATAATGTCAGTGTTTTTTTTTTAACATTATTCTCAGTCATATGATCTTTAAGAACATATAGTGTTGTTGTAAACAGAAGTCAGTTTGAACAAAAGTAACTCATTGCTTAGACCTGTGATATTGTGTATCTTATGTGTTCTGGAAGTTATGGAAAAACTTGATTTTAAATGCATGTTTTAAACAGGTGCATGTGCAGTTTAATTGCTTTGAAGTCAATGTAGCACAACACATCTATGTGACCATGAAAACAATACCAAATTATTGTGAAGTCAAGTTGAGTCAGGAGTACAATGTTGAAGGTAGGAAATGATCTTTAAAGTGATGTTTCAGAAAAATAACAATGACTAAGGCCAGATCTTCTGCTGGCATAAGTCTTCCTAGTCTCAACAGAGTCAGTGTGCCTGGGATGATTTACACCAGCTGAGGATCCATTCAGCCATATATTTTGATGATTTTGTTAGGTGTACGCAAAATGGAGTCTCAAGGTTCACACACAAAAGTGTGTTTGCAAAATTGCAACCACACATGTATCTGCAAGAACTGCAGTTGTGCTAGTTAAATTGTCTTTGCATGTGCAGTAGAGTTACCCTATTTCATGTTCAGTGCTGAGGGGGCTGTTACACAACTGCTCTGCACCTTGACCTGGGGTTCTGGTACCTTTTGAAAGTTTGGCTCAAAGAGTAATTTTTTACATTAGATGTAAACAGTTTATTAAAAAATATAGTCAAAGATTAGAATAAGCCCTTTTGGGAGCTTGTTCGTAGAAATTCAGAAGAAATGCACAGGGCTTTCTAGGGAAGATTTTTGTTTTCAATTAATGTTTTGATCTACTACTTCTTTCTGTATACACAGGTATGATAGTAATAGTTCCAAACTATTTAAAGCACAGTGCATGCTACTTGTCTATAAAACTGGTCAGATGACATTTCACAGATTTTATTATATCCTGTTATGTGTTGCCATAAATTAGGGCTGTCAATTAATCACAGTTAACTCATGCGATTAACTCAAAAAATTAATCACTATTAAAAATACTAATCACGATTAATCACAGTTTTAATTGCACTCTTAAACAAAAGAATACCAATTGAAATGTATTAACTATTTTGGATGTTTTTCTACATTTTCAGATATATGGATTTAAATTACAACACAGAATACAAAATATTTGTGGATGTTTTCTACATTTTCAAATATATTGATTTCAGTTACAACACAGAATACAAAGTGTACAGTGCTCACTTTATATTATTTTTATTACAAATAGTTGCACTGTAAAAATGATAAACAAAAGAAATAGTATTTTTCAATTCAAGTAGAAGTACCTCATACAAGTACCATAATGCAATCTCTTTATCGTGAACATGCAATTTAAAAATCTAGATTTTTTTGGTTACATAACTGCACTCAAAAACAAAACAATGTAAAACTTTAGAGCCTACAAGTCCACTCAGTCCTATTTCTTATTCAGCCAATCACTAAGACAAACAAGTTTGTTTACATTTACGGGAGATAATGCTGCGGCTTCTTATTTACAATGTCACCTGAAAGTGAGAACAGGTGTTCACATGGCACTTTTATATCCAGGATTGCAACGTATTTATGTGTCAGATATGCTACACATTTGTATGTCCCTTCATGCCTCAGCTACCATTCCAGAGGATGGGCTTCCATGCTGATGACATGTGTTAAAAAAAATGTGTTAATTAAAATTTGACTGAACACCTTGGGGGAGAATAGTATGTCTCCTACTCTGTGTTTTACCAGCATTCTGCCATGTATTTCATATTATAGCAGTCTCGGATGATGATCCTGCACATGTTGTTCGTTTTAAGAACACTTTCACTGCAGATTTGACAAAATGCAAAGAAGGTACCAATGTGAGATCTCTAAAGATAGCTACAGCACTTGCATGAATTGAAAAATACTATTTCTTTTGATTTTTACAACACAAATATTTGTAATAAATATAAAGTGAGCACTGTACACTTTGTATTCTGTGTTGTAATTGAAATAAAAAATGTTTAAATAAATGGTATTCTATTATGGTTTATCAGTGCTATTAATCGCAATTATTTTTTTTAATCGCTTGACAGCTCTACCGTATATATAAAACCTTGGGATGTTTAGCAAACATTTCAGTTTCATGTTACATTACCTCACTTTTTATTGCATGAGAAATAATGTGAACATAAATGAAAAACAGGTTATTAGAAAGCCCTATTTGATACCACATTACATGGAAGAAGGAACAAAAATATACACTAGAAAATTGCTCCTGGCATTGTATGGGAAAAAGAAAACAAAAGGCTTCTCCAGTATTGATTTAGCCAAAAATGCTAAGTCTAGGAAGCAACCTTGGAGATGTATAGAGCTAGCTAAGTGCATGTTTAAATCAATCCTTAAGACTCCAATTTCTGACCACATATTATCTGCCAGGGTCTAAACTGACCTTTATGTCAGGCAAACTACCTAGGAAATAAATAATGTATTTCTTATAACAATAAACCTAAGAGGAAATCAGCATGACAAATGTTCACAAACATTTACGTCAGATAAATTATGTTGGGAAATTATTGGTGTTTCTTTTAAGGGAAGAATGGCTTACATTAATTGCCGCTAACAATGGATAAAAAAATGTGGTGTAATAGCCCAGATGGCAAATTTGTTTAAGGTTCTCATGAACATCTGTAGTGAGAAAAGGCCAACACTGGCGAGATAATACTAGTGTGAAGTAATCAGTGCGTGAGAAGGAAGGAAGCACTTTCTGTGTGCCATTGTCTTCTATGACTTTGTACTGGACATACACGTTCTGTCTTCAAAAACAAACAAACCAACAAACAGAACAAGGGGATGAGCCTCAAGTGCATTAGAGCAATTTCCTTTTAGGAGGTGCTCAGAACTATGGTGATAAAAGCCATAAAATACCCAGATAGAGAGGCTTCTTGTAGGTATATAGTTATCTCAGCACTGCTGAAAACTTTTGTTCTATATTTTGCAGATTGCAGGAACAATGATGTGAGAAAACATATTCCAGTCTGTTTTGGTGAGCTGAGCATCACCGGACATGCATCACATTGTCATTGTGCTTGTACAGTTGCATACAGTCAAGCAATGCAAGATGGATAAATATTTTACTGCTGCCAAGTATTCCAATGGACCATTCCCTGTTATATTTCTATACTTGTAAATCTATAATAGCTTCTGCATTTCCAACTGTTATCAACAAAAATTATAGAACTGGTAGAGTATGGGGTATTCTGCCAAATGTAAGGGGTTGGGTATATTGACTTGGAAACAGTAGATAGATAAAAAAGTGGGGTTAACACTTTGTTTAATATTAAATCTTACACACTCTGTCATTCTCACACACACAGGTTTGGCCTCCAGGTATACACTCAGGGACCTCTGCTGCAGCCTTTAATTAGCATGGGAGTATTCCTACTGACATCAGTTACATTAATAGTGACTATTGCTGTAGTATGCCAATTTAAAAAAAATCGTGCTGAATATTTTTCTACCAGTTATTGTTACAAGTAACACTTAGGATGGTTATAACTGGAAGAGATTAGGCAAAAACCCAGCATTTTCTGTGATTTTTCAGTTTGAACATTTGACAGAACTTTATATACAGCTAGGTTCACAATTTCCTCTATATTGTCAATCAGTCAATTTTTCCTGTTGTTGGTGTGGATCTTAAATTGTTCTATACTTTCAGTGTGGTTAATGCATGTTTATAAAATAATTATTTCCCACATGGCATAACCCTGTGTCAAGTGTTATATGATCATGTAAACAAAGAACTTACCATATGATGCATTACCAACAAAAAGAGGGGCAAAAGTTTAGCATATGCTTGCTCCTTAAAGGGCAATGGAAAGTTAGTCATGTGTGCACAGTGAATAAAGTTGAATGAAAATCACATGTGCCAACAATGCCCATTTGCTTCAAAGTGTAACTTTATAGAGAGAGAGCTTAAAGGGGCAGTGTCAAAGCTGATAGGCTTAAAAAACAACCTTATTGAGGGTAGACCTGTTTTTAAATTTGTATCCTTTGGAGTGTGTCTATTCATTTCCACCTCCGTAGCCCTCAACCACCCACCACCAAAAACTGCATGTCTCTGAGGGGAACATAAAACTATGGTCAGCTGTGGTGGACGGTGTAGAGTTTATCAATGCTATTCTTCAAATGAATGAATGGACACAAATGATTGGAAGACAAAAGCTACAACTTTATGCTGAACAATGTAACACAATGAATAATGAAAAGCAG
Organism: Mauremys reevesii; assembly: GCF_016161935.1. NCBI lineage: Eukaryota > Metazoa > Chordata > Testudines > Geoemydidae > Mauremys > Mauremys reevesii. Next base: position 322,840,733 of record NC_052623.1, read on the forward strand.
CAGGCAGATGTCCTTGTTAAATTCCAATATAACTGATTCCTGATGTAACCAGCAAAGTCCCTATGCCTCGACTATAGTTAAGTGAAATTTGGAATGTCTGTCCATCCAGAAAGCCTGACATTTCAATATTTGTTTTTGTCCTTGTGACAAAAAGTAGAAATTTTGAAATTTTTTGCAGAAGAGAAATTCTGAAAAATTGTGATCTGTATCAAATTGTGAAAGTATTAAAACTGTTTCATTTTGATATTTTTGATTAACAGAAAACATTTTTGACATTCCCCAAGTTGAAATGTTTTGTTTATGGCAGTTGTTGTTTGGGAGCCTGATACCCCATTCTTTCCTATGGGCTAGGCTCCCTGGCCATCCCTCCCATGATGCACTTAGAGTCATGTGACTCATCTGGTGTACCAGGCAGCTCAGTCAGAGGGAAATCTGCATTGTATTATGGGAGATGAAATCCTTTGGGGGAGCCCAGCTCATAAGCGATATGGTGATCAGAAATATAAGTCTCATAAGGCAGTGTGCTGATAGGGAAACGTAGTTCAATGTTTTGTTGAACTGATTTGAAACTAAATGTTTCAGATCAGTTCAACAAAACAAAATATTCTGATTTGGGTCAAACTGACCCAAATCAAAATATTTCATTTATATTTTCTTGACAATTTTTTTAATTAAAATTTTCTCATGGGAAAATTTGGATTTTGAAAACTGCATTTTTCTGTTGCCTAATTTTTCTGATGGAAAATTCCCAACCTGCTCTAGTGCCAACCACAGGCTTCAAAGGTTCTACAGAGGACTCTAATCCCTATTTCAGTTGATTGATTGGTTCCTTAGATGATAGTACAGTCTGTAACACATTCTAGTGCCAGAACTGAACCATTGTGCAAAATCATCATCCCACAAGCCATGTAGCAGACTGATGCTGCTACAACAAATATTTATTTTCTCAATGGCATGTGCAGCTTTGACAAAGACCACAAGGAGTATACATAGGAGTTATTCAAAGAAATTTTTAGACTGAATATCAGGAAAAAGTTAATTGTGACGCCACTCTGCTCACTATGCTCCCACTCATATGCTAATATCCACAAATATATATTTAAAAAAAACAGATTTCTGTGCATCCTGGACCATAGTTACAAGGGCAGGGAAGATTCCTAGTTAGACCACCATAGAGGACCCCACCGCTAGACTGAAATTAACCTTCCCAACAGCCAGCTCTCCTGTCCTGTGGAGGTTTGGCAATAAAAGCTGTTGTTCCGAGAGTCAAACATGTTTTTGGCCTAAGAGAAAGCTGCACATCTTTTTAAAAATTAATATTTTCTAGCCACATAATCAGTTTTGGGAGAGACAGGCAGGTGGAACAACACATGACTAGATTCTTCAAGTTCTAGAATTTACAGAATCTTGGCCTGATGACTGTTAATGTCAGTTAAAAAAATTAAACTGGATGGCTCTGAACTTCAATCTCATGAAAATCATTAAATAGCATAAAAGAAGAGGATATTTATGTGGACCTAAATATACATTGAATGAATATGTATCAATATGAGGGGGAATACTCATACAAAAAATCAGTGTTGATTGACAACATAACTAGGAACTGATGTATAATAACTTAATGTGTTTATTTTTTTCCTATCTCAGCTGGGAAGTTGGATTATAATGTGGACAGGGCGAGGAAAACCATATCTGTGAATGTATCAGACTTTCTTCAAGACCAAGACTATTATGTTCGTTTATGTCACAAATGGTTTACCTGTGAAGATGTGGGGTCATTTGCTTTGGTGAGTAAGAATTTATTACAGGCTGGGACTATTTTCTTGTTCAATTTAGTGGGACTACACACATGAGTAATGTTGCTCATATGTATGTATTTGTACGATCTGGCCTAATATTTTATATGTAGTTTCATTGCAAGCCAGCTACTGGATAGAATTAGTGGACTCACCGTCTTCTATTTAATTTCAGATAAAAGGGAAGGAGTCTTTGAAGTCAACTTCCTTGCAATATTCCCAGTTACTGCCTTGTCTCTGCATTGAGGTAAAATATTCTGATAACCTTCAGCATCTATCCGAGCCTTAAATAAAGGAGATCACCAAAAGTGCATTATTCCTGACAATCTCTTTATAACAAATTCTGTAGTATAAATGGCCAGATTCTGAGCCATGCTTAGCAAATCAGTGAGAGTTGTGGTGCTTAGCAACCGTGGCTATTGGAGTCTATGTCCCTGATCCTGCAGACACTTATATTTATAGATTCCAAGGCCAGAAAGGACTACTGAGATCATCTCATCTGACCTCCTGTATAACACAGGCCATAGAACTTTCCCCAAATAACTCCTATAGCAGATATTTTAGAAGAAATATCCGATCTTGATTTAATAATGGCAAGTGCTGAAGAATCCGTCACTACCCTTGGTAAATTGGCCATTGGTTAATTATCCTCATGTTAAAAATGTATGCCTTATTCCCACTCTGCAGTTGTATAGTTTCAGCTTGCACATATGCTTAAATAATGAAGCCAGTGGGACTACTCACATGCATATGTGTTTGCAGGATCAGGATATAAGTGTTCAATTGGTTACCAGTAAAAAGGTCTAGGGTCTATCCTAAACTCACTGAAGTCAATGGCCAAAGACCCATTGACTTTAACGTGAGTAGGTTTGGGGCCCAAAATTTATAAATCAACAGTGTTACATATTAGAAATGATATTGTGTCATTTCAGGAATTTAAAAATGTTTGCTACTAATAAAACTTAAATTGGAATGTCAAGTAAATTAAATGAAAATCAAACAGAGACATTAGATTATGGAAAATATGAAAGAAAACCAGAATAATCCAACAGCTGTTGTGACACATCTCTGTGGCTGGGTTGTTTGGATGTGTTCTGACTTTGAATATGTGGGTTGAACTGCCTCAACAATAGCAGATTTGAGAATATAATTGACTAGCTAATGGCAATTCTTTGGGTTGCAGGGTTGGTCGGCAGTCCCAGATGCAAGGAGGACACAACTTTGCCCTTTTAAAAATGGCAAGTAGATTGTAATTACTGCATGGCTGAGTATTTATTAGTCAGTTCCTGACATGTACCATCTCCTTAAATGTTCTTGTATCTAAAATGACACTGCGTGGATTGCTGCATTTTAGGAAGTGACAGTTTTTATTTGTAACACAGAAAATAATTCTTAAAATGAGGTATTACTATGTATATTTTTCATCAGATTTTTTCTAATAGGCCAAATTCTACTCTCAGTTTACACCAACATAAATGCTAGGTAACTCTATTGATATCAAATGGTGTAAATGGGAGCAGAATTTGGCCCTATTAGTATAATTTTTGTTTCTTAATTCAAGCACGAGGAGACCAGAATGAAACAACAGCTTGGAGCTCAGCTTTGGGAAGGGTTCATGAAGAAAGTGGACTTTAAGGAAGTACACCTCTACCCCGATAAAACGCTGTCCTCGGGAGCCAAAAAATCTTACCGTGTTATAGGTGAAACCGCATTATATCAAACTTGCTTTGATCTGCCGGATTGTGCATCCCCACCCCCCGGAGCACTGATATTTGAATCCGTGTTGTATCGGGTCACGTTATACTGGGGTAGAGGTGTATTTGAAGGCAGGGGTCTGGCAGATAAGAAGGAGGAGGCTGTTGCAAATGTAAAGGGTGGATAAAGGAAGGGGAAGAACTGAGTGTGGGAGTGGTTAATAGGGAGGATCAGAGGAAACCTGAGTGGGAGTAGGAGATGACATGAAGGAAAATGTGTAGAGGTTTAAAGGTTAGACTATGGTGCATAAAAAAAATAGGAAGCTGATAATAAATGTAAGATTATTTGCAGACTATAAGCCTGATTGCAAACCTCTTCCTTGAGTGAGCAGTTACTTGCACAGGTAGTTCCATTGAAGTCACAATCTGGCTTGGGGGAGTGGTAACAACTGAAAATGAAATAGGTTTTCAGTGTTTTGTGTGGTGAAGGGTTGCTGTCCTGCAGGAAAATTCTCATACTTCAACATATGCTTTTATCTCAAACCAGAACAAAAAGTCAGAATACCAAAACTCTTGGCAGAACAAATAGTTCCTAAAGGTTTTGATTAGGAAATATCAAAATGTTTTGTTCTGAGTCGATTCAGCATTAAACTGTGTACACCTCAGCTGCTGCTGCACCTCATGGGAAGTTGTAGTTCGGGTACCTCATGCCCCCATTCTCCCCTATAGACTGGGCTTCTCAACCAAATTACATCTCCCATGATGCTGGGTAGTACTTGTGTTCACCTTTTTGTGAACATTCAAATGACCTAGTTTTACTGGTGCACCTACGAGCAGAAATGTAATTTCCTCTTATTATTAGGTATTAGACAAGTCCGAATTTCCAAATTGCTTGCATGAGTATTTGCAGAATTACAATTTTAAATTTCCATGCTGGAAATTCTTCCACATTCATCCAATCAGAGAACAAAACTAATCACAATTAATTAAGACAGCTCCAGTTTTCAACAGTGAGTATGCAGTACACTGTTTGCAAACCATGAAGTACAACCCCGCCCCCCCAAAACAAAAAAATAAGTTGAATAAATCTGTGAAATTGCAGTCTGCTTGTGATGTTCAGAGAAGAGAAAAAGAAACTAATTATGCAGATCGGTTTCCTTGTGGGAATTATTCACTTAGTTCTAATAATTATTCAGAACCCCAGAACTCCACCTCCTAGTTTGAGTTTATTTGCTCTCTCTCTATAGTGAGTCTAATTTGCCACTATCGTGCCCTCTTGCATAGTCATTTACAGTTACAAAGTCAGTGAAAAATGCTACCATTCTGATTGAGCCAAGGTTGCATGGATGGAAATGATTACCCAAGAAGCTGGGGAATAGAGAATCTGGCCCTTAGGTTTTATTTTAAGTGCTGATGCATGAATCTTTGGTTTCAGTATCATTTAGATTCATTTAATTAATCTCAAATAATGTTTCTACTGTTTGTGCATAGATACAAAGGCACTGTGGGATAGCATTGTATATAATCCAGCCACCCAAACACTAGCCTGGGAACCAGCCTGTCCTGTGCACGTCACTGTTAACCTGTGCAGGTTAACAAAGTCAAATGACCAATGTGTAGATCTACAAAACTCATCAACTACAGCTCCAGAGAAAGTAAGCTTTATATAGTATCTTTAGGACTGTAAGACTAAGGGTGATATCCTTAATCCAATGCATAACATAAGTAGCTAGGATATGGAATAAGATCAGTTGCAAATACTTGTTTTTGTTCTATCCTATCTACACAGGTTCTTATACAGCACTCAGTTTGTTATTGTATAATACCAGCATGAGTTATTCAGAGAACTGAATACACGCTGTTGATAAAATGGTTCGTGGTAGAAATTCTTGTGAACCTAGAATTTTTTGCTAAAAGAACAAGTTTTTTGTTTCCTAAAATAACTGAGACTTGATTTTCATGTACAGTAAAGCCCTTTTACACCACACTGGCAGTGTAATGCCACCTTAGCATTAGCACAATTACATTTGTACCCACTTTAAAGTCCCGTTCCACTCCCAGGCTGGTGCAAAGAACCTTAGTGTAAATAAGAATCAGGCTCATTGCTTTTTGTAGGTATTGAAATTGTGGGTGGCTTCATCCTTTCTGAAAAGTTATTTTCAGAACTAAGAGATAATTTATAACTCAGTAGGTGTTGCCAACTCTTGTGCTTTAACTTCGATTGGTTTCAATACGATTACTCACATGAGTAAGGATCACTCACTTGAATGAGTCTTTGAAGGATGTGGCCCTTGAAAAATAACTGAGGCCCTGATTCAGAAAAAGCATCCTTTTCTGGAAGGACACTTAAGCACATGCTAAACTTTAAGCATGTGTTGAAGTCCTAATTGTGGGACTTCAGCACATGCTTGAAGTTCAACAGATGATTATGTGCTTTCTTGAATGGGGATGGGCTTAAACACAGGCTCCAATTCAGAAGAGGATTTAAACATGTGCGTAAGTGTTTTGCTGAACAGGGATGGCCTGCTGAATCAAGGCCTGAAACAACAAGAGCTGTGTAATCAGTTTGTTATTGACTTAAAGAAAGCAAGTTATTACCAAATCAATTAGGTTTAGATTTAATGGGTCATATTCTCCTGTTGTTTGCACAAATCTCCCATTGACATCATAGGAAGTCCTGTTTAATTATGAGGGTAGAGTATGACCCATAGTATAAAACATATTATAAAAAAATTAACTACATTTCACTTCAAAATTTATTAATTGTTTGTAATGTGTTTTGAAAATGAGACGTGCTAACCACATACTAGGTATTACCAGATCAAATCCTGGTACCTTTATTTAGTGAAAACTCCTATTGAAGGTAGTGATTGGTCCATTATAATTATTAAATTACTTTATGTGATTAACTGATTAACACATTTTTAAAAAAGAAAACATCTTCAGTTCCTTTTCTAATACATCAATTGTACAAGTGGTTTGTTCTTTCTGTTGATACTGGTTTGTAAACCTGACTAATTCTGTGCATTCTCTTTTCAAGCAGGTAAAATATTCCCGCGTAGACACTCATCCAAGACTTTGCATGAAGGTAAATTGCTTTTTTTTGGGTAGATTAACCATTTACACCGTCCCTCCTCATTTTGCAGGTATCAGCTACAAAAGATGCATCACTAATAATCTTTTGGAAGAATACTCTTTACCTTATAACCTCTGAAAAGAAAATAGGATAAGAAATATTAGAATATTATAAATATTTAGAAATATTTAATATCTAATATTAGAAATATTAGACTAGGAGGATGTTGTGTTATGGAAGTCAATAAAAATGTCAGAAATGAAAAATGGCTCATATGGGACCATATTGTGGCATAATTTTTTTTATTTTAATGGGCTTTAAAGCTGATGGCATAACATGGCTAATAGAGACGTGCTTTCATAATATGGCAAATTTGAGAATGAGAAGACGTAGATAAAAAGCAATGTATATTGCCATTCATTTGCTCTGTTTTCCTTGCTGTTAAGGAGAAGGTCTTTAGTACCTATTCCTGCCACCAAAACTGAAATTAAAATTCAGGGCCTGATTCTCCATTGCCTTGTGTAGCCATGGACACCTGGGTAAAGTGGATGTGCAGCTCTGTGCTTCTGTTTGGGTAGTATTTTACACAGACTTTGCACAGATGTAAATCGCTAGGCAAGGTGGAAGTCAGTGGAAAATCAGGCATACAGAATTCAAGACTCATCTCATTCATGCTGGTGAAAATTGGCAGTAACTCCGTGGGAATCAGTGGAGATACACCAATATCAAAGTAATGGAAGTGAGGTCAGAATCAGGCCCTCAAAGCCAGTATTCCAAGCATTCAACTGCAGATGAGAGAAATAGCCCTCGAGATGCTCAAAATACCAAAACTTCAGACTCAGTGTCTCTCTCCAACCCTCATGAGAATTTCATAGGTAAAGCTGAACCAAATTACATTAAATCACATGACTATTTGCCTAGTGTTCACCTGAGTCCACACCCTAGTATGGCTTTGTTGGATTCTATATCCGCACAGGAAAAGTTTCCAGACCTTATAGTGGACCTGGTCTGACTTCTGAGTTTGCAGTGAAATATAAAATGAGGTGCGGTTGGATGTGTTTCCGGTATCATCATGGACATTTACCATATGCAGCATTAATGATAGTCACATGATGATGCAGAAGGCTTGAAAATATAGTATCAAGAACATAAAACAGAATAATAAAACTATCAGCCAATAAAAGAAATATGATTCAAGATAAAAATAAAACAATATTCATTAAGGGGAAGAAATCAGGACAATTACTGTTCCCTAAGAGATAGCAGGGGTTACTGCACAGCTTTAAACTGACAATGCAAAAAAGCAGAATAGAACATTTTATGCCCTCATGCTGCAAGCACTTAAGCATGTGCTTAACTTTATGCACTTGAGTAATGGTAAATTCTTTGAATATTTGTGCTATGCATCCTTCTGTTATTCAGGCAAAATAGCCAATGAAGTAAGTATTTGGCTCATTATTATTATTTTTAAAATGCTTTTAAGCAACTGATTTTTTTGTCAGTGGGACTGCATAGGAATGTAAAGTTAAACACTTGCATAAATGTTTGCAGAATTAGGCCCTTAGTGAGTATCAGAGCTTGGAGCATAACATGGGAGGTAAGCTGTGAATAATTCCCTTGCTGCTTTCTGGAATTCAGTGACTGGCTTTAGCTGGATCTGTAGCCACAAGTTCAAACTGCAAAATTCTGTTCCTCTAACAGCTTTCTTTATTTTCAGTTTACAACCAAGCAAGGCTCTTGGGTTAGATGCCCATTTGCTCATGGAAATTTCCCAGGTAAATAACTTATTTTATTAAATTAAAATGAGAAATTAATAATTATATTGTATTAAATTAACCACTAGACTACAACCTCTCTCATCGAGTAAAGCTTGTAGGTCTTGTGATGTCCTATGAATTGCATCAATAATATTTAACAGTGCAGGTTTTCCATTTGTAAACTCCCACCGTAAATCAAGTATTTGTAAAGATAGATAATAACCTGTTAAAATCAAGATAGCTATTGATATAACAGTTGACGGTATTCAAGCTGATAAAAATGGTTTTATTTTAGCACAGCATGGTATCTACTGCCATAGTCTCTCATACGTCATTCATTATGTGAGTGATTACATTTAAAAATAACAGCCTTTCTCCCCAATTTCAGCTTGGAAAATGAGAATTGCTGCCGGGGCAGAACAGACACAAGTCTCCTTCATGTCACAAACCAAAGCACAATTTTCAGTGCTGGTGTGTAACAAGGCACAGCTGTCTTCATGTGACTCTGTTGGGATACGCCACTCAGTCTCAGCGGTTGGTATGCGTTACTTATCAGAAGTTGCTCTCAATAAGGCAGCTTCCGCATATTTAATTTGAATTTATTGCCATCCATAGCTCTGGACAGAACCAGCAAAAGCCAGGCACACACACTTCGGAACAATATCCATAATTAAAGCATTTAGTCCTAGTTCTGATCTCACCCTGATGTAAGACAGGAGTAACCCCACTGAAATTACACACCAGCGGAAGTGACTTTTGAGTGCTGGACTTTGCAACTTGAATGTTCTTTAAAGTAGTTTTTTGTTGTTGTACTATTTATAAATATGTGCCCTTCATAGGCCCCATTCATTACCACCGGTGCAGGGGTGTTCCAGAGCTATACCTCCCTGTGCCAGCTTGATTTGCTGTGCTGCAGGCGGTTCACACAAGACAGGGACATACAGTGGATCCCACATCTGATCTCCCTTGAGGTTTCTGGTAGGGAGGGCAGCTTTATGCTCTGCTGGGCTTTTCATAGGACCCCTGAGGGAATAGGCTGCCTTGTGGATGCAGCACCACTGTACAGCCTATCCTTGAACTCTCTGGACACTGTTGGCTATGTTTTAGGCTATTTTGTTGGCCAGTCATAGGTCCCCCAGGGAAGGGGAAGTTCTGGTGTCTTGCCCTGTCTGACACCCGTGCAAGCCCTATGTGAATTTGGACATATATCTAGCTAAAGATAATGGATACCATCAGTGATGAGCTGCCAAAATATTAGCAACCAGTTCCCTCCTCCTCACCCCACGAGGGGGTCATGCCCCCCCTGGGGACTCCTGCCCCATCCAACCCCCCATGTTCCTTGACAGCCCCCCCCGGGACCCCTGCCCTATCCACTCCCCTTCCCTGTCCCCTGACTGCCCCCTGCCACCCCATCCAACCACCCCTTCTCTCTGTCCCCTGTCCCTGGAATCCCTACCCCTAACTGCCCTCCACCGCCCCATCCAACCCCTGCTCCTTCCTGACTGCCCCCCCCCCGGGACACTTGCCCCAGTTCAATCCCCCTGTTCCCTGCCCTCTGACCGCTCCGACAATAATCCACCCCCCCAACTCCCCTGCCCTCTATCCAACACCCACTCCCTGCTCCCTTACCGTGCTGCCTGGAGCTGGGGGCCGGGCTGGGCTGGGACTGGGACCGGGACCGGAGCCGCCTGGCTGAGGTCGGGGCCAGACCAGGGGCTGGGCAGGAGCCGCGCTGCCCGACGAGGTCGGGGCCGGACCCGGGGGCCGGGCAGGAGCCGCGCGGCGCTGCCCGATGAGGTCGGGGCCGGACCTGGGGGCCGGGCAGGAGCCGCGCCACGCTGCCTGGCGAGGTCGCGGCTGGACCTGGGAGCCGGGCAGGAGCCGCACTGCCCAGCGAGGTCAGGGCTGGACCCGGGGGCCGGGCAGGAGCCGCACCGCCCAGCGAGGTCAGGGCTGGACCCGGGAGCCGGGCAGGAGCCGCACCGCCCAGCGAGGTCAGGGCTGGACCCGGGAGCCGGGCAGGAGCCGCACCGCCCAGCGAGGTCAGGGCTGGACCCGGGGGCTGGGCAGGAGCCGCGCCGTGCTGCCCAGCGAGGTCACGGCTGGACCCGGGAGCCGGGCAGGAGCCGCACCGCCCAGCGAGGTCAGGGCTGGACCCGGGGGCCAGGCAGGAGCTGTGCCGCTCGGCCCCTGGGTCGGGCCGCGACCTCGCCGGGTGGCGCAGCGCCTGGAGCTCTCCTGCTGCTGGCGCCCCGCCCCCCAGCCTCAGCCCCAGCCCCAGCTCACCTGATGGAAGCCGCTGCTTCCTTCTCAGCCCTCCCAGACTTCCTGCGCGAACAGCTGATTCGCGGGACGCTGGGGAGGGGGGGAGGAGAAGCCGGAGGAGCGTTCAGAAGAGGAGGCGGAGGCGGAGTGAGGTGAACTGGGGCTGGGAGAAGGGCAGGGAGCTGCTGGGGCTTTTGTTAAATCTAAAAGCCCTTTTGGAACTAGTTGTCCCACGCGGGACAACTGGTTCTAAACGGGCTTCTAAATTTTACAACCGGTTCCCGCGAACCAGTGGGAACCGGCTGCAGCTCACCACTGGATACCATGAGCCTTATTTTCTAGAAGAATTAGCAAGCACTGTGGGCCTGATTCTCACTTACTCTAAGGGTACGTCTATACTTACTATCCGGGTCGGCGGCTAGCATTCGACTTCTCGAAGTTCGATATATCGCGTCTAATCTAGACGCGATATATCGAACTCCGAATGCGCTCCCGTCGACTCCGGAACTCCACCACCGCAAACGGCGGTGGCGGAGTCGACGCGGGAGCCGCGGACTTCAATCCCGCGGCGTCTGGACGGGTGAGTACTTCAAACTAAGGTAGTACGAGTTCAGCTACGCTATTCGCGTAGCTGAACTTGCGTACCTTAGTTCGACCCCCCCCCTAGTGTAGACCAGGCCTAAGACACCTTTACAACAGTGTAAAAGAAAGTTAAAATGGACATATATTATGCCCACACCCTACCTAAGGCCCCTTTCTCTGCCAGTTTGGTGTAAAGATGCCTTAGTGTCACTGAGAGTCATGCACTGCATGTTATACAAGTACAGTGAGAAAGAACTGTGGGAATGTCCTCAAGCCAACAATATTTGTATAGAGCTGGTTGTAACTCAGAATTTCTGTTCTGTGCGAAATTCCGACATTTTGAAAAAAGGTTTTGTTCTGGTTTGGAATGAAAATGAGACATTTTGAAATGTCTTGCAGGAAGGAAATTCTGAACAGTTTCAGTTAGAAACAACATTCAGTTGTTCTGAAACAAAACTGAGCAACTGGCTGCCCCTGTCTCCCTGGTCTGCCCCCGACTCCTGGGGATTTCCTGGGCTGCCCCTCACTCCTGAAATGCAGATTCTAGAAGCCATGAGAGCTCCAGCTTGAGCAGAGGACTAGACCTGAGTGTATATCTACACTGCAGCTGGCTCTACCCTGCTAGAGCCAGGGTTCCCAGGACTTCCAAGGTCCCAGCTCCGCAGCAGCTTACCAGAAAACCAGGCAGGTGTTGGCGGCAGTTCATTGAAACCAGAATGTTTCTGCGAAACATTTTGGTTTGAAGAATCGGCATTTTCCAATGGAAAAAAAAGTTTTGTTGGAAAATTCCTGGCTACCTCTACTTGTTAACGTGTTACACTCAGTAACTGTGGCTGCAAGCCATTGTTTATGGTTATGGAAATAATAGCTTGTGGTTAATTCATCTGCAGAATAGGGGAAAATGCATGTGGTCTTGTGACAGGCACTCCATGTAGTTTGCTCATATTCCCACCAGACTAGAGCACTCAGTGAGTGTTTCTAAACCTGCTCCATATGGAATGTCTAGTTTCACATTAGTATCTGGCTATATTCAAATAGGAAAATATTCTTTTTATCAGTGAATTTTCTGTTATCTAAAGTCTATTATTTTATTATTTCATTACGAAGGCACCTATCTTGGTAGCTAAGCATTGATCCCAGATGCATTTGGCCATATATGTATTCATTTCTGCGTTGCTATGGGGAAGCTGGTAGTGATCCCTATATTTACATTTCCATTGTAAAGGATTCTTACAACCATTTTTGAGAAGCTCTCATCACCTTCCTTTCTAGCAGGCCTTTGTTATTCTGCAGGGAGAATGCCCTTGGCTAGCAAAGTGCCTCTTCCTGTCCCATGGCATTCTGATCAGCTTTTGCTGAGATTAAAAATGGCCATTTCTCCTCTCTCCATTACATTCCTCAGGAAGGTTTTGGCAGCATATCAAAATAATAATTATACACAAACATTCTATGGCTGGCCTCATGTTGCTGCCAGCAAAGCATCAGCAGCAGACACTGTCCTGGGAGCTCATAGAGCAGATGTTTTGGCTGGGGGAGAGGAGAGAGCTGGTCTAGTCTGGGCACCCTCTCTGGGGGCACCACATGGGACAGGAATCAGGCTGGACTTCCCTGGGACCCAGAGGCCCATCTTTGCCCCTCTGGCAACCCACATAGGGCTTGAGCTCCTCCAACTCCTCAGGAGGATGGAGGAGAGAGAAGAAGAGAGTGAGACTAGGTTCCCTCAACTGGGCCCTGAACCAAGTATCTGGGCCCAGTGGCCCATCTCACCTCTGGAGCACCACATGGGATGAAACTCTCCCAACTCCCAAGGGTGTGTGTGCGTGTGTAAAGGGAACTGGCCCAAGTTCCTCCCTTCCCCCCTAACCAACCACATAACTCAGCAATCTATTCCCTCCCTTTTGTCCCCAATCACTGCAATTAATCCTGTAGCTTGAATGGTAGCAGTGCTGACTGTTCAGTGTTCTATGAGGATGTGAAAAATGTAATTTTAGGATTTCCTAAAGGATAAGGCAAGGTAAAAACAAATTCTATTTCAAAATTGTGGGTTAAAAGAATATTATTTAGATTGCACTTGTCAAGTCAAGCACTTGAAAGTTGGGAAATACCCGATTGGCAGTTGCGTTTAACTTTAATTTGTCCCCCTTGTGTGTAAGCATTTTATGACAGTCTGTAATTAAATGCTGATGTACTGTTTTTTCGACATGATCCCTGACATGATCCCTGACTCATTCAGTGCCTGGGTGTGGGCAAACATAAAGCTGGCTTTTCCTAATTTTCTGGTGTTTGATTTGCAACCTAAACAGCATTTTTTAATGTATTTTTGTTGCTGTTTCTAATATAGCTACATATGTATTTGAGCTAAACAGAATAGCGGTAAAGGGAAAACAGAAGTCTGGGATTCGTAAAGCAGAAGAATAAATAAGCACTACATACAGGAGACCACTTGACTTCAATGGAATTTTTGCCTGAATAAGGACAGCAAGATTCAGACTTACTGGTTTTAATGGCTTCCAGAGTTTAGATGACTGAAAATTCACGGTTAAGAGGAATGATTAAGTAGGATTGGATCCGAGCCAGATATTATTGTGAAACTGGACATATCACACAGAGTGCCAGTCTGTTCAGAAATGTCCATTGTTTCCATAGTCCTGTGGTACAGATTGATCTGTTCTCTTTAGTGACGATACAATGGGAACTCACGTAGATTCCACATGGTTCCCACCCCAAGACCATGAGCAATTTCCACCAGGATCGCATGATGACTTAACACTGAGCCATTGTTCCCATAAACAATTGTTCATAGCCTCAATATTAATGTCTTCACATTAGTGTTGGGTTAAGGCCACATTTACCTAACTTATCCCTATCTTCGACAGGAGTTTTGCTGAGGAAGGAAAAGCAATGTAGGGCCCATCGTTCCAGAGAAATAGTCATTTTCTTTTTTGTGCACAAGCCACAAATAACAATATTTTAAGCAGCAGAACAATTTTTTAGGGCAACTTTACCCTCACGGTAATCCTGTTCTCGGAGCACAGCCTGAGTAGCTGGCTGTGGGATGGGGAGATCTGGAGCACACCCAGCTAGGCCATGGAGTTCAAGTAGAAGCCTTTGATGGCCCCTGCCAAAGCCTCCCATCTTTAGCAGCCTCTATGACTGGCATTCTCCCCTTCTGGGCATGTGGGGGAAATGGAAAGTGGATCATTACCCAGTCTCCCTTCCTGGTCCACCCCCAAATCCACCTTATGCACTTAGACACAGTGCTGTGCTCCATAATGTGCTGGGATATGGGCCCTCTTCATGGGTTCCCCAAATCCTGCACCTCCTGTGCAGCAGAACCAAACTGGCTGCACTGTGCTCAGGGCATTCCGTACCCATGGGGGAGGGAAGTCCTTAAAAGGAAAAGAACCTTCAATAATGAAACCAATCTGCTATAAATTTTAAGGTGGTCAAATATGTAACATTACTGACAAAAACGCCAAAGAGCTGGAGGGACTCAATGCATTTTGATTGCCCAACAGCTATGGAGTTAACAGCTTTCAACTTTGTTTTCACCAGGGTGACTCTCATCCCACATCTGTCAATATTTCAGGTGAAATATGTGGCTCACAAGTTTGCATTCAGGTGGGTCTGCTGATCTGTAGATATACTCTGCGCTAAATAAACAATATACTCTGGCATGGAAATAAGAAACTGCAGGCAGTGTTGCAGCTGCCTCCTCCCAGCCAATTCCGGCCATGACCCAGCTGTAGGTTACAAAGAGCATTATGAATAGTTTGAATGTGCTGCTATTGTCCCTTGCTGAGCTTGTATTAATTATTTAAGGTAGAGGACCATTCTTGAGCTCTTATTTTTGTAGATGGCAAACAGCGGAATATTAAGGGCTGTTAAAATAACTCCTCCATCTATATAAACTCTTATGATGGAAAGATTACAGATAGAAGGGCAGAGGGAAGTAACAAATAAATGTATTAACATTTTTTAAAAAACAAGTCTAAGGGCTTCAGTGCATTCAGGCATCTATATACAATAGTAAACAAGGAGACATATAGGATACAGCAGAAGTGCACCGATTCACATTTAAATGACTATTATTGAAACAGAGCTGGGCAAATAATGTACCGAAAATGCCAGCATGTATCTGTACAACTGAGTTTTACTAACAGATATGTTAAGAGAAAATGAATTTGAAACTCAAAGGTTGGATTCCACGTGGAAAGCGGGTGTTACATTTGTTTTTTGTGAGTATTTAAACCAGAAACTTAAGAAATATTTTTACTATTATTGCATAGCACCCAAAAGTATGCTAGGCACGCTGTAAAAATAAATAAATCACTTTTTGGAAAAACAAATGTCCTGAATCAGATGGGCCTGGGGTTGGGGGGGTGGAAAGTTCTTCTGGTGCTCTGCCTCTGGCCACTGGCCTGGAAGGCTATTGTGACAAGGGTCATCTAGAAAGTCAGCCAGGGATCCCTTATTTTCCATCAGACAATCATCCCAATAGAAAATCCCCTAGTAGCTATATCTTCTATAACCCTGAAAGTGACTATCCCAGGACTATTGCTCCATTGCTGTTTGTGTAGACCTCTGTTTGTTTAGTTTCATATTTAAAAAAATTTATATATAGTATTTCTTTTTTTATATAAATCCCCCTTTTTAAAAAAATGTTTCTAAGAGTGACACAAGGATAAGCTAAATCATTAAACAGATTTTTTAAAAAAATATCTGCATTCATTTCAGTAACTTAACATGCCAGTATTTATTTTTCCAAAACAAATTATTATTAACCATATTGTTGAAAGGGAAATAACCATTTTTTCTTTCTTTTAAAAGGGCTGGAGGACAGATGTAGATTATTCTGTTCCACTACAGATCTGTGATATCCAATGCAGTAAGTACTAATAATGTGTCACATGAAAGATTGAAATAGATGAGATGGGTTTGGCAGCAGAATCAGGGTCTCCTGTGACTGACACAACAGTCCCCATCCTTCTAGACTGCAGATTTCAGAGTCAAATCCTGCTCTCTTTACTCAGTAAGTAAGAGGAAGGGTGATGTTGTGACTAAGATACGGCACTGGAACTCAGTAAACCTTCAAGGGTAAATTCCCAGCACTGCCAAAGACTTTCTGTGTGACTCTGGGCAAGTCATTAAATCCCTCTGTGACTCAGTTCCCTATTTGTACAAAGGAGAATAACACTTCCCTACCTCACAGAGGTGTTGCGAGATAAATTCATTAAGGGTTTGAAAAGTTCTCAGATACAATGATGGGCTCAACTGTGTGTGAGTTTAAGTCCTAGCAATAAGCAGTAGTGAGTTCAGATCAGGGCTCACAGCAGGGATAGCCCTGAGACAGGGATTTTGGATCTAAGGCACAACGCACAACAGGAGACGCGCTGAACTGAGAACTCAAAGTGCAGTCAAGCTGGGAAGAAGGCTCCAATTACACTTTGTCATCTTATTGTTCAGTTGCTGTAATGAAATCATATCTCAGGAAGTGGGTGAGGGTTGAGACCATGCATGGCCTATGGAGTGTTAAAAGTAGATGGGAAAATCACTTGCTCTTAAGACCTTTTGAAAACATAGCTTTAGATATATAATGCCTAGTGCACATTTTGCTTATACCATAAAAGCACTTCACAGTTCACTTTAAGAAGCCTGACTCTAAAAACATTGAGGCCTGTAATTATTCTGGCAGCAGAGCTCTGAGGGAGTGCTGGCATGGGACTTGGTAATTCATTTTCTTTGAAAAATACAATACCGCATAAAGTCAAACACTTAACCTTAGGTTTTAAGCCAATCTCTATCTATTAGAGATGAAGATGAGATCTCATGTATCATGTAGATTATCCCACAGTTGCCAACTGCAGTGTTCACATACCTTCCTCTGAAGCAACTGACACTGGCTACTTCAGAGGCAAGATACTGGATTTGATGGACCTCACTGTGATCCAGTATGGCAGTTCCTAGTTCCAGCTATTTGTTTGGAAGCCTCAAGAAATGCACTTTGTGGTCTGCAGCAAGTGTTATGTTTTTAGTGAATAGAGTCACTATTTAGAAATTCTTTATTCTCAGATGTGCATTTTCCATAACAACAAATACATTTTCCCCAGCATTATCTTCCCAGAGTCAAGAAGATGATGAAAACGCCGTAAGGATCATGTTGCTGACAGCAATCATTTTAATCCTGGTGACAATGATGGCTCTCCTTGGACATCAAATTTTAACAGGTACATAATCAAGGGAATGTTAATTGGAGAATCAGTCCATATTTTCTTGACAATCTGGAATATAGATTTAAAAATGAATGGACATTAATGGTATATAGTGGAAGGACAGTAAAAATCCTTCCCTAGCATCCACAAGGAACTTTTCCTCATTATCCATGCCCAGACACCCCACCGGATCATTCACACTGTACCCGGGACTCCTGCCCCAATAAAACCCTCTAGATCTAGATCTGGGCTCTGGTGGACTAAGGGAGAGTAAATTAATGCCAAAGCTCAGGGCCTGCAGTTGACAATGTCCTCTTGCTAACCCCTTTCTTCTTAAACAAGGGGACTGCTAGCTGAAGTCTCCACAGTGGTCATGGGTGCTAGGGTATTGCACAGGGAGGGAGGCAGTCTCTCAAGCAGCTAGCTTAAACAAAACTTGCTCCCAAGTATGTACCAAGAAGTATATGTCTGCAAAACATCAGGACAATTAGAATTCATTTACTCCAAGTCAGATTCTGATATCCTTAATCACCTTGAATAGTGCCTTACTCCAAGAGTTGACCCACTGATTTCAATGGTACTGTTTGTGAAGCAAGATGCTAATCAGCATTTTTTTATTATTTATTATGGTAGTGCCTAGGGATCAACCAAGATTAGGCCCCATTGTGCTAGGCACAGTACAAATATGGTGTAATAGACAATCCCTGCCCTAAAGAATTTATAGTCTGTGCTCGTTTGCTGGGCCCAGAATTGGCGTTCCACTGTATCAACCAGCCTCACTGCCGCCATGATGTCCCAATTGCCACAGCCCATGTTTTCAGGAAAGTCTGTGTCCATGTCCTCATCACAATCGTCCTCGTGCTGGAGTTTCTTAGCCAGGTTCTGCACATATTGCAGGATAATGCACAAGATGTTTAATTCTCACAACAGCAGCGGTGAGCTGAGTGGGCTCCATGCTTGCCGTGCTATGGCGTCTGCACGGGTAACCCAGGAAAAAAGTTTGAAATGATTGTCTGCCGTTTCTTTCACAGAAGGAGGGAAGGAGCGAGGGAGGGAGGGGAGACTGATGACATGTACCCAAAACCACCTGCTACAATGTTTTTGCCCCATCAGGCATTGTGAGCTTAACCCAGAATTCCAATGAGCAGCAGAGACTGTGGGAACTGTGGGATAGCTACCCACAGTGCACTGCTCCGTGAGTCTATGCTAGCCACGGTATTGAGGACGCACTCCGCCGACTTACTGCGCTTAGTGGGGACATACACAATCGACTGTATAAAATCGGTTTCTAAAGATCGACTTTTATAAAATCAACCTAATTTCTTAGTGTAGTGAGGCAATGTCTACACTTAAAAGCTTACAGCGTCACAACTATACCGATACGGCTGTGCTGCTGTGAGAGTGCTCGTGCAGCCACTCTATGCCGATGGGAATGAGCTCTCCCGTCGACATAATAAAAACAGCTCAACGAGTGGTGGGAGAGCGTCTCCTGCGGACATAGCACTGTGCACACGAGCGCTTATGCCGACAAAACTTATGTTGCTTGGGGTGTGTGTGTGTGTTTTTTCGCACTCCTGAGTGACAAAGTTTTGCTGACATAAGTGCCAGTGTAGACATGGCCTAACTAGATAAGAGAGACAAAAGGTGGGGGAAAGGGAAATACCATACACATAGAGTAATCAGTGTGATGGCCTGCAACTGTCCTGGTAGTTCCACAATATTTCTCTCTCTCTCTCACGGGTGGGGGATGGGGTTTAGTTGGAGGGGATTAGCCAAACAGCAAAGGAAGGGAGAGGGGACAGTGAAGGGAAGAGGTGACTGAGGGGGAAAGGGCAGGAAAGACAATGAGGAGAGAGAGAGAGAGAGAGAGAGAGAGAGAGAGAGAGAGAAGGGTGTGAGGGGCAGGGGAGGAATGAGGCAGAGATGATGAGACTAGGAGAAAGCAGGACGGGGTTGGAGAAAACAGCCAGTCAATACAGGGCAGAGAAAGTGTAGTCAAAACTGTAGAAAACACTCTGAGCATGAGTTTAGGTATCAAAATCTGGCCCTCAGCATTCACACTTCATCTCACTTTATTACTGAATAAGAGTAGGATTTGCCCAACATTGCAACTGTGCAGTTTTCATACAGAGGGTGTCTGTTGTAATGATTGGTATAAGTACGGTGGGAGCTATGTAAGGGGTGCAAAACCATACAAAGAAATAAATTACTTTACTTATGGTAGTTACCGCAAACTCCCCCATTAACACTGTGCCTGTCCAGCTAGTAACAGTCAGCGGCAGTGCTATTTTTCATTTGTGACTCATGTTGCTAGTGTGACTATCAAACCCTTTCCCAATCAGATCACTGGGCAAATATTTGTAAATGATTTTTCATTGTTTGCTCTGGCATGGGATTGAAAAAAAAAAGATCATCTTTATAGTTTTATACGTCACGTGTGTCTTTACAATGAAATTATCACGTACAGCTGTAAAAGCGTCGTCCAGCATTGGTCCTCTCAAAATGGTTTAACGTTATTTCCAATGTATTTTGCTGCCAGAAATTCAGCATCTAATGATTAAAAAACTCTTATATCAGAGGTAAAATTAGTTCATGCTCATGAAGGTTAATCTACTTCCAAATTCAAGGCAAGGTTTCCAACTGGCATATTTAATACATTATATATTTTTAATCAGTCATTGAAATTTGTATTCAGCATGACTTTCCCTCTGAAGCAACAGAGCTTAAGGAACTGGGCAGTCAGACCCTCATTTTTAAAAGCATTGGCTAAGACACAAGACCTCTCTAATTTATACCTTCTTTTCCATTTGGTCGCTGTTTGCTCCTCCCCCCCTGTAATTTAAGGGATATGAATATTTCCAATCAGCTACTGCTAAAATAAATGTATGAATTAAAATGAAAATAAAATGGCATCTTACATTATGATTTATTTCTCAGTTTTTCACAGAAAGAAACATGAAGGCAGAAGTCCAGCACAGATCATAAGGCAGAGGTAGTCAACAATTCTCTTCAATGTACAGCATGTCAGTTTTTTAATGTTCGTGAGAGATGAGGGATTGACAGCCCCGAAGAAGCCTTGGTAAAACCCTCTGTCCACAGAGCAGAGGCAATGGCTTTGTAATATCTGTACTGGAATTAGTATTGTAGATCCCATTACGGCTGGAAGTGGTCCTGACTTTCTCTGTCATTGACAAAACTCTTGCCCCTGCTGGAAGCATGCGTTTCTTTTTGGGTTCCTGCCTGCACCGCATGGTGTCAGAACTGACTGGGTACCATTGCTGGGAAAGGAGAGAATAAATGAATACAGGAAGAGAGAGACGTCTCCATAATAAGAGTAGAAGGAAGCTCTGGAGCAGCCCCCAGAAGAGGCGAGATGAACAGAGAGAGAGGGCACCTCAAGCTGTCAAACTGAAAAGGCCCAACCCAAAGAGGGAGGCAAAGGAGAGCAGGGGGAGAGAGGGAAACAGCCAGGGAAGGGAAAACATATACTTTAACCTTGATGTGGAGGGATCACTGCTCAGCTGACAGGGTGCTCCCATCTTCATACCATGCCAGTTGCTGCCTTTCCACAAGGAAAGCAATGCCACTTAGTATGAAGTGTAATAATTTCTTTATTTTGGACACCTGTGCACTGCTTGGACTCAAGCAGCCAAGTCCTGAGTTGCTGAGAAGGGCTTAGAACTGTATAGATCCTAATGCTATACTGTTGCAATAGACTCTGTTCCAAATGAGGGGGAAATGCCAATCTCCTGTCCTGTTTAGTTTCTCCACTAGAGTGAAGAGTACCTCTTCCTTGCATTGATGATGGTGGCTGGTGAATTTAGCAGAACCCTTTCAAGATCCTCAACGTCCTTCTCAATATCAGGTTGACTTTACATGTTACTTGCAAACCCTTGTACACACGAGTAGTCCGCTCTCATGCAAATAGACTTTGGTAGGACTATTCACAAGTATAAAAGGCTTTACAAGCTCAGAGTGTACCATTTTAACTTCTTCAAATGAAGGAGCATCACATAGTCTGTTTGCCTATATCTCAAGAACAGAAAAGGTTGGTTAGATCATGTGGGTAGAGAATCTGGCCCACATTTTCCTGTGAAATGAATGGTTTATTGAAGATGCCAGAAGCAAGCAGGTTTCGCACCCCAGTTGCCGTATTATGGGTACTTCAAGATTTACACATTTCTAATCTTCCTTTTAAAACCATAAATCTGAATTACTAAGAGTTATGGAATGGAAGAGATTTTATATAAACGTTGATAAATGTACTTACCTCTAGTGAACTAAACCATAGCTTTCTTTATTTTCTGAAGTCTTTCTGATAACTTTAGAGCACTGTGGCAAATCTTGCCATAGACAGACTTGTATTCCTGAAATTCTTCTCAGGTCTATCTGATAACTGCATTCAGTATTTTATGTATTGTATTTCTTTGAGTCAAAGGCATTTTTCCTTTTGTTTTATTTTCTGGAAAAAATGGAAACATCTTCACAACTTTGTTAAATAATTAAAATGACAATGTACATTTCCTCTCTAAGGAACTAGATCCTCCTCCCATTAAGTTAATGGGAAAACCTCCATTTGACTTCAAAGAGAAGCAGATCAGGCTTCTGGTTTCTTGGTTGTTTAAAACTCTTACATGAAATATAGTTCTTAAGAAAAGTATTTTGTCAACATAATGAACTGAAGTATTTTTGTCTTGTATTATAATGCCAATATTTATACTTGCAACTGAAAATAATACCACACACTATAAAAAATGTTTAGTGTTTGTCGTTTATTTCTTTTAAAACTCTCCAAACTGCTGTCAAAAATTCTTAATTCCTTTTGTGTAATAAGGAAGTGACATTAACTGAGACATCAACAATGGTGATGCCTGAACCCATGTGGGATTGATTATAGGAGGTTGGGAGCAGGGGAGGGAAGAAGGGAGTGGAACAAGAGGTTGATCAATAAAATATATTTTCCATCTGCATGCCTTTTTGCTTTAGGATCCTCGAGGGGCAATTTAAAAAAAAATAAAAGAAAGCAAGCAGTGTGTCAATTGAAGACATGTTTGCAGAGCTGAAACATATGGTTCGTTAGGAGCCTGAGGGAGGAAAAATAATGCTTGGCTGCTTTGATGTTAAAGCCTATTACACTGAATGTGCATTTTACTGGGATGGCGGTGGGCTGGGGGTGGGGAAGGCCTGCCTTACGCAGGACTGGAGGTTAAGGAGCAGGGGGTCACAGATCGCCTCTCTAAACCCTTCAGTTATCTGAAAGTGTGGAGCTTTACACTATGAAATGGATTTGTAATTGTAATTTACATATCTCTTTTTCCCTATAACCATATACACGCTTCTATCACAATCAATGCAGAACAGTGGAGATAGTACCCTCTTGATATTTTACAGTTCTTTGCTCAGATTGGACCAAATCCTGGCTCCTCCCACTTCTCAGTTGTGTGTCACAATCTGGGGATATGAGTTAGTATTCTCTTCATCTGTCCCCAGCAGAGAACCCCTACCCAAAGCCAAAACCTGTTCACTAGGACAGAAGGACTGAGTCCATTATGCTTTGTTGCAATAAAATCTTAGGGTCAGATTGGAGGCTATCTTCTTTCACCTTTGCTCAAATTGAAATTACATTGGGGTTTCTCAATATGAGTAAATGTGGTAGAATTTTGCCCCTTTGCTCTTAGTTATGCTTGTGCAAAACTGCACTGAACTGAATGGAATTAAGCTGGATTTACATGCATGTAGCTACCGAACATGTAGCCTCCAGTTACTAGTTTCGGAGATTGAGAGTTGATGGCTATGCCTCTAGTTAAGGCTGCCAGACACTTCTCAATTTAAGACCCTGTTTTCAGTTGCCTATAATTTTTTCAAACCATTGTTCCCATGAGGCTGTGCTGGGTTTGTCCCAGACATGCCCTGACGAGGTGTGAACTGCATCTCTGTTCTTGGAGAGTTTTTGCCTGGGCTTGCTTTAAGCCATGAGGATACATTTTCAGCCTCATAACTATATACATCAAATTATAACCTATAACCTTACTATAACATTACTGTAACAATTACTATAACAACCATGCTCAGTGCATTATGAGCCTTCCGAAGACACCCAACATGACAAACTTTGCATTGGATACCACACAATCATGTTATAAAGATGAACATGGGGGTGTAGGGTGTTCCCCCGAAGTACAGAGCGTCACACCTACTACTGCTACCAATTACGGCTGGCTTAAGAGACTTAAACAAATGACACTACACAGCTTCTATACTGGCTTAAGCAAAGTAAGAACTGGCTCAAAACTACACCCTTTTCTGGAACTAATTTAAATGGATAATCTTGTCCTGTCTCCTTCACCCCCACAACAGCCTTTCTCAACCATCTTTGAAGATCTGCCAGTGAAATTTAGCAGTCTGTCTGCTAAGCCCCATTATTGCTTCTTTGAATTTTGATGTCACTTTGGGGTTTCCCTAGTGAGTTGGGCCCCACAGTACCAATTGTGGTGATGTGCCTAAAGCATATGAGATTTTTGTCTATGTGAGATTAGCAGCGTCAGTGAGAAAGGAAAGACTTCTTGCAGTCTGGGGACTTCCAGAGGCACATCATGCTGCTGAGGGTTCATCTCAAGGGCCAGCCCAAAAGAAATCCTGGAATTAGGAAAAATCTACAGTAGCTGATTCCACTACTTCTGGGGAAGAGCTTTCAGCTTTTCTTTTTCTGCACATACACCTCTACCCCGATATAATGCTGTCCTCGGGAGCCAAAAAATCTTACTGTGTTATAGGTGAAACCGCGTTATATCGAATTTGCGTTATATCGGGGTAGAGGTATATCTCTCCTGAAGAATAGCTGTGGCTCCCATTCCACAAAGACTTTGTTTCCACCACTGCATGACAGGGAGGTCAGCCTAAAGAGATGTGACTATTCAGGTTGCATTTAACTGAAGTATGAATTCTAGGCACATTTGAAAAACCACACTAGTCTGCTTCTTTCAATACCTAAATACCTTTGAAAATCTGACCCTAGACGATTTGCCTAACATCATGCATAAAGTCTGAGGCAAAGCAGGGACCTGAATCCGTGTTGCCCAATAGTCGTTCCCAACCATTAGACCACCCTTCCTTGTCTACTCTGAAAGTAGTGGTCCTGGAGGGGAAGGACAAGGGTCTAGTCCTTTCTCTTTTCAGTAGCCTGGGGATGGGCCCCTTGTCTGCTTTGGGAATGCTATGAACGAGGTGGGAATGAATGTCTCTCCTTTTCTCTCTGTCGCCTGTTCACACCAGCACACAGTCAGATGCTTCCCTTTTCTTTTGTCTTTATTTCTTTGGTTCATTTGAGTTCATTTAGACCCTCTTTTCTGTATCCCGAGACCTGAAGTGCCCGAGGAGGCTGCATTTTCAATTAGGACCAGCTGGAGCTAAGGAATCCTGTGGAGAGGCAAGCGCTTCCAAGATGCTTAGATAATATGTTCCAGTTGCTATAAAAACCTGATCAGGGAACTAGAACTGAGAC
Source organism: Mauremys reevesii (assembly GCF_016161935.1). Taxonomy (NCBI): domain Eukaryota; kingdom Metazoa; phylum Chordata; order Testudines; family Geoemydidae; genus Mauremys; species Mauremys reevesii. The sequence goes on from NC_052623.1 coordinate 322,865,616, forward strand.
AGGGCCAATTCGGAGAAGATTAGTTTAGAAGTCCATATTATATGTGCTCTCAAGCCATGGGGAACTATGAAGCTCTTGGCCATTTCATTATTTTCCTTGGTTAGTAAATGTTTGGCATTTTACTTTGCGAGTAGTCTGTTATCAGCTGATCTTGGATGCTTGGTAGAGACATGGGGCTTGTCTACATGGCCCTGCAGTGTGCACTACAAGAGTGTGAGCTGCAATGCTGAACTATAACTGCCCCGTGTAGACCCTGATAGAACAAACTGTAAATAGGACTATGTTAATGCAAACTAGGTACCTTTTAGTTTGTGCTAGCAGGGTCTACATGGGGCAGTTACAGTTCTACACTCAGTGTGCATTGCAGTTCACACACCCCCGTAGTCCGCACTGTGGGGCCTTGTAGACAAGCTCATAATGCCTGTTGGGAAATGATTGCCCCAGAAGAGCTGCTGTCATGCTGCTACCAGAGTGGGGAAAGGGTGACCAGCTATTAGAGCAGTGGTTCCCAAACTTTAACAACCTGTGAACCCCCTCCTAAAAATGAATATTTCCAGGGATTTTCTCCTTTACCCGCGTATAAATTATAAAAGCAGTGATCTTGGAAATATAAACCTTGTTTTTATGACATGCTTATTACAAACTTTATCATTAATTATTATTTATCATTACAGTATTTTTATTACATTATGAAAATGGCAACACTCTTCCAAGATCTCACTTTTGTAGCTTGTATCACTTTGAATAAGCCTGTTATAAGACAAGGCACCTATGTTACATCAAGGAGTATCAGATGTAAAACAGCATGAAGGTATTTAAGAAGCCAACTCAGAGAGTTCCTCCTGCACAAGCATTCAAGTCTTGAGCAGTCCAGGCAAACAACGCACGTTACAACAAAGCTTAGCTGCCTATTTAATTTTTAAAAACAGCAAACTATATCCACCTCCCTTTCCATTTCTTATAAGGAGTCTTGAAGTTTAAATCTCCTCAGTGTGATAGATTATGTCTGCTTTGATCTGCTTAGCTCTTGGAAGTCCACGGGCTGCTGGCCCCGTGCTGCCCAGGGTCCCTAGGGACAGCTCTGTCCGCCATTAGGGAATTTTTTCCCAAGAACCCCCTGTAACATTTAGTGAACCCCCAAGGGTTCACAAACCCCAATTTGGGAACCACTGTATTAGAGTGACCCTAAAGCACCAGCCATGCTCAGCAGCAGTTGGTGCCCACTGCAGGGAAGATATAGTAACTGCAGTAAGGGAAGGTAAACCACTTGCAGGACTTAAGTTTTGGTTAAACTGAATCTGCGTCTACATTTCTGCATGCTTAACATAACAGAACTCTTCTCAATTGATGGATGGGATCTTCAAGAGTATATGGGAAGTGGCCCTGCTTGTCCTTCACAAAACCCACCCCCACTCTTCTGTTACCTCCCTGCTCAGAAAGGCAAATGATGAGCTGCTGGGTCTGTGGCAGTTCCCATTGTTGGTGCTGTCCTTTCCTGGAGACAGAGTTCTGTAAGGGTGGGGTAAAAAGGCAGCAGCATTCATTGTAATAGCTGCAGAGATTTTTTTTTAAATGACAGTTTAGAATTGATAGCTCTTACAAAAATGCTGCTAAAATTGGAGAGGGCCTAAAACGTTGTGCATAGGATTTCTCTCTTACCCCCATGTCACTGTGCCTTTGTGGGCCACTGAGAATACCAAATTCAGGACAAACTGCTGAGAAATAGGGCAGACATCCCCCCAAATCGGTGGTTATTTTCCCATATATACCAAATCAGCAACAAAAGTAAACTTCTGTCTCACCACACTGGCTAACAAGAAGCCAGAAAAGCAGGCTCCTTAGGCATTTCAGTCCTGTATTCAACACCCAGGCACTAGACTTAAAGATGAGTGGTTCTTTAAAACCAATTTTATCAAACAGAAGGTTCTTCTGATCCCAAACAACCAGCTACACATCCAGGTCAATATACAACTCAGATCTTACCCAATAATCATGCTGTTGCCAATCCTTTAGTATCTAAAATCTAAAACTTTATTTAAAGAAAGAAAGAAAGAAAGAAAGGAAGGTGAGTATTACAATTGGTTAAAGGAATCAAATACATACACTAATTGCAAAGTTCTTAGTTCAGGCTTATAGCAGTGATGGAATAAACAGCTGGCTTGCTCTGGTTGCTTCCAAATCATTGGAACGTCCTCAGTCCCTTGGTTAGAATGCTCCCATTAGTATGAGTTCATAGTCCAGAGGTTTGAGCAGGAAAGAAGCAAAATGGAGCTGTTTCCAGAGCCTTTTATAGCTTCTGCCAAGTGAAGGGAAACCCATTGTTCTCACTGTGGAAAATTATAGGTAACAAGATGGTGCTTGGAGTCACATGTATGTGCATGATTTTGCTTAGTCATAGCAGAGGCCACCACAGGAAAGTCCATTACGTGTAGATAGGCATCTTCCATGGCCCACTGTGAGTTAAGTGTTCATCAATGAGCCATTGAACTAGAATAGTCCCTTCAAGATGTGCAGGCTAAATATGTTGTGGGCATTACCACAGGAGCGAACATATTTGAAATACAGGTATAGAGGCAACTTCAAATACAAAAATGATACATTCATAGAAATAGAATAATTATATTCAGCAAATCATAATCTTTCCATATACATCTTACTTGACATACTTTGTGCAAGATTTGTTGCAATTATATAATAGTGGTAGCAACAATGATCTACATGGTCATATTTTATCAGATAACGTCACATCCCAATATTATAACAGTTAAGGAGTGGGGGGAGGGTCTGGATCATGTTTACATGAGTGAAAGAAAAATTTCAGCAAAATATATTCTGTCTTGTAGACATTGACCAATCAGCTGCAGCTTGAGATCAACAGCCCATGTACCTGCTAGAGAGAATATTCCACTATCCCCTAAATTATGTTATAAAGAAGGCCATACCACATTAGGCTCAGGAAAAGAATATATCTATTCAGCAATTCATTAGTAGTAATTGATAGTTCACAGTAATTGGAATTAAATGTGTTTTTATGCTAATTTACTTGACAATGTGTGCAGTACCACAAATTATTTCTTGAAAGGACAAATTCCTAGTAATTATAATGCCATGTATTCCCTTGGCTATGCAACATAAGGACAAGTTTTAGCCAGGTTATGCTACTGCCTTTATAGGTGTGCAAGATGGGGAGAGGACTCAAGGATCCTGGTAAAGGTCAGATACATGCTAGAATCTAGATAAGGCTTTATAAGCCTATGGGCTCTCTCCTGTCTTCCCAGGAAGCACTAGCCATCTGAAAGGGGTTGGGTCATAGCCTACATGCCCCCTCCCACCATTGTCCACAGGGGGTTGCCAGGTACAGAGGGCAGGATTCCACTGGTACCTCCCTACTGCCAACAGAGCTCTTCCACACCCCATACCTCCCCACACAAGGTTGTCCCCCATGGCACAATCTAGCCCTTTATTTGTATCAATGCAATGTACCTATTTTTATAACATTTTACCAAAATTGTTATTTTCTTGGACTCCATGTCCCCTTCCTGTCCACACCATACTGCACCTGTAATTATTCTTGTCTCCCTATGTATTGCTGAATAATACAAGTGACATTAAATAAAGCTAAGGGCTGGAATATGTCACTGAATTCAATCAGCCATTCATTCCACAGTGTGCTCCAAAGGGAAGTGTTCACTAACATTAATTCTTTATTATGTCACTCGATAATTATTTCCTTAAATTATGCAAAGTACTGTTTGCTTTGGATGAATCATTCCCCTTTACCTTCTCAAATGAAGTTTCTATCAGGTATTTCCTGACAGCTGCGGGAGCTTAACATTTATTTGATTAAACATGAAACATTTAATACTGCAACCAAACCCAGCTAGAGCTGTGGGAGATGTTTGGAAAGTAGCCAACAAAAAAACACACTGAGTCTGGGTTCGAGGTTTGCTGCATTTCAGGTGCCTGAGAGGAGGAATTTCACCCTGTGATGAGATTTGCTTCCCCATTCAAAGGTTTTCCCCACAGCTGCCGAGCCAGCTTCTCTGGCCAAGACCTGACACTCCTTATTTATTTATTCCATCTTCTGGACTGTCCTATAGCCCACCACCTCCCCACTGCCTGCTGAGTCTTCATGAGTCACTGACAGGCCACTCAGACATCCCTCTTGGTTCGCTATTGTCCTCTATAATCTTAAGACTCTTGTGGGGGATCTCATAAGCAGCCTGACCCACCCTCCCCTTGACAGGGTGTTGGGAGAGGAGGGGTCAGGGAAACCCTCTCTCCCCTGCTGTAAAAGGAGGGCAGACTAGATGATCACAATGGTCACTTCTGGCCTTGGAAGCTATGAACTGAACTGAGCTGGAAGCTATGAACTGGGGGTTGGTAGTATATTGTAAGGTCTTGAGTGGCGGAGTTTTTCTAGAAGCTTCTATGCTAGAAAGTAAAGTCCCATTATTGGTAGCATGCAGTTAGTTCCCAAGCTATAGTATTAGGCTATAGCTGCATCCTGAGGCATAGACCCAAACACAGTGAGAGAAGGAGGGATTTCCTCTCCTTCTGACCTACTAGGTGCTTCCTAACAACACTTTCTTGTAGGGGAAAAAGTGACCTGGTCTAATGCTCCTTCCCCAAGTGTAGATTAGAGAGCAGCCCCCCACAGCACTGCAAGGGCCCGCCAGTGAGTAGGAGAGGGAAGGAGGTCTTCAATTTCCTGGCAAATGTAAACAAGGAGTCTTAGGATTTGATGAGGAGTGGCCAGTGGTAATGTGAATTCCCTTGGGAGACTGGAAAGCCTTGAGGCTCAAAGTCAGTCTGAAGTGGGTGGACTGTGGCCAATCCCCTGCAAATGGATCTGCAGGGTTCAGTTCATGAGCACCATTCTGAACTGAAAAGCCTGTGGTTTGCATGGCACCAGCATGCACAGAGGAAAGAAGTCCCGCTCTCAGCCAGAAGCTGAGCAGTTGACTGTGGGAATAGTATCTACAGGTGAGTGAATGACAAATCAGGTGAGGAGAGGAAGATTCTTACCACATGCTGTGTGTCATTAAAATCAAGCCATGGAGTAATCTGGGACATGCTCCTGAGAAAACCCCAGGTGTTCCAGGAGCATGTTTCTAAATAATTCTGCTCTGTGTGGGAGAAGGCCGGGTGGTGGTATAAATGAATGGCCTTATCGTCTTGTTGCAACATGCACCTCATGAAATAACCATGCATTCATGCAACAGCAATTAATATAAGCATTTCTAGGGAGAAGGCCAAGGTGGGGCACTTCACCTGGGTTCCTCTTACTCCCAGATGAGAGTTTGATAAATGGAACTAGCTGCTGATTAACTAAAGCTAGCAGGTATTCACGTTAGATGCATTGCCCATAATTAATTAATGTCTTCACAAAAAGCAGAGGTGTTTTTTTCTTTAATAGCTGTGGGCCCTGATGCTACTCTTACACCAGTGCAGGTTTTCTGATGTCAGTGGAGTTACTCCAGCTTTATATTCTAGAGAGGAAATAACCTCATGGTAGTGCATCTTTCCAAGGACCTGGATTTATGACTTGACTAATAGGGGATTTTTTTAAATCTCTAGTGTTACTGTGTGCTTCAATTATTAGCCTGTTTAATTTGTAATTAACTTTTAACATAGTTTACTTATGAACCTATGGTTTGTTTTTAATGCAGTGATAGGGAACACAGACTTCAAGGGAAATCCATCCACTTCAGAAAGAGGAGATTGAGCTAGCGCATGCAAATTTACTAGCCATCTTGCTATGAAATCACTATTCTACCTAGTTTCAAGTGGAGATTAAAGAATGTAAACTAAAACAAGGGATAAGAGCGAGAGAGTAAGGAAAGAGGAGGAAGGTGCAGCCTATGCTTAATTTGGTGCATTTAGTCTCTAGCTGATATAAAGGAGGTGTTACTTATCAGCTCTGTGTTCTTGGGGAACCAGGGCACAGTGGCCGCCAGCCTGTTTGACTCACGGAAGACCTTCCCCTCCCCCAGCCTTTGCTTGAACCAAAACTGATCAGAAGAAAGACTTACAAAAAGCAATGAAAAGGCAGTGGGAGACACACCTAAACCCCTGGGATAAGGGTGACAGGATTAAGGAAACTCCTCTAGCCTCATTTGCATCAAAGATGGGACAGGGAGGTATCTCCATTAGCATACAGAATGGAGATCAGAGGTTCCAAGGCAAGAACTGCACTGAACTCTGGGACTAGAAAAGCAGGGAAGCACTGCATCATGGGGGATCTCTGCTCTAGATGTTAATGAACCCACACCTGCACACACCCAGCTCAGTAGTTAGCTGACCAATTCTAGCAATAAATCCTTTATTGGTATCTAAAATAGTGAAGCTGCCTAATTGCATTGTGAGCTCCCTCAAAAGAACACCACCCATAGCCAGGAATGATCAGTTCCTATTGCCTAGCCTGAACAAAACAACTTTGGTATTCTCCCTTGAGCCATCAGTTTATCCATAAACAAATCCAGTGTTCTCCCTTGAACCGTTGTTGTTTCCCTACAAAAACCTCTACCCATGCTCAAGTAAGTGTTCTGATGCCTGGATCCAAAATCTGCATCAGTTCCATTGAGACTTCGTCTTCTCCTGACTGATCGTGCTGGGGGCTCTGCCTGTCTCCAGCACTCTGGACCCTAAGCTACTACCACCACCTGGGACCCCCCATAGATTCAAGCTTCACAGAGCACCCAAAAATCCTGTGGGGTTTGCTCATCAAGTGAGTTACTATCATAATAATTGTAACATGAAAGGGGGGATAGGGACATGCTGAACCTGGGACATATGAGGGTGGCAGATTGAAAGTGCTGCTCGACCCAGCCTGCTCAGGAGTACTCTATTCTGGTGCGGTGCCCATGGCATATGAGGGTGACAGCTGGGAGGTGCTGCTCGACCCAGCCTGCTGAATCCAAGGGCCTATGAGGGTGACAGTTTGGAAATCCTGCTCGACCCAGCCTACTGAGTTCAGGGACATATATATATAAGGGGTCAGCGTGGGAGTGCTGATTAACCAGGTCCTCTCAGACGGCCTCTGTTAATGTGTGTGTTTGTCTGATTCTGGGGCTGGAGGAACTCAGCCCTGGGGAACCGAGGTCCTGCAGGATAGCTCCACTGGGAGGGAACTTGCAGAAGGAAGAAGTAGAGAATGCAAGTGACACAAGCAGTACATTGATAGAATATAATCCCAAGAGTAACCCCAATAAATGAGCATACCCCAAAGTAATGGGCAAATCTGGTAACAGAGGAGTCTAGATTTTTAAAATTATCTTTATAATTTAGGTTTTCATATGAGGTCGTGTGCAGGATATAGATAGCTGCTTGAAGGCCGTTCTCTGCTAAGGACCAAAGAATGGCGGTATGGTCTGAGGAGCCAAATATGTGTGAATTTCAATCCTGGCTCTGAGAGTCACTTGACTTTACTGCCTCAGTTTCTTCATCTGTAAAATGGGGCTTGTATATAAATATAAAATAAGTTTTATATATATATATATATATATATATATATATATATATATATATATATATATATATATATAAAGATGTAACTTATTTTATATTTTTGCTTTTCAACACAAACATCACAATCCAAAAACTCCCCATAAAGTTGGAATTACCATCTGTAACTGTGTTAGCTTCAGGCTAAGTTCACAGACTGCTTTAAAATCTAGGACTCACAAATTGTCTTTTATATTAATTGTAGCTTAGACTGAGATTTTGTTTTTAGCTATGGAAAGTCTTGAAATCCAAGTCAAATAGTAAAACGTATAAGGAGGATGCTTGGTATGGTCTGTTAGCTTTCAAACTCTTTTCCAAAATAGTTTATTTGGGGCAAGAGAGTTGTGTCAAATACTTTCTATGTAATTCATATTAGCAATGTCTTTGTCATGTTCCCTGCTATGGCTGAGCTATTAAAGGATAATAGCATACTACTGCTAACAACTAATGGAGTTACTTCCTTAGCTCAAGTGGTAGGGGTCTGTGTCATGGAGCTGAAGGTCCTGAGGGTAAAAACATTGCTGCTAACCTATATAGGTGTTTGTTATGCATACAGTTTCAAAGTTGATTATACTTGACCCTTGCACTGGCATCACATTTTGACTTGTATTCTACTTCATTTCAGGGGCGTAGCCACAGGTGGGCCTGGGTGGGCCATAGTCCATCCACTTAGCATCCAGGCCCACCCAAATCTGAGCAGGGGTACAGAGCAGCCACACACAATGAAGTGGTGAAGGACAGCGCCGAAGAGACATATTAATGCCCCAGCTGTTCTGCTATCACCCCCCTGACACCTTCAGCCTGGCTGTACCATCGGGCTGCTAACACATGTGGGGGAAGGAGAAGGATTGGAAAGGAGGTGATGGGAACCACCATCTTATGCACAGAGCGCAGGTCCTGGGATCTCCCCCTTGCAGAACACAGTGTGGGTTGTTTGTGCTGGGAAATCAAACCTGTGAGGAGTGGCTGCCATGTCTCCCCCCTGCCACTGGAGGGGGAATGGTTGGGCCCCAATCAGCAGCTGCTCTGATGGGAAGGGGGTCGCGGGTACATGCGGGTGCTGTGCTGGGTCCCTGCCGGGTTCAACAACATGCAGCACCATGTCTGCGAGTGTGGGGGCGAGGAGGAGGTGCCATGGCAGCCCCCAGGAGAGGTGGCTGAGCCTGGTGGAGGAGGAGCTGCTGGCAGTGATTGCCTTAGGTGAGGCTTGGGCGTACCCAGCTCGGCAGGTGAAGCCCCGTGTCTGGGGGCACCAGGACTAGGAAGGGGATGTGGCATTGGGGGAGAAGCTGAGGTAGCACAGTCTGTCCTTGCTGGTCCAGCTGAAAGCCGGGGCCCACCCACATTCCTACTCCTAGCTACGCCACGGCTTCATTGCCAAAGATGATGGCTTATATAAAGTAAAACCACTAATAATGTAATGACAAAAGCACAACCAATTTCCAGTTCTCTTTAAGAAAACTTAATAGAAACCTGCTATGCCTTCATTTGCTGTGAAGTAGAATACAGTCTGGATGATTGGTTCAAAGTTAAGACAAGCCATGTAACAAGTATGACTGTCAGACCAATAAAGGTAACAATGCTTCCTCTAAAAGGCACTGTAAATTAACCAATCCCCCATCAGAAAGTGCTTCCCATAATATATGAATCATAAAAGCAGGCCAGCCAATTCCGGGAACACCTGCCAGCTTAAAACAGAACCACAAGGCAACGTAGTGTGACTAAAAGAAAAGCACAAACAATACAACAAATGTCATTGATGTCAGTCATTTTCTAGGTGGGTGTGTGAGGAAGTGTGACTTCCTCTTCCAAGCATGTCGTGGGTTGTCTGGGACACATGAGAATGATTCTGAGAAAGCCCCTTGGAGTCTCTGCAGATAATATTGAACAAATTGCAGTATAATTCCACGCTTGCTGAGGGAGTTTTCATTATTCTTGGGTGTAAGAGGTTAAAACAGCACATCTGAATGTTTTCAACCAATTTGTCATAGTTATGAAAGAACTCTATAGTATTAGATGTTGTATTAAATGTCACATTGCTGTCACGTTGCTGCTCATGATCATTAGTATACTGCTTCCAGCCCCTTAAATAATTACTTTACATTGTAAAAACACAGTTACACCATTTCCTCCCATGGATACATCCACAGACGGGCCCCATGGGGTACTGCAAACTGCAAGATTTACGTTGCAGAATTTCCTTCATGTTACCTGCAGCGGACGTAAAGCAAACCCAACTCCATGGATCCCTGGTATTTTTGGGGAAACGGGCCTCAAGTTTATCCTAGTCTAGTCTCTATTTGCTGGGGTCTGCTCCCTCCAGCAGCCTGCCTTCCGCTGGAGCCATGCAACAATTGGCAGACTTCCCCCAGGGCTGTGCAATAGCAGCCCTACTGGGGAACAAGCCCATCATTGCTGCCTACTTGGATTTCCAAATGGATATCCATGAGTTCAGCAAGAGTACGGGGAGACGCTGACCCTACTTGCTACCCCCAAAGTGCCATAACACTCTGCTGTCACAGAGCTCCAGAGAAGCTTCCATGGGAGTGCCGGAGAGCTGGGATCAGGCCACAGAGCTAGCAGTGACCCTGCACCCTACATTGGATGGCTTTTCATATCTACTGAATGTGAGGGTGGCAGGGATGAACTGGCTCTTTTTGATTTTAATGAGACATGGTAATAAATACAAGGAGAAAAAGAGAGAGCACTATCATGATCTTAAAAACATAGCATGCAAAGCCACAGTAGGACTTTCACTGTGCTGTAGCAGGGTCCACATGGCCAGATACTGTGCGGCAAACTGGTGCGTTGTAGATTCAGAAGCATGATTAGCACAAGCAAAGCAAAGGTGATAAGAAATGTAACTTCCTCTTTCCAGCGAACATTTCAGCTTTCACATATTCACTGAACAGATTTTATAATCCTAGGGATTAAAAGAGTATTCACTAATTGAGTCAACTACTTTATTGTCTGATATCTTTTGCAAAAAATAATTGCCAGTAGGGTCTACAGGACTTGTTAAACATGTCCTACATTTTCTAAAAGTCAAGTTTTTGACAAAATTCCAAATTTAGATGAAAAACGTTGGTGAAGTTGTTGACATTTTTTCTGTGTTTTGAACCACTATAAAGCTAAGCAAAATAGCATACAAATGTCATCAAAATTAAATTTTTGGAGGAAAATATGCAAAAATGCTTTTTCCCCAGTTAAATTTTCCTTTGTTTGCGTGCATTTTTAGACTAGCTCTAGTAGTGATGTTTCTGTGGGATCATCTGAAAAATGTCAAGTTTACTTGAAAAATCTTGACAACGATAACGGCTAATGGGAAAAGCTACCTCTGTGCAAACAGCCAGCACAAGGTCTGCCCGTTGCTCCAGACCTGTTTCAGCCAGTAGGCTTTGTGCTGGCCTGCTGCATGGAGGTGAATTTTTACATAGAATTAGGTGGCATGGACTTTTATCTTGTCAGTTTTCATGGTGTGTGGAAGCACAAGCCATGCCAGTTCAGCAGCACTCAGGACAAAACGTCTTTTGCACCGACATAGACAGCAAGAATCTTTGCGGGGCAGTCTGGATGACTATGGACTTTTCAGTGTTGCATCATGAGGAACCTGCTGCTGTGAAAGCACAGAGTATAGTGGAGGTAGGCTGCCATAATCCCATGTGGTGTCCACAATTCTACTCTCTTCTGTATTGGCAGCTGAAGAGGAATACCTGGCTAGCTCTATGCCAGCTGGCTGTGGCTACTCAGAACACCTGTTCAGCACAGCACACACAATAGTTACAGGTGCACTTGCTGCTCTACGAGGTGTGTGGAGAGACTTTCATTCATAAAGATGAATGGACTCCTGTTGCCCAGGCAAGACATTACATCAGAGCATGTAGTTGCTAGCTGCTTTCCTGATGAACAGCAACCCATGGGTAAAGGAGAGCAGGAACACATGGAGGGGATATTTCAGCTCTGGTTGGTGAATTTATTCACCAGTGACCTTGTGATGGAGCAGGGTGGATTTGACCTGGGAATGTTGCAGGGAGGTTACACTGGGGATGAGAGGAAATCTACCTGAGCTGTAACCTGAGCCAGGATGGGGTGTTGGGAGAATTCACCTGCCTGGGAGACTGAACAAAGGACAGGGGAGAGAGGAGAAGGGGAAGAGAGCTGCAGGAGGGATTTTTAGTTTCAGTTCGGGCTGGGTGGTGCAACGCAGGGAACCCCAAGGCTGGGGTCTAAGCTCCCTGAACCCCCAGAAGGACTTGATTGAGGGGTCCTGGTTGTGCCTACAAGCTCTGCTGTAGACTGCGTTCCTATTGTCCAATAAACCTTCCATTTTACTGGCTGGCTGAGAGTCACTGTGAATCCCTGGAAGACTCCCCCACACTCCGTGACAGTCCTCCATACACTCCTGCCTGTACTAAACCCAGCATGCCAAATGACTAACTTCAATGACCACTCTGGAATAAGGGGCTGTACATCACAGAGACTGAATCAAGCGTCTGATTTTTTCAGTGGGGGACCACAGACAAAGAGAGGAGAGGGACCATCTCATCACTTGCCTGCCTTCTATTTTCGCACCTGAAATAACAAACATTGTATTGTGGCCAACTGGCTGTGTGTGCACCACAGGATTTGCTGTGGCTCTGTCTCTTTCTCTCACTCTACTTTTTAAATATAGGTTTCAATGTTGTTGTTGCTGCTGTTTGCCTTTTGTAAGAGCATGGTTGCTGAACTGATGCATCACTACTTTTTCTTTTCCTTCACACGGCAATTTTAGCACATGGATGCCTGTTCACTGCAAGTACAAGAGCCAAAATGGAGTATTTAAGAACCCTGAGGAAAAACATATGTCGTCTTAGTCAATGATTTTTTGAAATTACAAAAAAAAATTATGGTGTTAGGAGGAAAGATGAGTGTGAGTGAAGAGGGGAAGAGATATAAGTTATTACATACACTGTGTAAGCTGGTGGGCTGTTTCACCGTACCGGTGAAGGGAAGCAAACACCACACCCAAGTCCTGGTAAGGTCCTTGCCTCAGGGCACAATGTCTTCTTTGAAAACAAGACATAAATAACAGAATAAAACAGCTCAACTGACAAATGCAGGTTGCAGTCCCTGGAGACATTTCCCTTGCCTCTACCAGCCAGTGGAAAGAGAACATACGCTATACTCTAGGCCTCGCTTCCTCTTCCTTTGGAAATCCTGCTCTGTGTAGTGATAGTCAGGGATCCTTTAACTCTTTCCAGGTGGCTACTCACCTGTCACACACCTGCAAGACAAATTTCCTTGTACATGTGCTGTACTGGAGGAGTCAGGGTAGCAAATGTTGTACCTATATTTTTAAAAGGCTCTAAGGATTGTCAGGAAGGCCTTAAAATTCAGCCAGCAGAAAAGACAGAAACTGCTGAGAAGCAAAGACATAGTTTCTGTCAATACCTGATAACTTAGATCAACTTATATGGTCAATGCCCGCCCAGTAACTCAGTTCTTAAAACAATACTAACCCTCCCTTCACAACCCACCGGATGTCTGTAAGCACTCATCCCTACCTCCCCTTTCCTTTTCCCGCAAGGTAGCCATAAATATTTGATGCAAGTAGGATGACCTCTATATGTACGTACTGTTCTTATTTTTATCTTTGTTCAGGGTTCTTTCTCTACTTGTAACAATGTCTGTCTCTGTATGTACAGATAAATGCAAATGAATTGATAAAAGAATGTATATAACTGGCCACGGTGGCACCATATTTTTGAAGCTGCTTGTCAGTCTTCTCGGTACCGTAAATAACCTCCCTTCATTATTGTGTGTGCTTGCCTGATTCTTGGGGAAAAGACTTTTTGCCTAACAGGGTGATCCAGGGAAATACAGACCTGTAAATCTTACAGCTGAACCTATGAAACTGGTGGAAATGATTGTTAAAAATAGAATAGTAAAACACCTGGGAGATCATGATCTGATAAAATCTAACTGTCATGGTATCTTGAAAGGATAATCACATCTCCTAAATCTGTTAGAACTTTTAATGCGTCAGTAATATAATGGATGGAGGATAGCCAGTTGCCATAAAAGACGGTTACTCACCGTTGTAACTGTTGTTCTTCGAGATGTGTTGCTCCTATCCATTCCAGTTAGGTGTGCGCGCCACGCGTGCACAGCTCTTCGGAACATTTTTACCCTAGCAACTCCGGCGGGCCGGCTGGGCGCCCCCTGGAGTGGCGCCGCTATAGCGCTGGATATATACCCCAGCCGGCCCGTCCGCTCCTCAGTTCCTTCTTGCCGGCTGCTCCGACAGTGGGGAAGGAGGGCGGGTCTGGAATGGATAGGAGCAACACATCTCGAAGAACAACAGTTACAACGGTGAGTAACCATCTTTTCTTCTTCGAGTGATTGCTCCTATGCATTCCAGTTAGGTGATTCCCAAGCCTTACCTAGGCGGTGGGGTCGGAGTGAGACGTGGCAGAGTGTAAGACTGCTGAGCCGAAGGCTGCATCGTCTCTGGATTGCTGCACCAACGCGTAGTGAGAAGCGAAGGTGTGGACAGAAGACCAGGTGGCCGCTCTACAGATGTCCTGGATGGGAACATGGGCGAGGAAGGCGGCAGACGAGGCTTGCGCTCTCGTAGAGTGAGCGGTGAGGCGGGATGCTGGCACGCGAGCAAGCTCGTAGCATGTCCGGATACATGCCATCACCCAGGCGGAAATCCGCTGAGAGGAGACCGGCTCGCCTTTCATGCGATCAGCAACAGCTACAAACAGCTGGGTCGAACGCCAGAAGGGCTTCGTCTGCTCGATATAAAAAGCGAGGGCCCTGCAGACGTCCAGGGTGTGGAGCTGTTGCTCACGAGGTGAGGCGTGCGGATTCGGGAAGAAGACCGGAAGGAAGATCTCCTGGTTGAGCTGGAAGGCTGACACCACCTTAGGGAGGAAGGCCGGGTGTGGGCGAAGCTGCACCTTGTCTCCGTGGAAGACGGTATATGGTGGACCCACCGTTAGGGCACGGAGCTCGGAAACTCGTCTTGCCGACGTTATAGCGATGAGAAAAGCCGTTTTCCAGGAGAGATAGAGCAGGGAGCACGTGGCCAGGGGCTCGAAGGGTGCTCCCATAAGCGTGGCCAGAACGAGGTTTAAATCCCATGCCTGGGTAGGACATCGTATCGGCGGGTACAAGCGGTCCTGGCCTTTAAGGAAGCGGGAAACTATCTGGTTGGAAAAGATGGACCGGCCCCCTATGGATGGACGAAAGGCGGACACGGCTGCCAGGTGCACCTTCAAGGAGGAGATCGCGAGTCCTTGTTCCTTAAGGTACCAGAGGTAGTCCAGGATTGTAGGGATAGGGACTAGGAAGGGATTAAGGCCGCGCTGATCGCACCAGAGCGCGAAACGCTTCCATTTCGCGAGGTAGGTGGAGCGAGTGGAAGGCTTTCTGCTTTCAAGCAGGACTTGCTGCACCGCCGCCGAACAGTCCCGCTCCGTGTGGGTCAACCACGCAGGTACCAAGCTGTAAGATGGAGGGACTGTAGGTCCGGGTGGCGGAGTCTGCCGAAGTCCTGCGTGATGAGATCCGGCCATAACGGAAGGGGAATGGGATCCTGAACGGAGAGCTCGAGCAGCAGGGTGTACCAGTGCTGCCTCGGCCAGGCCAGAGCGACGAGTATTAGGCGGGCCCTGTCCCTCCGAAGCTTGAGTAGCACCCGGTGTATGAGCGGGAACGGAGGGAAGGCGTAGAGGAGGTGATCCGTCCAGGAGCAGAGGAATGCGTCCGACAGGGAGCCCGGGGAGCGACCTTGGTAGGAACAAAACCGGTGTCACTTCCTGTTCTCCTTGGAGGCAAACAGGTCTATCTGGGGAAACCCCCACTTTTGGAAAATTGTGAGCACCACATCCGGATGAAGGGACCACTCGTGGGAGATGAATGACCTGCTGAGATGGTCCGCTAGCATGTTCTGCACTCCTGGAAGAAAGGACGCTGACAGGTGAATCGAGTGGGTTACACAGAAGTCCCACAGGCGCATCGCCTCCGTGCAAAGTAGGGAGGAGCGGGCTCCGCCCTGCTTGTTCACATAGAACATCGCCGTCGTGTTGTCCGTGAACACTGCCACACAGCGCCCTTGCAGATGGGCGCGGAAGGTGTGACACGCCAAGCGGATCACTTGCAGCTCCCGGACGTTGATGTGGAGGGAGAGCTCTTGGGGCGACCAGAGGCCCTGGGTGTGGAGGTCGCCCAGGTGAGCCCCCCCATCCCAATGCCGAGGCATCCATGGTCAGGGTGACGGATGGGCGAGGAGGGCGGAATGGGACTCCTGCACACACGACCTCTGGGTCCAGCCACCAGCTGAGCGAACTGAGGATTGGCTTTGTGACCGTGACTACCATGTCCAGAGGGTCGCGGTGCGGACGGTACACCGACGCCAGCCAAGATTGAAATGGGCGAAGGTGCAGCCTCGCGTACGTGGTCACGAACGTGCAGGACGCCATGTGGCCCAGGAGGTGTAGGCAGGACCGAACCGTTGTCGTGGGAAAGATGTGCAGGTCCCGGATGATGGAGACCATCGTCTGGTGCCGAGGTTGAGGGAGGCAGGCCCTGGCTAAACCGGAGTCTAGGACTGCTCCGATGAACTCCACTCGTTGTGATGGAGTTAAAGTGGACTTCTCGGCATTGATGAGAAGGCCCAGGAAGCGAAACAGGGTCAGTATATTTAATCTGCTACCAGCTGTCAGGATGGCCCGCGAATCAGCCAGTCATCGAGATACGGGTAGACGGGTATGCGACGACGGCGGAGGGCTGCGGCAACTACTGCCATGCACTTGGTAAAAACCCTCGGCACGGTGAAAAGGCCGAAGGGTGGCACCGCAAACTGGTAGTGCGCGGTGTTGACCACGAAGCGCAGGTAGCGTCGATGGGGAGGGTAAATCGCGATATGGAAGTACGCGTCCTTCATATTGAGGGCGGCAAACCAGTCTCCCGGATCCAGGGAGGGAATGATGGTCCCCAGGGTGACCATGCAAAATTTGAGCTTGAGCAGGTACCTGTTGAGCTCCCGGAGGTCTAGTATAGGTCGGAGACCTCCTTTCGCCTTGGGGATGAGAAAATATCGGGAATAAAATCCCCTGCCCCGCATGTCGTGCGGCACCTCCTCTATGGCACCCAAGATCAACAGAGTCTCGACCTCTTGCAAGAGGAATTGCTCGTGAGAGTGGTCCCTGAAGAGGGACAGGGAAGGTGGGTGAGAAGGAGGGGGCGAAACAAACTGAAGGCGGTAACCATACTGGATTGTACGAAGTACCCAGTTGTCCGTTGTTATTTGGGACCACGCTGGGAGGAAGTGGGAAAGGTGGTTGCAAAATAAGGGGGAAGGATCCGGTAAAGAGTCTGATGGGCCGCCCTCGGGCGTCCCATCAAAATGCCTGCTTGGGCCCTTGAGGGGCCTTGGAAGGCGCCTGGACCTGGTTGCGCCTGTTGCCCGACGGTCTACGGTGGTTCAGGCTGCCTCTCCGACTATTATACGGCCGCGATCTGGCCTGAGTAAAGGGTCGGTATGGCTGCTGCCGGAATGACCTCCGCTGGGTAGCCGGTGTGTGCATACCCAAGGTGCGAATGGCGATTCGACCATCTTTGAGGGTCTGAATCCTGGAGTCCGTTTTCTCCAAAAAGAGACCCTGAGTGTCGAAGGGGAGGTCTTGCAGGGTGTACTGCACCTCGGGCGGCAAGGTGGAGGACTGCAGCCAGGAGATGCGCCTCATGGTTACTCCCGAGGCCAGGGTTCTGGCTCCTGAGTCCGCCGAGTCCAGAGCGGCCTGGATGGAGGACCGGGAGGCTTTCCTGCCCTCCTCAAGGAGGGCCGAGAACTCCTGTCGGGAGGCTGTTGGGATCAGCTCCGAGAACTTAGACAGGGACACCAAAATATCAAAGGTGTAGCGAGCGAGGAGAGCCATCTGGTTGGCAATCCGGAGCTGGAGACCCCCTGCCGAATAGACCTTCCGGCCCAACAGATCCATGCGCCGAGCGTCTTTAGATTTTGGCGTCGGAGCTGGTTGCCCATGTCTCTCCCGGTCATTGACGGACTGCACCATGAGGGAGTCCGGAGTCGGGTGCGTATATAAGTACTCGTAGCCGGTGGGAGGAACCGAGAACTTGCGCTCGACTCTGCGAGCGGTGGGAGGGATGGATGCCGGTGACTACCAGATGGTAGTGGCGTTCTTTTGTATAGTGCGGATGAATGGGAGGGCCACCCGCAGTGGGGCCTCAGCTCCAATCACATTGGTCACCGGGTCGTCATCCTCAGCGACCTCCGCCACGGGGAGGTCAATAGCCTTCGCCACCCGGCGAAGAAGGTCCTCGTGGGCCCGCAAGTCAATTGGAGGGGGGTCCGCTGTAGAAGCCCCCGCCACCGCCTCGTCCGGCGAGGAAGACGAGGACAGACCCTGGACCACGGCCTCCGGAGGTGGGTCTTCCAGGGGGTGGGAAGCCGCCTCGGCCACAGCATGCTCCGCCGTAACAGGTGGCGGTGGGGCCTCACCCAGTGGTGATGGGGGAGGCCTGCTAACCGTGGCTTCCGGCATCCTGCGTTCGGAGCCCGCGGGGAAGGGGAGCCCTTGAGCCTGGTGGTAGGCCCAGGGGGCCCAAAAGGCCCACTGCTGTGGTTCGTGGTCCTGGCTTTGGGGGTGGCCCCGGAAATCTCCCCCGCTGCCCGCCTGAGAGGCGACCGAGGGCTGGCGAGAGGGCCATGGGGGGGCAGAGGCGCTCAGAGATTGTGCCGTCGATGCTGCCCGTCTGTCCCTGGATGGTGCCGGGGATCGGTGCCGGTCGTCGCGGTGCCAGGAGCTCGACCGCGATCTCGACCGACGGCGGCGGGAGCGGCTTCGGAAGTCGCGGTGCCGGGAACGGTACCGGGATCTGGACCTCCTGCGGTACCGGCGGTCAGGTGACCGGGACCGGGAGCGTCTCTGGGAGTGCGACCGGTACCGCGATGCTGAGCGGTACCGGGACTGCGACCGGTGCTGAGACGGGGAGCGGTACCGCGATGGTGATCGGTGCTGGGACCGGGATCGGCGTGACAGCGACCGTCTCCGGGATCGGGATCAGGACCAAGACCTGGAGTGCCGTCTATCCCGTCTGTCAGGGGATGGGGGCCGCATCATCGCCGGCTTGCCTGCTGACTGAACAGCCCGCACCGGCGGTGCCGGGGGCCGGAGGCTCGGTGCCTCTGTGAGCTCGATGAGCTCTCTCGCCGTCGAGAAGGTCTCGGGTGTGGACGGGAGAGGTAGCTCGACCGCGATTGGCACCGGGGAGCAGGGAGGTGCCGGACTCAACGGCTCTTGGGGTGCCGGAGTCGACGGAACAGTGCACGGCTTGTGCACCACCACAGCCGGTGCCGGAGGTCCTGGCGGTGGCTGGGTGAGCGGTCCCGGTGCAGGAGGCTTAGAGGCCGTCTGCGCCGCCTTCCATTTCCATGCCAGAGAGAGGGAACGGTGCCTGGACACCGGTGCCGGTTGCGGAGGTCGTACAGTCTCAGTACCGGACCGGCTCGGGACCGCTGGTGCGCTGCGCGCCGAGGAAGGCTTTGGCGCCGCTCGGGTCGGCGCAGCAGGGCTAAGCGCCGACTCCATAAGGAGCTGCTTCAATCGAGAGTCCCGCTCCTTTCTCGTCCGTGGCTTAAACGCCGTACAAATCGGGCACTTGTCTGGCCGATGGGACTCCCCGAGGCAGCGCAGGCAGGAGTCGTGCGGATCCCCAATCGGCATGTGCCGCTGGCAAGCCGAACAGGGCTTAAACCCCGGTGCCTTGGGCATGAGCCCGCACCGGTTGTGGAAAAAGAGGGGCGAACCCCCCTAATTCCCCTTACTACACTAACTGTACTAAACTATCTAACTAACTTAACTAACTTAACCAACTATATATACTTATCAAACGGAGAAACACTAGGGTTGTGGAGGTGAACAGAGCACTCCACTGTTCCAACTGGCCGTCACGGGCGGTAAGAAGGAACTGAGGAGCGGACGGGCCGGCTGGGGTATATATCCAGCGCTATAGCGGCACCACTCCAGGGGGCGCCCAGCCGGCCCGCTGGAGTTGCTAGGGTAAAAATGTTCCGAAGAGCCGTGCACGCACGGCGCGCACACCTAACTGGAATGGATAGGAGCAATCACTCGAAGAAGAACTTATTTATCCATTCAAAAGGTCTTTGACCAAGTCTCTCCCAAGAAACTACTAAAGAAACTAAGTAGTCATGGAGTGAGAGGCAGAGTATTGTCATCGATAAAAAGCGAGCCAAGAAACAGGAAACAAAGTGCAGGAACAACTTTCATTGTGGAAAAAGGTGAACACTGGAAGACCTTGAGATTCTCTATAAGGTCTGGTATTTAATAATTCATCATCTGAAGAAGGGGTAGGCAACGGGGTGACAAAATTTTCAGAGGACATTATAGTTTAGGTTAGTCTAATCCAGCAAAAACTGCAAAGAACTTCAAATGGAAGTAATTCAGCTAGGTGAAATAGCAATACAATGGCAGATGAAGTTCAGTGCAGGTCAATGCAAAGTAAGTAACTTTGGAATGAAAAATATAAACTACTAATATACCTGACAGTGTTCGAAATTAACTATCAACACAGGAAAAAGGAATGAATCATCAGTAAGAACAGCTCAATCAAAACCTCTACTCAATGTGCAGCTGAGGTAAAAAAAGAAAACATAATGAGGGAGGATGGAGAAGAATATGGGACTATTATAGTGCTGTTGTACAAATCAATGGTGCAATCTTATCTGAAATACTGAGTGCAGTGCTGGTCACCCCATCTCAAAAAGGATGTTGCAAAATTAAAGGGGGTTTAAAGAAAAGTAAGGAGAATGACTAGAGGCCATGGAAAATCACTAATAGGAAGAGATTGAACAGATTGGGATTGTTTTCCTCGGAAAAGAGACAAATGAGGGAACATGATTAAAAATGTATGGTCTAGAGAAGGGTGTGAGCTTCTTTTTTTCAGTCTAATAACACAAGAACAAGGGGACATTCAATTAAATTAAAAGGTGACAAATTTTGAAGTGATAAAATGTGATTTTTTTTTCATTCAACATGTAATTAGACAGTGGAACTCATTGCCACCAGATAATATTGATATCAATAATTTAGCAAAATTCAAAGATGGCTTACCCATTTATTTAGATAACAAGAATGTCCAGAGTTATAATAGTGAATACTAAATATATAGTTTTGAAAGTGATGTAAAAATCTCATGCTTCAGGTTAATGCCAATCTCTAACTATGAGGAATTAGGACGAGATTTTGAGGGGGATTATGCCACACCTGTCTCCTATAGGGTTCTTACACCTTCCTCTGAAGCATCTGATCCTGGCCACCATCAGACACAGGACAATGGATTAGATGGAATTTGGCTCTGATCTAGTTTGGTAATTCCTATGTAATTGGAAACTTTTGTTTACGCTGTTGTGAAAGAGATGAGAAAAAAGAGATTTTTTTCCCCCTCATTGACCTTTCCTGATTCCTCCCCTTCCCCATACACACACACACACACACACACACACATTCTATGACCAAAGTAAGCGCCTAGTCTACGTAAGTGTTTGATAACTAGGGTTAAATAGAAAAGATTAAATATGAGAAATTACTAGTTCGTAAAGAAAGTGGACCACTGAACTCTGGAGAGACCAGGTTCAGCTTCACTGAGCCTATTACTATGAAAAAAGAGAAAAGAGCTAATATCTAAATTATTTACCTAGTATTTAAAGAGTTAAGTAGTAATAAGAGTGTGCATTGTATAATTCATTGTGCTTGTGCCTACATGTAACCAGGAAAGGTATACCTATTCCAGAAAAGTCATCAGTAAAGACATTGTAAAGTGAAAGAGAAATGTCTGGAGAAAAACTCTGTGAAGTGCAGTTATAGATGCATGTCTGAGGCACTCAGTCATCACAAGTGGCTATCATTCCCGAGGAACACTTCCTTCTGCTTCCCATAACTGTGTGTCTCATTTTGTGGGTTGGCCTCAGGTAAACAATTGCTACATTCCTACGTTCATGTCTTTATCTGGAGCTGATAATAGTAAGGAACTACGCTGCAGCTGGCAATTGCTCATGAATGACTATTTGGTGAAGAGGCTGTGTATGCATGCAGTATGTATGGGAGAATCTTCCCCTTTCTCCTCTCCTATGGTTATTATGTCCTCCTTTTCCTCCTCCCCCTGAGATCCTTCCGTTCTCCTCCTGGGGTTCATGCAAGATGGCTGACATGCTATTTTCACTTCCTTTCCAGTCCAAAACCCAACAATTTTTGTTTTTCAGAAACCATGACAAATTTTAAAAAACAAAAAAAACTATTTCCATATTGAAAACTTTGTAATTGGAGAAAAACTAAACCAGCTCTAGTCAATAACTATGATTTCGCTTAAATCATAACAATGGAAAATAGAGGGAGTCAGAAACAATAAAAGTATATCACACAGGTTCATCCAAAAGAGATCATGATTGGAGCCTGTGGTGGAAAGGCTTTCCGTGTACATGGGCGGTTGGAAGGCGGAGAGGGATTACCAATACAACGTAAGTAGAAAAGCTTACATCCTGTGGTCAGCCACATCCTTCCTTTTTGGTCTCACTCAGCTCATGTCTGTCTCCCTGTGAGAGACAGTTCATGTGAGTTACTCCCTTTACTTTCCTACTGGCTGGCTTTTCAAGTCCAGTTTCAGTTAGCTCTTGAGTAGGGTAGTGACCATGACCACCCTCCAAACTCATTTTGATGACTTGAATTCCAATATCTTTGGAATATGAATCCTTCCTAGAAATGGGCCTTCTTAGCCTTTATTTTAATAACTGAGCATTAGCTCTGCCAAATTAGTTATTGTTCATATCATGAGCCCAATGCTTCTGCAACAACTTTAATCTGTGCAGCCATTATATTAGCTATTTAATCAGGCAGTAAATAAAATGATCACACACAATCAGGGGCGGCTCTAGGCACCAGCGGGCCAAGCGCCCGCTTGGGGCGGCGTCCTGGGGAGGGCGGCATTTGGCTCCGGTGGAGCTCCCGCCGGCATGCCTGCGGCAGGTCCACCGGAGCCCGGGACGAGCGGACCTGCCGCAGGCGTGACTGCGGCGGGTCCCGTCTTCCCGCGGCTCCGGTTGAGCTCCCGCAGGCATGACTGCGGCAGGTCCGCTCGTCCCGGGCTCCGGTGGACCTGCCGCAGGCATGCCGGCGGGAGCTCCACCGGAGCCGCGGGAAGAGGGGACCCACTGCGGGACCGGGGAAGGGCGGCGCAGCGCTCTGCGCTGCTTGGGGCAGCCTACTTTGTAGAGCCGCCCCTGCACACAATGAATTAGTTTATCACTTATCTCTGTCCAGTATGTTTCTCTGCAAATGGTCACCCACACAGTCAGGTTGTGACAGAGACATATAAAAAGCTCTGTGGGTGATCGTCTGCAGCCAGGGTGTTTCCCAGTAGATAACTGGTGTAATTGGCTAATGCTGCTGCTATTAACCCTGTAGCAGTTGTGCCCTGGGCTTCTGAAAAGGGTGATGGTTACAGTAATTAGCATTGCTGCAAAGACAATGGAAATGACATGCTTTCTATTTGGACGTGAGGCACTGGTCCATATCACACATTGCTGATCCAGAAAACTTTCATTAAGAAAAACACGTTTTGACATACTGACTTTTCTGAATACTCTTTTTTAAAATCTTAAACAATAAACATTCTATGTTGCATGTGGAAACGCTCAACTTAAAAATGACTAACCCAAATATGTTAAATCAATCTTCATTTAAATATACTCCATTCACTTCTGCCAAAAATATAAGATCATGCTTCTGGGTGGCAATGCTGTTTTGAAGCTTGCACCTGACGATTAATTTTATGGTCAAGATAAGGAGTTTTGAGAGCAGACACTAATAAATCCTTTATTATAGTGGCTCTTTACTAGGCACTGTTGTAATAAAGTCAGATCACTGTAAAATAGATGATGGTGTCATTTCATCTGCAAATGCTCCCTCTTACCCTGCAACAGTGTTGTTTCAAAGGTTAAAGCAGTAAACCTAGGCAAAATTGCATAGCTTCTGATGCAGCATTGAAGGTTTTAAGTTATCAATGTTTGCATAAATTGTATGTTCAGAGTGAGCTGAAGAGGCTTTGCTTTGGCTTTGCAAATCCTCATTTGTAAGGTTTGGTTTCATAAAACTAAAGCCAGCTGCCATTTGATCTGAACCTCCAAACTCTGGGGAATCTCTGAATGTATTTCGATTAGCACAAGGAGTCTTTTGCTGCAGTTAATGCCATGACTCTCTAGTGCCAGTTACACAATGAAAAAGCTACAAAGTCATTTGAATACAGTAGATGCTTCTTTTGGGATGCCGTGGTGGGTAGTTTTGAGACCTGCATTATTAGCAGAGTTGACTGAAATTCAGAATTTCTGTCTCATGGGAAATTTGAACATTTCAACATTTACTCTTAGGACAAAAAGTAGAAATTTTGAAAATTTTCACAGAATGCAAACTCTAAAAAATTTCTATTTGGAAATGTAAAAACATTTTGTTTTGACATTTTTTATCAAAATGAAGCATTTTAACATTCTTGGAACTGAAATGCTTCATTTTGGTTTATTGAACTGACCCCAAATGCTTTATTATTAATAAATCTGCTTTCCAGGCTGCTCCAGAGGCAATTGTGTTATTGGATGGGCCCACAAAGTTGATCGTGAATGCTACTTACGTGGAGATTGCCTCCAGTGGCAGGGTAACGTACGAGTCCCTAAGCACGAAAGTCCTGCATGTGCAGTTGGTGTGGCAGGTGCAAGCTGATAGACAGGAATAAGCAGTGTGCAGCTTTTTGTACTCTGTCTGCATGTGTCATAGATACCACAGGACTGTTATCTGATGTTAGAGGCACAAACAGAACACCATGAGATTGACACACTCACGGCCTAAGTCCTTATTAAGCAGCAATTATTGCTATCAAGTTTCATGAATAAATCACTTTCCTGGGAGATGTCCCAATTAATTGAATTTTAGTTTGTCCTGTTTAAGTGGCATATATTGTACTAAAACTGGCAATTTAGTTGTAAGCCATACTGTCAGTACACACTACATGAGGAGTCACGTAGTCTACTGGTCCAATCTTCCACCTTAGCTGATGAATCTATATGTACGATGTTTATAGCTTGCCAAGAAATATGCTATAACCAAGAAATATGCAGCTGAACTGGGTTTTGAACAAATGACCTCCTAATGGAACCCGACTCTGCATCTTTTAGAAGGACATAAGCTTGTGAAAGTGTTGTTAATTACTATTTTGTAGCAGAACATGTGTTCCAAATATTTCACAGAAAACACACTATCATGTGTGGCGCAGTGAGGTAATTACATACACAGGGTGGGAAAGGGAGGACATGGATAAACGATAATGTGGCAGCTCATTTCAGCCATGAGAGGTTTATTTTTGTAAGGGTTTGCACACTGTGTGTGCAGGCAAAGCTGCAGCAGTACGATTCTTAGTAGTGACTTGATGGAGGCAAAGGTGGAGACTTGATGTATAGATTCTGAGATGTTTTACTAGGACTGATTAGCAAAACAAAAGGCACTTGACTAAAATATCAGCCGTATTATATCTATATCTACTAAGCATTTCATAATATTTTAATTAGGATCACATAATGGCTGGGAATATCCTATTGCCCAGAATCCTGGTGCAAGCAGAAATGCTATCTGAACAAGTCAAAGCGTCAACTGTCTTAGCTGCCAGAAAAAGACACTAGGGGAAGCTGGAAGCAGGCTGAGTGTCATAAGGCATAGCAGCATTACCCAGCTGGTTGGCAGTAGGGCATGAGTGGGAACTGAGCTGCCTCTGTGTGGTGGTGGAGAAGGAGCTGAGTAGACCAAAAGCAGTGAGCTGCCGTTCAGAGGGAAGATGTGGAAGAAGGAGAGGCTAAGCAAAGCACAGATATTCAGTGGGGAGGAAGGGAAAGATGCCCTGCATTAGTGGTTGTCCCTGAAATACCATCAAGTCCACAAATGACACTGCACATGCATGTTTCACAGAACTTTTAATCACCAGGCCACCTGCCTTTCGGGACATATTCCTAATGGTGGAAATACTGTGCCAGATCTTTGGTCCTGTTCCATTGGCTTTGTACAGCCAAGCAGATTTAAACCTGTCTTAAAGGGCTAGTTGGGGATTCTCCCAATTTGGGAAATATCCTGGTGATGTAGGGGCAGCATAGCAATTCTTACACTCTTCCTAGCCCTAATGTAAGGCGTTGTCAGGGGAAACTGTTCCTTGGATGCAGGAATGGTAGCCAGTATAAGAAAGAGAAGCTTTAGGCTGGGTTTTTTTTTGTGTGCCAGGGGTTGGTGCTGGTGCTGGTGCTGGTGCCTGCCAGCCCAAGACTGAGAGGCTGTAAAGGTGGCTTAGTATTACCTTTGTCTCTTTTCTGCGATTGCACCAAGAACAGATCAGCCCACCTGGAGCAGACAGGCCATTGTTCTTGTCCTGCAGCACTCTAGTGGTAGAACAGGGGTTTTCCACACTCAACTTAAACCAAACAAGCCCACAGACATATATGCAGCAAAGCAGGCAGAGATAAGTAAATGGTGCAGAGATAAGTAAATGACCAAATGTAGCTGCTTTCCAGCCTATTGTGTAGTGGTTTGAAGGAGGACCTGGGGTAAAAGCATATTTGTGGATAGTCACAGTGAATGCTCAACAGCAACATCAAGCCGTGCTAGTGGAGAACTAGCACAGAGCTATTTTGGATTTCAAACTAGTTAGACCTCATGCATGTCATTTATTGATAAAAGCAGCAAAGAGTCCTGTGGTACCTTATAGACTAACAGACGTATTGGAGCATGAGCTTTCGTGCATCTGACGAAGTGCATCTGACAAAGTGGGTATTCACCCACGAAAGCTCATGCTCCAATACCTCTGTTAGTCTATAAGGTGCCACAGGACTCTTTGCTGCTTTTACAGATCCAGACTAACACAGCTACCCCTCTGATATTTATTGATGAGATTTTTCTACTTGGATTTGAAATAAATGACTATGTCATCTCATTTCTGACTTGCAGCGTCAGACTAGTGGTGACAGTCGCTTTTTAATTTATATTAAGAGAAGCAAAACTGAACATATAAGATGAAGTGAGAGTCACACTATAGTAAACATAAGGAACACTGGCACAAGAGTCCAAAGCAGAATGCAGAGGAATGCTTTAGCTAAGCACAGTAGCCATCATATTTCAGGTTGATTTATCTGAAAGAATGGGGCCATGGCCCCAAAATGAAGGGAAACATGTGTTCTTGATGGAAAGCTAAACACAAAGTTTTAAAAGTTGACAGAGAAGTGATCAGAATGTTTTTCCCCTAGGCTGCTCACAAGTGAGTGATAGAAACCCTTTTCATTTATAAGTACTTTAGGTACCAAGATACAGAGTAATTCACATGGGTTAAACCAAGAACATTTTAATCATTTTTATACAAAAAGGAGAAAAAATGAATTAGAATAATCATACTAAAGCAATATAGTTTAAGAAAAAGAGAAGTTTGACCGATAAGCTAGCTTCCTGATCCAACTTCTTCTTTCAGTACAAGTGATGAAGAGTAGCTAAGTGTGTTGAACTTGTCATATGTATGATCTTTTGGGCTAGTCATTTTTCTATGGCTAAAAGTTTCCAAATGTTGTTACACCATCTGACCAGTGTAGGCATAATGTTTTTTGCTTGATTCTCAGTAATGGAAGGGAAGGGCATTCAATTTCCTTTAAAATTCTGGGTATATTAGCACATATAGCAGGCCTGCACGACTCGTAAAGCGGCGAGGGCCACATTACTCCAAAGAAAACAGCTGAGGGCCGAAACCTCCCGGCCCCGCAGAAACACCCCGCCCCGGGCCATCCAGCCCTGCAGAAACAAACCCTCCTTCCCCAGCGCCGCCCCACCAAAACAGCTGTGGGCCAAAAAGGAAGGTTGGGGGTGGGGAGGTGATACTTTATTTTAAATCAACCAGGGGCTCCCAGCTGAAGAGGTGGCTGGGAGCCCTCAGGGGCAAATTAAAGGGCCCGGGGCTCCGGCGGCTGGGGGAACCCGGCAGGGCCGGCTCTAGGTTTTTTGCTGCCTCAAGCAAAAAAAAATTTGGCTACCCCCTGTCCCAGCCCTGGGCTTCCCCCTGTACCCCTCTGCTACCCTAGTCCTGGGCTCTCCCCCCACCCACACCCCCTGCCGCCCCAACGCTGGGCTTCCCCTTTTCCTCCCCACCAGTGCCCTCCCCCCACCCCGCTGCTGCCCCAGCCCTGGGCTCTCCCCCCCCCCGTGCCCCCCCCCACACCTCCTGCCGCCCCAGCTCTGGGTCACTGGTAACTCGCTCCCAGGGCGGGTCACTCAGCAGGAATTTTGGATGTGCACAAAACACAGACAGGATTGGTTCCCATATGGTTACAGAGCTGCAGTAAAGTGGAACAATTTTCAGCTTGTGTGATTGGAGGATATCTGGATGCATATTATAAGACTGTCCTCCATAAATGAGGAAAAGTTGAGGTGCCTTTATTATTCTTTTGTTCCACTCTTTCTTTCTATTTGCCAATGCAATATCACTGTCTTCCTTTCAAACAAACAAAAAGGCAATGGCTGTTGAAAATAGCAATTCCAGTCCTAATAAGCATTTCTTGCTCAATTTTATCCTACTTTTTCTACAGCAAGTTACAGTGGATCAGTATATTTGATTTGGGAGAAATGAAGTAAAAGCTGCCCAAACTGAGCTTGAGCACTCCTGAATTTTGAGGTGTTCAAATCTGGAAGGCAGGTGCTGGGAGGGCGGGGGAGGGGCCTGTGGGCTCCGCGGGGGAGTATGGCAGCAATGTGTCTGGAGCTGCAGGGAGCCAGACACGCTGGTCTGAGTGGCACGGTAAGGCGGCTGGGGGTTGAAGAAGGGGCAGTCAAGGGACAGGTAGCTGGGGAGGTTGGATGGGGCAAAGGTTCGGGGGGGCAGTCAGGGGACAGGCAGTGGTTGGATAGGCATGGGAGTCCCAGGGGTTTATCAGGGGACAGGTCGGGGGTGGGGTCCTGGGAGGAAGTTGAGGGGGTCTCAGGAGGGGGCAGTTGGGGACAAGGAGAAGGAGGCTTAGATATGGGCTGGGGTCCCAAGGGGCAGTTAGGGGCAGGGGTCTCGGGAGGGGGCAATCGAGGGACAAGGACCAGCGGTGCTTAGATAGGGGGTGTGGGTCTTGGGGGGAAGTTGGGGCAGGGGTCCAGGGAGGGGGCAATCAGTGGCCGCGGGCTGGGATTCAAAGGGTTCTGGGCTGCCGGTCACTGCGGGGAGCCCTGAGCCCTTTAAATCCCATCCAGCCCTGTGGCCGGAGCCGCGGCCGGGATTCAAAGGGTTCTGGGGTGCCCAAAGCCGCGGGGAGATTGCCCGCCCCGGCTAAGATTTAAAGGGTTCTGGGCTCCCCGCAGCTGCCGGCAGCCCAGAGCCCTTTGACTCCTGGCCGCAGCTGAGATTTAAAGGGCTCTGCCCGCTGCGGCTGAGATTTAAAGGGCTCTGGGCTCCCCGCCGCGGCCGGGATTCAAAGGGCTCTGGGCTGCCCACAGAGCGCCGTGTGTTGGGGATTTAGAATCCCTGTGCGGGCCGCACAGTGAGGCTCCGCGGGCCGTATGTTGTGCAGGCCTGACATATAGCATAAATCTGAGTGCAAACCTCTTATTCAGAGTTTGGGAATAAATGACAAGGATTTCCCTTTCACAGTATGAACAGCCATTAACTGATCTGCTAAATAGTAATAATTAGAGTGGACTAGGGCTAATTCCCCCCAACTCTCCAAAGCCTGGCTCAGGCAGGATATTTTGGTCTATTCCAAATGGGAGTTAATGGGAGAAAATTGAAGAAGACGTGTCTGATAGTTCAGCTAAGCTAATGAAAAAATGGAAGAACCAGCCTGAAGTATTTCTTTGTCAATGTCTATGCTATCAGTAAGACAGAAATTATATAACTGCAACAGAAGGGATGTTTAATCAAACTCGTAATAGATATGTTGACATAATCATAATGAAATAACAAGTGGATGTTTATTGTGCCTTCTGCAGAAGATAGAAAAACTTAAACACATACTAATGTGTAATGTGAATGTGACAATTATTGATCAAAACAATGCAGTGTAATACCTGTAAAAGGGAAATAATGAGTGGAAGGACACATTTTCAGAGGAGTTTGTCATTGGGAGTTACCTGTGACAAGCAGAAGGACAGAGGTTACAAGAGACCTTATCAGAACTTCTAGTATTTTTAGTTAACCTGTTTCTTTTGGCATCTTTCCTATGCAGTTTAAAATACTCGTTTTCTGCAGAAACCCCCCAAACTGTTATTGCAATGCTAAAGATGCAAAGTTAAGCTCCCCAAGGTCAGGAAATGCAAACATTAAGGCTACATGTGCAAGGCTAAGGTGAACGACTGACTTTAACGATGGCAGTGCAAGGTCCTGTGTTTGTGTCTCACTGATTTTCAAATCCAGCTTGCTCAGTTTTCAAGTAAGAAGATGACTTTTCTACCTGATGAGCCTCCATCTGCAATTGGAAGGGCATTCTATGATCTTCTGGCTTGCTTATCACCAGTTATAAACATTTTGGGGGCAAATTTAACTTGCAGTTAAACCTGTGCAACTGCATGGTCTTAATCTGGGATTGCCCATGCACAGCCAGAGGGCATATATAATTATGTATATAATATATATATTGTGGTATGTATATATTTGGTGTGAATTCACTTTCCCTGAGTAGTTATGCTTTGTGCAGGATGTAAAGTGGAATCTGGAGGATGGAATAGCCTGGGACAGGCTGTGTGGTTGCAAAGTGACCCCTTCTGATGTACAGCTTACAGGCTGTAAGAATGGCCACTGACACTTCATATACACTATATAGAGTACTAGGGCCTCTGCTCTGATCTGTGTCACTGCAGATCCCCTGGACTGTCTTCAGCTGATGTTAAATCTATTTCAATGTAATGTGTCCTGCCTTAACAAACATACCGACATCAGCTGCTATTCCATGACCTGATCACAAAATGATGTTCCTATCTAGTGGCACAGTACAGTGAGCACACTTTTCTATACTGCACTCAGTGGGTCACTTTCTCTGAGGGATACCTGTGCAACTGACATTGCAGTAAATGGGAATGGCATCCGTGTGCCTGAGGTCAGAATCTAGCTCCAAGCATATAATTCTTCCTCGCTTGTTGTGCCCTGCAGTGAGATACTGCAGTGCTGACTGCGGGAATGGTGTTGTCTAACTGGAAGCACTTGCGTTTTAATTAGGGTGACCAGATGTCCCGATTTTATTGGGAGAGTCCTGATTTTTGGGTCTTTTTCTTATATAGGCTCCTATTACCCCCTGCTCCCGTCCCGATTTTTCACACTTGCTGTCTGGTCACCGTAGTTTTAATAGAAAAATTGGTATTTCTCAAGCTGCATTGGAAGTTAACACTGAAGCCCTACGTGCAATTTTTGTCCTGGGACAATTCTGAGGAACTGCAATGTCACTTCCTATTTTGTAAATACAAAAATAGGAAGTGACATTGCAACATGGGGCTATTTCATCAAAGAACAATGAATGATTATGTCCTGTTGTGAAGGATCTGGTTAGGTCAGCATTGTCTTCCCTTTAAATTAGGGAAACAGGTACAGTATTCCCTGTTAGGGAAACGTGTTTGACGTAAGGCATGGAGAGGTTTCCTTGTTGATTAACTTCCTTTTTTTATGGGGTCCCTGAAAGAGAAGCCCCGGGGAAGACTGGATGGGGGCCGTGTTTATTCTTTTCTGTACGTATAGTGGAGGGATTTACACCCCTCTGCACAAGTGACCTTTAGGACTACAAAAGAGTGTGATCATGATCAAGGGTGTGTCAGCTCTAAAGGAAGTAGTTAATCTAGGACCAAAGGCACCAAGAGTGAACTGGGTACAGTCCTTCAGTTTCTTATTTCAGTGGGACTTTTGTCTATGCACAGAGTGAGGGATTCAGCCCCTGACTTTCCTAGTTTTGTATCCCCAGTGTGAAATCCTGGCTCATTGAAGTTAATGGGAGTTTTGCCACTGACTTCAATGGGACTCGGATTTCAGCCCCTCTCTATACCTCAGACTGATGATAGCTTTGTTTTCTGTTCTCTTTCTGAATGGCAAAAATGTCAGTGCCAAAGACATGAACCATTTAGAATGTCTAAAATGTAACCATTTGAAATGTCTAAAATACATTGTACAGCATGATGAGCAAGTATGTGATTTTTATAGAATTATACAGTAAATGTAGCCTGATGGTTAAAGGCCAAAAATAGAATTAGGAGACCTGGATTCTGTTCCCTGCTCTTTCGATGACTCAGTCTCTGACTTTGAGCAAATCACTTAACCTCTCTATGACTCTGTTTTCTCATCTGCAGATGGATACAAGATGCTTGTTCACCCTTTGCTTTGAAATCTAGGGATGAAACAGCCATTTGTAAGTGGTAAATGGGTCCTTGCTAGGAAGGCTGGTTTAAAAAGAAATATAAAATCTTCTTCATTAATTATCCTTACTATGAATAGTCTGTTGCACTGGGGGGAAAATAATCAAATTTGCTGTTTACCAAAACCTACAAACCTCTGCAGAGTTTTATATCAAAGATAATCCTCATCTGTCATGACTCATTACCACATATTGACTTGCTCACTACCATTTGGCAGCAGTATAAAATGGTATACGCCTTCTAGGATTTCATCTGCTCTTGCCAGTAAGGCTGAACAGAAAGAATCAACACCAGAGATTAGAAAACCAGCTAACTTCCTCTAGTTTCTATTCTCCTTTTAGATACTCCTTTTTTGAGAAGAGAGCTATTATTATGAATTGGGCCACCACAGTGGCGGCTAACTCCACTGCATTAGAGAAGTTATATAAAATCTTTTCTGAAACAACATTAATCCAGTAATCAAGATCAGATCATTTATGAAAAGCTTCTTTTGAAAGATGTATAAATCCACTTTGGATGTCTAATTAGCAAGCATCAGGCAACCAACTGAAAGTGAGCAGGTTGAGGTCTTAGATATACTCTTGGACCATACATGCAGCTTGTTTCATTGTGCACATGCACTGGAGGACAGAATCTGACCCTGTGCCCTCTTTTCTGTGCATAAGCTCATGCAGTCTAAAATATACAGGGTGCTCAATAAAATAGGAATAGTGAGATCTCCTGA
Organism: Mauremys reevesii; assembly: GCF_016161935.1. Classification (NCBI taxonomy): domain Eukaryota; kingdom Metazoa; phylum Chordata; order Testudines; family Geoemydidae; genus Mauremys; species Mauremys reevesii. Next base: position 322,898,310 of record NC_052623.1, read on the forward strand.
CTGTTGCCAACACTAAAATTCTTGGCATTCATTTCAATACTGGTAGTTTATTGTTTCCATGTAAGTAACTGGCCAAGTCAGAAGTTACATATGTAAGTGTTGAGAAAGCATGAACCACATATTACAACCAAAGTATATCTGATCTACATTATAAAAAACCTACCAATGATGGCTGCTCAGTACATAACTGTGAATACAAAGTGAATTTCAGAGGATCTGAATAATAGTTTAAAAAAACCCAAGTATCTGCAGATCACAAGAAACAGCATGTGGACAGGAAAGCAGGGAAGAGCTAGGCTGTACCACGATGTATAACCACACAGAACGAGTATTCCTCTTTCACAGATAATTAACAAATTAAGGGGGGAGGACTCTTAACAGTGGACTGACATCCTTTTACTTTGTGGTAGGACGTGATCATTCATATGAATAAACTGTGGCATAGTCCAAAAATTGCTGCCCTGGACTGCAAAAGAGTCGGTCAGTTTTCTATGAGGGAATGGCACAGAAGCATAGGGGAGCTTTCCTAGTGGGGGCAATCTTGGCCAATTCTTACTGATTTTCCATATGTGAACTTGTCACATAAAATGTTTAAGCACCTGGAGGCAGGGCTGGCTCCAGCTTTTTTGCTGCCCTAAGCAGTGGAAAAAAAAGAAAAGAAAAAAAAAGAAAAACCCAACTGAGTTGCCGCCAAAGTGCCGCCAAGGAGGAAGACAGGGAGTGAAGGACCCGCCGCTGAATTGCCACTGAATACTGGAGTGGGCCGATCGAGCTGCCGCTGAAGTGCTGCCGCCGCTGACCCAGATGTACCGCCCGAATAACGGACGGAGTGCAGCCCCTTTCTATTGGTCGCCCCAGGCACCTGCTTCCTTCGCTGGTGCTTGGAGCTGGCCCTGCCTGGAGGACCTGTTAATAGCAAATGCACAAAGAAAATTCTTTACCAATCCCATCAATATGCCTCTGACATCCTTGCAAGCCTGATATGTTGAACCCTGCTCTCAACATTTCCTTGCATGAACTCCACTTCACAACTTGACCCAATAGCAGCAGACTTCCTATTCCCTGGCCTAGAGCCTCTCCTTCAAATCTTGGAAGGGTTCTTCTGATTCAGGTGTATCTCAAATGGGATTGCTTTGACCTCTTCCAGGGGAATTTGAAAATGGGTTTTATTCCAGTGTTTCACATAGTATTAGAACAAACCTTGTCACACATTTCTGCCTTCTATCTCTGGTAAGATTTGCTGCAGTCTCATCCCCAATACATAGTTCTGTTGAACATAATTTAAAGGGAAAATCACAAAAAGAAAGAGTAACTGTTATCAGGCTTATATTTGCAAATTCTGCAGACCATCTAGTTCTGGCCCTGAGACATGATGATTGTCTCCTTGGAGGCACTCAACTTTTCAACTCCCAATGGTATTTGATGGTTCTTAACATTTCCTAGGAGGGACTCAGCGCATCAGAAGAGTGAGCCTATATTCTCAAGTAAAGCTTAGCAGCTTGACATATACTACTAATTCACATGCTAAAAATGCCACTCCTGTTATCTCTAGTGCCACTGGGAAACTGTTCAGTGAAATACAAAGCCCTGAGAAGCAGCATGGTATAGGGACCAAAAGCCAGACTGAATGGGCAAATGATATTATTCAGCACCACCATTGTCCCGCTGTTCCTTCCCCTCCATGGACCCCTTTAAATATACCAAACAGTCCCCTCATATTATTAACATGTTCAAATATTTGAAGAATGATGGATGACATGTCTGCAGTTAAAATAACCAGTGTAATGGTAGCATATGTTACATATGATAATCTGGTAAAATTAAACAATCAGATATAAATATTTATGTCACGAAGCCTGATCTAAAGCCTATTAAAGTTAATGGAAGTCTGTTTCCATATGTTTTAGGGAAATTATAAGCCAAGTTTTCAAAATCACAGCAGTTCATCCTTTGGGTGAAATTTGTCAATTTGCTCAGGGATATGCAGTATAATAACACTTCCCTGCCATCTAGTGGTTAGACAGAAGAATGCCTTCAAAACTATTCAGAATATAATAATTATTAATTATTTATTTATTGCCTTAATATTATTAATATTTATATTAGACTGGCATACAGAAGGTTCAGTCAGGATCAGGCCTCATTATACATGGTTATGACTAGCAGTTCTAAGTGTATAGAATTTAAGTAATAAGCCACTTTAGTAATGAAAATGATTTAATTACAGCAACCTCTGGAAGACAGCAGAGTCAGTCAACCCAACCCCCTCAGAATGGCTTCCAGAAAACTAGCTAATTCCATTTAGCATGTGCACATAGCAATTAATATCCATCTGTTATACAACAATAGGACTCAGCGTATGAAGAAATAGGAAAAAATCTCAGGTATAACGGTGTGAAATATTTCACTCAGACTACAAAATTATTAAAAAATCAGCCTTATTTTGAATCTGACCTGCAAACCAGCAGGGATTTGTTACAACTTTCTTCATGATCATGAGCTACTTGTTGAGATGTCTTTGTGATGCCCGCCCTGTATTTAAACATTCACCACTATTATGAGGCTGCTTTTCATTGGTGAATCTTTACTTTGAATTATCTTTGTAGGGGAAAGTCACAAAAGGCAAATCATATGGTATTTTCCAATATGGCCACGAGTCCCATTTCCAGTTACAAAGAACTAGTGAACCCAACCATGAGGGCTGCTTGATTTTATATCAGCTGCAAGCAAGGGGTCGAAACTGCAGCCAGGACCTGGTATGCTGCAAGGATAATCTCTGACCATGCCTCCATTCAATGCTATGCAAGTGGCAGAGAAGGGGAGTGGTGTAAGAATTGCTTTGTCAGATGTACACCACTAGAGGATTAGTTTTGCACTGGGATCCTGCCTGGGCTGGTTCCATTGGCATTACTGCACAATTCTGCCAGGGGTGGGGCACAAAGCAGCTGCCTGTACTGGGGAATTTCTGATCTTGCAGCTTCCTTTATAGAAAAGTCCCATGTAATTTAACAGGAATTTAACCAATAGTGTTCTATACGAATAAAGTCCTACAGAATTTAATAGAGCATTTTATCTTTGATAGATTATATTCTAGACTGGTGTTTCTCAAACTGGGGATCCTGATCCAAAAGGGGGTTGCACGGGTGTTGTAGAGGGTGTTGTGGTATTGCCACCCCTATTCCTGCACTGCCTTCAGAGCTGGATGAACGGAGAGTGGCGGCTGCTGGCCAGCTGCCCAGCTCTGAAGGCAGTGCCACTGCCAGCGGCATCAGACAAGTAAGGGTGGCCTGGTATGGAGGGGTCGTCAATTTTTTTTTTTGGGGGGGGAGAGGTCATCACAGCCTGAAATATTTTCGAAGGGGATCCACCAAAAAAAGTTTGAGAACTCCTGTTATAGACCATCCAACAGAATTCTTAGCAGGAATATCATATCTTTCCTATAGATTTTTGAACCACCTATATCATTTAATAGAGAATTATATTCTATCTATGGACTATATGGCCCCCATTACTGCAGTATCTAAGCACCTAACAGTCTTTAATGTATTTATCTTCACAAACATCCCTGTGAGATAGGTAAGCATTGTTATCCCATTTTACAGATGCAAAACTGATGCACAGAGGGTGCAATCCACAAAGCAATCTAGACACCTAAACTCCAGAGTTAGGTACCTATGTCCCTGTGTATGGCACCACCGTGGTCCATGAAAACTCTCCCTTGGCTGCTGCCTAATCCAATGGGTGCCTAAATTCACTCTGTGCCTGACTTTCTGCTATAAAAGTTCCCTAGGCACCTAAGTTGTAGACTTTGGAGCATGTGCGCTGCTGTCCTACTCTAGACATCCACACATCTATCTCCTGTCTAAGGCCCAGAGTGATTCATTCATCAGCCCAGGGAAGACAGGCATCTGGCTGCCTTAGTTACATATGTGGCCTGATCCAGTAGGCAGCCTCTGAGCATGCCTATCGGATGAGGACCTATCCAAAATCTGCCTAGGGGTGGAGGAGAAGGACTTAACTAGAGAAAGAGAATGATTCTGTAGTCCAGTGATCAGGGCACTGACCTGGCGGTGGGAGACCATGGGTCTAGTTCTCTTGCTCCAATCACTCTTTCATTATTTAGCTATACTGGAGCAGCTTCAACAGGAGAGACTGAGAAAGTCCCATATCAGACTACCCCTTAGCTCAGTGATTAGAGTACTGAGAAGTGGGAGAGCCTGGTTCAAACCATTTCTCCCCCTCTGGCAGAGAGGAAGGAATTGAACCTGGGTCTCTTACATCACAGGCAAGTCATCTAACCACTGGGTGAAGGGTTATAAGGTAGCACCTCCCCTTCCTGCTATTTTGTGTGGAGTGAGGCAGGTGCCTACTTCATTCCCATAAGCACAAGCTTTGGTGTGTAACTCTAGTCAGTGGGTTCCTGTTGTGGATCACAAGGTGCATCTCCCTGCAGCCTCGATTTAGGCACCTGGGTGGGGCTTAGACAAACCCTCCCATCAGCATCTCCCATTGGCTAACTTAGGTAGCTCCTTGCCTAGCTTGCTGGCTTTTGTGGATTGCAGTTTCTCCCCATTAATTGTATAGGAAGCCTAAGCATCACATTCAGCTTTATGGACTGCTCTGTTGCTCCTCTGATTGTCTAGGTACGGTGACACCCAGGCCTTGTCTACACTATGGGGGGAGATCGATCTAAGTTACACAACTTCAGATATGTGAATAATGTAGCTGAAGTCGATGTACTTAGTTCTACTTACCGCGGGGTCCACACTACGCTATGTTGATGGGAGATGCTCTCCCGTCGACTCTGCTTGCACATCTCGTTCAGGTGGAGAGCAATTGGCCATGCGTTGATCCCCCGGTAAGTGTGACAAGCCCTCAGTATTGCAACACCTAAGCCCCTATGTAGATCCCACTGAGAAAGATTTGTTCAAAGTCACACAGGAAGTCTGTGGTAGCTCAGGGTATTGAACTTAGGTTTCCTATAGGCCAAGCTAACTCACTAAACACCAGACTATCTTTCCTCTCTAACTTTGCTATAGAATGACCTTGGTATTCTACTGCACTCTGTAGGGCCGGCTCCAGCTTTTTTGCCGCCCCAAGTGGCAAAAAAAAAAAGAAAAGAAAAGAAAAACCCGATTGAGCTGCCACCAAAGTGCCGCTGAGGAGGAAGACAGGGAGTGAAGGACCCGCTGCTGAATTGCCGCTGAAGACTGGAGCAGGCCGATCGAGCTGCCACTGAAGTGCCGCTGCCAATGACCTGGACGTAGTGCCCGAACAACGGATGGAGTGCCGCCCCTTTCTATTGGCCGCCCCAGGCACCTGCTTCCTTTGCTGGTGCCTGGAGCCGGCCCTGGCACTCTGTACGGTAGGACATTTCTGTAAGAGGTCATGCTTGGAAGCATAGATCCTCAGTTCTGAATGTCACATTGATGGTATGTATTTAGTAATCACTATGTAGACTTACTTCTGTAAGCAAATGGTCTGAATGAGCTCTTCCCTGCCATCTACTGAGGAACTTGAGGAAAAGACTTTATGAGCAGACCGTATTTGCAGAGACACATTTACTTTGCCTATGTGATCAGCAGACATACTTGTTTTGCCAAAGTAATCAAGTTTGGCTGTCTTGGATGAAGGAGAAATGAAATGTTATTATTATTATTGTATGACCAAAGATCATCAGAACTATACTTAATATACCCTAATCAAGGGAGGAGCACTGAATCTATAATGCCACTCACCAAGCAGGGGAAATGATGCCAGATCCAAGGGCAGGTTAGAGTCCTTGTTTCTGGTCAGTGATTATTAAAGCTAAAATCCCTGATAAGCTGGTCTAGGGCGTTAAGTTTTAGATGTGGTGGTGAAAACAATGTAGAGGAGGTGGTAGCTGTGAGGTTCTCCACTATCTGCTGAAATCACTAAACACTGGGCCATGGGGAGGAATCTCAGAACACAATAGCAATGCTGATGAGCAGAGATGGAAGCATCACTTGATCTCCCTGCACTTGCCCGGGGTGGAAGGTGAATCCACCTGAATGCACCCCTGAACTCTGGGACTTCGCTGACCTTGGACAACAGACTGTGAGTGGGGTGCAGTGGAGGGAAAGGGAAGTGGTGTTTTAAAGAGACATTTGTCCATTGGGCTTAGAGTTTCAAGGTGGGAAACTGATGCAAAGAACTATTGCCAAGGTACTATAGGGTGAGTGTTTACTTATTGTTTACTTATGAGTCATTGTGGTGTTTTCTCAAATTAATGCTGTGTTTCCTTCCCCTCTTAATAAAAGTTTTCTTTTGTTTTACATAGACTCAGTGCTAGTGGATGGGAAGTATTGCCTCTTAGGGCTGGTCCACACTAAGAAGCGGGGTCGAACTAGGGTACGCAAATTCAGCTACGTGAATAGCGTAGCTGAATTCGAAGTACCCTAGTTCGAACTACTCACCCGTCCAGGCGCCGCGGAATCGAAGTCCGCGGCTCCAAGGTCAACTCCGCCACCGCTGTTTGCAGTGGTGGAGTACCGGAGTCGACCGCAGCGCTTCCGGAGTTCGAACTATCACGTCCAGATTAGACGCGATAGTTCGAACTCTGAGAAGTCGAACTCACCGCGTCGACCCGGCTGGTAAGTGTAGACTAGCCCTTAGAGGTGTTTAGTTTTCTCATGTTTCTTAATGGGTCCTTGAGCTGGCTCTGTTTTGTAATGCTAAGAGGATCCCCTAGATATTGAACCTGGCCCTTGTTGCTTCTGACACTACTTGGCAGAAGGATTACACTTCTACTGCTGACTGTAAAAGGCTATGCAGGCCTGTTGGCGCTCATAAGAAGAGCTATTGTGGACCAGTAGCACCCAGCCCCCATTTCTCAAACGAAAATAACCAAAATCACATAGGTATCAGAAAACAAAAGCCTGTAGCTGGGGATTGCTAGCTTCCTTCCTCTGCTCTAATGATGGGATAATGGGAAATAGCTGGTGTTTACCAGAACTCAGCCTGGGAAAGGAGGAGTTAAACCAAGAGAATTGGCCTCCTCTGAAAGGGAAAAGAAAGAAAAGAGTGTAACTGGGGAAAAGGTTTCCCTGGCTGGCTGACTCCTAAAGGCAGAACAAATATGTTTTGTTTATCTTTGTTTGTTATTGATTTGACTTGGGTATACATCTGAGAAATACCTGGTAAATGTAGCTCAGGGTTGTGATGCTTTCATTTATCAGCCAGATAGTCTGAACACAAGCCCTGGAAGGGTTAGTCTTGTTAAAGATTAAAACTGATGTGAACTGTGTTGTGTTCTGGTACTAATTAATCTTGCTCCTTCTACAGTGATATTGGAAGCCGGCTTGGTTATTGTCTCCTTTAGGTTGGTCCAAATCACTGATAGCTCATTACCACGTCAGTAACTGCTCTTTATTTTTTGTTCATGACACCTGTTAAAAGTTCATTTTAGTTGTATGTTCTAAGTATTTGGAGGACTTCAGGACTGAGTTCCAAAGAAATGAAATTTCATTTTGATTAGTGATTGTTTAAAACAGTAGGTTCTCTTTGGAGTGGCTTTTCCAGTTTACATAAAATATGCTACACACTGTGCCACCTAGTGGCTGAATAGTATAATACAGTTTAACATTCTGTTACACTGAATCTGCTGAAGGGAGTGGTTATGGGAGGATGAGCAGTAGACTGCATTTGTGTTATGGACGTCTATTATTCAAGCATGGCAGACTAAAATGAAGTGAGCATTTTTCTCCAGCTACTCCAGATACAATCTGAAGCTGATATTTTCTTTAAGACAGGTATCTCTTTTGACATTTGATTTTTTCCCTCCTATCAATAATACATGTATTCTCACTGTATGCCCATGTAATTGTGCCACAGAAGTATTTAGTATGAAATAACCAAAGATATTCTAAAATTTTCAAATGAGAACTTTATATTCTCACTTTTGACTTTTAATCAGGATGGTTTTTACTTAGTTATCACCTAGAAGCTATGCTTAATAATCCTAAAAAAGCAATCTCTGTAATCCCATGTGTTTTTCTCTAGGCATTTATTTCAGAGGCAATGTTAAGAACTGGGCGTGGGCTGTGGGATAGATAATTATTTTAATAATGGTCTCAAATGCATTTTTACTACCTTAAAGTAAAATTAGGTTTATTCTGATAAATATCCCCTTGTATCTTCTCCATGTTTTGTCTTTGTCACAGAATAGGCTGTCCCTTTAGGGGCAGATCTGCGTCCAGCCCATTCCTGATCCAAGTTCTGGCTCTTTAAGCTTAGGCATTCTGGGACTTGTAGTTCCCCAGCAAGCTGAAAGAAAGCTCTGCTGGGAAATGATGGCAGGACAATGTACCGCAGCTCTGTGCTCAGTCTGTTGGTCAGAGTTGAGTCAACTGTTGGTGTGCAGCTCTCCATTAAGAGAACTGGGGAGGGAGTTGTAGTGACAATTGTCAGAGATTGTTCTGGATAAAAGGCCTGGAAGGGGGTTGTTTTGAGTCCAGAGAAGTGGCCTGGGTGACATGACCTCTGGGAAGGAGTCCAGGAGAGCTGCACTAAAGCAGAAAGGTGTAGGGGTGGGGTGGGATGGGAGACAAGTAACATAGGAAGTGGCCCTGGGAAATGGGGAAGCTGTGGGTTTTAGGTGGAGGGCAGACAGCCCCTTTTCTGGTTATGGTCTGGACCCTGATACCTTATGGTAAAGGGAAGGTACGGACCCCAAATAGTGCCACCTAGAAGGGGTAGTGCAAAACCCCCTGTGACTGAGGGTGAAATGCTTGGAGAGCCCTGTACTGCGGTGAAAAAAATATTGAACTAAGTTGAGGAGCACCACGGTCAGTTTGTGGAGTCGTGTGCTGAGGGATGAAGGTTGCGGCCCCTGGAGGACTAAGGATATGCTAGATCTATTTTGGATTTTGATTTAGCTGGAAGAGGAGGGCTCTTGCTTTGCTGTGATTTAGTGCTTTGGCTCTGCAGCCAAGTGTTACAAGCACCTAGCAGTCTGAGAGCAGGGAGGGGAACTGAGGCAGAGGATGCATCCTGATGCCAGACCAGATAAGCCGCTGTTACAGCTTTGTATGGTTGTTGTGGTCTAGTTGATGAGTGTGTAGGCATAACAGCCTGGTCGGTGGTGCTGACCAGAGCTGCCAGGGTCCCTTTTTGACCATGTGTTCCACTCGAAAACTGGACACCTGGCAATCCTCAGCAGTCCAGATATATCAGGTTCTTTGCTCCTCTAAGGAAATCTATGTACAACAGTCTGCTACCTCAAATGGAGTCACCCAAACAATTCACAACACTGGATTAGTTTTAATTAAAGAATAAAACAAGTTTATATAACTACAAAGAGATAGGTTTAAGTGAATACAAGCATAAGGCACTAAAGTCAGAAACGGTTCAAGAGAAATGAAGATAAAACCCTTCTTAGTACTAAAACTTAACAAACTAGACCAGGCGTAGGCAACCTATGGCACGCATGCCAATGGCGGCATGCGAGCTGATTTTCAGTGGCACTCACACTGCCTGGGTCCTGGCCACCCATTCGGGCGGCTCTGCATTTTAATTTAATTTTAGAAGAAGCTTCTTAAACATTTTAAAAACCTTATTTACTTTACATACAACAATAGTTTACTTATATATTATAGACTTATAGAAAGAGACCTTCTAAAAACGTCAAAATGTATTACTGGCACATGAAACCTTAAATTAGAGTGAATAAATGAAGACTTCGCACACCACTTCTGAAAGGTTGCCAACCCCTGAACTAGACTTAGTTCAAAGTGAAGTCCCTTACCACATGTTTCCAGTAACATTGCTGACCAAAATCTGAGGCCAGGATCTGCTCCCAAAGGTTGTTTTTTTGTCTTAGATGAGAGAGAGAGATGGATGGGGAGCAGAACTGATGGTGTTTTTGTCCCTCATGGTTCAATCGCTCTTTGAAATGTGTTTTCCTGAGGCTTATCCCTAGATAAAGTTCATTCCCACAGTGAGAACAGAGAGAAGGATTCAGTGGTGATAAGGTTTGCTAAGGGCTTGCAGTTGTTTGCTAAGATGCAGATCTGTTTGTGCCTGCCCCCTCCCCCACCCCCACCCCCACTCCCACCCCCACCCCCACCCCTCCTTGCCCAGGAATGGCCACTTTATATGTGATTCCTTATCAGCTTTGATGAAACCTAGCTGGAGGCATTAGCTTGTATTTGTTCTTTGAGAAACAGGTTTACCTCCTCCTCAGAGTTGTTGATAAGCTGAAATCATGACTGAAGTGTGTTTATGTCCAGAACTTTACATATAATGTTGCTACACACATTTCACCATGATGTTATTGACCCATGAGTTATTATTTTTCAAATGATACCTCACAAGGCATATTTTGTACAAATATTTTCACAGTAGTGTGTGGGGTCAGAATACAGGGGTACATTCGATCACACCCAGCACCTTATATGCTCATAATTTAGTAGAATGACTAAGATTAACAAAATTCACTGATATGAAACAGTGCATTAAAATGATAGCAAAAGGCCAGCCTGCCTGTCACTGAGTCCACTAGATGTCCCTCCAGCTCTTAATATGGATAACAAATGGTTGATTTGCCCAGGCCAACCAGATCTCATTTTAAGAACACTGCATTTATGACCCCTTTTAACTCCTGTACAGATTCTCAGATTCCTAATGAAAGTACAATATTACGACTCTGACATAATTATAGAATGAGAGAAAAATTGGTTTAGTTTGAGCAGGTGTAGTGATGCATCTTTTTCAGCATGCTAAATCTATTTTTGACCTTGAATTATTTAAATTTGTCACTATGTATTTCTTTATGATTGAAATTATATAGTAATTTAAGTGGAAAAATGCAATTCCTGACTCTACTGATGGTAGGCTAGCTAGTAGAGATAAGAATATGTTGAAACAGTGAATCCTTTTCTAGTTTGACTGGTTCTGTACCTAAGAAGGCCAAGGTCAGATATTCCATGCTTAAGCCTAATAGCTGCAAATTCCTACTCTTCAAATGGATAGAAACATAGGAATTGCTACTGGATCAGACCACCTAGTCCATTACCTTGTGTCTGACTGTGGCCATCACCAGATCTTTCAGAAGAACCACTAATCCCTAGTAGTGAGAGACTGCCTTAAACCTGATGCATGCAGTTTAATTTCCCTTCCAAAATTTATTACATGAACTACTATAACTCTGGTTATTCTTATCCACATGTAAGCAGAGTCAGGATGAGCCCCACCCTGACATCTGGTGGTAAATTAGGGGGAGTGCGGAAAGTGTTGCATTGGTATTTCGCAAAAAAACCCAGGAGTACTTGTGGCACCTTAAAGACTAACAAATTTATTTAAGCATGAGCTTTCGTGAGCTACAGTTCACTTCTTCGGATGCATAGAATGGAACACACAGACAGGGGATATTTATACATACAGAGAACATGAAAAGGTGGAAGTATGCATACCAACAGGCAGAGTCTAATCAATTGAGATGAGCTATCGTTAGCAGGCTGAACTTTGTGATTTTGTCCTCACCCACAACTATTTCACATTTGGGGACAATATATATCTTCAAGTCAGTGGCACTGCTATGGGTACCCGCATGGCCCCTCAGTATGCCAACATCTTTATGGCTGACTTAGAACAACGCTTCCTTAACTCTTGTTCCCTAACGCCCCTACTCTACTTGCGCTACATTGATTACATCTTCATCATCTGGACTCATGGAAAAGAAGCCCTCGAGGAATTCCACCGAGATTTTAACAATTTCCATCCCACCATCAACCTCAGCCTAGACCAATCCACACAAGCGGTCCATTTCCTAGACACTACTGTGCTAATAAACGATGGTCACATAAATACCACCCTATACCAGAAACCCACTGACTGCTATACTTACTTACATGCCTCCAGCTTCCATCCCGGACACACCACACGATCCATTGTCTACAGCCAAGCTCTAAGATACAACCGTATTTGCTCCAATCCCTCAGACAGAGATAAACACCTACAAGATCTCTATCAAGCATTCTTAAACCTACAATACCCACCTGCTGAAGTGAAAAAACAGATTGACAGAGCCAGAAGAGTACCCAGAAGCCACCTACTACAGGACAGGCCTAAAAAAGAAAATAACAGAACACCACTAGCCATCACCTACAGCCCCCAACTAAAACCTCTCCAGCGCATCATCAAAGATTTCCAACCTATCCTTAGAGATGATCCCTCACTCTCACAGATCTTGGGGGACAAGCCAGTCCTCGCTTATAGACAGCCTCCCAACCTGAAGCAAATACTCACCAGCAACCGCACACCATACAACATAAACACTAACCCAGGAACCTATCCTTGCAACAAAGCCCGATGCCAGCTCTGTCCACATATCCATTCAAGTGACACCATCATAGGACCTAATCACATCAGACACGCCATCAGGGGCTCATACACCTGCACATCTACCAACGTGATATATGCCATCATGTGCCAGCAATGCCCCTCTGCCATGTACATTGGCCAAACCGGACAGTCTCTACGCAAAAGAATAAATGGACACAAATCTGACATCAGGAATCATAACATTCAAAAACCAGTGGGAGAACAAAAACCAGTGGGAGAACACTTCAACCTCTCTAACCACTCCTCACACCTTCTATGGGCCATCTTAATTATCACTTCAAAAAGTTTTTTTCCTCCTGCTAACGATAGCTCATCTCAATTGATTAGACTCTGCCTGTTGGTATGCATACTTCCACCTTTTCATGTTCTCTGTATGTATAAATATCCCCTGTCTGTGTGTTCCATTCTATGCATCCAAAGAAGTGAGCTGTAGCTCACGAAAGCTCATGCTTAAATAAATTTGTTAGTCTTTAAGGTGCCACAAGTACTCCTGTTTTTTTTGCGGATACAGACTAACACGGCTGCTACTCTGAAACCTATTGGTATTTCGGTTATTTGAATGGGCACTCCCACCCCACTTAGCATACCGCAAAGCAGCATGGGATGGTTATTTTCACAGCTGTGGGAGCCCCAATTTCGTTGTTATTGGGGAAGGAGGAATGAAATGTTGTCACCCTGATTGGGTAAATGGGGAACTACAAAATTGTCTTGTGATGGGGGGTTTCATTGTCAGCTGGATAGCGCTTGCTAGATGGGGCACATGGGTTCCAAAACCCATTGGAAAGAGAGAGTCTAGGGACAGAGATCTGTACTTGGTGGTGCAGGCTCTTTGTGTGAGCCAGAAACACCAGTTCCACCTGTGCCTCTCTCCACTGTGGAATGTCAGAGTTAATTTTTGATTCCCTTAAGAATCTAAATGCAGGTTACTGAGCTGAATTCACTGGTACTGGGGCTCCCCTACTAAGAGCTAGAATCACTGAAGAGCTGGACTTGCTGAGCTGAGAGCACTGAGTACTGTGCTAATGAGTTGGAGCCTGAAGCCATACTGTGGAGCAGAGCAGCTGGCAGAGCAGAGTGGAGCAGTTTGTGCAGCTACTGGGTGAGTGGAGCCAAGCAGCTCGTGAGGACGGCTGGAGTGGCTCACAGGCCAGCTGGTGGACCAGAGCAGCTGGCAGAGCGGAGCAGCCCACAGAGCAAGCGGAGCTGAGCTGTTTGCGGAGATGACTAGTGGAAGCAGAACCCCACGAAGAGGCAGGGCAGTTGGCCCCGAAACCACGTAAGGTGCCCCTTTTCTACCCAGGCTGGGGAGGGGGACCTCTGCAGAGAGACTCTTGAGCTCTGGGGCTGCACTGACCCGGGACAGAGACTTTTGGATTGTGGGACTTTTGGGACTGTGGGTGATTTGGGGGTTGCTGGACTCAAGGGCCCCGAGAGAAGGACATGGCCCAATTTGCTGGAGTGGGTCTTTGCTCACGGTTTGACCTATGAACTCTAGCTGAGGTATTTTCCCAGTTTAATGCTTGTTGTTTGTCATGTAATTAAACCTTTTCTGCTACACCAAGACTCTGTGCTTGCGAGAGGGGAAGTATTGCCTCTTCGAGGCGCCCAGGGGTGAGTGTAAGATTTTCCCAGGTCACTGGGTGGGGGCTCAAGCTGGTTTTGCATTATGTTGTGGGGAAGAGACCCCTATGTATTGAACCCGGCCCTTGCTGCTATCGTTTCGGCCCGGCAGAAGGGTTACACACATAAATGTCTAATCCTTTTTTTGCATCTTGCTTGGGTCCTTGGCCACAATGACATCCCATGTCAAGGAATTCCAAAGTCTAACTCAGTGTTTGCTGACAGGGTTCTGAAGTGTCTGGAAAGGAGCTGAGATGCTCCCATTCTTCTCAAGCTCTGAAGCGTCCAGGTGGCACGTGTTACATATTATTGTCAGACTACAAAAAGTGAGAAATCATCTCTAAAAGAAAATCAGAGGGGAATGTGTTTTCCGTGTGTGCTACAGTGTAGCAGTGTGAATGTTATGTTGAAATCTCACATTTGAATTTAAATACGTAACAGCAATGAGGAGGGGAAAGGGGGTGTCAGTATGAGGAACATCAGTAGACTACTGCCTAGCAGCTTTTGTTTAATAGTTGTTCGTAGGAATGCCTAATACTATGTACACTGTCTTCTGTGTGCAGTAAATGTTTCTTTACTAAAACTGTATGTTATGCTCTCTTTGAAGCTGACTGGGAACTATTAACACCTACGTATTAGGATTCTACATATCATAGCACTGAAGTTTAACTCTGTATGCTGCTTTTTGAAAAGACAGACCTCTAGCCTGTGCTTCAGCAACAAATTAAGCTGAGATGTGGGAAGAAGGGTGGTACAATAGAGTTACACACAATATTGCCTCAGCATGACCCTACCTGATTACAGAAGCACTGCAGGACGGAAGCAGAGAAGGTGGCTTTCCCCCTCTATCTCCTGGTTAATCCATAAAAGAGGAGGTCCTAGCCTGCAGGATTCTAGTGACGTAAAAGGGACTGGGTGGCACAGCCCAGGAAATGAAGACATGAGCAATAGTTCTTCAGACCTGAGAAGCCATTTCTTCAGGAGGATAAAACCTCTCAGTGAGCAAAAGAGACCAGTGAAGCCATCTGAGAGTACTAGGGCTGAAGAAACAGAAGTGAGACAGAGGAGAGGCAAGCTATTTCTCATAAGTGGAGGGGCTGGTTATCTATCTTTGTGTGAAGATCCTGAATGCCATCTGGCAACAACAACAAAAAGAGAGAATGAACGTAGAGGCAATAGGAGAGCTATGCTGATTTACACCAGCTGTGTATCTGGCCTATCAAGTTTAAAACAAAGGCACCTGAACCAATTTATAGAATATGTTAAAACGTACCTAAAACAGAAAGAAGTATTTCCATACTTGAATAAGTGGTAATGACCAAATTGATTGATTGATTTTTTTCTATCTAAAGTTAAAAATCAAACCACATCCCCCATTTTCTTTGATCACAAACATGTGTCTTCATCTTAGAAAAATGATTAATTCATCTGGGGGGAAAATAATCCAAACCACAGGTAGTTAGTACGGGAGAAAAGAATGGACAGGCCACCTAAGAGAGTTATTGCCATGCAAACAAAATCTCAATATATTTGTGTGTGCTGTTTATCATGTGAAGAGGGTATCTGTGTTCTGGTGAAGAGGGTATTTATATCGTGGTAGACCAGAGGCCAGGACCTAATTGTGCTAGGTATGGTGCAAAGACATAACACAGATGTCCCTTGCCCTGAACAATTGACACTCTAGGTCAGTGGTCTCCAAACTTTTTCAATTGCCCTGTCCCCTTACCGAGTCTGTGTCCCCCCCAGGAGCTGGGGTGGGAGTGAGGATGAGTGGGGCAGGATGGGAGAGGTGGAGTCAGGCATCGGTGGTGGAGGGATGATTGGGACGGGGCAGGGGAGGGGGAGCTGTGCTCGAGGCAGGACAGGGGAGCCGCCGGTACCTCTCTCGCCGGAGCCATCCCTGAGTGCTCCTCCAGGCTCCAGCAGCAGCTGCTGCTCTTTCCACCCGACAGTGGCAGAGGCCAGTTAAGTGGATAACCAGACATTTAATGTCTGGGTGGCTGGGGCCGGGGCTGGGGCCAGAGGGGAACTGGGGGCAGAGTGGGGCTGGGTGGTGCTCCATCTCCCTCCCCTGGACTTTCCTTTGCACCCCCCTAGGGGAGCGCACGACCATTTGGGGACCACTGCTCTAGGTGGTCTCATGCAGTTCTGAAAATGAAATCCATGCTCATTCTGACCACTGGTGGAAGAGGGGCCCATAGCTCTGGCCCTCAGGAGAGACTGGTAGCTCAAGCATTCCTGATGAACTCAGATGTCTACAGAGGTTTTTTATACCATGCCTGTCCCATATCAGTGGTGGCTAGTATTCAAAATAACTGGTGGGACTTAAGGAAGAAACTTCCTCACACTCTTGTCCACTTTTTACACCCTGCAGGATGATGATGTTTTTCAAAATGAAAACTGCATCTAATGGTCAGGGCTGTTACAGGGATGGGAGAAGTGAGAAGTACTCTTCCCACCCTCTCCTCCTTTCAGAATGAGGAACTATGACACCTTACAGCAGGGGACGTCAACCTGTGGCACGCGGCTTGCCAGGGCAAGCACCCTGGCAGGCCAGGCCAATTTGTTTACCTGCCGCGTCGGCAGGTTCGGCCGACCGTGGCTCCCACTGGCCACAGTTTGCCGTCCCAGGCCAATGAGGGTGGCGGGAAGCCACAGCCAGCACGTCCCTTGGCCCACATCGCTTCCCGCAGCCCCCATTGGCCTGGGACGGCAAACCGTGGCCAGTGGGAGCTGCCGTTGGCCGAACCTGCCGACGTGGCAGGTAAATAAACTGGCCTAGCCTGCCAGGGTGCTTACCCTGGCGAGCCGCGTGCCAGAGGTTGCTGACCCCTGCCTTACAGGAAAGGGGCATGATGGGGAAACAACTGTATTTTCTCTTTAGTCCCTCTTACTCTTTTCTTCTATTCCCCACCACCCCCGAATCTAGCATTTGCCCTACTATTTGTCCCTTCTGCCTCTCCCCTCCCTTAATCCCATCATTCACCCACACCCTTGTTCACCAACTCCTGCACATGGGGATTATTCTCTATTATATAATTTTAAAATGTATGAAGGAGAGATGTTTCTTAAATTCTCTTCTCTTGAGGTCTGTTCATATTTGTGTAAAATTCATATTGACATCAATAGGACCTGAAGATAGATTTCAAGATCAGGTTATTTTCATAACAATTGGTTCATGTCACAGAAGTGAAAAACTTGGTGTTTATGATGCTATCTACCACTTTGGGTCAGGGATGCTAGTTGATGTACTTGTGATGCATTGAGAGAGCTATTTCCCATCTTGTACACATAAAGTGGGCTGCATAAACTTTTGTATTACTTTACAAGAGGAATTACACTACAGAACATCTGTCTTTCCCGGACAGATGGTTGTTGTTTATCATGTACAAAGAAGCACCAAACTAAGCAGGATTTTTTGTGTAATATATTTCATGGTGATTACCACAAAGAAATAATTCATTTTTAGTTTGAGAAAATGGCTCTTGCTAAATCTTTTTCTTTTATACTCATTTTGCATGTATCATCTTTGTAAAATCTAACACCAGAGGCAAATAAGCAGAGCTAAGATATGACTTTTTTCCAGCGAGAAGATGAAATATTTTGGGCTGACAGATCAGGATAACAGTGCTTTTAAAGTGTTTAAAAAGAGAGAAAATAAGAAACTGATCAGCTGATGATAACTTATGAGACAAACTTCACTCTTTAAGCTTGAACTTTTTCGTGGAGTTTCTTAAATTATTACAAAGTACAAAGAGACATCACAGATGGATAGCTCATTGCAATACAGAAAACCAAAGTAGAAATATAAATAGGTATATTACAGTAGTACATGATCAATTCTACAATATAAGGACTTCGCCGTATTGGAGTCATGAAATTTAACTCTGAGCAGTTGTTCACAGCAACTAGAATTTCAGTCTTATATTGCAAGGCATTGAAATGAGTTAGGACTATAAGTGTCAAAGTCCTTATATTGACTTTCCCTGTAAAGTTACCTCAGACCATAGGATAAACAGGAGAACTAATGTTAATAGCTTTGGGCCCCTTACTTGTTCCCTAGTAAACATTTCCCAGGCATATGGTCCACGACTGCCCTCTGACACTGCAACTTTAAAAAACACAAATAAGAATCAACCTACTGGTAGGCTGGATGTTAGGGTTTCTAGAGCTGATGGTTAGTGGAAAGCATGGAGAAAAGAGGTTCCTCTTACAAACTTTCCTGAATATGACCATGCAGTAGCTTAGCTGAACTTCCTGGCAGAGCTAATTGTAGAGGCAAAAGCAACCTGCTTGCCTCTTCCACCAGTGTCCCTCCCTCTTGGGGGAATTATCCTAAGCATTTTGTGTGAATACATTTCACGTGGTGGGTCAGAGGGGAAGACAGTCTCTGTGGAAGCTGGGCTAGACCACTTAAGGGCTCTGTATATAGATAGCATCTTGAATTTGATCAGAAACCTGCCTGGCAGGCAGTATGGTGTGTGAAGCACAGATGTAATATGTTTTTTGCCAGACCGTCATGGTTAAAATGCAGACAGTGACTATGTAACTTCTTGAGGCTTCCAAGGAGCCTTCACAGCGACTCACAGAGTAATGATGATGCTAATCATCTTGATTTCAAGGACAACATCAGCAATCATCGTTTGTACTAATGGGTCTTTGTGTGACTCCATAGACCAACTCGGGAAGAAAAAAAGTTTATTGCACTGGCCAAATAGTCTCGTATCTAGTTGTGTTGATTGAGCTGCATGTTGTTTCTGTGCCAGTTGCTCAAAAGTTGAGTCAGAAATATTTGTTTTGCAGTTTGTTTTAGGATGTCTTTGAAGTGTTTCAGCTGACCCCCATTTTGAAAAATGGGTCTCAGGCATATGAATTACATGGCCAGTCTGTCTCATTTGAGCACAGATCAAATGAGCCTTGATGCTGACTGAACCAGCTTTCACCAGGACTTCCATGTTGGAAACCTGGTCCTGCCATTTCATGCCCAGCAATCGTCGTAGGTGTGGCAAATGGAAACTGTCAAGCTTTTCAATGTCCTTTTATCAACAGCAGCATGTTTCACACCCACAGAGCAATGTCATGAGGACAACGGTGTTATAGACTTTGATTTTTGTCTACAGATAGGTTCCACATTACTTCTAAGTTCAGTGATGGAGGAGACAATATGCAGCACTGGCTTTCTTAATTCTCACATCCACTTTGTAGTTGATTGTAGCTTTGTTGTTCAACATGCTACAAAGATATGTAAGCTGTTTGACAACTTGGAGCATAATACCTTCCAACCTTATTGATGAGCCTTGGTAAAGTTGCTGAGGAGCTGGCTGGTATGTAACTTCGGTTTTTGTTCAACTGATGGTGAGGCCAAAGTTATGAGCCACCACAGCAAAGCAGTTTGAAAGATCTTATAAGCGGTGATTTAGTGTACAGCATCAAGGCACAATCATCCATGTAGAGCAGCTCCTGGGTCAATGCTTCTATCACTGTGGTGTTTGCACTTAGATAGGAATGACTAAAGAGCTTACCAGTGTGGAAGCATGGATCTTCAAATAGCATCTTTATATGAAGGGCTTCCTCTAGTGCCAGAGCAAATAGATAAAAAAGGTTAGGGGTGAGGACACATCCATGCTTCACCCCTTTCGCGATTGGAAATGGGTCTGTTAAATCACCATCAAGACTAACTGTTTGGGCCATGCCTTCATGGAATTGCTGAACAATGTTAATACATTTTTCTGGACATCCGAATTTGGCCATGGTGTTGTCTGTGAGTACTGCCACACAATGGCCACGTAGGTTTCCGCAAAATGCCTGACACGCTAGGCATACTGCCATCAGTTCTCGTACATTGATGTGCAGAGTTAGTTTGGATGTGGTCCAAAGGCCCTGCATTTGGAGTTCCCCAAGGTGGGAGCCCCATCCCAGAGATGATGCCTAACTGGGGTGTGCATTACCAGGGAGCGCATGATAGCCCTGGAATCTTTCAGGCTCTGTAGTCTAGAGTCCGTTTTATCTGAGAACAGGCCCTGCCCATCAAAAGGCACGTCCTGCAGGGTTTGTTGTAGCTCTGGCGGTAAGTCAAATACCTGCAGCCAGGAGATGCATCGCATGGCTAAGCCCGATGCCAGGGTCCTAGCTGCAGAGTCTGCCGCATCTAAGGAGGCCTGTCAGGAAGTCCTAGCCACCTTTTTGCCCTCTTCCACTAAGACCCCAAACTCATCCCTGGACTCTCGCTGAATTAACTCCTTCAATTTCACCATGGAGTTCCATTAGTTATGGTCATAACGGCTCAGGAGCACTTGTTGGTTTGTGATCCTGAGCTGAAGGCCCCCCGCTGAGTAAATCTTGCGCCCAAATAAATCGAGATGCTTGGCATCTTTTGATTTGGGCGCTGGAGCTTGTTGACCAAGCCGTTCCCTTGTGTTCACTGAGGATACCACTAGTGAACACGGCTGAGGGTGAGTATAAAGACACTCATACTCCTTGGAGGGGACAAAGTATTTCCTCTCCACTCCTCTGGCCATCAGAGGGATAGAGGCAGGGGTCTGCCAGATTGTCTTGGCATTGGTCTGTATGGTGCGGATGATGGGCAATGCTACTTGGGACGGGGCTTCTGCCGAAAGGATGTCCACCACTGGGTCCTCCAGCTCCACTACCTCCTCCGCTTGTAGGTCCATATTACGTGCCACCCTACATAAAAGGTCTTGGTGGGCATGGAAGTCTATCGGGGGAGGACCCAAGGTTGTTGTCCCCACCACTGCCTCATCTGGAGAAGATGAGGAAGATGTCACAGGGGCCAGGGGACCCTGTGGCAGATTGTGTTGTGAGGAGTCCTGTTGCCCAGGATCCACTACACTGGGGTCTGGGGCCTGCGCTGGGGTAGGTGCAGACACTTCCATACCCCCTGGAGGAGGATGACTTATGGTGGCTTCTGGTACCCGAGGTTCTGAATGGGCTGATTGCGAGGCACCCTCAGACTGTGATGACCGTGAGGCGGAGCGCGAGGGCCAAGGTGGTGTGGAGCGTGTCTGTGTCGACTCTGTGGGTCGCGGTGCCAACCGGTACCGGCTCGCTGGAGAGTGGTGCCAGCAAGGCACTGGGGAGTGGTACTGGGGTCGAGATCGGCATCAATGACTGTACCGGTACCGGGATCCAGATCTGGATTGTGACGACAACCGCCTGTGGGAATGGTGCTGGGATCAGCTCCGGGAAGGAGATCGGCATTCTGACCAGTGCCAGGAGCGATGTTGGGAGTCCGAACGGTACCGCGGACTGGTGCCGTGCTGTGAGGTGGATCGGTGCTGCGAGTACGACCGGAATCGTGAGTATGACCGGCGCCATAAGAGGGAACAGCATTGGGACTGCAAGTGGCATCGGGATCGGGATCTACTTTGGGATGGTGCCGTGTTTCCATGCTAGGAGATGGCGGACGTATTAGGGTTGGCTTGCCCCTAGACTGTACTGCTCAAGTTGGAGGTGGTGCCATAGCCTGCACTGGTGCTGGCTCTTGAGGGCAATGAGGTCTCTTGCTGTTGCAAATGTCTCTGGTGTCGACGGAAGGCAGGGCTCAACCACGGTTCGGTCAGGGAGCCAGTATGTGCTGAACTCAACGGCTCCTCTGTCGGTGCCGGAGTCAACGGTGCCAATACTGGTGCTTGTACTCTCGGTTGCGCCAGTGCCGGACTCGACTCCAAGATTGGCAAAGGCGGTGCTGGTGCCTGTTGCTGAGATGCAGTCACCTCCAGCTTACGCTGCCTCTTCGGGCCTGGTGACGGGTAATGGCGCTGAGTCACTTGTACTGGACGCGGTGCTGGAGAGGTCCGGTGCTGTGGGCCTCTATCCTAGTCTCCCCGCAGTGCAGTACCTGAAGCTGCCACCGGGGCACTGCGCACTGATGTGCTCGGTGCCAGAACTTGGCGTGCCGATAGGGGATCCGGGCTAAGGGCCACCTCCATAAGGAATTGCTTGAGCCTAAAGTCCTGCTCCTTTTTGGTTCGAGGTCTGAACGTCTTATAGATCGTACACTTCTCGGCCTGGTGAGATTCCCCGAGACACTTCAAACAAGAGTTATGGGGGTCTCCCGTTGGCATAGGCTTTGAACAGGCTGAACACGGTTTAAAACCCGGAGCCTTGGGCATGAGCCTGGCAGGCGGGGGGAAGGGGAAGGACCCCTTCCAATGCGCTAAATTTAATCACAAACCTAACACTGTAACTAAAACAACTACTGCACTGTACTAACTGTACAACTATAGCAAATGGAACAACTATCTAAAACCGGGAAGCAAAAGCTAGGGAGAGTGGAGGACAGCTATGCTGCGCTCCACAGTTCCAATGACCGTCATGGGTGATAAGAAGGAACTGAGGGGGCACTGGGTCGGCTGGGGTATATATCCAGCACCATTAAGGCGCCACTCTAGGGGGCTCCAGAGCCGACCCACCAGGTGTTGCTAGGGTAAAAATTCTCCGATGATCGTGCACGCGGTGCGCACACACCTAATTGGAATTGATTTGAGCAAGCACTCGAAGAAAAACGGGGTCTTATAATTGGAAGTGCTGGGCAACCTTAACAGGTGAAGCTACCAGCCCCATCTACAATTAATGGAGATACCAAAAATATCTATTGCAATGCTTCTTGCTAGTTATGTTTTCTAAACATATAGGAATTCAGTCTTGGAGAACTGCTTGTCAGCTGTGATTCACTTAAAGTTGTTTCTCTGTGTGAATCTTTTTCTGCATGAGGTATTTATGGGCTTGTCTTCACTGGAAAATTCCGTGGTGTTAGAACACAACCTTGAGGAGCTGTTAACTAACACAATGCTAAACATCACTTTACAGTCTGGAACTATACTGGAAACAAGGCTTTGACCAGCTGCTGACATATTAAACATGACTTATGCCTGTGACACTTGTGCTGACTGAAGTTGTGTTTAACATTGTGTTAGAATACAACCTTGAGGAGTTGTTTTTTAACTAACGGAACCTAACTTCCTAGTGAAGGCAAAACTTTTCTTAATTTCTGTTGGGGTAGAGCTGCTGCCTAGAAGCTACACAAACAAAAGAGTATATGCAAACAAACGACATATTGTCAAAGCATAACAGTTTGCAATGTTGTTAACTTACAACTTATAATGGTGGATGGAAGAGGAAGAGCTCAGGGCTTTGGAGCTGTGCTCCGGCTTCGCTCCAGCTCCAGGCAAAAACCTGGAGCTCCACTGCTCCGGAGCTGCTCCATGCTCCAGCTCCAAGCTCCGCTCCAAAGCCCTGGAAGAGCTTATACCCAATACAAGCATCGCTTTGTTTGGAAGTCCCTGTATCTGCCTTTAATTGTTACCTGTATGATTTCCTTAAAGATGCATCTACTCTTGACCATAATTGATACCAAGAGTACCTTCAACCCTTAAATCCATTCAGCAAACACTTGTATGCCAGGTAAATACAATATAGGAGCACCACTGAAACTATCAAAATGAATCCCAGAATAATTCATTGTTGCTATTTGCGTAACACATGTGACATACAATCCTTGTTCTCTAGATAGAAAAAGTATCTGTTTAATAACTTCATGTATTTAAAATGGCGTTTATTCAAAGTCTTCTTTAATCCTCCTCTCCAGAAGGAAACAATGCTAGGAGTAAAAGTCAAATTGCTACAGGGAAGCTAAAGGAGTGTGCCTGTTATGAAATCAGTTGTATGTGATCAGCTTCATTGAAGTCAATGGAATTACACCAGTTTATCCTAGCTGACAATCTGGCCCCTTATTTTTAAGTACATTATTCAGGGGATATATAGGGACCCTTGGGATTTAGCATTTGCCATCTTATATTAATCCTATTGAGCCCAAGAATCCTCCAGATACATAGCCTGCATTTTATTAAGAATCCTTGTAAGGAGCTCTAATTTTGTGTGGTCTCTTCCAAAAGCATGTAAGCATTCAATCCTTTCTCGCATTTAACATTCTTATATTACATATTTTTATTGCATAAATAATAATGAACCTTATCCCAATGAGACTTGATCACAACTTGCAACCCATGTAAATTATGTTGTATAGAAAATGACAGTATCCCTTAATTCTGTAATTGACAAGAGCATAATTTGGGTGGGGATGTTAAGAGCTCCATGTAAAGGAAAACAGGTTTAATTTCCAAAATGGACAGGACCCAGGCTGTGTCAGCCAGCACCTTTCAGTGCTCTCTTAAACAGATATATATTTTTGAACCCATGTAAAGCACAAAGGATCGGCTATTGCAGAATGTATTGCCTGCCTCTTCTCTAATGCTTCCAAGGGATTTTCATATGTAATGTGCCTAACAGTAATCTAGTCTGGAAGGAACACCACTGTGAACAACTGCCATGATGCCCTCATCAGAGAAGAATCACAATCACTTAGCCAGCCAAAGATAGGCACTTGCGACCACTGCAGTATGTGGGAATTTAGGAGAATTACCTATCTAATAAAATGACAAAATTATGAACTGCTGAGATCTCCAACCTCCCACCCATCATCAGTATCAGGAATGATTATCATATCTGTTTGTTTCAAAAGATTCCTTCCCCTGTCCACCACCATAACTTTCTCTGGATTAAATATAAATCATCTGTCTTTCACCCAAGATTCTATCTCAGCTAGACATTGTGAAAGCGAGTAGACTGCAGAATCCTGGCTCAATAAGAAGGAAATGTAGAGTTGAATATAGCACACATCCTAATGGACTGCAGCCCCAGAGTCTCCCAGTGAGTCTCTTGTGACTTCACATACATATTGAACAGAGGGTGTGACTAGAATAGAGCAAGACCCCACTTAGGAGAGCCTTTTGGGAGAATAAGCAACTGGCCATAACAATCTTCTGGACTCTCCCCAGAAGGAGTAAACAGCCTACTGTAAAGTGATCCCATCCAGGCTTAGCAGGACCCATAAGCACATCAACTGCACCCCCATGATCAAAGGCTGCAGAAAGATCCAATGAAATTGGCAGGGATATGTACTACTTTGAATTACAAGTAATTATATTTGAAAAGAATGAGAGAATGCAGGAGTAAGATATAAAAGTACAAATGCTAATATAGACTCTTGCCCATGAATGCTACTTGCAGCCATTAGAGAGACAAAGTGGGCAAGGTCATATCTTTTATTGGGCTAACTTCTCTGACCAACCAAAGTAGGTCCAATAAAAGATATGACCTCTCCCACCTTGTCTCTTGAATATCCTGGGACTGATCTGGCTACAACAACACTGCATGCTTGTAACCATGTATTTCTCAGTGTGTAATTTCAAGCAAATTCAGATCAAGCACTGTCTTTGTTCACTGTGTCGATAGCTACAGGTATTCAAGAGAAGAAACTTTCATTTTTACCCTTATGACCTCTTGCAGGATAGACTCTGGTTTTCAATAGCACCAACATTTTACTCAAGGTATCTCAAGGTGCTTTACAAAATAAGAGCTTAACATTGATATGGTACTGACAAATGTGCTCTGACACAGCCTTTCATTTGAGAACCCGAGAGAGCTGTCCGGCTAAGCCAGATAATCATGTTATGTTTCGTATGTCATAAAGTCAGCCTGATGGAATGAGAATGTGATGAAAAGAAATGGCCATGATACACATGTAAGTGGACTTTAGCAGATCACACAGTCACTGAACCATGGTCATTTGGATTATCCACAGATGGTTTGCGTGCAGTGCTAATTCAATAATGGTATATTCCTGAGGTGGGACTGTGGCTTGCTGCTGCTGCTCAGAATGTATGTTAGTGTGCAATAAACTGCTTTGAAGTTGATTAAAGTTTTATGTCTTGGAACACTGGTGATTCAATGTGGAAGCCGTCATTGATTAACAAAGAAGCCAGTTCCCAAAAGCTTATATTCATCCCCCATCAGCTCATATCAGTGTTATTTAGCTATTGTTTAGATATTTAAAACTCAGTTGTGGATTAGAAATTCAGGAACTAAAAAGATAAAACAATGTGTTTTTTATCAGCTGAACAGGCATCTAGATTGACAGTGCATTTTATTCTGAGATTGAGTTTGAAGTGGCTTGCTGATTTAGGGTAGTGAGTTTAATCTCATAGTAAATTCTTTGTACTGCTTATAGGTTTAGGAACAACATGTCCACATTGTAAATTCGCTCTAATATACATTTTCTTGTCTCTGTTTTTCAAACTGAGATCTAATTCTCAGCATGAGCAACTATGAATCTCATAAATTTGGAAAAACATGATAAGCATTTCAAAAATCAGCCCTAATACTGTCAAATATTCCTCAGCAAAAGAAAGGCCATAATTACCTTACTAAAGCTTTTCACGTCAGATGATCACAATTGCTTCATTCTTTTCAGAATCACATTTGTGGAAGCATGTGGTATTCTAAGCTAAAGTGAAAAACCTAGCTGCTTGTGCTCTCATTTGAGGAGTCAGATGTACTACTGCCTTCAGTAGGACTGTGATGCTGTATGATTAAAGAGGACCATTTATATTATTGATATTACCACTTCTATACAGTTACTATAAATCCACAGTCAACCTGTGGAACTCCTTGCCAGAGGATGATGTGAAGGCCAAGACTATTACAGGGTTCCAAAAAAACTAGATAAATTCATGGAGGATAGGTCCATCAATGGCTATTAGCCAGGATAGGCAGGGATGGTGTTCCTACCCTCTGTTTGCCAGAAACTGGGAATGGGCACCAGGGAATGGATCACTTGATCATTACCTGTACTATTCATTCCCTCTGGGGCACCTGGCACTGGCCACTGTCGGAAGACAGGATACTGGGCTAGATGGAGCTTTGGTTTGACCCAGTATAGCCATTCTTAATTTTTTATGTTCTTGTACAAAGTATATCATGTAAGATGTCAATGGAAAAGTTACAGTCTATCAAGTATGATTATCCTGGTTAAATCCATGTATCATGTTTGTATCTGAAGTTATGAGTATTGGCTATGTATTTGTATCTTAAACCTGTGTTGTATGCCTGGGTGATACCCAACAGATAGAATTTATGTTAGGGCTAGACAGCTGTGTGTTGATGGTCCATCAAGTACTCTCCACTCTCACTATTGGCCATTGAAGAAACTAATCCTGTCCAGATAGCTCTTCCTGAGGATGCCTCAGACAGCAGAGAGCCAATGGCCACCCCGAGATTCAGCAAGCCATGCAAAGACATGTGATATAGTCTTATGACCCTGGACTCCATCTTGGGACAATAACTTTCCACACACAGAGGCGGTGGGATTTGTTTGGGACAGTAATTTTCCATGCACATGGAAGAGAATATAAAAAAAGACACTTGAGACATCTACATGTTGCCTCCTTCCTGCTCAAATTCTCTGGACTGAGGATTCACAACTAAAAGTAGCATCTTGAGCTATGGACTGAGGACCTTCCAAACTTTTGGAAGTTACCAGGGAGACTTTACAAGCCAGCAGTTTATTCCCTCAAAGCTACAAATCTGCTATAAGGACTTTGCATTCATTTGTCTGTATAGGATCTATTAACCATTTATAACTTTCTTCCTTTCTTTTCCTATTAAATCTTTAGCTAGTTTACTAAGGATTGTCTGACAGTGTGATATTTGGGTAAAATCTGAGATTCATATTGATCTGAGGGTATGTTGTGTCTGACCTTTGGGATTAGGAAGATCCTCACATATGGTGAAATAGATTTTCAATAACCTCTCGCTATACTAGATTGGGTTGCCTGGATGGTAGCCAAGGGCAGGAATGCTTAAAGGGAACAGTGTTTGGCTTCTGGTTAACCAGTGTGGTACTGTAGAAGCTCTTTTGTTACTGCTTTGGCAAATCTAATTATAGAGTAAACCACCAGTTTTGGGGGACTGTCTGCCCTGATTCTTGCAGTCTGCCCTGAGTGTGGCATTCTCAGTGTGACCCATTCCAGGCACCTGGTCACAAGGATGGCCACTCAAGATATGTTAATCTTGATCCTTTCCTAGGGAGCATTAGTCCTTAAATGAAAAACAGCATGTTGGACTCTGCAGTCTTCAAAGTTAGTCACTGTGGTCAGATTTGAGCCAGACAGAGGGTGCATTGCTGTGGCCACTCATAGGTGGAAATGGGTCTGTTTGGCTGCCATAGGTATCTGATATCCAGCGGTAGAGAGGAGTCCAAAACGATATTAAGGCTGCTGATGCCAGACAGAATTATCAGATGGCAGTTGCCTTCCTTTATGCAGGATGTTACAGAGGAGCATTGGCCTGCTAAACCCAGGGTTGTGAGTTCAATCCTTGAGGAGGCCACTTAGGGATCTGGGGCAAAAATTGGTCCTGCTAGTGAAGGCAGGGGGCTGGACTCGATGACCTTTCAAGGTCCCTTCCAGTTCTAGGAGATTGGTATATCTCCAATTATTACCTTTTTTAATAGCATCACCTAAGATATGTGGATTAATATCACTAGAGAGGACAGAGTCTTGTGGGAATTGACACAACTTTCCAGTTCCTATCGCAACAAACCAATGCTGACTTGCTGAGACTAGAGGTTACTAGTCTGTAGCCATCTCTAGGGACATGGCCTTTACCACCTCAGAGTCCTTCAAGTGTGCTGGTCTTTGAATCAGTCTCTCACTTCTTGTTTTTTTCACCAGTTGCTGTCTTCTTTCAGTTGGATGGCATCCTTTTCATCCTCTATGTAGCTCATACATGTTGTTCCTTTGCCCCGTGCCGCTTCCCGCAGCCTGGGACGGCGAACCGCAGCTGGTGGGAGCTGCGATCGGTTGAACCTGTGGATGTGGCAGGTAAACAATTTGGCCTGGCTCTCCAGCGTGCTTACCCTGGTGGGCCATGTGCCAAAGGTTGCTGATCCCTGCCCTAGTCAGTGTTTCTGCCACCAGTAGTGACTATTCTGGCAGTACCTTATTTTTATATTTTAGTCATTACAGGCATGCCCATTGTTTGCATTGGAATCCAAGCAGATGTTACCCTATAGCATTTTAGCAATTTCACAGTGTAACGGTGTTGAAACTCACCACCACAGTGCCTCCCGCTGGTGACTCCGGGAATTAGCTCATTCCAGTGGAGCGCCCCCTCCTGGTGGTGTCCCATCAGTCATCTCGCCCTCAGTTGGTATGTGGACCCGCATTGCTCCCAACCTGCGGCATCCTCTTTGAGCCACTGCCCTCCGGCAGTGCCCCTTAGTCCATCCTCACCCCTTCCGAGGGGGGGGGGGCAATCAGCTGTCTCTCTGCGCCCCGGCCAATGTGGGCAACTGCACCCCCAAAGTCACACCCCTCTTGGCAGGGGGTTGGTGCAGCCCTAGATGGCCACTCCCGTCGGCCGGGTGTATTTCAGTAAATAACCTATCATCACTTGTTTCGAGTACAGCAAGTCCACATTCTGCTCTGTGATATTCGTCAAAATGTTCAGGGTTAAATACTGGCTTAAAACCATAGACTGCAGTATCTGGTATCTTGCCATCTCAGTGGGAACTCCTGGAGGCGTTGTGCTTAAGGCAGGCATGTTGTCCTCTGCAGCAAGCCTGAATTCAGCTGGTTGAGAAGCACTCTGGCATCACCACATAAGAAAAACATTGGGATAGTTATTCATGTACACTATTATGTGTGTTTTTTAAACAGACTCAATCACCTGTTAATGCCAGGATCATCTAAAGAACTAAATTATTTCTCACAATGCTTTAAGACATCTAACTGCAGACTTTCAGCTTACTGATAGAACACTCTGCCTCCCCGCCCCCCAAATTAAAAGCCTTGGCTAGGGGAAATCAGAATTCTTCATGTAACCCTTCCCCCAGCCTGTTCCCCTCCTGCCTTGACATCCATTGAGGGTTTTACAGATGACCTATTCTGTCCACAGTGACTCCTCTAATGGAATCTATTCCATTTGCTATGAATTATCTAACCAACACACATCTACTGAACGGAGCTTCACTTTGAACAAGAATTTCCTGTCCTTAAAGTGTTTCATTAGTCAAGAAGCCAGAACAAATGTCTACATCTTCCTCTGAATTGAAATGTCAAGGAAGTAAGCCAGGGTAAAAATATGCTTCTAAATGCACAGTCTTGCTATAGCCTTCTTTATGTTATAACTTACTGTACATCATTTTACTTTTTCGCAACAATATTAGAGTACACACAGGGTCCTGCAGCACTACTTCCTACTGTAAATTGAGTATCACTGGTCATCTGAGATACTTGGTATAAAAGGTATTTATAAATAGAGATGGATACAGTGGCTTCTCTCATCACAGCAGAGAGGACACTTCGTTAAATAGAAATTACTCTTTATGTACAGATGTTTTTGAGAATAATTCAAATAATTCCATTGTTGAGAATCTTCTTTTCTCAGCAGAAATTCTGTAGGTGCTTATTTAATTATAGCTGTTTGTTTACCTGAGTGTTTCGGCTCTGTTCTGTTATTTTTAGCTCCACCAACCCTCCTCTTATTCCTTTTCAAATAACTAGTTTTCAAACTCTTGTATACTCCCCTTTAGCCTGGTCTTTTCTCTGTTGCTAGTAAAACCATGCTTATTTCAAACTGAGGTTGTCTGTCATACGCTTTCAATTTTGTATGTATGTATGGTACTTAATAGCAAGCGGCTCAGTCTCTGACTGGAATTGAAATTAAAGGATGAAATTAATTTAAAAAACTATAAATATAAAGGTTGATGTTAGAACACTAGGCTGTCTGCCTACATTTGGGACCTAAAATCCATATTTACACCACTATATAAGAGGCCCGATTTTTAGGGTTTCAGAGCACCTGAAGTTCCCACTGAAGTTCGGCTGTATTTTCAAACCCAAAATTTTAAACAACTCCCAGAGTAAGCAGTAAGTGGTGATACTGGTTTTCTTTCCTGAAGTGTTAGTTTGCCTGCAGCAGTAGTTGTAAAACAGACTCTATGTAAAAGCAACAAAGAATCCTGTGGCACCTTATAGACTAACAGACGTTTTGCAGCATGAGCTTTCGTGGGTGAATACCCACTTCTTCGGATGCAAGACATTCGGATGCTACTCTGTGTAGGGGTTATTCTTGTAATACAACAGCAGGATGGTCTTAAACATTCAAGATATCAATAATTTAAAAAGATTGTATTTGATACATTGATCCTTCAAATACAGAAATTAGTTTTGGATAGTTTGGACTTGATTCAACTCAGTTTTGCTAACTTTCTTCTGAAAAGGATTTAAAAAAACAGATTTGAAGGTGCTGCAGGACCTACAGGAATGTTTAAAATAAAGGAAATGTGCTAATGTATTAGAATGTATAGGATGTCCTTTTTGGGACAGACAAAAAAAAATAAAATACCTGTCCTGTACTCTGTAGTATCGAGCAGTTTGCAATAGTTTCTTTCAGTAGCTATTTTTTCGTCAAGAGATGACCCGGCAGTTTGGAGACCGGGACAAATTCATTTCTGGTGTAAACAGGTCACTGGAATAAATGGAGTTGTGCCAGCTTAGATCAGAAACTATTCTGGTGACTAGCTGGTACTTTTCAGGCTAGAGATTATAACAAACTGGCTAAAATGTTTTGTCTACCTCTGCCCTTTAGTCAGTAGAATCAGAACTGCCCGGCTCCAGTCCAAACCTGAACACCTATACTATAATTAAACAGCCCCTTGGCCCAAGCCCAATGAGGATGATTCAGCTGGCATAGGCCAGCCGTGGATTTTTATTGCAGTATATGAATACCCTAGATGGCCAAAGACTTGCTACAATTGGGCCTTGGTTGGTAGGTCTTTGTCGTCATATTAAAAAGTTAGAAGGAGAATAAATATGATACTAGGATATCCCTTCTTTGGACTGCATGACTCTAATCTCATGAAGGGCCTGAATAATCTAAGTGGTTCTTGCTGAGAACTCCTGCACTGAGATCTATAGTAAGAAATTGGAAATAGGTAGTACACTGAACTTAGTGCTGATACCACTCATTTATCAGAGACTTTGCTAGCTTGGAGAGAATTACAATCTCTTCAAAAGAAAAATCAAAAGATTTGAGGGATCTGGTCTCTGATTTTAGGATCTATGGTATCACTAGCTCGTTATGGCAGAAATGGGGCTGAACCAAAACTCCAGTTATGAGCGGGAGGTTTGGAATCACAATCCTAATCTAACTTTTGGCCCCCAACTTTCTGATTGGTAGATTCAAACACCCACCTCTTCTCCAAAGCCTGAGTATTCAGAGTCTGCATTCATTTAAAAATTTCGCAGTCTGAGCCTAACATTAATATTGATTTAATATTCATTCTTTGTAATGGATTTGCAGGTTTTATTTGTTTGTTTGTAATTCATGGTTATATATGTTGTAAATGCTACTCAATTCTTCCTCTCCTCATTGTTTCTTACTTAAATTAGAATGCACTTTATTATTTTGGAAACTGTAAAATTATGGATAATGGTATTCAATTGATCAAAGATCACATAGCAGAGAAATATTTATAAAATTAGCTCACCCATCCCCTACTCCTTTCCTGAAAAATTCAATTTTTATTTAACATGAGGCTAGGCATCTTAGATAGGCAACTTGAGCTCAATTTCATTTTTCTAAATAAACAAATTGATACTTGTGCTTTACCTGTAGGTGCCATTAGGCCTTTTTAAAAAAAATTATTTCCAAGGGCACATGCTTTTGTTTATTAAAAGGCCAGTTGGTGGCAGAGTTCAATTTTCCTAGCTGTCATCAGAGGGGGGTCATCAAGGACAGATGTAGAAGATTCAGAACTATAAGTCCTCATACCATGTATGTCTTAGCTGAGGAAACAGTCTGTCTTCCATCACAGCAGGGATCCCAGAATATTAGAAAAGATTAATTGTAGTCAGTTCTCTTCAGCAGTTTACAACAGTGACTGTGCTGATATGGGGAGAATGCTCATGTTACAAAATAGCTAATATATCGCCATTCAAGATCCGGGCTTCTCATTCTGAAGGTTCAAGGCTGTACTCTTACAAGGTTCAGTAAATGTTTATGAAAGATCACTAAGCATTTTGTAGCTGGAAAACACTTCCCAAAAGGAGCTTTGATGGCCTGTGTTGTTAGTCCAAACTGGGTTTAAAGTAGCAAAGGCCATGTTTATATTGAAAGTGCAGTTACTTACTTACGTATCTGTGCAGTTGCCACTGGTGAAATAGTCAAGCCCAAGGTAATAACCTATTATGATTGGGCCAGAGGCCCCAATCCAAATCTGAGCCCCACTGTGGTAGCACTTTTTTGCAAGTAACAAATTCTGGCTCACTTGATCCAGTCTTGTGCTGAAGCTCCTACTTTTCATGAGCTTTTGGACTGCCCAGGGGAAAACCCTGTTTGATCAGTTGCTTTCCCTACTTCCTTGTCTCCTGTGGAAGAGCTGTTGCTGTAGGAGGCAGACAGAGCTCTACGCAACCCCTGAGGAGCAGAGAGAAGTTTTTGAGGGAAGAGAAGGGATAGAGGGAGGAGCTAATACGATTGTCATAGATGGGGAAGTTGGAGAAGAAAGATCCTAGCAGCTCAGGATAGCTCTGCACCCTCTTCCTTTCTCCCCTCCTACAAAAAAAAAAGAATAAAAAAAATTGGCTTCTCTCTTTTCCCCTTCTCCTCTCCTCTTTCTTTCCTTACACCACCCACCCTGAGAATGGGGAGAGGTGAACTCCCTTGGAGCTGTCCTTTCTCCAGGCCTAAGGCGGTGAAGGATGCTGGTCATAAAGAATTTCTTCTAGCAGTGTAGACACACCACTTGTGACTGATGTAGAGATGCAGTCACCAAAATCATTGTTCTCAATATAAATTGGCAATACTAATTGTCACCCATATTGGAAGTTGGGTGGGGGAGTTAAAAGATCAGACAGCTCAAATATTTTTCTTTTAAATCAGTGCTTCTCAAAGCTGGTCCGCCACTTGTTCAGGGAAAGCCCCTGGTAGGTCGGGCTAGTTTACTTGCCACGTCCGCAGGTTCGGCCGATCGCGGCTCCTACTGGCCATGGTTCGCCACTTCAGGCCAATGGGGGCTGCGGGAAGGGTGGCCAGCACATCCCTTGGCCTGCACCGCTTCCCACAGCCCCCATTGGCCTGGGATGGCGAACCACGGCCAGTGGGTGCCGCAATCGGCCGGACCTGTGTACGCGGCAGGTAAACAAACTGGCCTGGGGCTTTCTCTGAACAAGCGGTGGACCAACTTTGAGAACCACTGTTTTAAATCATGATTTGGGGCGTGGAACTCATGAGTTTTGGGGCTGGCAATTCTGAAGTAATAGGAGACAAGGCCTTGCCTTAAATTGCTCATTATCTAGTTTAAGACAAGATATGAGAACTGTGCATTCTGGCGAGCTGGCTGCAAATTCTGCTGCATGGCCCTTTAGTTTCTCTGGCACTCTAGTGTGGCAGATTTAGAAATTCTGTGGCAGGTTCATGTCAATTTTAAAAAATGGAGTCTGCTGACAAAAATAAATATATGAACACAAATAACAATCAGTAATGGTGATTTATACTTATATATTAAATTCAGCTTTCTTTTCCTTTCTTTGGTAGGCTCCCCTTAGCTTAGTTTCATACTGGGCATTGCAAAGTATTCAGATGAGGTACATTATGCAAACTGTTAATTTATATTACTATCACTCTTTCTACTGTCAGAAGACCTTTTAAAGAAGAATACTGTTGTCTTGGGTCAATAAACCATCTTTATTAACTACTAAATCTTTATAACTGTAAAGCAAATTATGCTCGTATGTGGTTCTCAACATTATGATTCACTATCACCACTCTATTCTGTTTGTTTGATTGGGCCCAAATTTCAGTCTTCCCTTGCTTTAGCTAATG
The DNA here is from genome assembly GCF_016161935.1 of Mauremys reevesii. Taxonomy (NCBI): domain Eukaryota; kingdom Metazoa; phylum Chordata; order Testudines; family Geoemydidae; genus Mauremys; species Mauremys reevesii. The sequence continues at coordinate 322,933,041 of NC_052623.1, forward strand.
GTGGCTGGTCAGCACTTTTTAATGCTGTATTCCTCATACAGAACAGAGCAGCCAAAAAAATGTCTTGTATCAGGTGGGGATTGTTGAAGTTGTAGTGGAAATCTATGAGGCAGTTTAGGTTGTGTGTCCAAAGGATAAAAATTCCCCACTATGACAGGAGAGGTGTTAATGCACCATTTCACCTTAACTGGTCACTTGAAATATGTTGTTAATTACTTATACTAAACAATCTATTCCAGCTTGTATTTAGCTGTGATGCTCTGAGTACATTTCCCAGACTGGAAGAAGAGCTCTGTGGAAACTCAAAAGCGTGTCTCTCTCACCAGCAGAAGTTGGTCCAAGCAAAGATATTACCGCACTCACCTTGTCTCTCTGGGACCAACGAGGCTACAGCAACACTACATGTGTTATAATTAAGGCCTGGTCTACACTGGGGGGCGGGGTTCGATCTAAGGTACGCAACTTCAGCTACACAAATAGCGTAGCTGAAGTTGAAGTACCTGTAACCCTTCTGCCCCTCTGAGTTGGCAGCAACAAGGGCCGGGTTCAGTATCCAGGGGTCCGTTCAATAACACAATGCAAAACCGGCTCGAGCCCCCACCCAGTGACCTGGGACAATTACCTACCACCCCCCCCGGGCGCCTCTAGGAGGCAATACTTCCCCACTCGCAAGCACAGAGTCCGAGTGTAGCAAAATCCTTTTAATAAACGAGGGAAACAATGTGGCATCCCGTTGGAGAGACACCACAAACAGGACTATACACAAACCATAAGCAAAAAAACCCACTTCCAAGTACATTTGGCAATGTCCTTTCCCCCTTAGGGTCTTAAGTCCAATCACCCCAAAGTCCAACAACCCAAGAGTCTCTGTCTCTGGTCAGTGCCACCCCAGAGTTCAAAAGTTTATCTGCAGAGTTTTACCCCCCCAGCCTGGGTGGAAATGGGGGGGGGCACACACAGGGTGTTAAAGGACACCTTACGTGGGCCAGGGCCGACTGCCCTGCTTCTCCGTGGAGTTCTGCTGCAGCCTTCACCACGACTGGCTCTGCCCCGCTTCTCCGTGGAGTTCTGCTGCAGCCTTCACCACGACTGGCTCCACTCCATCAGCTGTGCCGCTCCTCCAGCCAACCTGTGAACCGCATCAGCCGTCCCCGCGAACCGCTCCACACTGCTCACTGTTCCACAGGCTGCGCCAACGTGCTGCAGACTGCTCCGCTCTGCCAGCTGCTTAGCAATCAATCTTCAGGCTCCCCTACTCAGTGATCTCAGCTCAGTAAGCTTAGCTCTTTTAGTGATTTCAGCTCTTAGTGGTTTCAACTTGAGCCCCAGTGCCACCTTGGCCCAACATGAATTCAGGTCAGCAGCCTCCAGATGGACTCCTAAAGGATTCAAAATTAGCTCTGCTCTTTAACAGTGGAGAGAGGAGGATGTGCAATTGGTGTTCCAGGCCCTCAAAAGGGGCCCATACCATCAGGTACACACACCAGTCCCCAGCCTCTCTCTCTTCACTGGGTTTTGGAACCCATGTCCCTTGTCTAGCAAGTACTATTTAATGTAGGTTGAGTCATTTCTGTCATAAAGCAGTCTCATAGTTCCTCATTCACATAATTAAGGTAACAGCACTTTTTTCTCCTTCCTGCCCCAATAACAAAGAAATTGGGGATTCCACAGTGTGAAAATAACCATCCCATGCTGCTGTGTGTTATGCTAAGTGGAGTGGGTTTACCAATGCAAATGCACATTCCTAAAATTCCTTTGCCCACTCCTCATAATGTACCATCAGATGTCAGGGTAGATCTCATCCTGACTCTGCTTACATCCCTTAGTTCGAATTACTTACCCGTTCTCACGGCACGGGATCGACGTCCGCGGCTTCCCCGTCGACTCCGCCACCGCCGTTCGTGGTGGTGGAGTTCCGGAGTCGACGGGAGCGCATTCGGAGTTCGATATATCACGTCTAGATGAGACGTGATATATCGAACTCTGAGAAATCGATTGCTACCCGCCGATATGGCGGGTAGTGAAGATGTACCCTAAAAGAAGAAAAAAACAGTTTATTAACCTGTTCTGTAACTGTTGTTCTTCCAGATGTATTGCACATGTACATTCCATGATCCACCCTCTATCCTCTATGTCGAAATCTGTCTGATAAGAAGGAATTAAGGGGAGCTGGGATAGGCTCTATCCTTTATACCATCACACAGCAGCACAAGGCAGCAGAGCACGTGCACTGCCTCAGTGGGTATCACTAAGGGAAAAATCTCTGACAGCAGTGCACTGGCATGCACGCCCCTGAATGGAATGGACATGTGCAACATGTATTGAACAGCAGTGACAGGACAGGTTAGTAACCTTGTTTCCCCTATATTAAATACTATATGTTTAGGGAGCACAAGGTAAAGAGTGAACATAGATTTCCAGAGTCAGTTGATGCTCGTGCATGTGAACTGGGAATAGAACTGGAATATCACTAAGACCTGTCTCCATTTTCAATCACTCGGACGAGGGGGAAACCATGTTTGTTCTGAACACCATTTCTCTCACAGCTAAGTAAAATGAACCCCCCAAACATACAAAAATCTTCAAAATGACTTTGAGGTCTATTGAATAATAATGATATTATGTTCCCAAAAGGCTTCACAGCTTGGTGCAGTCAGTGGACTCAGTGGTGGTTTTTTTTTTAAGATTCTATGGAAGGTGTTCCATGGAACTGAGTAAATAACTATTTAGATCACACCTAATATGCAGTGTTGTTTGAACAATAGTATCAAGAACTTTGGAAAGGAGATATACCCTCATGTAAAACGTAGTACCTAGTTTCCAGTTAGGAGGACATTTTCCCCTGGAAGGAGGACATTTCCACATTGTCCCATTACTGTCTACCATAGGGTTGCTTCCACTGAAGCAACTGAGGTTGTCCACTGTCTAACCTAGGATACTGGACTAGATGGACCATCAGTTTGATATAATACAGCACATTCTATATTCCTAGATTTGAGAGACCGAATCAACTTGGGAGGAATTTTTCTGTCTTACTGGGTAAATATATATTTAGATGATTAATCTGCATTTATACATCTAATAGCTCCTAATAGTGGTTTACCCAGCAGACTGGAACAGATTCTAAACATGTTACAGTAGTTAGGGAATTTCTTAATATGTGCATATGTAACCAGTCAGCTGGAATGGCTTTTTAAGTAGGCTTTTTGTTCTCTTAGATAAGTACATGCCCACACTTAGACACTATCACTCTGTGAAATGTAAATGGCTCTTTAGAGCTGTTGTGGTTTATAGTGTAAATGTGTATTTAGGACACATGCTCTCCACTGGAAAAATGTATAAGTTACAATTCTTGGAAAAACTTTGTGCAGTGGCTAAAATGGAGGTTACTGGAGATTCCTGATATGATTTTCATATGCTTTTTTTCTGTCTCTTACCTGCAATTAAATGATGGCTTTTAAAACACATTCTAAAATGTAGTTTAAAAGTTTGGAAGTGAGGTTCCCATTAGAGCCGAGTAAATTCTGCAATTTATTTTCCATAAATATGTGTTAAAATTATCAAGTAAATGTGACTGCTCGTCACTTGTTGTGATTGCTTCCAGTAAGTATTTGAAGACAAATTTCCCATCAGCATGTAATCCAGATCAATATTAATTAACAAACACTTTAAATTAGAGGTCTGCTTGGGTCTAATTTTAAAGCCATACCTGAGCACGAGCACACCTGGGCACAAATGGGTTGATTACCCAGCAGACTGGAACAGATTCTAAACATGTTACAGTAGTTAGGGAATTTCTTAGTATGTGCATATGGATCCAGTCTGCTGGGTTTCAGACCCACCCCAGAGACTCTTCCCCACACCGCCACTGAGCCTGAATCAGCACCACCACCTTGTCCTTGGGGCATGGGATGGTAGGGTAACCTGGCCAATCTTGACATTTGTGATCAGGTCCTGTTGAGTTGTAAGGCTCTACCTCCAGTGTTTGCCACAGTGAGTCTGCCACTTGCAGAGCTTCTAATGTACACCATCGTGAGGCTCTCGTACAAAGAGCCTAATCCAGTGGTCCCCGACCTTTTTGGCTGGCGGGCGCCAGCCGAAGGACCACTGCGGCAGTGGAGAGGCGTCCCCGCCGAAATTCGGGAGCGACGCCTCTTGATGACATCACTTGTCGATGGCAAGTGGCGTCAGCAAGAGGTGTCCCCGCTGAAATGCGGGAGTGACGACTCTCGATGACATCACTTGTCGATGGCAAGCATCGTCATCGAGAGGCGTCGCTGCCGAAATTCGGGAGTGATGCCTCTCGATGACATCACTTGTCAGTGACAAGCGTCATCATCGAGAGGCGTCCCCGCCAAAATGCCTCTGCAGCATTTCGGCGGGTGCTCTCCCGGGGGCCAGGACACGGGCGCATTAAGATGCCATGGCGCCCCCGGGCACTGCGTTGGGGACCCCTGGAATCAACTTCTATATCCATGCAGACCTTCTTACAACGTGCATGAGGAGCCCTTCACTCAGCCCGAGGTGTCTGTATTGACTTGCAGCACTGTATTCTACAGTACTGTTAGCTACACAACTGAGATAGCCACATGTACTTTCACAGAGAATCCTTATCTGTGCACTTCATAAGTATTGGGGCTGGGAAAGGCTGGGGGAGGGCGGGGGCAGAATCCACTGCTCTTTTTCAGGGGCTCAGAAGTTAGTGAAATCCAAAACAGTTTTCTTCGGAACATGTTACCTCACTTGGGCCAGATCCTGAGCTGGTGTAAATGGGAGTAGCTCCACTCAAGATCACTCCTTTAGTTTGGGTTGATTACATGTCAAAATTCTCACCTTTCAACCCTCACCAGTTTGGCTCTAGAAATGTGCAGAGAAAGATAGTTGATTTATTTTTTAAATGGAGTAAAGTATGCTTTTTTCACTCTCCTACTCAAGCTTATCTGTTTGTGGTCAAACTTTCCAAAAAAGAGTCTGGGACAAAAGGAAAGCATGGAAAATTATAGCCCCTGAAGGTGAAAGCTTCACAAAATCATAGGCAATTGAAAGGAAGGTTAGAATGAGAACTGTCATGTAACCTTGACTGTGGTGGTCAGGGCCGGCTCCAGGGTTTTTGCTGCCCCAAGCGTTGAAAAAAAAAAAAAAAGCCGCGATCACGATCGGCAGCAGCTCCACCGTGCTGCTTTCTTCTTTGGCGGCAATTTGGCGGCAAGTCCTTCCCTCCGAGAGGGACCGAGGGATCTGCTACCGAATTGCTGCCAAAGAGCCCGATGTGCTGCCCCTTCCCCTTGGCCGCCCCAAGCACCTGCTTGCTGAGCTGATGCCTAGAGCTGGCCCTGGTGGTGGTCTTTACCAGCTACTGGCAAGGCTGGCTCCAGCTTTTTTGCCTCCCCAAGCGGCAAAGCGGGGAAAAAAAAGTCGCAATCGGCGGCTCTTCGGCAGCAGCTCTACCGTGCCGCTTCATTCTTTGGCAGCAATTCAGCGGTGGGTCCTTTGTTCTGAGAGGCACTGAGGGACTTGCCGCCGAATTGTCGCCGAAGACTTGGACGTGCCGCCCCTTTTCATTGGCCACCCCAAGCACCTGCTTCCTTTGCTGGTGCCTGGTGCAGGCCCTGGCTACTGGAGCCCAGTTCTACAATTTACTGAATGCCCTGAACTCCCACTGAAGTCAATAAAAGCTGAAGGCATTCAATACCACCCACTTGGTGCTCAACACTTCCCGGCATTGGATTCTTAGTTATAATTAATGTAATGTTTTGGCATCAGTACCATTTGCAAGGAAAAGAATCTAGAGCATGGCATGTATTACGAAATGAAATTGATACATTCAGAAGTAGGAATTCATGTTTTGCAATCAATTCAGGAATTATAGCTGATGCTTAAAATCACAGCACAACTGAATGTATAAATCTGGAAGCAAGATGTGGATTGGGTTGACGAGGCTGCTCTTTTGAGTGTGTGCCAAAGAGAAGGGAAAACTAAACTGTATATCTTGTAAAGCTGGTGCTTTTCATCTTTTTGCCCTATATTTACACTCGGAAGAAAGGTAGTTCAGTTTTGCAAAAGCTGCGGGTATGGATCCTATGGGAGGGATTCTGCCTCCAATACTGCCCTAGATTAATCGATTCCAAGGCGAGAAGGCCATTTTGAGCATCTAGTGAGCTATATAACACAGATCACAGAATTTACCCCAAATAATTCCTAGAGTGTATCTTTTAGAGAAAACATCCAATCTTGATTTAAAAATGGCCAGTGATAATCTGTCACAACCCTGTTCCAATGGTTAATTACCCTCACTGTTAAAAATGTACACCTTATTTCCAGTCTGAAATTTATGCTGCAGCAGAGGAGGCCATCCAGTTGTCACTAAAAGCTTCTTTCTAAGAGGACTAGAGAGGAAGCACATCTTAAAGTAATCCCCTTGAAGATTCCACAGAAGATCAGATGACCCACTGGCAGGGGCGGCTCTAGGCACCCGCAAACCAAGCTGTTGCCTGGGGCGGCCAAATCTAGGGGCGCAGGGCTGGGGGACGACCTGCCGCAGTCATGCCTGCTGGAGGAGGTCCACCGGAGCCGCGACGGACCTGCGCCGCCCGCAACTGCGACTGGGCGGAGGCCCGCTCGCTGCTGCGCTGCCCCGCCCTCCGCGCATGGCGCGGCTCGCGCGAGAGCCGGACCCGCGCGGGCCCGTCCGCAGCCCGTCGCGGAGGTCCGCTGTTCTGTTCCCCCGGCGGTGGAGCGCTCAGCGCGCCCTGGCGCAAGTCTCGCCCGCGCCGGGCCCCTGGACTCCGAGCTCAAGCGGGAGGAGGGCGGAGGGCGGGGGACGCGGGGAAGAGGGCGGCGGCGCAGCACACGCGCGCTGCCCCGGCAGCTGCCTGGGGAGCCGCCCCTGCCCACTGGGCAGAACTTGTAGGCAACTGGAATGAAGCTTGAAGATTGTTCCTTAAAGAAACTGTGTCAGGAAGAGGGAATCAGGCCCCACAGGTTTCCTTAATCTTCCCTGCAGAGAGGTTGATATGGGGAATAGGCCCTTCGGGTCACTTACATAAGTCAATGGACATGTTTACACGAGCTGATAGAGCTCCAGGGGAACTAGCGTTGGAGCTGCTGAGAAGCTACTCCACGCTATGTACTGTACTAACTTAATCTGCTTCAGGATAGATAAGGCTGATATGTTGCTCCCCATGTGAGAATGAAGTGTCTGGGCACCTTTCAGCACATACCCATTGTCCTTTGAAATTTTTATTTAAATACATACCAGCATATCACTATTCTGTAGATTGTATCATACACTCTCTACTCGAAAATCCTTCTTTAGAAGCAATTCCACGTGCTTTACAGAGTGCCAAATGAGCTTCCATTTGCATCTTCATCAAGTTGATGTAAATTCTCCTTAGATGTCATTTGACATTGGGAAATATCAGTGTGCTGAAGCCTAGAGGACTGGATGCTCAGCTGGTGTTAAGAGAGCATGTCACTTGTGGATCTGCCCTTACATCCTGTTTCCACTGAATTGTGCACCATGCTTGCTTGCTCATGGAAAGAGAAACAGGAGCTGAATAATAGAGATTTAAAGAGGATGGGAGTGGGTGAATAATTAAATAGTTTTGAATAAACCCATGATACTATTACTGGAGAAATAATAAAAAGTATGATTATACAAAACACTGGTTTGTATGGAATTATTTATATATTAACACACTGAAATCCTGGAGGAATTCATTAGAAATCAAATCACACTTGCATAGAGAACTATAGTTTCTTCAGATTTTAACAAATTATACTTAGGGATTCCTCCCCCCCTTCCCTGACCCCTTCTGTTGATATATTCATTATTTTCAGGATGAATGCCAACACTATCACATACTTCTCAAAGATTCGTAATAAATCAGATATTTTGAGCTGTGGCTTTGATGGGATGAACACATTGGCAGTGTGATTCTGTAGCTAGCTTTTTAGTAAATCAGGCAGACTACACACTGTTTTGAAATACACTGATGAAAAGTGAAAAATCTATTAGACGTAGATTGATAGGATACACATGACCTGCTGACAGGGTGTGCATATACTTTGTGATTCCAGACACAGAGAATCAAATTCTCAATCATTTATAAAGAATTGCAGAAAATGTCATTTGTAGAATGAAGAAAAAGACTGTTTTGGAAGAATTAGGTTGCAGGAGGTGACTTTTAAAAAAAATTAAATTTTTATTTATGGGGAGTTTGCCAAAATTATGGTCACAAATGGACAAACAGGACTTGTGATATGCTGTGTGTTTCATTGCAGGAGAGCTGCTTCAATACTATCACCAAATAAAACCTGTCAAGTGAAATGTTTCTCAGAATGTGAAAACCCTTTCATTTTCCAGTACACAAATTGTAGATTTAACTTTTTTAAAAGTGACTAGTGCTTTTAGGTTCCCCTTTTTGGGTGTCCAGCTTGAGGCACTTTTAAAATGGTTTGGTTTTCAGAGGGCAAGGGCTCAGCACTTTTTTTGAAAATTGGCTCGTACAAGCTGTCTCAAGTTTAGCTTCCAAAAATGGAGACAGAAAAATCACTAACAACTTCTGAAAATATCGGCCATAGAAGACTATTTTTTTCCATTTTATCCTGGGGTGCTCCTTGCTCACAACCATTGCTCTTCATCAAACAAGAGCCCTCTAAATTTTCCCAGAATTGTTTGTAACTTTATCTATGACCCTACTGTTTGGTTCCTCAAAGTGTCACTGGGTTACCCTCCCTTCTTTTGACATTCCTGTACTTGATAAGGGAGTATTACAGCAGATGCTACCAAATGAGAAAACAAATCCCACATCCTTTGCAGGAATACAGGAGTAGATCATACATTTAGACACACCTTGTAGATTACTATGACAGATAATGACTCTGTTATATATGTTGCAGGTGTGGGCCTCTAAGGCTTTTGGCATTTCAGGTGAGATGAATATTCTTAATTTGATATTGTGGGATTTTTGTTAACCACACGTAAGCAGGGTCTGAATGAGCTCTCCCTTGCAATCTAGGGACAAAGTGGGGAAAAGACTTCAGGAGCAGGTTGTATTTGCATAGACACACCTACTCTGCTTAGGTGTTCAGCAGATAGGGCTGCTTTGCCAAAGTGATCAATTTTCGCTGGTGTTGGGTTACAAATCACTTTGGTATTGAATGCTGGAGTAATGAAATGTTGTTATCCTTAGGGCTGGTCCACACTAAGAAGCGGGGTCGAACTAGGGTACGCAAATTCAGCTACGTGAATAGCGTAGCTGAATTCGAAGTACCCTAGTTCAAACTACTCACCCGTCCAGACACCGCTCCAAGGTCGACTCCACCACCGCCGTTTGCAGTGGTGGAGTACCGGAGTCGACCGCGGCGCTTCCGGAGTTCGAACTATCGCGTCCAGATTAGACGCGATAGTTCGAACTCCGAGAAGTCGAACTCACCGCGTCGACCCGGCTGGTAAGTGTAGACTAGCCCTTAGGGTATGTCTACACTACCAGAGTAGTTCGATTCTACTTAAATCGAACTTGTGGAACCGACATTACAAAGTCGAACATGTGTATCCACACTAAGGACAGTAATTCGACTTTGTGAGTCCACACTAACGGGGCAAGCGTCGACATTGGAAGCGGTGCACTGTGGGCAGCTATCCCACAGTTCTCGCAGTCCCCGCTGCCCATTGGAATTCTGGGTAGAGCCCCCAATGCCTGCTGGGGGAAAAATGTGTCGAGGGTGGTTTTGGGTAACTGTCGTCATTCAACCGTCACTCCCGCCAGCGGGCAATCAGTTTGTGCACTTTTCTGGTGAGTGACAGCGCGGACGCCACAGCACTGCGAGCATGGAGCCCGCTGAGATCATCGCTGCAGTTATGGCCATTGTCAACTCCTTGCACCTTATCGTCCACCTTTTTCACAGTCAGATGCTGAGAAATTGGGTGAGGAGGCTACGGCAGCGCGGTGAGGACATGAAGTCTCAGAGTGGCACAGATCTCTCACAAAGCAAGGGACCCCACGCCGTGGACATCATGGTGGCAATGGGTCATGTTCATGCTGTGGAATGGCGATTCTGGGCCCGGGAAACAAGCACGGACTGGTGGGACCGCAAAATGCTGCAGGTCTGGGATGAATCACAGTGGCTGCGAAACTTTAGGATGCGTAAGGGAACTTTCCTTGAACTGTGTGAGTTGCTGTCCCCTTCCCTGAAGCGCAAGGACACCGGATGCGAGCAGCCCTGACTGTGCAGAAGTGAGTGGCCATAGTCCTCTGGAAACTTGCAACGCCAGACAGCTACCGGTCAGTAGCGAACCACTTTGGCATGGGCAAATCTACCGTGGGGGTTGCTGTGATGCAAGTAGCCAACGCAATCGTTGAGCTACTGCTCTCAAAGGTAGTGACCCTGGGAAACGTTCAGGTCATCATAGATGGCTTCGCCGCGATGGGATTCCCAAACTGCGGTGGGGCTATAGATAGAATTCACATCCCTATCCTGGGACTGGACCACCAGGCCAGCCAGTATATTAACCGAAAGGGCTACTTTTCAATGGTGCTGCAAGCACTGGTGGACCATAGGGGACGTTTTACCAACATCAACGTCGGATGGCCGGGCGAGGTTCATGACGCGCGTGTTTTCAAGAACTCTGGTCTGTTTAGATGCCTGCAGGAAGGTATTTTCTTCCCGGACCACAAAATAACTGTTGGGGATGTGGAGATGCCTATAGTGATCCTCGGGGACCCAGCCTACCCGCTAATGCCCTGGCTCATGAAGCCCTATATGGGCGCCCTGGACAGTGACAAAGAACTCTTCAACTACCGGCTGAGCAAGTGCAGAATGGTGGTGGAGTGTGCTTTCGGACATCTCAAGGGGAGATGGAGAAGCTTTCTGACTCGCTCAGATCTCAGCGAAACCAATATCCCCATTGTTATTGCAGCTTGCTGTGTGCTCCACAATCTCTGTGAGAGCAAGGGGGAGACCTTTATGGCGGGATGGGAGGTTGAGGCTGCTGATTACGCCCAGCCAGAAGAGCCGTGCGATTAGAAGAGCCCAGCGGGAAGCGCTGTGCATCCGGGAGGCTTTGAAAGCTAGGTTCCTCAGTGAGCAGGGTAACCTGGGACTATTAAGTTTGTTTACAGAGAAGCTGAACCTGCCCCCGTTTCTTTACCCAGCTAATGTTGACTATCCTCTGCAGTTACATACCCCGTTCACCCCGTTCCCTCCCTTCCAACGCACGCTTAAAAATAAAATACATGGAACTTTGTTAATGAACACTGTTTTCTTTATTACTGATTTCGCGGTACAGGGTTGAAACTGGGATGCAGACTGTGCTGGGTAGGGTGTGGAGTGATGTAAAGACCACTTCTAAACTCCAGGAATGACAGGCTCCTGCTCCTAGAGTGGTCCGCAGAGGCAGACTGGTTGTTTCAACGGAGCATGCCACCCCTCCTTTTCGGGACTCTGTGTGTGGGGGCTATGTGACTTTCTGGCGGGGGAGGACAGTTACAGATCCCCCACTGCATGGCTCTGTGATCCAGGATAAGGACCGCTGCATAAGATCTCTAACCGCCCTCCCCCGCCACAAAGTCACATAGCCCCCCCCCAGAACATGAAAACCACCTCCCAGACTGACCAGGGTGCCTAGTGACTGCACTGTGTGTGTGACCTGCTGCTGAACCTGCCCCCGTGTCTGTACCCTGGTAAAGGTGACTGTCCTGTCCAATTACCCACCCCCTTCCCCCCCTCTCATTACTTTGGGTGAGGGGGGTATGGGACTTTGTGGCGGGGGAGGGCGGTTAGAGATAGACTGCAGTGGGGCTCTGTCCTCCTGCCTGCGGTCCTGCAGTACATCCACAAGGCGCCGGAGTGTGTCCGTTTGCTCCCTCATTAGTCCAAGCAGCGTTTGAGTCGCCTGCTGGTCTTCCTGCTGCCACCTGTCCTCCCGTTCGCTGTGTGAGCGCTGGTACTGCGACATGTTCTCCCTCCACTGGGTCTGCTGGGCTGCCTTGGCTCGGGAGCAGCCCATAAGTTCTGAGAACATCTCGTCCCGTGTCCTTTTCTTTCACCGCCTAATCTGCACCAGCCTCCGTGAGGGGGATGCCGGGGTAGGTCGGGAGACAGTCGCAGCTGTGTGATGGGGAAAAGGGAGTGAATTCCTTACAAAGATACATTTTTGCGAACAATGAACATAGTCTAGTCTGTCTCTGTGAACAAGACCATGCACAGCACCAATCTCATGCGCACTCAGGACTAGTTCAAATTTTCGGCCTTCGCATTCAGTTGGAGATCAGACAAGCATTGGAGATCAGACAAGCGGGGCAGGACAGCAGAATTCGTGGAGCGGGCAGACATGGTAAGCCGTAGACTTTTGGCTGCTTAACACTTAATTTATAGCAGTGCCCTCCTTTCACGGTCAAAGCAATGCTCCTAGCCTGTCCCACCCCCTCGCGGCTGTCCCCGGGAAAGATCCAGGGGTGAGCTGGAGCCAGTTCGCACCGGTTCGCATGAACCAGTTGTTAAATTTAGAAGCGGTTTTAGAACCGCTTGTTAACTGGCTTCCATGCGAGGGAAGCTTTGATGGGCTCTGGCTGGGAAGGGTGTAATTCCTCCTCCCGGCCACCAGGGGGCGCCGTGCTGCGGGAGGCATGTGAGCTGCCTCCTGGCCCTGTTGCTGCTGCTCCTCCTCGGACCTCTGCCCCTGGGGTTCCTGCTGCTCCCTGGTGGGTTCCCAGCTGCTGCTGCTGCTCGGGCTGCTCCCAGCCACGCTCCCCGTGTGAGTGTCTGCACCCCCCCCCGCTCCCCCTGCCTGCATCCCCCCCCGCCGCAGCCAGCCGCTGTCACCCTGCCCCCAGCCCCTTGTCTGCACCCCCTGCCTGCAGCCAGCCCCTGCCGCACCTCCTGCCTGCAGCCAGCCCCTGCCACACCTTCTGCCCTGCCACCCCCTGCCCACAGCCACCCCCAATGCACCCCGTCTGCAGCCAGACCCTGCCGCACCTCCTGCCCTGCCACCCCTGCCCAGCCACCCCCCATTGCACCCCCTGCCCGCAGCCCCTGCCTGCAGCCACCTCCTGCTCCCAGCCGCTCTCCCTGGGTGAGTGTATGCACCCCGCCGCTCCGCCCCAGCCCACAGCGGCCCCTGCCACCCTCCTCCGCCTGCAGCCTCTGCCCCTGCACCCAGCCAGCCCCTGTCTGCACCCCCTGGCCAGAGCCAGCCCCTGCCATCCGTCCTGCCACATCCCCTGCTCCCTGCCACAGCCCCTGCCTCCTGCCATAGCCCCTTCCACCCCTCCTGCCACAGCCCCTGCCACCCCCTTTGCCCCCTGCCACAGTCCCTGCCTGCAGCCACCCCTCCGCCCCCTGCCCGCAGCCCCTGTCCGCATTCAGCCCCTGCCCACAGCCCCTGCACCCCCCTGACCCCTGCCACAGCCCCTTTCCCCACCACAGCCTGTCTGCACCACCTGCCCACAGCCAGCCCCTGTCTGCACCACCTGCCCACAGCCAGCTCCTGTTGCAGCCAGCCCGTGTCACACTCCCTGCCTCCAGCTAGTCCTGCCCCACGCCCCTGTCTGCAGCCAGCCCCATGTCCACTGGTGCCCTGCAGTTCTCAGGGCACTAACCCTGCACATCTGCTTCAATGAGGGGGGGCAGGGAACAGCTGGGACCCACACATGTGCACACCCTAGGGTGACCAGACAGCAAGTGTGAAAAATCGGGACAGGGGTAATAGGAGCCTATATAAGAAAAAGACCCAAAAATTGAGACTGTCCCTATAAAATTGGGACATCTGGTCATCCTAGCACACCCCCAGGGAGTGGCAGGGACCCACACATGTGAAATGGAGCTCATTTCTAGTTCAGGCCCATCTTTTTAAAAAAGAACTTTAGGTAGGGTTAACATACATCTGTATTTTCCCAGAGATGTCAGGCTTTTAGGTTCTTAAATCGCTGTCTGGGTGGTAAATTTTAAAAATTCGTCCTGGGAAAATACGGACGTATGGTAACCCTATTGGTACAAAAAATCCATACTGTGGCACATCCCTTAAATCAGAACTTTTTATAGGGAACCGGTTGTTAAGATTTTAGCAGCTCATCACTGGAAAGATCCCTGTATGCTGCCCCTGTCCTGCCTCCACCATGTGGCTGTAAACCGCCGGTTATAGCTATGTAAAGGAACAGGCAAGCAGTCCCAATACTAACATTCCCCTAATTCAAAGCAGGCCACCATGAGCGACATCACCCTGCGGAGGATCAGTGAGACAGAGAAAGACCGCATGCTGCGTGAAAGCCAGCATAAACCAGGGCCTTATGCCGCCATGCTCGTCGAGGCAATGATACCCGAGTACCTGATGATAGCCTGGCGCGGAAAAGTGTGCTACCACGGAGGACACAATAAGGCCGCTTTCCCCAGGAACCTCGTGCGGAGGCTTTTCGATTACCTCCAGGAGACCTTCGTGGAGATCTCTGAAGAGGATTTCTGTTCTATCCCCGTTCATATTGACCGTCTTTTCAGATAGTTAATATTCCTGTTCTGTTAAAAATAAATGTTTTCATGTTTAAAGCACTTACCGACTGATCCTTCCCCTGATTCAGGGTCCGGGATAACGGCTGGGGAGGGTTGGTAGGGGATCTCCGTGAGGGTGATGAAGAGATCCTGGCTGTCGGGGAAATCAGCGTTGTAAGCGCTGTTGACTGCCTCGTCCTCCTCATCTGCTTCCTCATCTTCCCCGTCCGCGAACATCTCCGAGGAACCGGCCATGGACACTATCCCATCCTCAGAGTCCACGGTCACTGGTGGGGTAGTGGCGGCCGCACCTAGAATGGAATGCAGTGCCTCGTAGAACCGGCATGTCTGGGGCTGGGATCCGGAGCGTCCGTTTGCCGCTTTGATCTTCTGATAGCCTTGTCTCAGGTCCTTGATTTTCACGCGGCACTGCGTTGTATCCCGGCTGTATCCTCTCTCTGTCATGGCTTTGGAGATCTTCTTGTAGATCTTCGCATTCCGTTTTTTGGAGCGCAGCTCCGAAAGCACAGACTCATCGCCCCACACAGCGATCAGATCCAAGACTTCCCGGTCAGTCCATGCTGGGGCCCTCTTTCTATTCTGAGATTGCATGGACACTTCTGCTGGAGAGCTCTACGTCGTTGCCAGCGCTGCTGAGCTCGCCACGATGTCCAAACAGGAAATGAGATTCAAACTGGCCAGACAGGAAAAGGAATTCAAATTTTCCCGGCACTTTTCCTGTGTGGCTGGTCAGAGCATCCGAGCTCGGACTGCTGTCCAGAGCATCAACAGAGTGGTGCACTGTGGGATAGCTCCCGGAGCTATTAGCGTCGAATTCCATCCACACCTACCCTAATTCGACATGGCCATGTCGAATTTAGCGCTACTTCCCTCGTCGGGGAGGAGTACAGACATCGAACTAAAGAGATCTGTATGTCGAACTAAATAGCTTCGTTGTGTGGACGGGTGCAGGGTTAATTCGATTTAACGCTGCTAAATTTGACATAACCTCCTAGAGTAGACCAGGCCTTTGTTTGTGAGTAAAGGGCAGCAGAATTGTACTTAGCATGCCCTGATTGAGGGGGGTCATCCTAAACTGAACCTTACTTGCAAAGCAGAGGGTAGGGATGCCAAATACCACTGGAGGTGAGAAGGAGAGAATTGGTATTCTCCTGTGGCATGGTTGCTATTGAAAAAGAGCAAGATATTGTTTGATTCTCTGGGACTTAATAATAGACCTGTTTAGGCTCAATGGGAAGTCTTTGTTTCATGTTCAGTGATTACTAGAACTACAATTACTGATGAGCAGGGCTAAGCCTTAGACCTGGGATGAGGACAGTCTTGCAGTGATAGACAAGACAGACAGCACTAGCAGTGAGGTTCCCCACTACCCAGTAGAATTACTAAGAGCTGGGTTAAGTGGTAGAACCTCAGAAGGCAGCATTGCAGAAGTGGAAGTGAGCAGTCCCCACTAGCAGAAATAAAATGAAGAGGTGCCAGTGAATGGCAAGCAGCAGCAGAGGCAACAGCAGCCACAGTGAACCAGCTGCAGAGGCAGTGGTGGCAGCAGAGGCATTGCTCACTCCCTACTTTTTTCAGGGGTGGTAGGTTAACCCATGTGAATGCACCTCTGAACTCTGTGTCTTCACTGACTAAGGACAACCAACTGAGTGGGGTTCAATGAAGGGAAAGGGGAGTGGTGTATTGAAGGGACATTCATTTGTTGGATTGTCACACTGCAAGGTGGGAAACTGAGGCAAAGGACACTATCCAATGTATTGTGGGGTGGGTGTTTGTTATGGTTATGTGCTTTTAAATCGGGGTGGGGAACCTTTTTTCTATCATGAGCCATTGACCCACAGAAAAAATCGCGGGCCAGACACCTGATCCAAAGCCCCCAGCACCGCTCCTTCTGCCCCCCCACCAGAGCTGTGAACCCCCCCCCCCCACCACCACTGTGGCCACTGGCCTGGAGCCCCACTCCAGGCTAACCTCAGAGGAACGCCGGGAAGGCAGGTGGCGTGCAAGCCTCCCGAGCCCTGCAGTGCCAGGAGGGCGGGCGGGCAGCGGCCACAACACTCCCAGCCCCAGCTGGAGCACAGGGGGACTGGAGGAGCTGCATGCTGTATGGTGGTAAATGGGGGAGGAGCATGGGCAGGGCGGAGCATGGGCAGGTCCACGCCTGGCTAATTGGGGAGGCATGGCCTCCCCCAGCCTATGGGACCTGCTGCCCACGTGTGGGCTGGATGAAATTAAGCAATGGGCCGGATCCGGCCTGAGGGCTGTATGTTCCCCACCCCTGTTTTAATTCATGGTTGTGGTGTTTTCCCAAATTAATGCTGGGTTCTCTTTCTCTTTTAATAAAAGTTTTCTTTTGTTATACACAGACTCAGCACTTGTGAGTGGGGAAGTAGTGTCTCTTGGAGGTGCTGGGGAGTGGTGTTTAATTTGCCCAGATTACAGGGTGGGGGCTTGAGTTGATGTTCTGTTTTGTGTTGATAAGAGGAATCCCTAGATATTGAACATGGCACTTGTTGCTGCTGGCATTACCTCACAGAAGGGTTCCATGCACAATTCCTATTGGCACTGAAAGGAATTGTGCAGTTAAAGATCTGATACTATTCCCCCAACTGCACTGTTGAAAGAGACATTCCTGTTTGAGTGGGAACATCAGCATGGTCTGGGAATTTCACAGATACTATATTGTAAAGAATAATTTGATATTCTATATTTTAAAACAAGTAAATTATTCCCCTGTAGTGTATATAACACAAATATTGCAGCATTGCACTAGCGCATGAGAACAAAGAAGGAGCTGTATATTGCCTCTTCAGTTAATACGTAGCCTAGTGCAATAAAGCAATGTTTTCAGCGTCCATGTTTTCATTTTTATTTTAAGCAGCTTAACAGTCACTGAAGATGAAATATGAAAGAAAAGACTAAAGAAAGCTTCTTCAATAGCCACAAAGTACAGTTAAATTTAGGAAGGACATTTAAAAAATATTATTCTCCAGTGTGTGGTCTTGGTCCATAACAGTTGAACTTGAAAATCCCAATTTTATTCCTTTCCTTTCTGGACAGGAAGTAGCTGGAAATATCCCAGAATATCTCCAAACTGAAAGGAGCTGCCCAATCAGTAAAGAATGATTTCCTACTGGCTGTAATTTGGTGGAGTTGGAAGTTTTATGCCAGCAAGGGACTCCCTCCATCCTTGGAATCTAGCAATGGAAGGGCTAGGGCTACTATTGTTGGCTAAATGTTTAGGAGTGTTCTTCGGTGAGGAAGAGATGGGACATGGGGAATATGGTCCTCCATGAATGCTGTAGGTTTAGAGCCTTTACTCTTTTAAATCTCGGGTCCAGGTTTCTAACCAGAACAATCTGTCCTGACAGAAGCTGTTGTGGGGTGGGTGATAGGACAACAAGTAAGAAGAAACTATCGTAGATGCCAGATTTTACAGTACATGTGGTAGGGGTGGGAGCGAAGGAAGTTTACAGTCTTAAAGTTTTTAAAAATGTCCATGCTCTTTACAAATCGTTGCGAAAAACCACTGTCTTTTATGGAATACCTTCAGAAATCCATATCTAATCTAAACTGATTTTCTAGGTCACTAATTTGATTTCTGAAAACTAGTTTAAAAAAGATAACTACCTTGTTTGCAGTGTTGTTGTAGCCATGTTGATCCCTTTGTTATTAGAGAGACAAAGTGGTTGAAGTAATATATTTGATTGGACCAACTTCTGTTGGTGAACAAGACAAGCTTTTGAGCTTACACAGAGCTTTTCTTCAGGTCTCTAGAGAACCAAGTCCCTTTCACCAAAAGAAGTTGGTCCAATAAAAGATACTACCTCACCCACCTTGTCTCCCTTGTACAAATAATAATACTTCATTTAAAATAGCTAAGACAAAAATTGAGAGAATATTCATTCTCATCCTTCAGGGCATCAGCTGACAGAAAGACTGGATGCCGTTCAGGTACTCTATGAAATGGACATTCTTGAAATGTACCACTTCAAGATTGCAGAATAGTTGGAGTCAGGAAGGTATTGGACAACGATCCCCACAATATATATTACCTTTATTCCTTCCTCTCAAGACATAGGCTACAGCCAGAGGCCGGATACCAGATCAGATGGAACATTTTCCCCCCCGTATGGCAATTCCCTTGTTCCCAGTTATAGTTAGAATAATATTGTGTCCATCAGCATTACCTCCATGTCTTTATACTTTCCTTAAGTTTTCTGCAGTCTTGAACTGGCACATTCTAAGAATGCCTATTTTAAAGCAGTGTATCCTGAATGGCGTCCAGTCTTTTACAAGTTTGAGTACTTAAAAGCATAGGTGTAGTTTGACTGCTATATTTGTGGGTGGGGAGGCAAAGCATATACACACAGACACAGAAGCCAGTTCCCCAGGCTCACTGGCTCTCTCCCCCTGCTTGGAGTGGTACCTGGGCTGCCGGTGCTGCGGGGGACAGGCTGGCTTAACATGTGAACCCTAGCTACTGCTGGTGCCTGGCGGCCACTCTGGCACTGGTTGCTGCAGCATTGTCACTGCTCTGGTGCTGCTGTGGCCACCTCCCTGCTGGGGCTGCTGGGGCTGCTGCTGCTGCTGGGCTCCTGCTCCCTGCCCCCACCCATTCCCATATCCCCTTCTCTTCCCCATCCCCTCCCCTACCTCCCCCCTCTGTCTTGTGCCTTATCTCCCTCCCCTTCTCTTCTCCCTGCCCCATCCCACCTCCTTCCCCACTGTCTCTTCCCTCCACCCCACCTCTTGCCCTGCCCCCTCCCCAGGCACTCACCATTGTAGGGGAAATTAGCGGGCACTAGGACCCAGGAGGTGGCATCCAGCTGCTGAGGCAGACATCTGGAGAACAGGCATTGACATGACAAAGCCTTAAAGTTCAGTTTTATTTGGTACTTGCCCTATGACTTGGCCAGGCGAAGTTAGGGAAGAACCTCTTTTTATTTTTATTTCCCTCTGTTAAAAGACACGAAACCGTGATTGCAAATCCAAAGCAAATGGTGAAGGGACTTCCATGGAGGTGTAAAAATTCTACATTAAACTCCCCCCTGCCCCCACTTAAACTGACACTTCTCCTGATCCAAAGGTCACTGAAGTGGATGCATCTTTCCATTGATTTCTGTAGACTTTGGATCAGGCTCTAGATTTCAAAGGGGCTGGGTTCTTTTTTTAAGGAGTATTCGATTACATTACATTTCAAGTAATGGCTGCTGTTGGTGATGTAAGCTGTCATTTTGGTTACAAAAAGAGGCTCCACGGGGAGCTGCTAATAGGAGCTGTGATATAGTGTCAGGCCATAAAAGACCAGAAGGACCCAATGTAAAATTTAATTGTGCTTAATTTACACCTGTTGTTTTACAAAACCTTCTCTAAGGGGTTAGTTCAAAACAAAGCATTCACACTGCTGCTTTTTAAGGAATGGTGCCATGGAGCAGAATGTAATACTATGTTGTAAATTGTTAGTAATTTCCCTTTTTCAATCTCATGCAAAATAGTATTCAAGTGACTAAAATAAGTATCTGAAAATTAAGAATTGTAGGGGCTGGGAGTAGAATCCCTCAAACACTCAAGCAATGGAACATGAGTTCTTCCTTTATCTCATCTGGTGATACCAGTGTTAGAATAACAGTGCTTGGTTCTTTTCAGGGAGGCAGTCTGAAAGTTTCTTCCATTTGTATCACAGATCTAAGGATGATGCAGAGGGGTGCTAACTGAACACACATAGTTTGGGAGACACTTTTGTAATGGCTAATATCCATAGTTTGTAATATGGCAGACTGCTTTGATGACAGAATCTGAATATGATACAATATAAAAAAGGGGAGGGTCTGGCTTAAACTCAGCAAAAATCCATGTTTAGCTAAAATCCTAGCTTCCCACATGCTGACATGGCTTTTTGCTCCTCTGTTATGGATTAAGCATAAGAACAGCATCTCATGTCAGTTTAAAAACAATGTCAAAGATTGACATGAAGCACTGTGTTTTATGAATACAGTCCTTTGCAAGTGGCCACGTCCACTGTCAAACAACTAATAATTTCTCAGTAATTGAGTAATACCCCTCACTTTCTATACAGAAGAGGAGGGGGAAAAAATATCTGAAGAAGCACACAAGTAAGGCCTACTATATCCAGGCTGAATGTCAGTAAAACCCACTAAAATGAATTGTCTTTCACAAAATTCCATTCCCTCTATGCACTAAAAAAAGGCAGTAATTTAAGATAGATGTTTAGATTGAAATCAAGAGCTCATGCTGTTTTAAATCATCTTGTTATGATGTTTCTTTCTTCTTGTCCTTCTTTCCAGTGGTGAATTAAACTGTATGTTGTTTTATGTAATTTCTAACATACTCTGTCAACTGTAGAGATTCTACAACTAGTGGTAAAACAACTAAGGAAAACACATTAGAATGAATAAAATGATTCCTTGTTCTAGTCCATTGCTTACTCATTATAGAATGCTGTACGTTAAAAGTAAAGCTATTTAATACTCTGTGGATTTTCATGGAAGATTGACCCCAAGCCAAATAATATTTTTTCCTGTAACTGAAATGCATAAGAAAAAGTGAGTGTTTAATAGCATCTTACTTTTTACTGCAGTTTTACATTTTTCTTTGAGAAAACAAAATTGGTAGGGTTGCTGGAAGGGAGGAGTGAAGAAATTTGTCACGAGAGCCAAGACTAAGTGTTGGCTACAGCAAAGCAGTTTTTCACCATATAGTTCCATGGTTCAGCCACTTCCCAAATATGACTTATTTTTCAATAGCAACTGTTAGTCTTGACAAACTGGTGGTTTTCCAATATGTACAAAGGTGCACTAGGGCCTGATCAAAAGTCCATGTAAGAGCACGTAATGTCTTTCAATATTATAAAATACATGTATAGGAACAGGACTATTTTAGGGAAGCAACCAAGACTTCAGTTATGTATCCCTGCGTCAGTTCTTGCAACCATTCTCTTTGCTTTCTGCTAGTATTCCAAAGAATAAGTTAGAGGGCAGAAACGTTTGCTGAAACAGTGACTTTGAGGTTAGTATATTTTGCTATTTTTAACTGATGTACTATGACTTATTATAGGAGTCATTCATTCCTCCCAATTGGCTAACCTCCACTTTAGTCACTTCTCCCAGCCCATCATTATCCCTTAGGGCTAGCCTTCCTGAGACCAAGTCAGGTAAGTGCTAAGGGGGTGTGTGTTTAAGTAGGTAACTTGGCAGTTAATGGCAATGCATGAGATAGCTAAACAGGTGAATATTTATCCCAAGAGACAATAAAACAGTAAATATACAAAATCCATACAAATTTAACAAGGGCCTATGAGTTAGCACAATAAGCATGGGAAAGTGTGCTCCTCAGGAATATAAAGCGGTAAGCAGTTTGCAGTGCTGCTATTATTGGTTGTAGCTGTAGTAGTATTACCTTAGAGCAGGGGTTCCCAAACTGGGGGTCAGGACCCCTCAGAGGGTTACAAGGTTATTACATGGAGGGTCGTGAGCTGTCAGCTGCCACCTCAAACCCCGCTTTTCCTCCAGCATTTATAATGCTATTAAATATATAAAAATGTGTTTTTAATTTATAAGGGGGGTCGCACTCAGAGGCTTGCTTTGTGAAAGGGGTCACCCATGCAAAAGTTTGAGAACCACTGCCTTAGAGCCTAGGAACCCCAGTCATAGACCCTATGATACAAGGGGCTGTACAAAAACAGAGTGAAAAGTTGGTCCCTGCCCCAAAGAGCTTACAGTCTAAGGATAAGACGAGATGACAGATGGATACACACAGATTGGGGAGTACAAGCAAATATGACCATATGAGTCAGCATGTAAAACTGTGGTCTCTGCACACCAACAACTCAACTGTTGTCAAGTTTTTTGTAGCCATCAGGGCAAAGAAGATTTTTGAGAAGGAATTTGAAGGTGGATAACGAGGCAGCTCTGCAGATGTTTACAGGGAATGCCTCCCAAGGGTGAGAGGCTGCATGGGAAAAAGTAGAAGGGTGCTGGTTTGAAAATTTAAAAATTCGGCAATGAAAGTTGGCATCATGGGTCAACAGGGGGTGAGCATTGACAACAGTAGCAAATGAGAGATAAGTTGTGTGGGGATTGACTGTAAAAGGCCTGGAAAGTGAACACAAGTAGCTTATGTTTGCTACAGAGAAAGAACAGCCTCTTCACACCAATAGGCACATTTTGCATATCAGATCTGTATTAAAAATGGCATGTAATTGCTAACTTTTCCCTCCAGAAATACACTACCAAGGCAATGTGTCAGTAAGGCAATACCTCTTGCTCCCTGAACACCTGTCATTAAGGAGGCTATTTAAGGAAACCGGTGGGCACCCAAGCAGGGTAGGTTTTTCTTTTGGGCATTTCTTTGCATTTCTTTTATTGATTTGTTCCATTTCAAATTCAGCATGAGTCCATGTGCTGTATGGAGCTCATGTATGAGGTTGTTGCTTCACTGAATGTTAAAGATTTTCTTAATAACACTGGAAATATTACGGTAGAAAATAATTTTTGGATCACTCTTGCACACCTCAATAAAAGTAGCACAGATATTGGAACATTGCTCTTATGGGAGACCTAAAGGTGTGCATTAATCTTTTAATAAATAATTTTAAAGAAAAATGATTCCCTTTGTGCATATGAGCTTCTACTTAACAGGGTGATCAAAATGAAATGTGAGGAATAAGAAAGCCAGTCTAAAAGAGCTGGCACAGCATGTTATACCTGTACTTAGAACTCAGACATATTCTCTATGCAATTAAAATTAATTACATCTTTGTCTAAGAGTTTATTTAGGAAGTCTAACACAGAGAAATTACATGAATAATATGACTTACCACATTTTTATGCATATAGTAATCTTGGAACGGTTTTCATTAGATACTTGTCAACATTCAGAATTAACAATAAATAGTTTTGTCTTTAAGTGCGAAGTGCAGCAGTAATAATGAATTCTAGTATTTTTTTCCAGACAAGCTTTAGTTTTAAACAAATTCTTAAAAATATGGACATTATTTAAAAATGCTACCATTTAAATGTTGCCAGAATGGAAAATTACTGGATAGAGTCCTGGAAAAAAATGCCCCCACTGGGAATGTTTCATGTAAGATGTTTCCAGTTTTGTTAGAAATTGAGGGCTCTATCCCACTGTAAATTTTCATGGACTTCCAGAATTGACCATCAGGTAGGAAAGAACCAGCCATCCACTCCCATGAGTGCAGGCTGGAGTAATTCCCTATATGGATTTTGTCTTTCCATTTCTTTGCTTATTGGCCTTGTCCTCACTAAGGAAAAAAAGGTGGGTTGACTAACATATTAACATCTTAGTGCAGACAAGGCAAGATCTAATTTTAATGTGGTAACTGTCTGAGGTAGGTTTTAGGGAGAGTCTCGGATTTACCTTGACCAGCTAATGTATGATCAGTGTAGTGTAGTGTAGTGTAGTGTAGACATGGCCATGCAGGAATAGATTGAGGCTTTTATTCACATTGAGTACTAGTACCTTACTCCAAGTAGTCTCATTAATTTGAACAGTGCTATTTGAGGAGTAAGGTTCTACTCAAAATGAATAAAGGCATCACAATCTGGTCTCACTGAGCATGTTTGCCACACAGTATGTAGTCCCTTATGAAGAATTTTCATGGAGAGAAAACAAGTTTGATTTCAGGACCCAAAACAGAATTAAGTTTGGGCCTGGGGCAGAGTTCTGTTCCTTTTAAATTTTTCTTGTATTTGTATTCACGTCCCCTTTGGTCATTTATGTTCATAGTGCTGTGTTATTTATTGAGGCCCCAGTTCTGCTGTGAGCTCAACATGGGCGGACTCCTCTAGGCATCTGGAGCTGCTTGGAGGTTTGAGGACTATGGTCTGATGCAGCACCCACTGAAATTGGTGGAAAGACTTCCACTGACATCAGTGGACACCCTCTTTAGTGAGTTTATAACCATGTAATGAGAAATGCCTCATTTTGCTACTATAAAGAGGCACTTACTTTAAATACCTTTTCTGCGTGGCATATGATAGGATAATGAAACACATATCACAGTAAAGTAGGTTGGCATGGGAAATTAATTTTTTTGTTACTAAGAAATTAAAATGTGCTCTTAATGCACAGTACACAAAACTACAAATTAGTCCAAATTGTGTTGAAAGTCAATTACTGAGATACTAGTGTGGGTCTAGGCAGAAAGCTCCTTCCCTCCATCCCCTTCCTTTCTCCCCACCCCGCCTTGGTCCCCTCCTACTGCTCTGCACAAACTGATTGGCTGGGGAGAGTGCCACTCCAAAACCAGAACACAAAATTAACTGACTGCTGGGAGGATTTGAGTGAATGAGCAGATGGGAGATGAGCTGAGGGGTGAGCCCAGGAAAAATTGAGTAGGAAACAAAGGAAGAACCAGGCATAGGAAGCAGAAGCCCTGAGCTGTGGCAGAGGGGGAGCTGCATGAAGGAGAGCCAGTGGCTAGCAAAAGGGGTCTGTTGTAAATGCCTGGCCTGAAGCTCACAGAATGGTTGAGACCATGCAACAGGACCCACCATTCTGAGATCACACCGTATGCCAGTGTCAAATGCATGGACAGGCTGGACTGACCCAGAAGTCTGTGTGTGAGGGGAGGATTGCCTTGGTATGGAGCAGACAGCTTGTGTGTGTCTAGTCAGGCATGTGGGGGCAAGCTGTTTTGCTGTATGCTGCGCTAGGGGCAAAGAAGTCTGTGTAACTCCTGCTGGAGATTCTGACCTGGATCTACTTCTGGCTTTGCCTGGGTTAAATAAAAGTGTTGTTCTATGGTTAAGTGTGGTGCTTGTTTCAGATGTTAACTCTGACCCCCGAGGAGGGAGGATTGGTGTTTTTGCAGAAGTGCATAGCTGGGATCTGGAACCCTTCTCCCAACCCTGAGAACACCCTACGTGCCACTGGGCATGATCAACAAGACTGAGAGGACAGTACAAGATTTTCAGAATCCTGAATCCCTGGCTTTCTGAACCTACTGACTGTTGGCCTAATTATGATAAAAAGGCAATTGAATACAGGTATACGCGGTCAGAGACAGTCCACATGCTCACCTGCAGAATCTTCCCTTCACATCCTTTCTAAATTGAGAAAAACAGAAGTATTAAAATACAATGGGACCTTTACCATGATTCCCTCCTGTTCCCCTCCCCTCACTTCCAGTCCCTAGATGTGGGCCCTAACTGACATGAATCTAGGCCGGTGTTTCCCAAACTTGGGATGCCTCTTGTGTAGGGAAAGCTGCTGGCGGGCCGGGCTGGTTTGTATATTTACCTGCTGCATCCGCAGATCTGGCCGATCGCGGCTCCCTCTGGCCGTGGCTCGCTGCTCCAGGCCAATGGGAGCTGCTGGAAGCGGCGCGGGCTGAGGAACGTGCTGGCCGCCGCTTCCAGCAACTGCCATTGGCCTGGAGCAGCGAACCGCGGCCAGTGGGAGCCGTGATCGGCTGGACCTGCGGAAGCGGCAGGTAAACAAACATTCCCGTCCCATCAGGGGCTTTCCCTACACAGGCAGTGTCCCAAGTTTGGGAAACACTGATCTAGGCTATTATTTTTAGTGGGTATTGTAACTTGCTTTAGTTCTGCTTATGCTCAATAATTAACAGTAAGCATTGGAGCTGCATAGACGCTTTTACTGTAGTCCTGCTGTGACTAACTTGAAGCTCTCTATTGGAATTTGAACTACAAAGTCTGGGGCACTGAAGCAGCTGCTGTTGTATGGATCCTTTGTCTGCAGAACCTAGTCTGTAAAATTAACAACTGTGATGTGTGCACAGAATGGGGATGAAGGAAAATCTATTTAAGTTTACTTTACTTACTCATTTTGCTGATTGGGGCAGTGTTCCAGGTGTTCCATAATAGAACCTTCACTGCTGTGCAATAGAATGCCAAGAGGAAACACTTTGTGCCAGTTAAGAAACGCTTCGCCAGCCTGCAGAGTAGAAGCGAGTGTATATTACCCTTCAAATAATTTGAGTGCAATAAACAAAAATAATCAACTGGAGACAATCAAAAGAAAGGCAAGAACACAGAGCAGTCTGCCAAGAACTTCATTGAAAATGAAAAAAAAAATCCTACTATAAGAAAAAAATGGTTAAGAACTTACATGTATTAATTTTGATCTTGTACAACTATATCTTGTGAAATGCTGATAACCTCTTTGTTCGATGCTGTACACCCTCAGCTTGACATCAGTGGAATAAATATACTAATAAAGGATTTAAAACTTGCTTTACAACATTAACTGTTGCAACACACACAGATAGCAGTAAGTTTGACTTGGAGGTTACATGGTTTATCCATGCCCAAAGTGAGTCAGTGGCAGATGCTGGAATAGAACCCAAGATTCCTAACGCCTAGCCCTACCTACTGTTCTTCTCTCCATCCTCACTCTTTATGCACCTACAATCTCTGAATCAGACAACTGAAAGGACTATATTGTTCAAACTGAAAAAGCTGATAATCATCACATATAAAAGTTGCATCTATTTTAATGGGGTTTTGACAGTGTGTCATTGCTATTAATAAGTCTGTAAAGAACAAAGGGAGAAATGCACAACTTGACTTCATGGAAGCAGGTGAAAAAGCTCTAAAAGTTTGCATTTCATCCTCCAAATGGAGTTGGTAAGAACCTGAGATCCATATGCTGATGCTGGTAACATTTCCTGCTGGTTTTCTGCTGATTTTTGTAAAATCACAAATTATTTATAGAGGACACTGAGAACTTATAGCCTACTCCGTTAAAATATTTTCACATATATTCTTTGTCTTAGCTATAGGTGGGAAATAGAGCTTTCCTCTAAATTATCCATTATGATTCATAACACTGAGGCGGGGACGGGCGGGGAGTATTTAAAAATGATTCTGTACCAGCTTTTTCTAACTGTAGCATATTGATGCCCTTCTATTGCTCTCTCGGGGTTTGTAAGCGCGTGCCAAAAATAAACAGCTGACCTCAAGAAGGGAATTCTCCCCTGTGCACCTACTTGGGTTATAGGTTTATGGATGTAACAAGCTGTGGAAATCAATCTTCTGTAATCTCTGCCCTTTATGCTTTACTTAGAGGGCTGCCTTCACATCTATAAATAATCCATTTGTGGTTCTGCTTGAAGATAAAAGGGGTTGGCATGCAAAAAGGCTTTGCCATGTTCTCCAGTTATTTATCCAGAAATGAATGTGCAAAGACCAGAATAATTTGAGTTCACCTTATCGACTCAGCTACAAAATCCTGTTAAAGTGGAGTGTGCTTTCAAGACAGGACTTACAGTAGAGGCAAGACTTGAAATTTATTTTGGCTGTGGAAATCCAGTAGAAGAAACCTGTGTGGTAAGCAAGTGAACAGAGACAGCACAAAGACAAAATAACAACCTGTATGCACATCTGTATGTGTGCGTACTATGTACTCTCTGTGGCGTACAATGCTCAAAAGGAAAAGCAAGGCTCTGTATGGAAAATATTACACTTGTTTAGCTTTTATTATGTATCCTTCCCTTAAGGAGTTACAGCTGTTTTTTGCCTTCCTTCCCATTGCCTGCTTCAAAATCCAGTAACTTAAAACTTTAAACTCTTTTTTTTTTAGCTCTGATCCATTTCCAAAACTGCCTGTGTTCTGTTTTTTGGCTCATACATATTTATAACCATCGCCAACTTATTAATCTTTTTAAATCATTCCCATTGTTCCCCCTGACCAGTCACCGCTTCTGCCCCCTTTCCCCCCAACACTTATGTCCACTTTAACAAAACAATGACAGTTAATAAAGTGTGCCAGAGATAGTAAAGGTCTTCACCTCTGCTGCTTTCTCCATTTCTGCTCTGCTGTCCAGGGAAATCAGGAGTCTTTCATAGGCTTCTCCTCAAGAGACTGGGGGCAGTCAGAGGGAGACAGTGCTAAGACTCAGATCCGCCTCATTGTTCTTATCTGCTAGAGTGGGGAGTGCAGAGGGCGCCTCTCAATACTGGTCCCCAGCCCATATTGATGTGCACTACGTTTATAGGTCATTCCCCAAGAAATGCTGGGTGAGTGGCTCTTCCCCCCTGTGATGGGGAGGCAGGAAGTAGAAGGCTGTAGGCCTTGAACCCCACTGTGTTTTCTCTATGGGGCAGTGGGAGGCGGAGGGCTTCAGTGGCTGGGACCCCTGCCGCTAATTGAATTGCACCCTTAATAAATCGACATACTGTCTTGTACCACATTCATTGCTTCATGAATGCTAGGATTTTATGGCTATGGAATTTGCCATTTGACCCAATTGACTCATTATTTTTATGCTGAGGCAATGAAAATCCTAGGTTTTTGGGTTGTTGGTTTTTTTGCAGGCCTCTCCCTCTTTATGCTTTCTGCTTGCCTTTCTTTAATTTTATATTTATAATTTTCATTAATGTTTCCAAATACAACAACTATATCAAAATACCAGATTCATCATAATACACAAAGTAATTAGAGAGGGTTAGGATAAAGGGAAGGGAGGGAGAAAGGACATATCTCTCTTCAGAGTCTACATCAATCATAGACTTCTGGAAAGTCAGCCCACATTGCTTTGAATTTTTTGGGCATTTCCATTCTGTGGAACACCAGTCATTTGTTAGGTGGGAGGTCAAGCCAAGCATCATTATTTGGTGGGGACTGACTTTTCCATTTTTGCAGGATTATTTTTTTAGTGACCAAAGCTGCGCATTGGACCCACACTGCCTTGTTACCTGTCTGCTTGCCTTTCTTGACTTCCCTCATGAGCTATTACGTTCAACCTAAAGTTAGTATATTCTGACTTTTGGTCACATATAGGGTAGCCTGAAATGGTACATTGATATAATCCAAGAAACTGTTAGATATCACTGACAAAGAGTCTGGATTTGCATTTAAAATGACCCCTGGAAGTTACAGTGTTTGAAGCTTTAAGAAGTGTGGTGTCTGCAGCTGGCCGCTGCACCTTTTAGGTCTGGAACATTCAGAGTTCTAATGACTTGTCAGTGGCAGTGTAGCTGAGTTAGTGACCGAACCTAAGAAGGCAATGATGCTGGATGTCACTTTTAAATAATGACCCACTCACTGTACTAGCTGGATTTATTTTTGTTATGTTTTTTTTCCGGTTGTTGCTCTCAACCCAATTAATGTAGTTAATTACAAAGGCATGCTTGTGGAGAATTTTGAGAGACATAACAAAAAAATTGGTTGGATGAGGATGAGCTCATTTAGATCTCAGGTGATCAGTGTAGTTGCAAGGAAGGAAGAGGTCTCTAGTGGGAAAGAAGAAAAAAGAAATTGAAGTGAGCTTTTTTATGCCAACCACAGCAAAGAGAGTCACAAGGGAAAAGAACTATGCACATCATTATTGTAACCACAAAAGGGCCAAATTATCCATACCAATAAACCAGGCATATGCTGCACTCTGAGCTCTGTAAAAATGTGTTGAAACACTACAATTGTTCCCAATTTTCTAAGTACTAAAGAAATCTTCATAGAAGAATATAATTGGATTTGTCATCTTCTGCGGTGGTAGCATCAGCGTCGTCCTCCAATACTATTGTGTTTAGTCAGTGCTGTGTGGCAATCTTACTGGGGTGGTCTTTCTTTACCAATTGCATTCTTTGTAGTAGGCAGCTTGAACAGTGTCTGCATTCTGCCTCATTCTTATGAAGCCACTGTAGTGACACTGTAGAAAGCAATTGAAACTTTAACCAGAATGAGCCAGTTTTGGACTCCAACCTCCTCCAATTCTGAGAAAAGAAAACCATTCTCTGTGATTTTTTTTCTGGGTGGTCTTCTTCCAAAGGGAAACATCACAGGAAAGTTTGAGAGAAATGGACAAAGCATTCCTGTATGATGAGAGGTCTAACAATTAGCAGTCTACCATTTTTGTAAAGTTTCCTAACCTTTTGTAGAGTGTTGTTTTCTTAAAAAATGGTTTAGTTTATTCACTTGTCTTCAGTGGGGGCTTGTTCCCTCTAATATTTTGCGGATGTGTGTTTATTGCTGATTGTGGAGTGTGGTGCAATCATTGTATACCATGTTAGTGATCAGTTAGGTAGCAAGAAAAAGGCGGCAAACAACAGTGTCTCCTATAACAAAAATAACTTTTAGGAAGATGAGTTATAACTTGAGGAGGTGAACCACACAGAACAAAGAGACGGGATATTCCTGGAACAATTAAAAACAAAATATCTCCCAGCCCTTCCATGGGGTCAAGGAGTAAAAGCACAGATGATTATACAGCCCTTAAGAAATTTTCAGAATTGCAGAAACGGAATTATAAAAAAGCAAGGGACAAATAACTAGGCTCTTCCCACCCACCAAAGAACAAGTTGGTTGTGAGTTCAGCAAAATGCCTCCACATATGTCCTTGCTAGATCATGTTTCTTTCCTGTTAATTAGAAATGGCTGTACCAGTTTTACTCAAACATCAATTCCCCAAACCTACAGCTGTTTTTTAAAGTACCAAACCTTTCTGAAATGTTGGAATAAGAGTTTTTTACACTTTTGGGATAAAATCCTGGCTCCAAAGAAGTCAATGGGAGTTTTGCCATTGACTTCAATGAGGACAGAATTTCACTCCTGGTTTTCTGCTTCAACCAGAACTGCTAGTCCAAGAAATCTCCCAAGGAACTCTTATTCTTTTGAGATCTGCAGCCCATTGTTGTAGATTAAAGAGGTTCACATACTGGGATAAGTTTTAGATAATGAGTACCTAACTTCAAACCCCTTCTGAGGATTACTCATCCCAGGCAGTATTACTTTGAGATTATTGCATATTTAGCATAGCTATTGGTTTTCATGGCATACATATCTGGAATAACTGTTTAGGGAATAACTTTATTCTCAAGATTTTATAGTACCCCATATTAAAATAGAACACAGCTGGAGGAAATCCATACAAACACATCCTGTTTTGCTGCTACTTTACAAGGGGAGACATATGGAACTTAGTGTTCCTAAAAGAACGTGTTGGAATGAAAATGGAAATCCAGCAAGGGGGGAATCTAGACAGTTAGTTTCCATATTACATTATGGAATTAGAAAAATACTGATACCAGTAGGAGCTGTAAAATGCATCAGATCCTTGGACAGAGATCATAAATCATGGATTCAAGGTTATTAACAAATTCTGTCCACATCAGTAGACCTGTTTTAAAAATCCCTATGTCAGCTAATGCTTGTGCAATGTTTTAAAAAGATATTCTTCCTTCCCAAATTGTTTCTATGCATCAAGCTTACTTAATTCCATACTTAAACCTATAGCCTCCCCCACAATTCTCTTGTGTGATGGATTTAAATGTATTGACATATGAAGTATTCTTTAAAATCAGAATAGAATATTGAAAAAGGTAAAAACGTCCTTTGATATTGTGATGCTAGCCAAAAATATCAATGTTCAGGCTGATCTTGTACTTTGTGTTGACAGAGAAATTCTAAAAAGAGTGAGGCACAGAGAGAAAATAAGTATTATGGTTGATTATCTTGGTATTTACTGGTGTGCATCTTTAAATGAACAAAGTTAATTTTAAGGGTGTTCAGTGACCAATTGTAAAGGAAGGATTACAAAAAAATAGTTCTTACTCTAGTGATCTCATTTGGCCAGATTCTGTCACCATTATGTTGGGAAGCAGCTAGTCCCAGTGTGTGGAATCTGTGGGTTCTTTGGCTGGGACATTCCAGGTGGTGGGACCACGCCAGGGATGCAGACCCTGGGAGCCTGTCCTAGGGCTTCCAGGCTCCTGGCTCTGCAGCAGGGAGTATACAGGCCCTGAGAGCTCTGGCTCAAATTGGAGTTCTCAGGGATTCCATGTTACTTGTTGCAAGTTCAGGAGCCAATTTCTGGTTTCAGGCTTCTGGGTTCACAGCAGATATTGTGGAACCCCTGGGATGCTTGCCTGCCCCAGCGCTGTGGATTCAGGGAGACTTGGCTTTCCAGCCCTGGGGCAACCCGCACAGTTGGGCTTCTCTGGAGCTGTGGATCTTGGAAACCTGGGCTCCCTAGCAGCCTGGCAAGCTGTTAGGTTTCCGATGGAAACCTGTTTTTGTTTAATCAAACCTGAGATGTTTACACAAAACACTTGGGGTTTGACGAATCACCACTTTTTGATGAAACGATTTCATCAGAAAATCTTTGACTAGCTCTATTATTAATCCCCCGATTTTGCAGAAGGAGGAACTGAGAGAGAGAGAGAGAGAGAAAAAGTGATTTTCTCAAACCCATACTGGAAATCTTGTATCAGAGCCAAGAAGATAACTGAGATGTTTTTGGTTTTTAGACCTGAGCTTTTAATTACTAGACCATTTTTCTTCTGGTGTGATTTTGAAGTCAGTCATTCAGCACAGAGATTACAATTACTGGGGAAAATGCCATTTAAATGTTAAGATTGGAAGGTAAACCTAATCTTTAGGCTGGAGTAGAGTAAAGAGGTGACTCGCCCAGTGAAGGTATGGTGCACAAAGTGTGCTGCTGGCCCATGCTAAGCCCATGCCTAAGCTTGGTTAATTAAATTTACTGAAGAAAAACTTTGCAGTAAGGTTGAGTGAGCTTTCCAAAATTATGCAAATCCAAACATGTGACTTACATTCTAAGGGGCAAATTCTCATGCTAAGTTTCAATAGCCATGGCTGGCACAGGAACTGAAGGAATTCTCCTCAGAAGTTCACAGAGCTATTGAGCTTCCACTCATGTTACCATTCGGACAACATTTCTAGTAGTGGATCCTCCTGCCGTGGGCCTGTGCAAAGAGAAACCCTGTAAAACTGAATTCTACAGTATGCATGGTTGCAAACAGCAATATTTTGCAAACCATTTCCCTTCCCACCACAGTTGCATTATACCAGTTCTCCAATAGTCAGGACTATTTGCAGACATAGGAATGGGGGCAGATTTGCCCTTGAGAGATGCTTTGAACCAAATAGTCAGGTCCTATGTCCAAGATGGAGGCTTATAAGGCTGCAGATACTCCTGAACATTGAGAATTAAAGCCCACTCCAACAGAGCCCTGGCTATCTACTGGCTGGAAAGAGGAAAGATGTTAGTGCACAAACTTTACAATATCAGAGGGGCAGCTGTGTTAGTCTGGATCTGTAAAAGCAGCAAAGAGTTCTGTGGCACCTTATAGACTAACAGATGTTTTGGAGCATGAGCTTTTGTGGGTGAATACCCACTTCGTCAGATGCATCAGATTTTGCATCCGATGACTGCATCCGACGAAGTGGGTATTCACCCATGAAAGCTCATGCTCCAAAACGTCTGTTAGTCTATAAGGTGGCACAGGACTCTTTGCTGCTTTTACAAACTTTACAATGTCATCCCTGTTTTCTCCCTTCACACCTTTTACAGCACTGGCACTATCAGCTGAGGCCCAGATTTTCAGAAGTTCTCAGAGCCCAGCAACTCCCACTCAGAACAATGTTCCATTATGTTCAGGGTCAGCAGATGCAGGTTTTGGCTACAAGGTGCTTATTGTCATTGCCCTCCCTCCTTTTCTGAAGGAAATGCTCTTCATGGAAGCCAATGGGAGAGACCTTTCCACTCTCCTTCTCCCTCAGGCCCCTCTCTCCTAGATCAGCTTTGAGCTCCTTCTGCTTTCTTCTATGGGGCATTTTATGTTGTCCTGCTATTTGGAACCCAGGGCCAGATTCTCAGCTGGGGTTCATAGGTGTCACTACATAGCAGTCAGTGGATCTATGCTGATTTAGACCACCTAAGAATGTGGCCTGTAGTGTCTGCACACTCAGACTGACCCACAGAGAGAGGAATTATATTCTCACTTTTACATGCTCAGCTCACTTGCTTTTTTTGTGGCTCAGTAAAGACAGACCTGAAACCCACCCAGTTGGGCCTTCCAGGTCCAGGCTAGGATATGAGATTGTCCTGATAGCTGGGGAAAATAGCATGGGTTTGCAGCCACCTTTCAGTTTGGAAGGTATCAAACTAGAGAAGTGCAGATGGGAAAAATTCTGGATGATGTTTAGCTGTTGTTCTGTCTCTCTGAGTAATTGAGGAGGAATCTATCATTTGCTCTGTTTTGACGTAGTCAAAAAACTAGATTAGTTAGTTAAGCAAGAACGTTTTTTCACCAATTTTATATGAGGACATGGGGGCAACTTCTTCTTCCACACCCTCTTCCCCATCAAACAGTTCAATCTTTGACCACTGCTAACTCCACAATCCTAAATTAAAATCAGGACTGCACAACAAATCAGGCCCACATCTTGCCATCAAACCAGAGCTCCATTCTTTTTGTAATGTGTTTTGCAGCTCTGAAAAGTCAGCTCTGGTGACTGAATACTTATGCAGAAGATCTAAATGTAAACATCTGCGTGCCTAAGTAATGCATGCAAACCCCTCCTCCCCCCTAAAAAAACCCAACTTTTGTGTGTGAAAAAGTAAAATTGAATGAGCAATTTCAAATTAAACAACTGGGAAAAACTCCAGTCGGAACAGACTTTAGTGCTATTTGTGGTAACACTTTTGATTTAAATGCTCGTCTGGTTTTATAACTAATAAATGTTATTGGTTTAAAAACATGACAATGTATTTGTGTTTTAGAATATATTTAACCAGCAGAGATTTTGGTTTCTGCAAAGCATCTCCTATTTAGTATCTGCAGATATGCCAGACTGTAATACATGTTAACTCCTAAGTAAAATTTTGATAGAAATTTACCATGATAATGCTGAAATAACCTTAGCTTCAGCGAAGCACATGTGCTAGTTTAATTAATTGTGCTTCTGTATATTTGAATCCTAACACAGCTCATCTTTTATGTTTTAAATGTATCCATGTGTTTAATCGAAACAACAATTTTGATAAGTTCCTAAGTGTCAAGATTTTAAAGAATGGTTAGATTTTAAGGATTTTTGAAACTGCATTAAAAATAATATAAATTGCTTCAGGGTAACATAGTTTGCTCCAATGTTCTATGATTCTAGTGCACAACTTTTCTGTATCTAAAGCTGATTTCAATATTTTTCATTAAATGTAGTATATTCTTTCTTCCCAAAAACCCAGCCTCTTCATTATAACCATTTCCATCAATGACAAGATCAGAGAACACTTTTAATCTTCAATGGGATAGAAGGCTAGAAATTAGTACTTAAAGGGTGAAACCATTAGTATTTCTGAGTGCTTCCCTGTGTTCATCACTGCTCTGATACAGATCAGTATTAATAAAGGGAGCAGCCAGACATAATCCATCTGCTGGATGTTCCTTTTCTTTCTCTGACTGACTGCCTCATCTCTTTCTCTGCTCTGGTCTCCAGACAGGAAATCCAGACGTGGCCATTCATCAATGCTGCTATAATCTGTCTGATTTTATTAGCTTTTGAATTTTATCACAAAAATGAAAAGAGAAGGGGGAAAAGTCCCTAAAAACAAAACCTCCAGCAGTATGACTCTTCCTTACCTATGCATTCTCTTCAGCATAGCAGGCTGGTACAAGTCAAAATTAAAAAGTGAAAAGCTGTTTGGCAATTTTCCAAGATTTGGTGGTTTGTTCTCCTCCTCCCCCCTCCGAGAGATCTTGGTGTGGTTTTATTTAATTTCTTCTGTACTAAAATGAATGTGAGACACTGCACTGCCAGCATTTCTTGCTGCTTGATGATCTATTTTTCATTTTAAATATGAAACGTATATTTTATATTTCGTTTTGGCTTAAGATCCATCACAGTTTGTTCCTTGTTTTTGGGAGCAGAGCTGAACGGCAGCTTCTGAAGTCGGAGTTGTTTTGCTTGTCTGCTGTTATACTGTCTGCCTTGCAAGTGATACCAGTTGGAATAGGAGATGAAGCTGACGTGGAGGAGTGCCAATGTTGGAGGACACCTGACAGAGTAATGGAGTGAAGCACTGAAGCCAAAGTGGCCAAACTATCCCCTCCCTGACTGCTGGCAGAAGACCCCCAAACTAGTGGGCACCCTGCAAGAAGTCACTGAAGGGATTAAGCTGTTGTGGTGGCATCTCACTTCTCTTTCCCCCTCTTCCCTGGGGATGGGTTAGGCTGTGAGTGAGAGGGGTGAGGGTGCATTAACCTCATCTGAGAAACAAAGAGGGAATCAACAGGAACGTTAGTGCAGTTTGAGCTGTGGAATGTGCATTTAGGTGGGTGGGATGTGGTTTCAGGAGAAACATTCTCTGAAGAACTTTAGTCTTCAGTTCCAACAACCTGGGGATTTCAGTGTAACTACAGAACATCCTGCTTATTTGGTAGAGGGACAAACCCCACCTACCAATGGAAGAGTCAACTGAAAA
This sequence comes from Mauremys reevesii, assembly GCF_016161935.1. Taxonomy (NCBI): domain Eukaryota; kingdom Metazoa; phylum Chordata; order Testudines; family Geoemydidae; genus Mauremys; species Mauremys reevesii. Next base: position 322,969,777 of record NC_052623.1, read on the forward strand.
CCCCATAGGAAGAATATCAGGGAATTTCCTGTTCCCTGTTGGATTTTTTTTTTCACATAGACAAATGATCTGGGTAAAAGACACTCAACATATCTTTGGGTGGAACATGAGTGTGTGGGTCATTGCTGATTGTGCTGAAAACTGGTAAAGGAAGATGGGAAAGCAAGGGAGTTGCCTTTAGAAGAATTTGTTCCACATGGCTCTGAAAGATGAGACTGAGACCAGTGAATTATTCTGTTTCGTCTCCTCAACAAAGAAAAAAAAAAGAAAAAAGAAAAACTGTGGCAGTAGCCATTGCAGCATGAGGCAGGATGATCCTCTGGCTACTAAGAAGATACTCCAAAGTGTTCATGATAATGAAGATAGCACTTAGCACATCTGTAGCAATTTACCTGTTTGAGGCCTGTTAGTTAACCGTTAGAAATAAATAATTACTATCATCCCCATTTCACAGATGGGGACACTGAGAAGACAGGGGGCCTGGTTCATCCTCTCTGGCTTAAGGAGGTGCAATCTGAAACTCCTTACATGAGTCTAGCCCCTTACACCCTGGAATATTCACCCATTTAAAGAAGGGCAGGCAGGACTTTCACCATCACCTTCCCATGTTTGCTCTGCTAGGGGACAACAGCTTTGTTTCACCAGGGATTCATAGAAGCTGTGCATGAAGAGAAAATGGGAGGAGTCCCTGGTCTTGCCCCTTTCCAGGCCTGTGCTGCCCAAAGTGGGAGATATGTTGCCTGCCTGTGGATGTTGCTGCAATCTTCTCCTGTGGCATTTAAACCACCAATGGGCCTCTGCAAAGGTGTCTGCACCAGTGTAGATTGTAGGGAAACTTGGCCTAGGGACACCATGACTTTTCTAAAGCCACAAACTGAATCAGTGGTAGAGGAAGGATTAGTATTGTGGAATTCCTGGCTTGTGACCTAGTGTTCAGTCCATGATGTTTCCCTTGACAAATCATGAGTGTGAAAAATGTATCGCTTAATATGTATTATTTTATATAACTCAGCCTTTTAGAGTGTGCACATATTAGGTACCCCTTCATATTCAAAGCAAGTCAGTGACTTTAGTGGAATCTGTGTGGCTAGGTTCTGTGCAAACCTCTGAAAATGTAGTAAAGGGAAGTACCTCAAGCTGTTACCTAAGGATTAACATACGCCATTTGGGCTCGAATGTCTCTACCTATAACTTAGACTGCAAGCAATCCAGTGTCTTCATATCTGTAGAGCACGTCACACTGCTTTGGGACAGGAACTCAAACCAACAACCATGCCCATTGTTGAATGTGAGTGAACTCTTCAAACTATGCAGTTTGAAAGAAGTTTGCAGTTACAAGTCATTTTACTTTTTGATAGGTATTTTGACTTCTACACCATAAAAACAATTGTGTTACTGAAAAAGCCATTCTAATTATAAAATAAACTGCAGATTTACTAGGCTATTGAAGATAAAGCTAATGCCTAATTTTTGCTTTATACTATATGAAAGGAGATATGGCGAAGGAGCTAAAGATGCTAGGATGTAAATTTTAGAAAATAAGTATGTCTTCACACAATTCCACTTTTCACTGGACAGTTTCCACAAACAACTGGCATAGAAATCATTTTGAGGGAAAATCAGCATCAGTCATGTGAACTGAAAAATAATACAATGTAGCAAAGAAAATATTAAGATGAGATATTTTAAATTATTTTAAACTTCTGACCCATTTTATGGAAACAAAAAAGGGGTTGTGGTTCCTTTAGAATACCCTCTTTCTCACTAAATATAAGAGTCCATCTAATCATTTCTTACCAGTCTGTGAAGGCTTTTGTTTATTGTTTGGGGAAGTATTACTTTCTTAACGATGGGTGCAGTAACTTAAAATAGACAGTGGTTTAGGCTTTCCTGGCTGAATGTTCTGCTATTGACACTGCTGCAAGGTACACAAGCATCTGCCTCTGACATTTATTGCATAAATGCCAAATAAACCTAGATCTAGAAGAGACAGGAAGACTGCAAAGCACTACATGACACTTGCTTTGCAAGAAGTCCATCTTTTAGGACAGTACTAACTATTGTATCTATCCTGCACTTACTCATATCTATTATGTTGATATTATCTATTTATGATACCTAATTCTTAATACAGCGCTTTTCATCAATAGATCTCAGTGCTTTAAAAATAATGTAAGCATCATTTCCCTATTGTACAGATGGAAAAACTGAGACTCAGGGAGGTGAAATGGGCCCAAGATCACCCAGCAAGCCAATGGTTGAGTTGGGAATAGCGTACAAGTTTCCTGAGTCCCAGTTGAGTGCCAATATGTGTAAAAAAGAGAACAGTAGAGAGAAGTTGACAAGACATTTGTGGTTGTCAACAAGATAGGGTGTTTTATAGCAAGTGTCTGGAAACTCAGGGAGAGCTCTTGGTTAATCAAAATATCTTTCTAGAACAGCCCTGCATATGGCCCAATTAGCACAAAGCTGCGGCCCAGCTCAGCTGTGCGCTAAAGGCTGCGGGCTCCAGGTTCCTAGCTGCCCTGCTGCATGGTGGGCTCTGGGGGTCCAGGCTGCGGGCTGCCACTGGCTACAGGCTGCTGGCTACAGGATCTGTGCAGCAGGATCTGGGCTGCAGGAAGCCGGATGCTGCTGGCTCCTCACGGCGGGCTCTGGGCTGCCAGTGGGCAGAGGGCTCCAGGCTGCCAATGGGTGGTGGGCTCCAGGCTGCCGGCTGCTGCCCGGCCCTGCACAGTGGGCTCGGGCTCTGGGCTGCTGGCTGCCACACGGCTTCGCACGGTGGGGTCCAGGGTTATGGGGTCCTGGCTGCTGCCCGGCCCCGCGATAAAGGATCCGGAGTTGTGGTGGGGTCCGGGGTCAGGGTCCTGGCTGCCCCCTGGCCCTGCGCACTGCGGGGTTTGGGGTCAGGGTTCCTACCCCCTACCCTATGCTGGGCTCTCTGCTCCTCACCCCACTCTGTGAAGGGGTCTCTGGGTGGAGGGCACTGGGCATAGTGGTTTGTGGAGGTGGTTAGTTGCGGGGCACTGTGGTTCTCAACCTGCAGCAGTAACTCAAATTTGAAATTGCAGAACTACTAACTGTGAGATATAATGTATTGCTTAAATCAGTCTCGGTACCAGATGATTGGCAGATAGCTAATGTAATGCCAATAAAAAAAAAAGCTTCATAGGCAATCCTGTAATTACAGGCTGGTAAGCTTAACGTCAGTACCAGGCAAATTGATGGGAACAGTGGTGAAGAACAGAATTATCAGAAACGTAGATTAAAATGGTGTGTTGTGGAAGAGTCAACCAGGCTTTTGTAAGGGGAAATTGTGCCTCACTAATTTATTAAAATTCTTTGAGAGTGTAAACAAACACGTGGACAAGGGTGATCCAGTGTATTTGGACTTTCACAAAGCATATAACAAGGTCCTTCGTCAAAGGCTCTTAAGCAAAGTAGACAGTCATGGGATAAGAGGGATGGTCCTCACACTTATCAGGTAACACTTTGTGGGCTGCACAATGATTAATAGGTTGAGAAACACTGCTCTAGAACACTGGTGCTCAGTCTGTGATGTGATGTGTTTACTAGTAACCTTTGGCTTTCCCAACTTCAAAGGAAAAAGGAAGGTTTGGGAGACAGAGCACTGAGGAAATGAGTAATGGGAGGAAGAAGAAAGGGCTGTGTTGGGATTGAATAAATTTCTTCCAGATCCAGTGGCTCAGGGAGCTGCTGTGACCTCAGCGTTGATCTTCACATTGCCACATCGAGCAACTTGCCCAGACTCTTCAAATGCTGTGACATTTTTGCTTAGTACAGGCACTTTCAGAAAGGTAAAATAGTGGCAACATATAGAAAGTGGAGTGAAACTTCTCAAAATTACTGACAAATTGGGCACTCAAGTTTTTAACATGATAGCTGGAGCTTCTGCTGTCACTCACGTGTACAAAAATTACACATATATAAATATATACTAACCCAGATTCTCTGGCATAAAAAGGAAAATTGTTCTGTCCCCTTAAGCCAATTATCAGTCAGCTCTAAGCATGTGCTGAAGCTTGCAGTAAACTCTTTTCCCTATCATTTGATGAAGTTGAAAAATATCTGCAGAAAAACTTTGTGCAAGGAAAGTAAATGCACCAGCACGGTAAGTTGGCAAAAGATTGATTCTTTGTACTGTTGGAATAGGAGGTTTTTCATGTAATAAATCAATGCTGCTTGAATTAATCAGAACAAGCATCCAGAGGACTTGATAAGAGGACTCAAATGATCCTTCCATACAAATGAGTAGCCTGTAGGGGCTATTATATATGGAAATAAACAGAACAGTGGATTGTCCAGCTTTGCTTGGATTTCAAGACAGCTCTAGATTTTCTCAAATCTGGAATTTAATTCCAGTGGTACATGGTCACTATGGATAATCCATCCATCAGGTTATTATATTGTAGGACTTCAGTGTTACACCTTCTGTAGGGATTACATTAAATCACATCAAAGTGGGGAGATGAACAGTAATGTTTTAGATTACAGGTCTGAGCCAGGAATTCCTGTGTTAACTGCACAACAGGACCAGATGGTATTCACCCAAGAGTTCTGACGTAACTCAAATTTGAAATTGCAGAACTACTAACTGTGATATATAATGTATTGCTTAAATCAGTCTCGGTACCAGATGATTGGCAGAAAGCTAATGTAATGATGATTTAAAACAAAAATAGCTCCAGAGGTGATCCTGGCAATTACAGATGATAAGTCTAACTTCAGTACTAGGCACATTGGTTGGAACTGTAGTGAAGAACAGAATTATCAGACACATAGATGAAAATGGTTTGCTGGGGAAGAGTCAACAAGGCTTTTGGAAGGCGAAATTGTGCCTCACTAATCTATTAAAATTCTTTGAGGGTGTAAACAAGGGTGATCCAGTGTACTTGGACTTTCAGAAAGCCTTTGACTAGGTCCCTCATCAAAGACTCTTAAGCAAAGTAGATAGTCATGGCTTAAGAGAGAAGGTCCTCACATGTATCAAAGGTCCTCACATATATTAAAAGACAGAAATAAAGGTTAGGAATAAATGGTCAGTTTTCACAGTGGAGAGAGGCAAACAGCAGGGTCCCCCCAGGATCTGTAGTGGGATGAGTACTGTTCAACATATTCATAAATGATCTGGAAAAAGGGGTAAACAGTGAGGGGGCAAAGTTTGCAGACAATACAAAATTACTCAAGATAGTTAAGTCCAAAGCTGACTGCGAAGAGTTACAAAGGGATTTCACAAAATGGGTGACTGGGCAACAAAATGGCAGATGAAATTCAGTGTTGATAAATGCAAAGTAATTCACATTAGAAAACATAACACCACCTATACATATAAATCCATGGTACACTCACACCTTGAATATTACGTGCAGTTCTGGTCGCCCCATTTCAAAAAAAGATATAGTAGAATTGGAAAAGGTACAGAGAAGGGCAACAAAAATGGTTAGGAATAAAGAAAAGATTCCATATAAGGAAAGATTAAAAAGACAGAGACAGTTCAGCTTAGAAATGAGATGACGGAGAGGGGGCATGATCCAGATCTATAAAATCATGAATGATATGGAGAATGTTAATAAGGAAGTGTTATTTACCCCTTCACATAACACATGAACCAGGCTTTACCCAATGAAATATATAAGCAGCAAGTTTAAAATATACCTAAGGAATTACTTCTTCATACACTGCACAGTCATCCTGTGGAATTCATTGCCATGGGATGTTGCAAAGGCCAAAAGTATAACTGGGTTAAAAAAAGAATTAGAGAAGTTCCTGGAGAATAGGTCCATCAATGGCTATTAGCCAAGACAGTCAGGGACACAACTCCATGCTCGGGGTGTCCCTAAACCTGTGACTGCCAGGAGCTGGAGCTGGACAACAGGGGATGGGTCACTCAGTAAATTGCCCTGTTCTGTATATTTCCTACGGGGCATCTGAGACTGGCCACTGTAAGGAGACAGGATACTGGGTTACATGGGCCGTTGGTCTGACCCAGAATGGCTGCTTTTTATGTTTTTATGTTCTTAGCCTTTGTGGTGTTGGGCAAGTTCTTAAGAGCCAGATTGACTCCTATTGGGCTCTTTAGGAATAAAGGTCTCCTCAAGATTAATAAGGGTATCAGAATCTGTCCTGTAACCTCTTGACCTCAATTTTCCCTATCTGTAAAATGGATATATTTATCTACCTCACAGGAATACCAAGAGGTATAATTAGATAATATTTATGATGCACAAAATTAATGTGCCTCATGATGAATATGTTGCCTCTATTGGCTATTGTATTGCTGCCCTTCAGAAATGTGTATGGTAGGATGCAGTTGCTTAGCTCATCCAGCCTGCTTACCAGGCACACTCGAATACAAAGAAAAAAAGGAAAGCTGGGACAAGGGTGACATTTGTAGAAAAATATGATTGTACTAGCTCACTGGAATGATTACTTTCTAGAGAGTAGCATTTCTGCATGAAAAACTTTCATTTTCTCTGCTTCAGAGAAGAGAGCAAGAGGATATATATCATATTTATATATTTTCTGGTTGGGATCTTGTCCTGCTGGTGTTAAATTTCTGACCATTACAGTGGGAAAAGTTTTTTTTAACATACATTAAGACACAGTAAGCCACCCACACCCATTTTAATTTTCAGACACTAGGCAAGGGCACAACGAGTCTGCTAGCAGTCCATGGTTGGAATTGGCTCAGAAAAAAATGGAATTAGGCTTCCTGAAACCAGAGGCCAAGATTCTCCATTATGCACTCATCTCTTTGTGCCACTCAAGTTGTGTAAAGGGGCTGGATTCTAGCTATAACTCACCGGTGGAAAATTCCCTCAGTGGAGGAGAACATCTTCATAGCCGGTGAGGGGGGACATTCCACTCCCAATACTCCAATCTCAGGGGGTGCTAAGGGATGGAGTGGTTATGGAATCTGATGGAGCTCCCCTTCACTACTCTAGTTCAGCCCTGAGGAAAGGTCACTTAGGAGTTTTACCTTAATAATATCAGTTAGAACAGCCTCTGTGCTGCTCTAACTCATGCTAGTGTTACCCAGGCTTTCAGAACCCCCTGCAGTGGTAACTTAACTGTTTCACTCCAGGCGGTGTCAAGACTAAATCAGTGGTAGCACAGCAATTCCATCTGATGAAAGATTAATGCAAGTAAATGTGCTCTATCTAAAACTGCAGTTTATTAGATTTAAGCACACACAGACATACGCATTCGGTTTAGAACATGCCAGATATTTACCTAACATCTGGAATGGAACTGAGTAATCAACGTTGGGTCAGTGCTGGCCAAATGCCTCCCTGCCAGGGAGTAAAGGTGTCAGAAAAAATGTCTCTTAAGATGGCTTCAGAAGACTTCTCTAAAGTACACTGTGTTAGCTAATCTTTTATAAATAACTCAGGGGTTCTCAAACTGGGGGTCAGGACCCCTCAGGGGGTCATGAGGTTATTACATGGAGGGTTGCGAGCTGTCAGCCTCCACCCCAAACCCTGCTTTGCCTCCAGCATTTTTAATGATGTTAAATATATAAAAAAGTGTTTTTAATTTATTGGGGGTGGGGGAGTTCGCACTCAGAGGCTTGCTATGTGAAAGGGGTCACCATTACAAAAGTTTGAGAACCATTGAACTAACTTCTACAAAACACAGGTCATAGTGACCCCTACTAAATCATCAGTTTTCCTAACTTCCAATAAACTACTTATCAACAAACATTCCTAACAACCTTCATTATAATAATACTTCTATATCAAGGCACCCAAATCCAAGGTTTCTGTCAACCAAGGTTTTCAGTCTGAGTTGTTGACTTTACTTCCCCCTCCTCCCTTTCTGATTAGCAGAAACTACCAGCTAGTTTTGACCTTGCCTCTAAAAGCCTGCTTTCAAATTAACGCTTAACTATGCGGTGTTCTATTTTATTATTCATGGTGGCTGAGTGCACATAATATGGTTGCAATTATCTTGATCACATTCCGGGGTAGACCTGTTAGCCCAAAACAGTTTAACTATGGTCTACACAGATCAGAAGATGGGCTGTCTGCAGATCCCACCCCCGTTCTGCATCTATCATCAGGTGATTTATTAAGACAGAGGTAGAATAAAATGTAACACACAAATATTTATTTTGTCACTAGTCTGTAAACTAGACAAGGACCCCTTCAGACAATAAACAACATAAGCAAGACACACTCGGTTGTTAACAGTTACCAGAGCATGAAGCTCAGAGCCCTTAAACCCCCTTAACCTATGGATGTAAAACAGAGGGATAGCTCAGTGGGGGAAGGGATAGCTCAGTGGTTTGAGCATTGGCCTGCTAAACCCAGGGTTGTGAGTTCAATCCTTAAGGAGGCCACTTAGGGATCTGGGGCAAAAATTGGTCCTGCTAGTGAAGGCAGGGGGCTGGATTCAATGACCTTTCAAGGTCCCTTCCAGTTCTAAGAGATTGGTATATCTCCAGTTATTACCTTTAGAGGAAACCACAATGGGTATTACTGTATTCCTGAAGACAGGGACACAATGACAAAAACTCAGGATAACAACAGGGATAGTGGTGAAAATCAGGGGCACTGGACACCAAACAGGAACTCAGGAACTGGGTATTTTTCTCCCTCTTGGGCTGATCTTCTCCCTCAGGTAGGTCTTCAGTGCTTGCCCATGCAGTCTCTGCTTGACCTTGTAGTCCAATGCAAGTATGCACTCACTAATGGTGTGTAGTAGTTGAGTGCAAATATGTTAATAGAAACCAAGAATCCGAAGTCCTATGAGTCCTGGTCCCTCTGGGGCTCCTGGCAGCTAGCTGAACTGTGTGGGACACTGGCTGCCACTCAGATGGACAGCCCTGAGTGACAGGCGTGCCACTCACTAAATAACCTGCAGTTGTTAGGAAGATTATGGCTGTCACATGACTCTAACTGCCCTGACCTTTCCCCTCCTTGATTTGAAAAAGGCTGAAAGGGCACTAAGTCATCTGAGGAGAAGGGTATCCAAGATGGAGGCTTAGCTATCCTTTTACAAATCCAAAATGGACATTACATAAAACAGGTCAGAAACAGATTTTACCCTCCCCCCCGTCAAATCTGGGGCAACACTAGGACCAGGCCAGTGTAGAATTGGGGGGTGATGTCAGTGGCTTCCTTATGGCAGTGGTTCTCGTATGGTACCTCATCTAGATATTTGCCTAGTTTTACAACAGGCTACACAAAAAGCCCTGCTGAAGTCAGTACAAACTAAAATGTCATGCAGACTCATTTATACTGCTCTATACTGAAGTACAATATTTACATTCCAATTGATTTATAATTATATGGTAAAATTAGAAAGTAAGCAATAGTGTGCTATGACACTTTTGTATTTTTATGTCTAATTTTGTAAGCAAGTAGTTTTTAAATGAGGTGAAACTTGGGGGTACATAAGGCAAATCAGACTCCTGAAAGGAGTACAGTAGTCTAGAAAGGTTGAGAGCCACTGCCTTATGGTACTGTTGCCTCTTGGGTGGAGTGGATGGGCAATATTTGGGGAACTACTGGATTTTTTCTGTTAAGAGGAGAAATTGATTATAAATATATCCTGGTGCAATACTGTTTATTTACAAAGAATGTACCCCAAATCCTGTTTCTGTGAACCCTGCCCAGAAACTGTCCAGTTTCCTTGTTCAGAAATCCCAGCCTGTTTTCCAGCCCATCCTGTGCCCCAAGAAGTTCTCCCTGTGTTCCTTCTCACGGCCACACTACCAGCTGCTTCACTGGCTTTTCCACAGCTTTTATGGTCACCTTCTGCCTCTTTTACACTTACACACACAGCCAATCAAAGCCCCAGACTCTGTGTTTCTATCAGTCTTCAAGCAATATTGGCTTCCATTGTTTCCATCTATCTCACCCCCTAAATGAGCTTAGATGCTTCTTCCATTTAGTCTGAATGCAGGGTGGCTAGCACACCCATCAGCTTTAATGAGGTCAGCTTTTCAAGGGATTTTTCTCATAAATGAATACTTCTCATCACTCCCCTTTTATCGTGTTGTTTCCTTGGCATCCAATACTGTGAGTTGCTTTTAATTAGTTACCTTCCTTCCCATCTCACTGTTGCATGCAGAAGGACCACAACACCCTGAAATATCCCCATCCACTTCCCAAAAGCAACACAAAATCCTGAAAGGAACACAAAGAAATTATTACAGTTCTCTCGTTTGAGATGCCTTGCTTAAATGGGTATCAGTGTCAGCAATATCTATTCATACTTCAGACATACACATTAGGTCCGAGCTGAAATTTGGCACCCACAAGTCAAGTGTGTTCTTTATCCCCTTGTGATGGGGTTTCTGCTCCTCACTTGCAGAAAAGGGGTTAAAAGCAGCTTTAGGGAGGCTGTGCTGGAGGCAGCCAAACAGAGAAGGGCTGAAGGGAGCAGCCAATCAGGGCCAAGCAGGCTCATATAAAAAGGGAGCTGCAGGGCAGAGGAGTGCAGTTACCTGCTGGGAGTTCAAGGAGGAAGGACTGTGTCTCTGGAGGGCTGAGAGAACCCTGGGCAGAGCAGTGTTGTGAGCAGGAACTGGGGGAGTGGGAGACAGCTTCTGGTTGGCTGCTGGGATTTGCAGGCTGAGGCCCTGAGGCAAGGGCAAAGAGGATGCTTGGGCTATGAGGAAATGGCCAGGAAAACTTACTCCAGTAGCCACTAAGGGAAGTGGCTGAACAGTGGACTGTAGGTTCCCCAGAACGGGGGAGCACAGTGTGTGACATGCCCAGAGGGCTGTGTTGCTGAAGAGGCTGCTGTGGTCCTTGGAGAGATGTGGGTCCTAGAGCAGGAGTGATGGCAGTGAGGTACCACCTGAAGAGGGTGCACTAGCATGCAGAGCTAATTCCCAAGAAAACAAGCAGGAAGTGCCAGAGTGGTGAGTGAACCCCATTACACCCCCAAATAGAGCTAGTAAATTTTTTTCCCTACAAAGCTTTTTGTTGGAAAATGGGGTCTAATTGAAACTGAAATTTTCTATGGGAAAGCATTGAGCTCAATGAAATTTGATTTTCTGAAGTGGGTGTTTTGAACCCAAACATTTCATTTCAAATTGACATTTCAGTTTTAAATAACTAACAAATGTCACTTTAAAGATGAAATATCTGCTTGAAATATTTCAATTTGATCAAAAATTTCAAAATTTTCTATTCTGTCAGAATTTGATATTTCAACTTTTCATCCCCATTCAGGATGAAAACAAACATGGAAATATCAGTCTCCTGTGGGATTAAAATTGTGTTTTCTGACCAGCTGTAGCCTTACATTTTGAAAATAATTGTCAGTAAATGGTTTTACCTCTCCCCCTTTAATATGCACAGAGGTCCATGCTGCCTAACATACTTGTAAGACTGCAAAGATTTTATTGTTTCCATTATCATAAATGTACTGTACATATTAAAGGAATACTTTGTTAACTTGCTGTGAACTATAAAAGGATATGTATCTATTCTTAATGAAAAATTATTAAATCTTCTGCATTTTTTGCATACTTGGAAATTGTATCCAGAATTGGCAATGCTTTCTTAGGGTGCCTGGCAGGGCCGGCTCTAGGCACCAAGCAAACCAAGCATGTGCTTGGGACGGCACATTTTCAGGGACAGCATTATGGACAATTGTTTTTGGATTTTTTTGCTTCAGGCCACAAAAGCCTAGAGCCAGCCCTGGCAGCAGCAGCACGTCGTGCGCCAGGGGTGCCCTGGGGCTGCTGCGGTTCGCGCCAAGGCAGAGCAGCGCCTGCACCTTGTGGTTGGGCCAGGCAGGCTCCGAGCGGGGGACACTCAGGCTGAGGGCCATCCCGTGGGGCACACGGAGCCGCCTGCAGGTGCCACAGGATCATCTTATACAGACATGTCTACACTACCAGATTAGTTTGATTTAACTTAATCAACAGAACATCCACAAGGTGCCAGAGCGTGTCAATTTTTCCTGGGCATTTCCTGTGTGGCTGGTCAGAAACATCCAAGCTCTGACTGCTGTCCAGAGTGGTGGAGTGCACGGTTAAGTCGAATTAACGCTGCTAAATTTGACAAACTCCTAGTGTAGACCAGGCCTTAGAGAATACAGATTACAAGTGACATTAAGTCATAGCCACTTACACTACCACAAACAGACCTGTGTGTGTGTCTGTGGTTTTTTTAAACCTCAGAAAGCATTAACAGCTCTCTTTGGCTATCCCTCAATGAGAAGTTGATGTCTGGCAAGGGGGTTCATTGGTGGGTTTTTAAGTGGCTGAGGAGCCCGATTTGTGCCCTGCAGATTTTCCCACAAATGACAGGTGTAATCTTGGAGGAGACGTAGTTGTTGGCTGGACTGTTGTGCCACATCCCTCGGCCCGCGCCGCTTCCCGCAGCCCCCATTGGCCTGGGACGGTGAATCATTTTGCAAGTTACAGAATGCAGTTCTTTTCTGTTGAATTAATGCTAGGATTTCCTAGTTTTCGTCAAACCAGTCCTGGTGCCAATGAGTGGAATATCCTGTAGCTTCAGCACATGCACTGTGAATGGTATTTTTAAGTTGATCCCAGTGCTCTTGAATGTCAATGATGTAATCAGGCAAGTTAGGGTTTTTCAGACAGGTGTTGCTGGAAGATCTCGCAGCTGGCTTGATCCTGAAGTGCTTTGACATTGTACCATATTTGACAGCATAACTAACTCTCCAATATTTTATCACATTAATCTCTAAGTCATCTAAACATTGATGCACTGATCATAAAAAGTTCATGTTTTAAAATGAGTATGCTCAGTTCTGCTGTTCAATATGGTGTTTGGGGATTTTTCTGTAATAAGGTCTCCATATAAAACAAACCAGTTCTTCCTTTACTAGTATTATTTGATCAGTATCCAGAATTAAAATTAAGATGTTTAGTCCTGATCTGCTTTCATGCCATTTTTTATATGGTACATGGGGCTTTATAGACAAACAAAAGCTTGGGGTGAGTTCCTGGTCTCATTGAAGTCAATGGTGAAATTCTCATTAACTTCCATGGGGCCTGGATTTCACTCCCGGCTTCTGCCCAAAGGAGCTTAGAATCTAAGCACCTGAATTTGCAGGGTACTGAGTGCTTCAGCTCTCACTGATAGCAATGGGGGTGGGCAGCACCATGTACTTAGCAGAATCAGTTCCTAAGTCTCCAAACCTGCTCCCATTGATTTCAATGATGTCAATGCAAATTTTGTCTTCGGTGGTGGAGGTTCATACTGAAGTCATAGCAATAATCTGCAGATAGTGGGGTTGGTTGCTAGTGAAGTCAACAGAAAACAAGGGGGATGGGGGAAGGGAGATCTATAATTCTTTGTGTTATTTCTCCCACAATCTAATTACATAGGAGAGGAGAAGTGGGCTATATCTGGGTAAAACTAGCAGAGAAAAGTAAAGTAGGAGAGGTGAGATTTAAGGAGGAATTTGAAGGCAAATAAGGGTGATAGGTTGAATAAAAGGAGAGGCTACTGCAGGGATGCGGGGTGGGGAGTCATAAGTGGGAGTGGGAGTAAAGAGCACTGCAGTACATGCTCTTCCATGCCACCAACCTGAAGTGTTGGAAACATGAAATGGAGAATGTACCAACTGAAGTGAGACGGTAGGTCTGTCTCCATCCCTACTAATCAATGGCCTCACTGCTACAACAGCAAGTAGCGTCAACTGTGGTACACTTACCTGCCACTAGCAACTGGACTGAGACAACTCATTTCACACAGGCCACTTAACAGCTGTAGTATTGTTCTATCGTCACTTGCGTCGAACGTGGGCTGGAGATGAGCCAGTGACCTAGTCATATGCAGGCTTTATATTCCATTAACAATCCCCTAAGCTATTTCGTCCTGCTAAGGAAATTACTTTTGAAAATAAATCCAGTACTTCCAGTAGCTAGCACTAAAAGACGCAGCCCCATTCTACCAGGATCTGCATACTTCTGCTGGAAATGTCCAGTACAAAACAGTGTCTTCCCAGATTGAATTTACAGACTTTACAAGACCAGGGAGATCTATGGAAATGCTCTGTACTTTTCAAGCGATAGCCATTCTATCATACAATAATGTAATACCCAAATCCCAGTTTTGTCTTCCTTATTTTAAAGGCAAGACACTGGTACATCTGAGTATGTTATATGTATATGGTATCCATGTAGCTGCTATTTGTCTGATAGCAACTGAATCAAAATTTTAACCCACTTGGGGGTGTGGGAAATGTTCAACATGTGCTTTTTATGGATCTCCTGAAAATCCATTTCTGCATGCATAGTGGTAACCTCTCTATTATAAACTAAAAAGGTCAGGATCAGATCAGGACACTAAGGGCATAGCATGTTCCAATGTATGAAATATGCATAGCCTGTTTGACGTATTTAAAATGTCTCTATTCTTTCAGAATAAGAGTCCAAAGTTAAGCATGATAAATATTGATTTTTCTTGTCCAATGAACCAGGTGCCTTGTTGATACTTGAATTATGACTACCATTTGTCAGTAGTTGAGGTGACATTTGGTTTTGTTTTGGTGTTCAAGATTTCTTAAGGGCTAGCCTATTGAGCCACTGGATGTTACTGTTGTCCCAGGGATATATAACCAAATATATCCCCCTGCCCTAGGATTTAACTAGCGTGGTGTCCATATCAACAAAAGTTGATAAACGTAAGTTTAGGATATATGTCTCATTGCTATTGTAGTGACTTGACTTTTTTCCCCTTAATATAAAAAAAATGCCCTGTTGATAGCACCTAGTTTTGCATGATCTACACTGGCTATTATAAAATGGAAATCAACTGTAATTGAGCTATAGTATAAGCTTTCTTCAGAAGTGCATGGTTTTATAAATCCAGAACACTGCAACATTATTCATGTCGCTGAATTACTGCAATGTGTGCAATGAATGAGAGCAAACACTAAAAGGATCATTGCTTGCTTCCAGTTATTAGCACAGTGGTCAGTGTCCTAACAAGTCTGTGTGTGTATATAATTATGCCACAGAAATATAATGAACATAGAGAATTTGGCCATATTATGGAAATTTTTCCTAACATTCTGTCCATGATGCTGTGATGAATTAAATTGTCCATCTGCCCCACTGAGCTTAGTTATCATACCATTCACATGCTTTGTCCTGCTGAACTAGACAAACAAAGAACCATTGTGGTTCTGGGGAGATATTTTGCAATCTGAACTCTGTATTCTGACATCAGGTGATCTGGCAACCATTTACCAGACTTCCACTGCTGAGTAATGAGACACTACTATAAGTTTTCTTATAAATATGATTTTTGTTTTGTTTAGCTAAACATTATAGTTCTCTTCCAAGAATATTTAGTAATGGTCAACCCATGTGTCCATGCTTCATAACTTAAGGCTTTCTGACTTGTATGTTCTGGGACTTAATGAGTGTGAGGAAGCAACAAGGTGTGGTAACAGAATCAAGGCAGGGGAGTTAGGAACTTATCTCAGGGGTCTGGTCAGCAGCAAGCCTAATAACCTAGTTTCTCAAACAAGGGTGGGACAGGACTAGGAAGCTTTATACCTGATAGTGTCCAATCAGCAGTCTGAGTCAGAGGGTGTAACCTCTGGTGGTGGGGAATTAGCTGCAGTTCCTTCATCTGATCCTCCAGCAGAATGGTACAGAGTAAGGTTCTCATTCGGCAACCCCGTGAGCCTGGATTTGAGCTCCATGGGGCCTGACACCACCATGCCTCCCAGGGAGATCCTTGGGCACCACAGGGCTGTGGAAGGCTGTACTTTTGCAGGGGCATGCATATGATTGGGAGGAGGGATAGCTCAGTGGTTTGAGCATTGGCCTGCTAAACCCAGGGTTGTAAGTTCAATCCTTGAGGGGGGGGAGGCACTTAGGGATCTGGGGCAAAAATTGGTCCTGCTAGTGAAGGCAGGGGGCTGGACTCAATGACCTTTCAAGGTCCCTTCCAGTTCTAGGAGATAGTTATATCTCCAATTATTACCTATCCCAAGAATGTTATTTTGGCCCATAACCCTCCCAAGTGATCAGATAGTAGGATGTCATGAACAATATACTCCTTTTGGTCTTGAATCGAACTGGAGATGGAGGTGGTGCATGCCAGCTGGGGAACAAATTGTCAAGGAAAGGCTTCAGGAAGGAGACATGGAATACTGGATGGATCTTCTAGGATTGAGGGAGCTGTAATTCAAACACAATAGGATTGATCTGCTGCGTAATGGGGAAAGGGCCTGCATCTTGATGGTCTAATCCAGGGGTGGCCAAACTTACTGACCCTCTGAGCCGCATACAACAATCCTCAGTAGTTTGAGAGCCTGGTGTACCTGCCGGGGCTGCAGCAGGGTGGTGGGACTAGGGAATTCTGCCTCATGGGAGGTGTCTGCCCATGGCTTGGGGCTGAAGCCTCAGCAGGCACCTCCAGCAGGGTAGAAGCCCCAAGCCCTGGCAGGCCCTTCCTGCAGGGCAGAAACCATGATATCCCCACTTCCTGTTGGGTAGAAGCCCCTAGCCACACTTTAACTGTAAAAGAGCCACAAGCTGCTCGTGAGCTGCAGTTTGGCCACCCCGATCTAGTCTGGGCACAGATCAGCCAGTCTTTAGGTGTTTTGTGGACAGCTACACTTTTTGGCCTACATCTAAAGGCAGGGCTTCTTTGAGGTGTGTCAGTATGGTGTTTGTAGGCTGCCTTGTCCACTTCTCTCTTAGGTTGGCTTGAGCTTCATGAATGGCCTGTACTAGATCAGAGGCAGAACAAAGAGGTAGAACGTGGGAACAAAGAGGTAGAAATGTGGACAGCAAACCATAGTTGGAGCAGAAGTGGCTGGATTGAGATGAGACACATTCTGCATTGTTATAACTGAATCCAGCAAGTGGTAATAGTGCAGTCCACTATTTTGATGGTGGTTCAGGAATCAGCACAGGTATTGTTTAAGCGCCTGGTAGACCAGTTCTGATTGGCCATCCATCTAGGGAGTGATGGGCAGTTGATGCATGGGGCTGGACATTAAGGTTGTGGAACACCACCTGCCAGAACCTGAGCCCAGAAGCTGTGTTGAAATTTTCAGCCCTCTCAGGGAACTCTTCTCTTGTTTGGATATCTAGCTGGACTTTTGTTACCATGGACTGGGTCTGGAGTAGATGAGATTTAGTTGGGGGGCTAAGTCATGGACTGAAACAGACCATCCCCCACCATGGGGCCAAATTGATGATCAGCATGGGGGTGCTAGAAGCGAAGACCTATGTAATACCATGATCCGATACTGGGGGTTGCTGTGATAGTGAATGCAACTACTAAGAACCCATCTCCAGGATAAATCCAGACACCTGGAGATCTAAGATCCAAATCTGGATTTAGTGTTTCAAAATCACCTCTACCTGTGACCTCTTGATTATTTGTTTAGTATTGCTTTAACTTATAAAATGTGCCCCCGCTCCTGCCCTGAAGGGCTTGAAAGCAGCCCTGGAAAGGGCTGTGGCTGGGGATGGTTGATTGGGGAAGCAGCAGCAGCTGGGCCACTCCCCAATCAGACCCCAGCTGGCCTGTATTAAAAAGGCTGTGAGCCAGAGGCCCAAGGGGACTCTTTCCAGGCTGGGAGAGAGCAGGGCCTGGCTGCCTGCAGAAAGGGTACTGGGAGTGAGGCAGGGCTGGGGAAAGGCCAGAGGGGCTGGAGAGCTCCAGGCTGGCAACTCCCCAGGCTGCAGGGCCTTGTCCAAGGCCCCATAGAGGCACTAGGTTGCAGAAAGAGGCAGCAGGTCCAGACCCAACCTTACCTATGATGAGTGGCTGACACTGCAGTCTGCCCCAGGGCGCGGGGGTGAGTTCGTGACTGGCAGTCACCTATGACTGAGGTGAGGTAGGTATAGGGGGTCAGGGGCAGCTCTAGGCACCAGCTAAACAAGCAGGTGCCTAGGGCGGCAAAATATAGGGGGCGGCATAACGCTGGGGCCCCAGCTCATACCTGAAGTGGCGTCTCAGACTGGATCCTGACGGCCCGGGGGCGGTAACCAGCCTGTTCTGCCACCGGGTGCAGCGGGGCAGGGATACGGCTAAGTGGGGAGCGTGTCCCCGCCGGTCTCCCACAGGCAGCGGCCACCCCCGACCCCTCAGGTGGGAGCCGGTAGCGCGGCCCTTCCCTGGCTGCAGAGCAGGGGCCGTTCCTCCTCAGCTTGTCCCCGCCGCTGTGAGCCAAGGAGCGGCCCGTCCTCTGCAGCCAGGGCAGGGCCGCACTACCAGCTTCTGCTTAGGAGGGTGTGGAGGGTGGCCGCTGACCGCGGGAGAGCAGCGCGAACAAGCCGAGGAGGAGCGGCCCGTCCTCTGCAGCTGGGGCAGGGCCGTGCTACCGGCTCCACTTGGGGGAGAGGGATGGCCCCTGACTGCGGAAGAGCGGCGGGACCCATAGCACAGCCCTGCCCGGTTGCAGAGGTCGGGCCGCTCCTCCTCGGCTTGTTCATGCCAGGGCCGCCATCCCCCCGGTGCCTCAGCATGTCCTAAATAGCGCTGCAGCCGCGTGGCTCTGGGGGTTGCCTGAGCTCCACCCCGCTCAGAGCCGCGTGGTAAGGGGGCGGGGCTGCGAGCTCCAAGCCAAGCGGCTCCTCCCCTTACCACACGGCTCTGAGCGAGGAAGAGCTCAGGTCCCTCCGGAGCCATGCGGCTTCAGCGCTGTTCAGGGCCGCTTTTCGATGCGCGCGTTGAGCCGGGGGTAAGCGGCTGGGGCCGGGGGGTTGGCTAAGGGGCAGGGAGTCCTGGGGACAGTCAGGGGGCAGAGGTTCTGGGGGGGCAGTCAGGGGACAGGGAAGGGGGGGTTGGATTGGGGGGGGTGTCTTGGGGAGGTGGCTATCAGGGGACAAGGAGCAGGATGGGTCAGGGATTCTAAAAAATCTCATCTCATTTCATTTGAAATGTTTAGCAGGGTTTTTATTTGTTTTGTTTTTTGTTTTTCTGCTTGGTGAAGCAAGAACCAAAAAAGCCTGCAAGGTTTTCAATTTGTTGTTACCCCTCTACCCTGCCTCCTTTTTCTCCCTCTTTACCTTTTTCTCTCCCCACCCCGAGAGGGAAAAGGAGGCGAGGGGAAGGAAAGCCCAAGAGAGGAAAAGCTCAATGAAAACCATTTTTAAAGACTTTAAGTGGAAAACGAAAGTTGCATGAAACGTTTTTCTGCACATTTTTTCTTAAATGTTTTGAGCAAAAAAATCACCCAGCTTTAGTTGTAACTGCACAGGCTTCTGTACGCTCCTTATGCCTAGCCTGAATGGCCCACTGGCCTGAGTTCAGTCTCACAGGGGCACCTGCTAAATATGGCTTGCTTACCTTAACCCTCAGCTTCTCACCCAGCCTCTGTCCCAGTGCCTAGATATCTGGTTGAAACTATTACTTTTGCTGAATGGCATGAGCACATTCCTCCTTCTGACCTATAACTGAGTCACTCCTTGGGCAAAGAAGAAAAATAGTGTATTTCTGCTCTTCAGATTAACCACAAGATATTTCTACATTATTTTAGCCAAGTATGTGCTTGGCCTGCTTTCTACGGCTCAGTCATGTGCAGGTAGGTGAAATAGTGGGTGAAAAACTGGTTGGAGGACAGTAATCAAGGAATGGTTATCAATGATACACTTTCAAAGTGGGGAAATGTGTCCAGCAGGTCCCACAGGGGTCCAGCACTATTCAATATTTTCATAAATCAATTGGATAATGGAGTCGAAAGTTCACTTAGGCAATTTGCAGATGACACCAGGTTGGGAGGGGTTGAAAGCACTTTAGAGGACAGGATTAGAATTTGAAATGTCCTTGATAAATTGGAGGATTGGCCTGAAATCAGCAGATGAAATTCAATAAAAACAAGTGTAAAGTACTACACTTAGGAATGAAAAATCAAATGCATAACTACAAAATAGGGAATAACTAGCTAGGCAGTAGTACTGCTGGAAAGGATCTGGGGATTATAGTGAATCACAAAGTGAATGTGTCAACAATATGATGCAGCTACAAAAGAGACTAATATCATACTAGGTTGCTATGACATATGTTGCAACCTTGTGCAGTATCTCTGGGGATACATACTGTAATAAGCTTATGAATGGTTTATGTATCACTGTGGGCCAGGGACTGTATGCAACTTGGGGCAGTGGAGGAGAGAGGGGGAATGATACCACAGCTCCTTCAGGAACTAAAAGCAGTGGATGGTGATTTAAGGTGAATCACTCAGGTTGTAAAGACCTCCAGAAAGGTACCATGCCTGGGAACGCTTGCATAAACCAGTTCAAACTAGGTTTTCCAGAGACCAACTGACTAAGAAAGGATGTTCGGAATAAAAAGTCTACATTTAAACTGACTCGGGGCCTTCTTTTGATTCAGCAAGCAGACAAGTCCTTCTGACCAAAGACGAAACCCTTCCAGAAGGGCTGGAAGAACTTTGGCTTACTAGGGCCCCCGTCAGACTGAGCAGTGACATCTGATAAGCTTTTAGAGTGTGTCATAAACATACAGTTAAGGGTGAATTCCTCTTTTGCCTGTAAAGGGTTAAGAAGATCACATAACCTAGCTGACACCTGACCAACAGGACCAATAAAGAGACAAGATACTTTCAAATCTGGGAGGGAGAAAAGTCTTTGTCTGTCTGTTGTTGTGTGTGCTTTTGCCATAGAAGATCAAGGAGGCAAGCCATCTAACTCCATTAAAATTCAAAAGTTTTGGATTTTTTTTAAGCAGAATTTTTTTATTTTTATTTTTTTAAACAATCAAACACAGCATGCAGCAAATATTTGGCCACACACTTCTGAAACCCCCAAATCATGTTCAGGTTTTGGCAGACTTATTTCAGCTTTTTCAATTAGAAAAACCACAACAAATTTTGAAAAAAAGCAGACATTGTCTGTGATTTTTTTTCTGCTTTTTAAAAACCCTTCGTTTTCGATCCAAAAAAAGTTTTGACGGAAAATATTTGTACAACCTTTTTAATGAGCTTTAGTGCCTTTTAGCACTAGCTGATGCTGAGAACCAGTGATACCTTGTAAAGGTGACTTGAAAAGAAATTTTATCAAAACTGGGTTTGTGCTGAGATGCAGAAGGTTTTTAAATGTTTTTCCCAGGGCTACTGGGGGGCGGGGGGAGCGGGCAAGTGTGGCAATTTTCCCC
Organism: Mauremys reevesii; assembly: GCF_016161935.1. Taxonomy (NCBI): domain Eukaryota; kingdom Metazoa; phylum Chordata; order Testudines; family Geoemydidae; genus Mauremys; species Mauremys reevesii. Next base: position 322,990,881 of record NC_052623.1, read on the forward strand.
AGGCCCCACAAGAATACAGTATTCTATAGTATTGCAACATTTTTTTTATGGAAGAGGCCCCCAAAATTGCTTTGCCCCAGGCCCCCTGAATCCTCTGGGTAGCCCTGGTTCGCGCCGCTGCAAGCTGAGGAGTGGCCTGTCCTCTGCAGCTGGGCAGGGCTGCACTACCGGCTCCCACCTGGGGAGTGGGGGTGGCCACTGACCGCGGGAGAGTGGCGCGAACAAGCTGAGGAGCGGCCCGTCCTCTGCAGCCGGGGCAGGGCTTGCTACCGGTTCCACCTTGGGGGTGGCGGCCGCTGACCACGGAAGAGCGGCGGGAGCCAGTAGCACGGCCCTTCCCCAGCTGCAGAGGATGGGCTGCTCCTCCTCGGCTTGTCCCCGCCGCTATCCTGCAGGCAGCGGCCACCCCCCAGGCGGGAGCCGGTAGCGCGTCCCTGCTCCAGCTGCAGAGGACGGAGGGGACATGATGCCCGGGCGGGCCGCTCCTCCTTGGCTTGTCCCCGCCTCCTCCTCCTCCTCCTCCTCCCCTCTGCACTGCCTCCTGCCAGGGGACGGGAGAGGGGAGCAGACCGGCAGCCCGGGCTGCCCAGCTTGTGCCAAGGCAAAGACCAAGAATGAGGGGGGCTGAGATCCAGCAGCAGCCTCAATCCCTGGCCCTGGGAGCGTTGGTGACGGGAACTGAATCCGCCTCAGGCCAGATCCGCAGCAAGGTAAGAATTGGACCAGGCGGAAGGGTTTTGTTAAAATTAAATGTTAAAATTACATTAGTAGGAAATGGTTTTGTTTCACTAACTACAAATTCTGTTTTCATTTTTTAATTTTAAACAGTCAAAACAAAACTGCAAAGTGCAAATGTGTAAAAGCAAAAAAAAAAAAATTTGGGAGTGGGGGGGCAGCCAAATTTTTTTGCTTGAGGCAGCAAAAAACCTAGAGCCGGCCCTGTAGGGGGTGGGGGTGCCCCAGGGAGGGGAGACCCTGAGATGGAGGGGTGTACATCCAAGATAAAGGGGCACCAGAGTCCAGGGAGGAACATGGGCGGGGTGAGGGGGGGAAGTGACAAGCAGGACACTGGCCTGCAGAGGGCGCTCTGGAGGCTGAATGAACTAATTCCCAAGATGACTAACAGGAGGTGCCTCAGGGGTGAGTCCTGCATCACTAGTGCCTTATAAATTCATCCATTTAGACATTTCTCTGCTCCTCCCCTCTATTGCTGTAGTCTCCAAGTGTCACACACACTTACAAATTCAATTTTGTTTCTTTCTCTCCCTTCCTTACCAGCATATTGGGAAGAGTTGGATTAGGTTATATGTCTGATTGTATTGTTTGAGAGTGGGTTTGTTCAGTGTGCATGTGGAAAAAATACTGAGGGAAAGTTAGGCAAAATAAAAAATGAATTTTGTGGTCATTCTTATGTTATGTGGAAGTGAATTCTATAGTCTATGAAATTTGTCTCCTGCACTGTGGATATCTTGGTTTGCTTGCTTAGAAAACCGTTAAACACCAAGCAGTAGTTTTTTGAGGCCTCTAGAGATCAGTGGTTTCTTCACTTCTGTTTTAAAGAATTAAATCAGAAAACACAATTTTAGTTCTGTGGAAAATTTGAATTTTTAGAATTTTGCATCTTGAATCAGTACGTAAAATAAAACTCAAATGTTCACAGAAAAAATGTTCTGTTTTGGAAATCACAAAATGAGATGCTTCAAAAATGAAATCTGCTCCCTGGGATTCCTGGTTGCTTGCCTGGCAGGCTGCTGCAGAGCTGGGAATCCTGGCAGTTGCAAACTTAAATTGATAGTTCTTGTCAGTTCCACTGCTGTCTACTACTGAATAGCTCCAGTGAAATTAACCAGACCCTCCTTTAAAAAAAGGGGGGGATGGGGTGAGAATTCTGGTTTCTGAACCTGTAGGGTATCCTCACTTTACATTTTCAGGCTTTTCTCTTTAACCAGGAAGGCTAGAACCTTGCTTTAAACACAATGAAAAGAAAGCGGAGATTGTGCCATAATCAATTTGCCTGCAGGAACTGGAGCTTTAAGAAAAGCATATTTTAAGATAGTCATGAGACTTGGCAACATGGATTCTAGAATGGGTGGTAGATTCCTCTGATGAAAGGAAGTGTTGACAATCTGTCTCTAGAAATTACATTTTTTATTTTTCCTTGATGGTCAGGGATCAGTGCCACAGGCAGTTGTTCTGTTTGCTGTCATTGCTTCCATGACTGCTTCTTAGTGTATGGGCTGAATTCTGTAGTGAAGAGGGTGTTCTATTCCTATATTCAGTTTATTTTTATTAGTTGCCTATGACACCATACCAGATGCAGGTGAGATTCTCTGCAAAGCAAGGATTTCTTTGCAGTGGGAAATACAGTATCATACAGTTGAGAGGAGGCAGTCTGGGTTTCGGAAGTGACTTGAGGCCCAAAAAATTCTGTTTGTCCTACTTGCAAAAACAAGAGGATCTCTGATGCCTTCACAGCATGTGAAAAATTGTAGAAATTCATAATGTCTAACAGACCAAGGTTTATGTAATCAGTACTTGAAGAAACTGAGCTTCATGGTTCTTAGACAGAATCTTTGTAGGCAGTGGGAGGTTGCTTCAAGGCTGAAGTGTCTATGAAGTAGTGAGGCAGTGATGGCAGTGATTCACTGATTTTTCATGGCTTGAGTAGCGTTTTGGAGGTTGACAGACTCCACGTGTGTTTGCAGAATGGAACATGGTGGTGAATTATTTCCACCTATGTATGTTATGTTTATGTTGAATCAAAGGCTCCATTCCAATGTGTGACTTATGTGAGGTGACTCTGGATGCTACCTGTGACAAGCAAGATGGAGAATTTAGACAGGAAGTCTCAGGGTATGGGATTCCATGTGGTTATTGATGTTACTAAGACATCCTGGAAGACTTCAACACATCAGGGAGCTGTCAGCTCCTCTGGAGGGAATTTGTTGTTCTCTGGGAGGGTCAATATGATACCTGATATCTGGTTTAGTCTTGGTTCTGGACTCAGTGGACACTTACAGGATTTTTATTCCCTAGAGGTTTTCTTGCATTTGAGTCTGTATGGGAGCACTGTGGCTACTCCATCTCCAGAATTGTCCCTTCTGGGTCTGGATATGTGGTGAACAGAGTATCCTGGGGGACAAGGTGAGGCAACACTGGACCTGAAGTGACTGTCTGCAATGCAGAAAAGGTTAACTTATCCATTCTCAGGCTATGGATGGTGAAGAGCTTATTGACCCCAGATGTAGCACTGATCAGAATGAAGTGATGGCCCTTGTGTAATGTCTTTTTTTGGGTCTATGTGAGGCAGTTTGCCAGCAACACTTCTCTCCTATCCAGATACTGCTTCATCCCACAGACTATGATCCAGCTTCTATCTTGGCCGGGCACTAAAAACCAAAAAAATTGTCTGAATTCAATCAAAAAGGAGACTCGTAAGTTGCCTGTTATATGTATCTTGATGGCATCATGACCCAGCCATCTGACTTGATCAGGGTGGCCAACCTGTGGCTCTGGAGCCACATGCGGCTCTTCAGAAGTTAATATGGGGCTCCTTGTATAGGCACCGACTCCAGGGCTGGAGCTACAGGTGCCAACTTTCCAATGTACTGGTGAATGCTCACTGCTCAACCCTTGGCTCTGCCACAGGTCCTGCCCCCACTCAACCCCTTCCTGCCCCCTCCCTTGAGCCTGCTGTGCCCTCGCTCTTCCCCCTCCCCCAAGCCTCCTACATGTCATGAACCAGCTGATTGGGGGCTGTGCGAAGGGAGCGGGAGGTGCTGATCAGTGGGGCTGCCAGTAGGTGGGAGTGCTGGGAGCAGGAGGGAAAGGGGGGGGGCTAATGGGGGGTGCTGATGTATTACTGTGGCTCTTTGGCAATGTACATTGGTAAATTCTGGCTCCTTCTCAGGCTCAGGTTGGCCACCCCTGGACTAGATCTTCAGACACTCACTGTTCTATATCTATCTAAAATGTGTATGAAGAACAGCACCTGTAGATCCCTACAAAATCTTTATGGACAATGGTATCAAAGGCTGCTACTAAATAAATGTATAAGAACCAGCATGGCCAGCAGACTAATGCTGATCTAAATCTGTAATGCTGATGCTCACACTGTTCAGTGAGTCAGCACTGAGGTGCCAGGAAACACTAGACCATTGAAAGTGTTGCTTTTGGGAAATAAGAAAAGCAAAATCCTGTGGACACTGAGTATCTGATGGCATTTTACTCTTACAAGAATTAGCTTCAGTGTTCCAGCTAAATTCCAACTTTGCTAAATACAATCCTTTTACGTAATTTCCCTGAACTTTTAAGTCGATACAATATATTTTCAGAGTGGTAGCCATGTTAGGCTGTATCAGCAAAAACAACAAGGAGTCCTTGTAGCACCTTAGAGACTAACAAATTTATTTGGGCATAAGCTTTTGTGGGCTATTATAGCCCACGAAAGCTTATGCCCAAATAAATTTGTTAGTCTCTAAGGTGCCACATGGTCGTCTCGTAGTTTTTACAATATCCTTTGCCACTTTCAGTCTTGTAAACAGTTTGTACTATCCCTGTGCACTGTTTCATACAGCTGCCAGGCTGTAGACTCGTGTTTCAGTGGTGAGTGAAATGGATGTGAGTGCATGTGTGTTTCTTTACCCCTAAAATGTATCCTACTCTGGTTGGTTTACATAAAATATTCTCACAATCTGAGACACATTTGCTAAATAAATGATCTTCTCCTTTTGACAGTTTTCAACTGGAGAAAATAGCTTTAATATTTGGTAACTGGGTTTTCCAGCTTTGAGTGTAATGGTGAGGGGTTGTAATCTTGTGGAAAATACAGCCACTGTAGGCAGACATTATGTTGAATAAATGTTTTTTTGGATAATCCCCTGTGACTAGATGTGGTATGTTTGGGGCTGCTTATGGATCTGTTATGTTAATTGGCAAGAATGAAGTAGAATTCTCTAGGAATAAATGAGAGCTGTCAAACAGTATCTAAAATGATAGTCATTTCCTGGTTGGTATAGATAATTGTCCCTGAGATTTTTGTACAAGAGATACTAAGTTTTCCTACTATTTTATCTTTAAATGTCCTTATTTTTATGTTCAGTGTTTAGTTTCCTGAGGGGCATACACTATTAACCCTTTGACTGGTCATGACAGCATATGCTCTGGAGGCACTGTGGTAAGATGCTGAATAAAACAGTAATGTGTTTGGACAGCCATCAGTAGTCTGAATAATAACACAGTTGGCAATTTAAAATCCTACATGATCTAGGAGACAACTGGCAAGAGCAGGACTTTCCCCCTGTACTTGCTGCCCTGTTTTTGGGGAAAAACTGCCAGGAGACTGCCAAGTGGGCTGCTAAGATGCAGGAGACTCAGAGCTGGGAATGATTCTACAACAGAAAATTGGAGTTTTCCTATGGAAAATTTTAATTTTGTGGAGAGTTTCCCATTGGAAAATCATTCAGACAGAAAATTCACAACCAGCTGTAGGAGGGAGAGTGGAGCTGGTTAGAAATTTTCCAAAGGAATGTGTGTGGTTTGTTTGGAAAATGCTGGTTTGTTGAAATCTAAATGTTCCATAGGAACATACTGATTTAAGTGGGCTTCTGATGGAAGCCAGCAGGTTTCTGAAAAACCTGCCTGGTTTCCTGCCCACACAATCTCTTCTCTAGCAGCCTGGGCTCGCAGGCTGTTCAGCAGCCTGTCTGGCAGGGAGCATGGGAGCCAGGGCTTCCATGTTCTTAAACACCCAAGCTCCCCACATACTTGGCAGCATGCCAGGCAGGCAGCTGATGACCAGGAGCCTAGAAGCCTGGAGAACATTTTTCATTTCAGAAACACCAAAATATTCCCATTGTATTCTGTCTACTTCTTGGCCAGCTCTAGGACTGAGGTTCTATTTCTTCCCACTAGAACCATGCTTGGGATAAATCTGTTCCTATTATTTATTTCCTGTTCCTATTCATAGCTGCAAGGCCATCCCTCTAGTATTAGGAGATTGGGAAATCTGTGACAGTAGGACTGGACTCTAGTCATCTGGTACAGAAGCTGATTTAAATGATAGGTTTCCTACCACGCTACTTCCACCTACTTCCCTTCTGAACCCAACTAGCAAAGGTGGTCCAAAAAACTGTTGCCAAAAGCTTAGTCAGACTTAGTAACAATTGCAACCTTAGTCTGCCTACCTCTTGAATGTCAGATTCACTCTAAACCACCTAGCTTTTCTTTAAGCATTCTTAGTGCTGAATTCAAAACACTTTTTTTTAGCAGTTCAGAAATATCTGGATTGTTATGTGTTGGAGGGAAGTTCCAGAATACCATAAAAATGGAAGTTCTGATTTTACACCAGTGTAAATGTGAAATAACTCCTTTAAAGTCAGGGTTCTGAGAGCAGAATCAGGCTCACACTAACATCTGTGATCAGAAGTGTTGAATTTTATAAGAAGCCTTGTTCTTGAGAGGTCCACCCCAGCTTGCATGATCAGCATTTTCTGATACACTGCATATCCAGTGGGGAGCCAACAGGGGGGCAGAGGATGCAGTTACCCCTCTGCACTCTTTGGTGTATATATGGAACCTTTTCAAGCATGTTTTTCAGTTAAAAATGGCCACCAATGAGTCATCATCTTCCCTGGTTCCCCTTAGTTATAAAAGATTGCAATTGTGCATATCTAAATTTATGGCTGCTTATCCTAACCAACTTGAACACTAACCCAAATCTGAATTCTGAATTTTTGGGGTTCATCCATCCCCCCTTTTCATAGGGAGACCAACTAACCTAAAGATTTTTAAATGTTTAAAATGGCTTTTGGTTTTTTTTTGCACATGCAATTTGCCCTACCATTTTTCAGATCAAGGAAACAATAAGAGTAGCAACAAGAGCTTGAGAAATACAAAGGCAACCTGATCATACTATAAACACATCAGTTAATTAGACTCTATTGTATAGTTTTAACTTTTCATTGTGACAGGTGCAATGTGACCTCAATTTAGCTTTAAGCTTTCTCAAGCAATTATGGGAGTTTTTTTCAGGGAATAACTGTTCTTATATAACTTCCAGACAAATATTACTTCATTCAATTTTTTGTTACTCTTAACTTATAATTAAAACCCTTTTTGAGTGTCTAACTGTTTTAGCCTTTGAATTTTGTGGTGATTATTGAGTAGATTTGGACTGAATTAAATTTGGAAAAATGTTTTATTTTACAATAACATGCACTCAGTGTGGTTTGGGGATGCAAGTATAGCAGATATGATAATATGCCTTTGTTCCTTTTGGGAGACAATATACTATTTTAATATTTGACTTGGCACCTTGTTTGCCTGAGTGCTTTCATGTGATGCTCAAGCAAAAGCTGTACTATCCTGCGTAAATTGCAACAAGTTGAAAAGATAACACTATTTCAGGGCTGTACTATAATATAGCTGATACTCTGGAGTGAGACCATGAAAATAAAATGCCATTAACCCTAAATCTGTTCACTTACATAAAATTGTCTTTAAAAAGGAAGAAAACATAATTTTGGATATTACACCTGTATCCTCATACATCTCTAGCAGTGTTTGAGTGTATGCATAGGGGTGTGTCTATATAATAATCTCAGATAAAGTGTTAAAACTAGACTTAAATTGAGAGTATATATCAGTACCTTAAGGTTAGAAGCATTACATGGATGTTGTAATTACTCTGCAAAACAAGCATCAAATGCAGGAAATTCAGAGTTAAGGTGAAACTTAAAAGAAATCCAAACATGTTAAGATGTAGAAATATATTTAAGACACCCAAACAACCTTAACTCTACCCATCATAATACTCTGCAATAAACATACAATAATGATTATTTAATGTCTGCAATCTTACAGTAAATGAAATTTTAAGGTTCTTTTTTCTTTTTGGTGTCACTCAGGGTGAACAGAATTGTTGAGGAGATTGTAGGTAATTTTGGCTGGATCAGGCCCTTTGCTTGTGCAAGGATTATCCTGACTGCCTTGAAACTTAATATACTGTGGATGTGAGGATGAATGGTTACTCATGCCCTTGAAAATACATGCTCATATTTGATTAATGCATTGATACAGAGCAATTGGATCGCTTAATATCTTAAAACCATTGAGTAATCTATTTGGAACTACATCTACTAGCACTGTATAAATATATTAATGCACTCCTGGAAAATGGGAATTCAAAATGATTTTTAACAGCTTCGGCTGGTTTTTAGGTAGGGATAATTTGAGCCATGGATTGAACTAGATGACCTCTTGAACTCTCTGCCAACCTTAATATTCTATGATTCTAATTGACAAGATTTCTAGGTCTATACTCATAATCCATATATCAAACTTCTCTTTTAAAGAAGACTTTAACTACTTGCTATCTTGCACTGTATCTGTATATTGGAAATGAAGAGCTTGATTTTTTTTGAGTTGAGCCTCAATCAGTCCTCTTGATCCCTGATTCCGCGCATACATTAAGCATGTGAGTTAGTACTGCTAAAGTTAATGGGGGCCTGCTTTTGCCAATGCAGTTTTGCACCCACACAAATGTGTAGCACACAGTCCTCTTCCTAATTGTGCACATAATAAGTTAGTTGGATATCTAAGAGCTACCAACTGCACTGCCAATTATTTGCTGGTGCAAAACTGAGCCCATATGATTAGAGGTCATAACTTAAAATTAGGTCCCTAAGTCCTTCCATACAGGAAGAAGGCTCAATCATTATAAAGTCTTTTTAAAGAGGCAATCAAAATTAAAAGCTAGTAAGAGATGCTACATTTATTTGGCAATGGATTTTATCTGAATGCAAAAGGACCATTAAACAGAAGTTGAAGATGCAGGATTTCCCATAAAGGATGGGACATGGTCAACATTGATATGGCAAAACAGTGAAGGGAAAGGTGGTAGATACCTAGATCCTTTAAATAGTAAAAAGATACTTATTCAAATTGAAATACATTTTATTCAAGTCCCTGTTCCATGCAATAATTTGTATCACTTCAGGTAGATGTATTGTCTGACCATTGTTAGAAGGACTCTGATCTGGGTACACCCCTGCAGCTGCTTACTTTCATACCTCAGTAAGTCTCCAGGCACATAAGACATGGGAAAACAGTGAGAACTTAGCCTATGGAGATTTTTATTTTATTTTTCCCCATGGAGATTTCCCCCCATATCTATGGTTTGCATTGTCAAACTCAGAATAAGTTTTACACATTTACATCTGCAGATTGTGCTTTAAATAAATCAACCTGCATACTGTACATGGGTTTTTTCCCATTGTTTTGTAGAGCTGAATTTGTGAGGAAAGACATTCCTGTAGTTAGGGTACTAGACTGATACCAAAGCAATCTAGGTACTAATTGTGGCCATGTCAGACTTCTTATTGAACTATGACTGTGCCTCAGGTTTCAGGGATAATTTCTACCTAAAAGGGCTGTTATCAGGCTTCATTTTTTCATATTTGTGAAACTCACTGAGATCTTCAAACAGAAGTCAATATAGAAGTGCTGATTATTATAGGCACTAAATTACTAACTGTGTCAGGTTGTTACATTATTGCAGCTTTTGTCCATTGAGTTTCAATGATGCCTTAAATTACTTAATATAATATAAATGCAATTGGATTGATAAGTGAGTGAAGTGCACAAGGTGAAATGTGAGATCCAGAACTTTGTATACACTCCATTGTCAATTAAAGGACAAAGATTATATTACAAGCCATAACCCAGTGTAAAATGTAGTTATCTTCAGCTAAAATAGGTGTTGCTGGTAAACTGTTCCAATAGGGTCTCCATTCCTTAAAGTCAAATGTGCAAAGTGAAGGAAGAATGTGAAATAACAAAGTTGCTTGACTTTTAGAATTCATGAGAACAAAAATATTTTCTTAAACAAAACCCACTGGAATTGGGAAGACTTTTTTTTCTGATTTAAAAATACATCTCTTTTTTAAAGAAATAGAAATTTGACTACTTTGGGTTGCTATAGAAGGAACAGTGATCTAATATTAGAGAGACTTATTTCAGATTACTTGGTTAATTCCAATTCAGCATTGATTCTTAAAGATTGACTCCAGTACAGCAGGCCCAAACAAAGTCAGCAGCACTATGAGTTCCAATTAAATGCTAAGGAAAAACCAGTTCAATCGCACAGAGGTGTTTGGGTTGGCGTCAGCACAGAAACTTAATCTGTGTATACTAGATTGAATTTCCACTCCTGCTCACAGCGGTCCAACTCCATGTGTGATAGCAACATTTGGAGCCCTCTGTAGAAGAGTCACCAGCTGCTATAGGCATTTGTAGTATTGTTGTCCAACTCTGCTCAGACCAAGTATAATAGCTTCAAAAGCTGGCAACCAACCTGCAATAGGGCCTCTCAACATTGGTAGTGCTGGTACACTTGTAGAATAAATGAGGGTGGCGATATTTTAGAAAATGTCCCTGTATAGCCAGCCTCTTAAAATGATTTTTACTTTCATTTGCCACCAGTGATTCAGTGCCAAAGAATTATTACATCAGATCCACGGGTGAGGATTAACCATTTGTAAATGTATGCTCCATTCAGTTTACTAATACATGGAAGATCAACAGCTAACTTAATATCTGGCCACATTTGCTTAGACAATCAACATACATCTAGGTGAAATTATGGTTAAGGGATTAATGTGTCTCCCCTCCCCCATCCAATTTCATGATACAAGTTAATTAAATAGAATGTGTACATTCAGAAGCTCTTAATGGAATGACAATATCAGTGCAAAAATCCAATTGTTTTGTATGTGTATAAATGGCTGTATATATGCATTTCTATAATATGAAGAATGTGTAAACTTTGTACATGTCTATATTATGAACATTGTCACTTTTCAGGAATATGTTTTACCAAAAGTAAAATTGCAGTGTCAACCTTTTTCCTGCCCTCCAAGACCTATGAAGGCATATTTTTTTTATAGTTTAACAAGCTTTCCTATTAAGTTTTGAAAAATGGATCTATTTATTGACATACATGAAACATATTCAATTAGTCTTGATTTGGTGTATTTGATTTAAAGGTTTTTGATTATTTGTTCCATGTTCTAACATGACAACTTAGAAATAGAATGAAATTAACCTGTCAGGAAGGATTAATGAACTGATTTTTGTTCACCAGTGTATGATTTACACAAATTTCAATGCAGCTGACATCTCCACAGAGCCAATATTCATATCTCAAAACTGATTAAAGGTCAAGGTAACCAGTTTCTGTAGTTTCATATCCTAATTAACGTTTAACCAATTGAAGAAAAAATGTACAAACAAATGAACATATGTAGAGCAGTGAATTACTATAGCTAAGTTAAAAATCCAGCTCATACTTTCCTACAAGAAACTCGGAACATGTTACTATGTGAGTTATTAGTACAGAAATCAAACAAGCATACTATGTATATACTTAAATCCTTAACTGTTTTGATGCTAAAGCCTATTTTGATTGAATCAAAACACTGTATTTAAATACTCAGTCCACATAGAACAGAACTGCTGTAGTCTACAGTTTCCAACCAAGGTATTTTCTATTGAGGGAGAACAGGAGTACTTGTGGCACCTTCAAGACTAACAAATTTATTTCAGCATAAGCTTTTGTGGGCTACAGCTCACTTCTTCAGATGCATAGAATGGAACACACAGACAGAAGATATTTATACATACAGAGAACATGAAAAGGTGGAAGTACCCATACCAACTGTAAGAGGCCAATCAATTGAGATGAGCTATCATCAGCAGGAGAAAAACCTTTGAGGGAGTTAATGATATCTTACCCATAAGAGAACTTAAATATGCTAATACAAAGTACTGGATGCCTCAGTATTTTGTCAGTGTGATATAGAGGTTTTTCACTTTGGGATTATTAATTAATATTTAGCTCTAGCTGGTAGTTACTGGAAGCTATTGCTATCCAAGACCTGTTAGTGGATTACATGAAACAAATTGTTTGGTCTCAGTCCTATTCATAGCAAAAAATGTCCACTTCATAAAACCATTGTTTAAACTGTTTGGCAACCCTGGTGTGCCTGAAAAATAAAATTCCTTCTTACTATATAGTCTTATGTCATGGTTGAAGCACATTGGCTGAGAGACAGAAGTAAGCACAGCCTCTGACCAGGCTGTGCTGGTTCTGTTTTAAAAGTCAGTCACTGGGACTGTCAATACTGGAAAAACCTTTAGAAATATGATCTTTACTTCTGTGTATCTGCTGTCATTTGCTGCCTTCTAATGGGAACACATAAGCTATATTGAATTATTATGGCAGGGCCATTAGTAGCTCCATAGATAAGGATATGTAGGGGGAGGAGGGACGAAGGGAAGAGGGGCTGGAGCCAGGGAGGAGAGCTTGCTAAGGCATCAGAGCTGGGGAGTAGGGCTGGAGCCAGAGAACAAAAACTTGCTCGGAATTACTTATTTCATATTTATGAGTTTCCCAGAACACCTTTTTTTAAATTTAAAACTGAGATTTTTGGCACTGCCATGACACACATGTATTTAAATAAACTTCCAAACTTAGTTATCCTTTTCTATGCTATGTCCAATTTTTATATAATCTATCAAACTTGTATCAAAGTTAACAGAAAGATTCCTATTAAGTTTTAGGGGGAGCTGGATGGAAAAGGTACATTTCATATTAAAGGTCTTAACGCTCTATAAAGCATCATGCATGCCAATAGCATGGTATCAATACTAAATATCACTTTTTTTTCAGTGCAGGACAGCCTATTCCTAATTCAATCTTTGAATAAATTTCTCTTGCAATCTTTTCACCTTAAACAAGGTTAGTATAATTGTTATGATTGTACTACTGTATATAGACAACAGTTGTAAATTCTTAACAGTTTGCACATCAAAAGACTATTAAACATATATTCATCTTACAAGATTATGAATCTTATTTCTACCATGTGTCACATCATCCAGTGAAGTGATATTTAAAAAAACTACAGGCAATTCGTTATGTAACTCAAGTGTGCTTGGAGAAACAGTACAGTGTAATGCCATTAAAGCAATGGCCCTTCGGTGTATCGTCCATGACAATACATTTTGATATTAAAACAATTCTGGTGTCATGTTAAGAATTCTTGGACTGTCATTGAGGAACTGACCAGTACATCTTGGGATCACATAGAATGTTCCCTTACTGAATAGATGGAATCTCTTCTTCTTTTATTAAGAAGGTAAGTTGTAATAAAAACATAACCATTGTCCAAAACAATTAGAAAAATATCTATTTTCATGAAATTTACATACAAATAATTGATCCTTAAAGAGCAAACTCTTCCATGTTTATCTCCAGTTCTTTTCTGTGGAAGTGCTTTGTAACGAAACAGAAGACCAAAGAAAATTGGTACTTAAAGGTGCACAAGCAATTTGTGCATAAGATTAGGGCTATACTTAAAACAGTCAAGTTTATTAAATCATATGTAGTTCTATAATTTGTTTTATCCTCAGCGGTAAAGGTAATTAAAATTTGCTGGAAAAGGGGAAATATTCCCTTATGTTTCTTTGTCTGCTTTGGGCTTGTGGGGCTCAGACTGCTGGGCTGTTACATTATTGTATAGACTTTTGGGCTCAGGCTGGAGCCTGAGCTCTGGGACCCTCCCACCCCAAAGGGTCCTAGAGCCCAGGTTCTAGCCTGCACCTAGAAGTCTACATAGCAATGAAACAGCCTCACAGCCTGATCCCTGTGAACTGCTGTTTTTTCCTTTGTGTAGACATACCTTTGTGTAAACCACAGCATGCTGAAGCCTAGGACACACCTTTAAATTCCCTCACCTGCTCCTCCTGTACTCCCTTCACATCAGAGGCTTGCTCACCCACAATCCTGCCATGGGATCAGTCTCAGTTTGTGAAATATTATTCTATTATAGTAGCCCCTAGGAATCAAAACAGATTAGTGCCCCTTTCTTGTACCACTGCATATAATTCCAAATATGCTGACTAGCTCTGCAGCTGGACTTCAGAAAAACTGAGGAACTACGTACAGCACCTCACATACTCCAGAACAGACCACCTCAAGCAAGAAATCGTCACATGCTCCCCCACACCTGGGGAGGCGGGAATCAGGAATAGTAACTGTATCTGTAAAATATGCAAGAAATCTAAAACTATTTAAAAAAAAAAGCCACACACCTGATGACAGCCATTCAATGCAAAAAGGAAAAGTGGAACAAACTAAAACCACTCCAGAATCCACAGAACTCCACCTTCTGGAAAAACCATGGCACCAGTACCCACCACATGAACACTACACAACACCTAAACATCAATTTATGAAGACTACTCCAACTGGAACTGAATAATCTGTACTTGTACTCTCTAAGGGATTGAATTTCTGCCCCTCTACAGAACCTGATACGATACTAACATGGCGAACTAGAAGAATTATTTTGGCCACTCCATCTCAAAAAATTCTTTCACAACAATGATGACACCATTTAAAATGACCAAGTCCCCATCAACAATCATAAGAAAAAAAGAATTATCTCACTGTACACCATAGAATAGATAAAATGCACTCTTGATCATTCATTAGTTGCTTTGGGGGAAAAAATTGACAGTGAAATCCTTAACAAACATCACATATACCACAGTCTCTCCATTGCTGAGAGGACAGCTATACAATCCCTGAAATCTAACCACCAGATAGGGATCAAACCAGCAGACAAAGGGGGCACCACCACAGTCATCACAATTGAGATGACTGTGTTAATGAGCAGCAAAGAATCCTGTGGCTAACTAACAGACGTTTTGCAGCATGAGCTTTCATGGGTGAATACCCACTTCTTCGGATGCAAGCATGTGTTAATGAGGTAAACCAACAACTCTCCATCTACTATAAAGAAACCACAGAAATTTAAGGTTAACTCCAAGAGAAATTACAAACTCATTCCTGATGATCCCACTCCAGGGACCTTCTACATGCCTCCCAAGATTCCCAAAAAAGGGAACCTGTGCAGGCCCATGATATCAGTCTTTCAGTAAGAGTGCCTTGGCCAATCAGGATTCATAGACACCATCCTCAAACCACTCACCTCTCAAAGGGCCAGCTTCCTCCACAAACTCTGCAACATTAACAGCCTCCCAAGAGAGCCTGCTTCAATACAGAAATAAACCACACTCTGAATGCACACTTCTAGTTGTCACCTACTACCCCACAGTGAAACCTATATGGGGTGTCATCACACTACAACCCATACTTGATGGGGGCCCCATCCTGAAAGTAATCTCTCCTGAACTACTACTTCTGGCCTTCAAACAACTCTCCAAGCTCCCCACAGACCAGGACACACCAACTCAAAGCAGCACCAGATCCTGCTAGAACAGATTCAAAACCTGCAGACATATCTCCACTGCTACAATGATCAACACCTCCTAGACAATCACTATGCTCTTGAGTAAGCTCACAGGAAAATGATAAAAGACAAACAACGTATCTCCTTAGAGTGAACATTTTTCATTCTAGTTGACGTAGCAGTCTGTGACATTCTCCTCTGGTGTTATCTGGACTGGTGATCTGCTAGGTTACTCCAATCCTTGACTTTGGGAGCCAGCCTTACCTTGCTCTGCTGTGAGAATCCCCACTGCTGGGTGCTTCCAGAAGCTCCCATGGGCCCGGAGCAGTGAACTGCGGCCAGTGGGAGCCGTGAACAGACAAACCTGCAGATGCAGCAGGTACATGGCCTGGCCTGCCAGGGGCTTTCCCTGCACAAGCAGTGGAACAAGTTTGGGAACCACTGCTCTAGACAATCCCTTCTTCCTTCTCTTCATCCTACTTGATTGAACTCCTAAATTTATCCATTCATAAAACACTACTGATATACCTTTAAACGATGCTAAATTGCACTGAACACTTTTGAAGTACCAGAATAAATGGTATCTTTTAATGAGAAATATTAGTAAATTTATGACTTGCACTCTGACCCAGCAACCAGGGGTGTATACACGTTCTTCACTTTATGCCTGTTCTAGTCCCATAGAATGATTTGAAGGTGTATCAGATTTATATTAGCAGTGAATTTAGGATTTGAAAATGTTTGTACTATGTGACTTCAATAAGACTAACTATATGTATAAAGTAAAGTATGTGTGAAAGTCTCCACAGGAGCAGGACCTTACCTGTATGCTTTCCCATTTTATGCACACCATTTCAAATTCATCCAATGTCAAGTGTCAGAGTTATGTAAATCATTCATGTACATATCCCGTACACACACAACAGCAATAGACTCTTGGCTGTAACTTGGCTTTAAACATTTTATAACTGTATAAGAACAACAAAAGTAGCATCTCAGTAGTACAACTGTTATCACAAGGGGAAATAGTAATAATTTTGATTATTTCATAATTTTTTCTTTTTTGAGCTCAATGAATTGACAAAGTAAGAACCCAGATAGAGCTCCTTCATTAAAATTGCAAAAGGTTCCTTGAGCTAAGAAAGCAATCTGTGATGGCACAAAGGTAAACATTTTGCACAAAGGAAATTAATAAAACTATCCCTAGTGGCTCAAGAACAGAGGTGCTAAAATACTTTCTTCACTGTGCATGGGACTACAAGGTCACCACAACAAGCATAGAATTGCACAGTGGAAGGGGGCAGGGCTTACAAAATCTCTAGAAGATTCATGTGACTCACACCGTGTACAGCTACATCCATTTGGTATCCCATGAAATGTCCTTCACCACACATCACAATCATTTAAGCCCTTGGTTCTAAAAGCAGCAAAGAATCCTGTGGCACCTTATAGACTAACAGACTTTTTGCAGCATGAGCTTTCGTGGGTGAATACCCACTTCGTCGTATTCACCCACGAAAGCTCATGCTGCAAAACATCTGTTAGTCTATAAGGTGCCACGGGATTCTTTGCTGCTTTTACAGATCCAGACTAACACGGCTACCCCTCTGATACTCGGTTCTAAAGTGACACAGGCAGAGCTGAAGCTCAGAAACATATACCTAAATGGCACAAGCAAAGCTCAACTTTGTAGTTGTGCAAAGTTTAATTTGACAAAGCTTAAAGAAAAACATAAAGCATCAGAAAATATAAGCATTATATATGACTTCAGGATTAAAAAAAAAAAAGAAGCTGCCCCTCATTATTATATGCCTGTACGCAATATGCTACTTCACAGATAAAAAGGCACTTGGGCAACCTTTATCAATGTAATCACTGGTGATTTCTTTTAAATTTTAGTTTAGCTAAGATTATCATCCAGACAAACTTTAGATCACATGCCTTACCATCCAATCATGATACTTAAATACAAGAGAAAGGACCTTTTACTTTCAAAATTACAATGATCAACAAAGCACATTAGAAGCCTGACCATCTCTCTAAACTGCACAGCTTTCACTCCAATCACAGTAAGATGAAGGCAAGCTTTTATCCTAAAACTACATATAGTGTTAACCCAAACCTCACCTTAAAATATAAAATCTAAGGTTAGATAAAATGGCTGAGGGCAAGGGGAAGAGGTAGGAACAAATGAATGGAGTAAAATGGAAGGGGGGGAGATGGACAGAAAATTGGGATATAGAACAAAAAGCTATCTATGATAAAAATGCACATGGGGGGGGCGGAAGAGAAGAAAACTGTTGATTGGAGAAAGTGAAAGAACAAAGGGTGTCTCAAATTTAACAGAAAGTTTGGTGTAATGTAATTTGTAAAAAAATCAAACATTTGTGCAGCGTTACCCAGGCAATTCAGGTTCAGGGAGAGCTTCAAATGGCTCCCTGCAGCCTTCATTTCCATTCCAGACAGCTCTGCTTAGGTGGAGCGAAGAATGGAACCTTCACTACTTTTTGTGCACCTAAGTATTTTGCTATTAGGTTCATTTGGTATTTTAATGGAATATAATTTGCTGAGAGCAAGTTATTCCAGAATTCCAAATAAATAGCCAGTGGGCTTCCTCTTTGCATCCGACGAAGTGGGTATTCACCCACGAAAGCTCATGCTGCAAAATGTCTGTTAGTCTATAAGGTGCCACAGGATTCTTTGCTGCTTTTACAGATCCAGACTAACACGGATCCACTACCCCTCTGATACTCTTTGGTTAAGTTCATTTTTTCTATTTCAAACGCAAGAAATTGCACCTGGGATTTCAGTTTCCGGAAAGGAGAGCTAGTCATCCCTTTTAAAAATTGTTACAGCCTCCCTATAGCATACCTATTTTTGTTTGCCTATCTGCAGGCCTAAAAATATTAATCTCTCCAGAAATTTTTAAAACGGGGGATTTTTATTAAACCATTTCCTATTCTACCAAGGTGATTCTACAAAGTATCTCCTCCTTAAAAATAGTCTACATTTGAGAATGACTTATTTATTTTTCTTTTCAATTCATGGATTTTAACCCCACTTTAAATGGAAAATCCAATGCAACCTTAACTATGGTCTCAATGGGGTGCCTCCATAATTTTACAAATCTATTCCTAGACAGCTGTTATATTGCTATAGAGCATGATACAATGGAACATTTTTCTAATCAAAGTGTTTGGTTAACAAGAAGGTCAAAGAAGCAATTAGTGAAGGAATACATTTCTAGAGTGACATGCACTAGTTAACTACAATACAATCTGATACCAGAGTGAATTCTGCGATTGGAATCACTAAGACAACCTGGGGCACTCTATCTAGTTTAGTCTGATCCTGACAGCTTTCGACCAGCTATTTGTTGTCATATCTCTCTGATTGAACAAGATGACAAATGTACCCAAAACCTAACACCCAAATGTTACACTTCTGTGAAGCGAGTCAGATTTTGACCTTTAATTGGTAGAGGTCATAAGGTCTCATGACACCACATCTGCTCCCTTTATTGTCTTGTGGTGGACAGAGATTAACTACTAAAGTGCAGCCTCTCAGAATAATACAATTCAGCTGTAATTAAACTGTCAAAGTATTGCACAAAACATTTTTTTGAAGATTTTATTTACTGTGCAGAATACACTGAAGGAAATGTTTTACATTAAGTAATAGGGCCTGATACAAGAACCTGTTCTGTATGGGAACAGGAATCCAAACATGGAGAACAAGTTTCAGGACATGGCCTAAATTTTGAAAAAAAAATATTGCCACGGGGGCTTTTAACCCTCCAACTTCTCCAGTCTAATAAAAGCAAACTAAGAAAATTCACAAATATCCCATTTTACTTTTCTCAAAATTCCTATTAATAAGAATTCTCCAACAGGAACACAAAACTTGCTCAATGAAGTCAGCACACTCTCATACTGAATATGCTCTAGCTGATTGCTCATAAAAGAGCAGGCTTACCCCCTGTGGTGGCTGCTAGCTGAATTCCTTGGCCTGAAAGCAGAGGGACTTCTAGTAAGAAAAGGAGGAGTCTTTACTAGAGCTGGCAGGCTGGAAGGAGTGCAAATACCTTATGTATAAGACAGTAGTAGTAGTATCTAATTTAACCTCTCTGGAGCAGCCCAATAAAGGGTGGTATCAATGTAATTGTCTTGTGGGGCTTCTTGGGTATATACTGGGCTGTCTCTAGTCCTCCTCTGAGAGGAAAATTGACTATTGGTCTGTAGATCCCTCTGGCAGATTTAGCTAGCCTTGTGCCACTTGCTTGTAGGCCATGTGTGACGGGGTGTATAAAGTAATGGGGCAAAAAATGGTGGTATGCAATGTCACTAGCAAAGTTATGCAAAATTGTACCATATGATCTGATATCACTTGCCGATGAAACACTATACAAGACTATTAACAATGCACTCGGGGCAAGGAGTCATATCAGCCTGGGATGAATTTTTTAAAAAAATGTAAAGGAACAAAAATATAGATCCTTTCCCAGTCACCAAATGTGACATCAACAAACCAAACAGGATTGGCTTCTCACTAGGGCTGTTGATTAATTGCAGTTAACACATGCGATTAACTCAAAATTTTTTGTGATTTTTTAAAAAAAATTGCAGTTTTAATTGCACTGTTAAACAATAGAATACCAATTGAAATTTATGAAATATTTTGGCTGTTTTTCTACATTTTCAAATATATTGATTTCTATTACAACACAAAATACAATGTGTACACTGCTCACTTTGTATTTTTTATTGCACACATTTGCACTGTAAAAACGATAATCAAAAGAAATAGTATTTTTCAATTTACCTCATACAAGTACTATAGTGCAATCTTTGTCATGAAAGTGCAACTTACAAATGTAAATTTTTTTGTTACATAACTGCACTCAAAAACAAAACAATGTAAAACTTTAGAGCCTACAAGTCCACTCAGTCCTACTTCCTGTTCAGCCAATTGCTAAGACAAACAAGTGTGTTTACATTTATGGGAGATAATGCTGCCCACTTCTTGTTTACAATGTCACCAGAAAGTGAGAACAGGCATTCACATGGGACTTTTGTAGCTGCCATTGCAAGGTATTTATGTACCAGATATGCTAAACATTTGTATGTCCCTTCATGCTTCGGTCACCATTCCAGAGGACATGCTTCCATGCTGATGACACTCCTTATAAAATAATGCATTAATTAAATTTGTGACTGAACTCATTTGGGGAAAATTGTACGTCTCTGGCTGTGTTTTACCACATTCTGCCATATATTTCATGTTATAGCCATCTTGGAAGATGACTCAGTACAAATTGTTTATTTTAAGAACACATTCGCTGCAGAATTGACAAAACACGAAGATATTAATATGAGATTTCTAAAGATAGCTATAGCACTCGACCCAAGGTTTAAGAATCTGAAGTGTCTTCCAAAATTTGAGAGGGATGACGTGTGAAGCATGCTTTCAGAAGTCTTAAAAGAGCAACACTCCAATGTGGAAACTTCAGAACCTGAACCACCAAAAAAGAAAATCAACCTTCTGCTGGTGTCATCTGACTCAGATGATGAAAATGAACATGCATCAGTCTGCACTGTTTTGGATTGTTATCGAGCAGAACCTGTCATCAGCATGGATGTATGTCCTCTGGAATGGTGGTTGAAGCATGAAGGGACATATGAATCTGTAGGGCATCTGGCACGTAAATAACTTGCAACGCCAGCTACAATCGTGCTATAAGGATGCCTGCTTGTTTTCACTTTCAGGTGACATTGTAAACAAGAAGCAGGCAGCATTATCTCCTGCAAATGTAAACAAACTTGTTTGAGTGATTGTCTAAACAAGAAATAGGACTTAATGGACTTGTAGGCTCTAAAGTTTTACATTGTTTTTTATTTTTGAATTCGTTTTTTTTGTACATAATTCTATATTTGTAAGTTCAACTTTCATGATAAAGAGATTGCACTATAGTACTTGTATGAGGTGAATTGAAAATATCCAAAATATTTAAATAAATGGTATTCTATTATTTAACAGAGTGATTCATCACGATTTATTTTTTTAATCGCTTGACAGCCCTACTTCTGACATATTAATGGGTGTTTACATGCAAAGAAGTGCTCTGGTAGAAGCAAGATTAATAATATATGGAGATATACCTAGCTCATAGAACTGGAAGGGACCCTGAAAGGTCATCGAGTCCAGCCCCCTGACTTCACTAGCAGGATTCACCACTGTTCCTGCACCTAAAATAAACACTTACACGATAAGAGCATAAGAACGGCCATACTGAGTCAGACCAAAGGTCCATTTAGCCCAGTATCCTGACTTCTGACAGTGGCCAGTGCCAGGTGCTTCAGAGGGAATGAACAGAACAGGTAATCATCAAGTGATCCATCTCATCGCCCATTCCTAGCTGCTGGCAAATAAAGGTTAGGGACACGACCATCCCTGCCCATCCTGGCTAACAGCCTGTCAAGGCTGATTCCCCATTCTGGCACTTTGAGTGCAGAAGGTGGGGGCCCGCAAGGACTCGAATAATACAAGCCTGGAGTGGCCAGTATTAATTTAACTCCCAAGGTTGCAGCTTTTCTCTGACTTTGGATTGGTAGATGCTGCCACCACCCAAGTCCAGAGCGTCTTTGAGAGCCCAGGAAGGCGCACTTGGGAATTCCTTCCTGTGGGGTACCCTCAAGCCCTTTCACCTCCCCACCCTGGGGAGGAGCTGAGAAAGGAAAAGGGGAGGGGAAAGAAATAACTAAAAAAAAAAGTGCACAAGCTTAAAAAAAGAAAATACATCTGGAAACTCAAGCTATTGTTAGATTTTAAAAGAGTAACTACAAGGATTAAGCACCAAGAATAGCTTTCTTGAGGTCCTGCTTAAAGGTTACAAGCAAAACAAAAGCACCTGGGGTTAGCACAGAGGAGTCCACGAGCCATAAAGAGAGAAACCTAATCACGTCTTCCTAGACATTTCCTGATCTACTTGCATAGCTGGAGATTCAAATGAATAGTTTCTAGGTATGATAGTGAGGATTTTTCATACCTCGCTCCAAGCTTCTTACAGCATAGCTGCTGCCTTGTCCGCCTCTCTAGCCAGTTGAACCTCCAGACGGACAAAGGGGGAGTTTTTCTCAATTTTAAAAAGTTCTAGCCTTCCCATTGGCTCTTTTGGTCAGGTGCCCACTCACTTCCTTTTACCTATGCATAGCAGTGAGACTTTTTAACCCTTTGCATGTAAAGCAAGTAGAGAACAGCTACTAAGAGGGATTTTATAGCTAACTGGCTGGCTGGGTGTCCATAAAAGGGAGCTATCACCCCCCTTCATTTATCATCCAGCCATTGATGGACCTATCTTCCATGAACTTTTCCAAGCTGAAAAGTCCAGTCTTATTAAACTCTTCTCATATGGAAGCTGTTCCATACCCCTAATCATTCTTGTTGCCCTTTTCTGAACCTTTTCCAATTCTAATATATCTTGTTTGAGATGGGGCGACCACATCTGCTTGCAGTATTCAAGATGTGGGTGTACCATGGATTTATATAGAGGCAATATGTGTAAGATGCTACCACAGCGGAATAGTAGTGTTTTACACTGATGTAGATGTTTACACAAGATGCACAGCTATAGTGAATCATGCTCTCAGGCTATGTCAACACTTGAGATTCTAGTTGTGCTTGAATGTGTCAACATGTTCATTAACACAATTGTAAATTAGTGTGGATAGGAAAACATCTGTTGGGGTTAAACACTACTAGATAACAGACATCTGTGTCTTAGGGCAAACATTTGTGTAGAACTTATGCTAGAATTGTCATACATTTGCTGAGTGGTGGTTCGTATGTGAAGTGAGGATGTATGTGCCATTCAGGTTTTGTAATGTGTTTTAAAGTAATGGCAAATGCACCTAGAGCCCACAAGAAGAATTATTTTTATTCTATAAATCTAAATAAATGCTTTTCTCTACCTCTTTTAAAGTTTAGCTAACTCTTTACAGCTTTGAAGAATGAGAACACTTTTTTCTTCCACATCCTTCTCTATCTTTTTGTTCCATGCAATTTTCTGTTACACTAAAATGCTGTCTTAAGCTCCTGCTTCTTACCTGTCTTTTTCTCCCACCAAAAGGAATATAACCCCCCCACCTCGCTTTTTCTTGTGATTCTTTATAGCTGATAGTTTCCTGGCTTAGTTTTCCAATGTTTATTTTTTAAATTCTGTTTCTCACTGAGACAACATTGTACACAAGCTCTCTCCTCACTAAATTCTAAACATTATTAATTTAACACATGAAAATGGGTTGCAATGAGAAGAATTGCCCTTTGATCTGTGGCTTGCTCCCGCCACCACTCATTTTCACTCCTTAGAAATCAGTTTAAGTGACCAAAACTGTTTTTGATTTAAGATCAGTACTTATAGTGATGGTGCAGAAGCAAATAAGGATATGTGCTTGCAATATCATTTCCTCACAAGAAGCTCTTTATGATAACTCAAGAAGAGGAATGGAAAAGAACCAAGTTTTGCCTATTCTCAGTTGATTAAATCATATTCCATGTATTTAAGCTTGAACAAACCCCCCTTTTTGTCTGTAACAAATCCAGTGATTACATATTTTGATTATTGTCTTGATTCAACATAGCACCAAGTCTGCTTCCAGGATATAGTCTCTCTCAGGAATTTCTAAAAAACAAACAAACCACTGTATCTGGCTCCAACAAGAATGACACAAATCATTTTGATCATATTTCAGAATGTTGACTCTATTTGTTAGTTTATCTTAAATTTCTCTTTAGTTTAAAAATATTATAGTAAAAATGTCAGTTTTTAAATGATACATGTAGGATAAGGTGCTCTTTAAAACCACTAGAGGGCACTCCATCATTATGTCACAATTAAGGGGCTTGTCTGGAGTGATGTTAGGCTGTGAATGTTGTGATGTTGTTCCTCAGAATTGTTGGTTCACTAATACTTTCACAAACGAATGGCACAATTTAAAAAAAGATTTACGTGTTAAGGAATAATGAAGAATGCAAATTATTCTTTAGTTGCTCTTTGGAGGCAAGAAATGGAAAAACTATCAATGTATAAGAGCGCATGGGTCTCATGGGTAGCATTGATGCTGGAAATAGGGAGAATGAGAGCAAATATAAATATCTCACTCACTTTTTAATGCTGCTTCCAACTTCTAACTAACCAGCATGAATAAGTCCAGTTTGATGCATGCATCTGTTCCACATTAACTCTTTATTATTGACAGTGCCTTGCTGATTCCTTTGAAGATCAGAGACATTTTATTTCTTCGCTATATGCAAGTTTAGATCTTTGGCTTTAACCAGATGGTGGCATTGTAGTATTACAACAGCTTTCTCAAGCAATCACACTTCACTGAAGGGCATGTGAAAAACTATGACAAGCAGAAACTGCATTTTCATCTGGAGTACTCGGGGCATTTTACACACCGGGGTAGTGTTCTGTTTAGAAATGACAGAGGAGGCACAAAGTGGATGATTGTTTTGGCATGTCACATCATCCAAAAACTGCAGTATTTTAACTGTAATCAACCATCAGGAAAAGCCATGCAAATGGCCAACCTGATGATGGAGGATAGCGTTGAGATCTGTGATAGAGCATCTCTGCATACAGTGCAGGCATCAATGTAGCCTAAGGTGTTAATGGAGTTCTTTGTCACTTATGGGTGAGTGGTTGGGGAAGGATTGATTGACATTCCCTCTGGCAGACTAAAAGAGTGCTTGCAGCAAATATCAGGAAAAAAAATCAAAGCCAAATAAAGAGAATGCTTTTTTGTTGCTGTTGTGGAAATGTGAATGCTTCACATTATGCACTTAAGTCTGTTGCACAAACTTTCAGATATGTAGAAGGACAGGCTCCACAGGAAGGAGAACAGAACTGTGAGCCAGGAACTCTCAAGTGCTAAACCTGGCTCTCCTATGAACCTTCTCTGTGACTTTGTATAAGCCACCATACTTTTCTGCCTCCATTTCCCCACCTCTAAAATGGAAATCATGCTTACCAATCAGCCAAGAGCACTGTAGGGACTAATTAGTTACATTGCTTTGAAAAGATACTAAATATTACTCTCTCTGTTCATGGATAAGTGTTATATTGAGCCACCGTTAGCCCTTTGTATTTCTGTCTCTGCTGCTTCCTTGGAACTGTATCCGTGGGTTAGGGTTACTTTTCTATCCCTGAGCTATTCAGAGTGCAGTTAAAACTCCATGTGCATCCAGAAATGATGCTTCAAATCATAGTTTGCCCATCCCTGATCTAGTCTATGGGCCGGGGGCCACATCCGGCACTCCAGACATTTTAATTCAGCCCTCAGTCTCCCTCCGGGGAGTGGGGTCCATGTCTTGCCCCACTTCAGCTGGGGACTGGGGTTGGGGGCTTGCCTTGCTTTGTGTGGCTCCCAGAAGCAGCAGCATGTCCCCCTCCTGCTTCTATGCATAGGGGAAGCCAGGGGGCACCACATGCTGCCCCATCTCAAGCACCGCCCCTGCAGCTCTCATTGGCCGTGCAGAGTCACCTAGCTGTGCCTCCACGTAGGAGCTGGAGGTGGGGACATGCCACTGCTTCTGGGAGCTGCTTGAGGTAAGCACCCTCCAGAGCCTGCTCCAACCCCCTGAACCACCCTTGATCACCCTCCCACACTCCAAACCCCTCAGTCCCAGCCCAGAGCACCCTCCTGCACCCCAACCCCTCACCCTCAGCCCCAGTCCAGAGCCCGCACCTCCACTGGAGCCCTCACCACCCCCACCACACCCTCTGCCCCAGCCTGGAGCCCCCTCCTGCATCCTGAATTCCTCATTTATGCCCCCCCATAGCCCACACCCCCAGCTGGAGCCCTCACCCCCTCCCACACCCCAACCCCCAATTTCATGAGCATTCATGGCCTGACATACAATTTCCATACCTAGATGTGGCCCTCGGGCCAAAAAGTTTACCCACCCCTGGTCTAGATTTTTACCTCTGCTCATGCTCAGGGGGGCCTTACATAAAAAGATTCTCAAAGCACTTTCTAAACATTAATTACTCCTCACAGGTTCTGTATGAGCTCAGACCGTATGATTATACCAATTTTATGGATGGGTTACATAGAGAGATATAGGGTGTGTCTTTATCGCAGAGTTAACTTGGATTTGAATTATTCTTCTCAAGTGACAATGGCCAGACTGAGAAATAACACTGGAGCTACTGGGTCTTCACTGGTGCTTTACTCGCTCATGTATGGCACTAGGACTTCTGGGGGGCATATTCCATGGTTTTTTGTCCTGCAGTAATCTAAGCTGTTCTTTGAATTATTTCCCAGTGAGTTGCGGGAGAACATTTTTGTCCTTTCTGGGCATGCAGGTGGAATAGTGGGAATGCATGGAGAATTAGTGGCACTCGAGTGTATCTAGCCTACATCCACACTAACCAGTGGTTGTGTTATCAGCTGAAGAGTTGTGATAACTTGAACTTTAGCCTATACTCTCTGATGACCCAGCCCATATCAGGAGTTTTGTGTTTGGACAGGACTCGAGTTGGAGCAATGCTTATTATAACAACCTGTTTTTGGGTTTGTCTTCACTACTAAAATAACTTAATTTGGCCAGCATCACATAATAACTCATGATGGAGCAGGGAATAGAAAACTGATTCTTGTTTCCTGTTCTAACTACTGTGCAACAGTATTTTCCTCCGTTACTGTCTTAATAAATGGAAAAAAAACCTTATTCTTTCCAACACTTTCCCAAAAGTTGGGACTAACATATGGCCTGATCATAATTCCACTAATGTCAATGGGAACATCTTCTCAAAGTCACATTGCTTAATACAGTTTTTAACAGAAAACATAGAAGACAAAAAGCCAAACAAGTGGTAAGCTTTCAGGATATAATATAGTTTCGGTAGAATATATGTATATTCTACTGAACCTATATTATATCTGAAGCTGAAAGTTCACTACTTGTTTGGCTTTTTGTCTGCTATGCTTTCTGTGCAGAACTATATTAAGCAAAGTGTAGGCCCAGCCTGGGACCCAGGTGTTACTTTTTGACTAAAAGCCTCTCGTCTGAACTTCCTGGCACATTTTCCTGATTACAAAGACAGCAGGTGTCAAACGCATCAGAACAAGAACAAAGGACATTATCTATCCATACTTAATTAAAGGAATAAATGGCCTGGCTGAACCAGAAGGCCATCCGGGTGATAGTATTTTAATTTATTTTAGCTGTACAGAAAGAAATTTAAGATGATTGCTAGGGCCACTTTGGTTTAGAATACAGATAAATGTTGCCAGATTTTTGTTTGCTTTTATTTTGATGTCTTAAAAAGGGATTTGAACAGAATTGTAACCTCTGAATTTCCTTAAAATGACCTTAATTTGACATTCACTTTGAATGAGTACAGCATCTGACATACACTTAAAATATACAACTATTTGAACATAGCCTGATATATATTCAGTGTTATATCATCTTTGCTTTTGTTTAAATGTCATTGAAGGAGCAGGGTTTCACTTCCATCTTCAGTGGTTACATTATCGGATACTTTAGCAGTAAAAATTTTCTACTGCACAAATACTATCTATTCATCAATTAAAAATGCTGCTTATATATCCTATAGTTCACCCTACTGCTATATGTTCTGCATGAATTCTGTTGTCCGTTCTAGTTTTGTAACGATTTCTAGTATAAAGGATTAAGAAAAGAGATGTAATTCCCACTTAGAACAGGCAGTTGGGTATGTTCCAGTGAAAATGGCTGTCATGTACAAATAGCTTAACTTTATAATAATGACTACAGTAGAACAGTGATTTTCATATCTAGTTTATAATATTGAAACAAATTGTATTACGATAAGTGAATAATTCCTGTACTAGAAACATTCTAAAGCAGATGTAGTATGAATAATTTTGTATCAGTGCTATTAATATAATCAATTACTTTATGATATTGTAATCTCTATTTTAAGGGCCAGATTCTGGAACTTGTATTTATGATGAGCAGCACCTTAGTCCATGAATCTGTCTGAAAATGTCTAATTGCTTTGTGTATTTTAAATGCCACCAGTGCACTCAAAGTTGATTTGAAGTCCGTGGAAGGACTCCTATTGTCTTCAGAGGGCATTGGATCGGACCCTGATTCAGCAAAGCACTTAGTACATGTACTTAAAGTTAAATCCCATTAATTTAGGCACATTCTTAAATTGCATTCCTAAATTTACAACTAAACTTAACCCTGTGATCTTTAAGTGAACATGTGCATCATCACTAAAATTGAAGACTCTGCAGGCCAAATGATGCTGTTGGTGATTCATATGCAAAACTTGTGGTTTTCAATGGGTTTTAACTGGTTGGCACCGTAATTGAATTTTGTAAACAATTCTGGTGGCGATGCTTAAGAAGGAAAACAATTCAGTTTGCTGTCCAATTGCTGTGCTGGCTCCCTATGGCTAACAGAAATGAACAATAGCAAGGGCTAAACTTTTGTCACTGGAGTCAGCAGATGTGACTCTAAACATAGGGAGCAGATCTGCTGATTAGGATGGTGCCATTTTTATTCAGTGGTTTTTTTTTTTTTTTTTATTTTCCCCCAAAGTGGAACTGCACTTTAGGTTTTCATTTTCCTAAGGACTTCAGCAAGTCCACAGCTTGTGCTGGAAAATTTTACATTTGGAAAAGCCACAGTTTGCATGGGGAGTAGAGTAAATATGGACGGGAGAGCTTTGCCTTTATAGATGAATGTCTCTGACACTATGATCACCACCTCATTAGCCTTTCTACCCTAAAAATCCCATATCTTAAGATCCCTAGGAGGTATGTGTCCAGAGCTAATGACACATATATGAATGGACTTTGCTCTGAAATATTAACAAAAGGAGGTGAGGGAGTGAAATGGGGAAGGAGGATAACTGATTGCCTGATTATGAAATGCTCTTGTAATTCATGCAGTTGTGTAACATTCATTAAATAAAAGCCTTGTACTATATGTACCAAAACATCAATGTAGGCTGTCTAAATGAAACGAAGGCTGTTTCTTGCAACATGAATATAAGAAGCAAAACTATATATTGAAATTCCCCTGTTTTTTTAGAGTGGAAAAAACATTGTGTACAGTCGAGGAAGGAGAAAGTGATACAGTCAGTTCTCACTTGGAATAAATGTAAACCCTGAGTTTTTGGATGGCTGAAGGCAAAACCTGACCATGATGATTTAAAGGGGGTGGGGTGGGAGAAATCACAATCATAGAGTAAAATGAATAGTGGAAGTTCATCTAGCAGAAAAAAAGCACCCACACTAAACAGTGTCAAAATAAAGCTTAACACACTATTTTCCAGCTTGGATGCCTATGGTTAGGCAGCTGAAAATGTATTTAACTTAACCTTCAAGGCCACAATTCACAAAAGCACTTACTAAATCCATACCTATTCAGGAAGCCCCTAAATACAAACTCAACATCAAGCATGCATTTAAGTCCCACTGATTTCAGTTGATTAAAATTGAGCATGTACTTAAGCGCTCTCCTGACTATAGATTCCTCTCTGAATTGGGACACAAATTTGAAATTTTGTTCCGTAGTTTATTTATTTAATCTTATGCATATTCAAGAGAGAAGATTGAAACATTTAAACATGTTTTCTTATGTTATACCATAACCCTTTTTAAAATATTACTTATTAACAATTTTCTATTCAGTAGTCCAGTTTATACAAGCTAACATTATAGCAGAGCTCTAGAAAGTCATTCTGGATGTGTGGCTATAAATCACATGACTTACTTTTTCAGTAAGTGATGTGTTTTGAGGTAAAGAAGGTTTTGAACTGTAGCCTTGTGTGTGTGTGTGTGTGTGTGTGTGTATATACACATCCACATAAAACCCTTACCCTGATTTTTATACCTTGTTAACAATAGTTACATCTTATTAATGACCATTACAATCATAACGTACTGTACATCAGGGTTGATCAATTTTTTTTGAAACCAAGGAAAATGTTAGGGAAATATTTCATTTAAATTTCATCATTTTTCAAGCAACTATAGAGATGGTTGATTTTTTTTTTAATTTTGTTATTTAGCTGAAGTTTCAAAAATGGGGGAAATAGTTTTTTTTTTAAATTGAATTTAGTCCATATGCTATCTGAACTGTACTCAGACATTTCTGTCTAATGGGGTTGCCGCCTGACTTAACTCTCTGTGAGGTATAAGGATTTTTGGTTGGATATTTTACTTTTGGAAAAGTTTTTTGAAGTGTGAGAATAGCATACTTTTGCATTGGCCAAATTTGTGCAGACCTGGAGTGTGGGATACTGAGTCCAGATCTAAGCTAGGATTTCCCACTTTGCTGTCTGATGTAGCTATATGAGAATTGCTAACTGCTGATTTACTGAGCTTATTGGTGCCTGAGTGTAGAGGTCAGACTTACGAAGAGTCTATAAAAGAAGAAGTTAACAGAAAGGGAAGCCAATGTACCACTAATGGTATGTCTATACTAGCACACATCCTCAGTTACTTGCCCAAGTACTGCTAGTGCAGGTACCCCATACTGATTGTCCATATAGGCTGTGCCAGGCATGGGTATACGCTGCACACAGGCATGTACCCATGCCCACACTTCCCCTTTTTGGTATACAATGGAAGCACTACTATTTCAGAGGTGGTATCATAGTTCTGTGTGTCACAGGAGACACTCTGGGAACCACATTGCTGGTATTGTATGGCTCCTTTACAGATTTGGTGATGGCCTTTCCCTTCTGCCCAGTTGTGTGGAAGTCCTGAAGCAAGTTCATGAGGATGTGGTTCTACTCCTTCTGCTGCTTGTGGGGCAAATCTTCATGCAGTGCAGTATTGGATGCTATACTGAATCAGTCCAGAAATATTTGAGATACCAAATATGAATGACAGAGAAGGTGAATGAAAATCTACTGGAGTGCCATGGAGCAGATATCTTCAATGTCGGGATTTAAATGGTATGCCCATGGGTGAACCGTCACCTCTGGTCTTGGAGAACCAGTATGGTGTGATGGGACCACATTGTCTTGGAAAGCTAGGATGACCAGTGGCTGCAGACCTTCATGGAGTTGTGCTAACAGGTTGCACCAGCCTACCAGTGCCAGACCACTTGATTTCAGAAACCTATACCAGTGCAGAAGCAGCTGGCTATTGCCCTTTGGAAGCTGGAAACACGTGCAAGCTACCCATCAGTTGCAGACCAGCTTAGGGTTGGGAAGTCAACTATTAGGGTGGTTGTTGTACAGGTTTGCCAGGCTGTCAGCACTGTCCCACAACCCAAGTCCCTGAAATTATAGCTGGATTTCAGAAGATGGGGTTTCCAAACTGTGCAGGGGCCATCAATGGAACGCTCATCCCAATACTTAGCCCACCAAAAGGGGTGAATGAATATGTGAACCAAAAAGGTTACTATTCACTTGTTCTCCAAGGCAAACACAGAGGTTTGCTTATGAACATGAACACTGGATGCACAGGAAAGGTGTATGCAATGTGGTTCTTTATGGTGTTTCTGTCCCCACAACTATTTTGGGGGACCCCCTCATACCCAGTCCTAACTTGGCTCATGAAGCCAAACCCTGACAATGCTGACTCAAGAAAGAGAATTCAACTATAGACTGAGTAGCTGCAGAATGGTGATTGCTTGTGTTCGGGCGGTTGAAAGCATGTTGGCAATGCTTGTGGACCTGCCTGGATACCAGTATGGCAAACATGGTCCTAATTACAGTGGGATGTTGTGTTTTGCACAACATATGTGAAACCAGAGGTTAATACTTTTGGACAGAGTGGGCACAGGACATATCTGGTTTTCAAAGTATGTACAGGCGGTTGCATCCCACTCATGTGCACACTGCTTCTGGTTCCTGGCGAGGAGGGAAACTTGTCATGCCATTTGTTCATATATCATGGAACAGTGGGGAGACAGAAGTTGATTTTGGACTCTGACCATGGATAATATATGACACTACGTACTAGAAAATCTCAATATGCCATAGACACTTGTTATGTTGCAACATAGCTGGGTGGGTTCTGATCCCCTGGAGCTGACATCAGTGTGCCACCTGAGAGCACACAATTGTTAGGGCCCCTCATCAAGGTTAACATCTTTGATCAATGTTTTGTGCTGAATAGGGTGTGTATGCACTTTAATTGCCGGCATTGAATAATGCTTTTGTTATATATTAAAAGCTCTGTTTCAGGGATGCTTTGTGGGGAGTATTTGCTCATTGTTAAAGAAATTGAAAGAGTTATTTGAGGGTTTGGAAGGTGCTTCATACATTTCTTCTTATCAATGTTCTCTGAAACCAGTGCAGACAGCAGCTGTTATGCATGAATACTCCCATGATTGCTAATGGTGACTGTTTGTTGGGGGTGGGAGATAAGGGGTCATGAAAGCACTGGTCAATGTTATCGATATTCATTCTTAACTTTGTTTGGGTTTCCTTTGTTTGTATTGTTAATGAAATTATTTAGAAAGCCAGATGTTTAATCTTTTTTTGAGGGGGAGGGGTTCCCATGGTGCTTCTGAAGAACATTTACTTCAGAGTTGAATTCACTATTATCATCTATATTTTTTGTTTGCTTTCTTTAATGTTAGGAAAAATAAATTGCAGGGAGATAGGAATTGTGGGAGGGACACTAGAAAATAAGGAGTTCTTGCCATGTTTAGATGAGCACTCCCAGAGTTAAAACTGGTGATAGCTTTTTGTGGGTTGGGGGAGTAGGGAATGTTGAGCCATAGCTTGATGACACACATCTAGAATTTTTGGTTCTTCATTTTTTTAATTATTACTTACACCATTTACCAAGCAACCAAGAAGTTTATGTACACTTTATGTTGAGTGCTGCAGTGAAGCTGACAGAACATTAACAGCATCTATATATGGACATGCACAAGGATCTTTGTAAAACATTAGGAAATTTGTGGCTGATGGACAGGGGCACGGCGAGATCATTGGAAGGACAGATAATTAATTGCATTTCTAGAGCAACAGACTCAACCCAAAGTCATGCTCTGAGTCCTGCTGACCCATCTGATAATGGTAGGAAATATCCCCTTCATTATCAGAAAGAGATGCACGCACACACAAAAGAAGTGAACAGTAATTTATTTATTTAATGACATACGTGGAATACACAACAAATAGTTTTTGAAAGGAAATGAGAATGAACTCAGAAATGGATCAAACTCCCTGACCAATGTTCACAGGGATTTGTCTCCTTGCCCTCCCCATCCCCTGACAATGAGGGACTGTCTATGGAATATTGTGCAGGGGGATAAATGGGGTAGGGAGTGTCTTCTGCCTGGGTTTGGGGGCTGAACAGAGGCTGGGCTACAGGGACCGGCTCGGGCTTACCGTTCTCCTATAGCAGGGGTCGGCAACCTTTCAGAAGTGGTGTGCCGAGTCTTCATTTATTCACTCTAATTTAAGGTTTTGCGTGCCGGTAATACATTTTAACGTTTTTAGAAGGTCTCTTTCTATAAGTCTATAATATATAACTAAACTATTGTTGTACGTAAAGTAAATAAGGTTTTTTAAATGTTTAAGAAGCTTCATTTAAAATTAAATTAAAATGCAGATCCCCCCGGACCTGTGGCCAGGACCCGGGCAGTGTGAGTGCCACTGAAAATAAGCTTGAGTGCTGCCTTCGGCACACGTGCCATAGGTTGCCTACCCCTGTCCTATAGCATGATTGGGGGGAAGGGGCAGTTCTGCTGTGAAGGGTTTTGGGTGCTGGTGGAGGATGCTGTGTGCCATCTGTCCACCATGCTCCTCCCCATAATGGAGTATGGGGGTGTGAGGTTATCCACAGCCTCAGCAGTAGCCTGGCTGGCAGCTGGAGAAGATGTGGGGTGAGGGAGGAAGAGGTTGTAGCAGTGCTTGTTCCCAGAGAGGCGCAGTGGCTAGAGCAGCAGGCACATCCCAGGAGTGTTCCACCACCAGTTGTACTAGGTACTGCATGAGTCCCATTCCCTCTGGGCATGCTCTCACTTCCTGTGCTGTCTCTATCAGCAGGAAGCAGTTTATGATTGCCTTCTCCTGCCTAGGAGCCCGATCCTCCCAATACCTATGGGAATCCTCCCGTGACCTAAGGAAACAAATTGTTCCTGACTTCTTTGGTCAATTCCAATCAGAAGATCCTGTAGGTCCTTCTCAATCTCCATGCTCTCTGCAGTGCTGCTCCTGCCCTCCTGGCAAAATGGGCTCCTTGTCATCACGGGAAGGTCCTGACAAGTCAAAGCCAAGGGTTGCGTTTCTCTGAAGGAAATTAGGAACTAAGGCCCCCCTCCCCCTCCATATATAACATAACTGTGTTGCTGAAGGCCACAATATGGATACGTTCTTGCATCTGAGGAATGCAGCTGTTACTATCGCCTTCTTTCTTTCACTTTTGCGGGTCACAAGGGAGGAGCTGAGGCTAACAATGGTAAAATACCTACAATATTTTAACAACAATACTGAAATGTGTACAGTACATCAAAGGGGAGAGTAGGGGTGGGGTTTGGCTCCTTTCATGGGGTACGTTACTAGCTAAATTTTTGTACTTGAAAGGCTGGGCATCATTTGGTGAACATAGCAGTTTTGAGGTACCAGAAGAAAAGAGTCCTGGCGATCTATGCCCGAGAGACGCTTCTGCTAATGGTCATCTATCTATCTATTGGAGGGGTTTGGTGAGCTACAAAGGTGGACCAAGCATATTTTCCCTGCTGTTAAAGCTCAGGAACCTGCTTGAGTTTGCACTGCACCAAAAATTATGCTTGCAGTGTAATTGGAGGCAATTTGGGAGGAAATTGATTGTATTCTATGCTAGCAGATGGACTTTCCAGTGAAGAGGAACAGAGGACCCCACCCCCGAAAGCCCATCCAACCCCAAACTTCATCTGCATCTCCAGACAGTCCATTTCTTGTGTCCAGGGAACAGCTTAGAAAAGGACATGTGGATAATCTGAATTTCTGATTAACATCTCAAGCTGCTTGCCTCTCCACTGCAAAGGGACATGGTATTAGGGTTGAGAAAACAACACCAGAAGGACTCCTTCACCCACCCCTGCTTCTCCCAGTACAGGTGAATGTTCCTGCTGACCTAGGCAAAGTCATGGGAGACATTTTATTCTGCCCATACATTGATCATCACCTGTTTGTGCTCCAGAGCCCAGGTGGCTGCTCTTGAATCATGATCACCTGTACTGATCAATAAATTCCAGCCAAACACTGAGGTGCTCAGAACAGGTCACTACTACCTCTGGCAATGGGGGTGAAGAGACCTTTATACCTTTGGGCAAGGTTCAGGCAGCATTTTGGGAATGGCCCCAGAGGACTGATACCCATGGCCTGATACACACGCCGTGACCCTGCCCACACTGCACTGTAGA
Organism: Mauremys reevesii; assembly: GCF_016161935.1. Classification (NCBI taxonomy): domain Eukaryota; kingdom Metazoa; phylum Chordata; order Testudines; family Geoemydidae; genus Mauremys; species Mauremys reevesii. The sequence goes on from NC_052623.1 coordinate 323,026,577, forward strand.
AGGGGTACAGCCATGCCAGAGCTGCGGTGTGTACATTGGGACATTTTACCAAGGATTGTGGTAGCTTCTCCATTAGTGACAGTTTTAAAATCAAAGTGGAATGTTTTTCTAAAATATATGCTCTAGGAATTGCTTTGGGGAAGTTTAATGGCTTGAGTTATACAGGAGGTCAGACTAGATGATCACAATGATCCATTCTGGTCTTGGAATCTATGAATTATTCACTTCCAATGTAGTTCCATATATACACACACACACACACTTATATAAAATATTACTTTTCCCCCCCTCACCGTTAATACCGGACAGTATAGTCTGTAATGGACTATAAGCACTTTAAATTAAAAATGTTGCCACGTATAAGTATTTTAGGCATATATTTATAGGTTACATTGTAAATAATTAAAAACACAAACTGTTACTGTGGCAAATCCTTGAACTGATGAGAATTATTAATTTTTCATAAACTGAAAAATTTCACACTTCCAATGGCATGATTAATAACAAATTAATGCTTACCAGATAATCTTGTATTTTAATTTGCACCTTTATCTGTTTTTAGCAATTTATTTTGATATAGAGAATGAAATGTATGTGCATGCCTTCATGTGATGCGTATACCAGTATATCCTAATTTTAAATTAAATAACAAAACTATTCAAAAAGAAGGTAAATATTGCAAAGTCAAACACTCCAAAGTTAGGAAATGCCAGAACTAAAGCAACTTTAATTTGGTCCCCTTTTGTGTGTGCATTTTGATAGTCTTTAATTACTTGATCACACACATTCCTTAGTATCTGGTGACATCTCTGGCACCCAGAGGCACAGCAACCCCACAGCTTCCAGGAGGAACTGTTACAGGACAAGTCCCTCTTAGCCCCTGCAACTCTGGGCTAGAACATTTGCAGCAGCATCTAACATTTGGAGCTTTTTGCTGCCAGCCTCCAACAAACCTCTACTGAGCATGTGCAAATGGTGATTTTCAGAGGCTTATAATTCAGACACATCTGGATATATTTCCAAGGCAATTCACAGAGCTACCCCTCAGTACTACCCCTGCCAAATTTCAAGCCCCTGTTCTAAAAAGTAGAAGTGCTAGAGCTTCCCTTAAAATGGCTGTAAGAATTTAACATTGGAGAACAATGAATAATTTCCTGTAACCCCACTCTTGGCAGTCAGGACTGTTCTTTTAAAAACTTTAATTTATTTTTTGGACCAAATGGTTACATTTTGACAAAGTTGTAAACAATCAAATATAGGGTCTTTATAACAAAAAGTCATAGTAACTTTAACTACAGTTATTGTTTCCAGCCCCTATAAGACAAACATGATCCAAAGATGTATCAGGTGAGGTATTTCCAGTAGAAAGAGGGAAGTATTTAATGCCATTGTACAAGGCACTGGCCTCATCTGGAATACTGTGTACTATTCCGGTCCCCCCTACTGAAGAAGTTGAATTCAAATGAACAGGAGCAGAGAAGGACTACTAGGGTGATTAGGGGAGTGGGGAGCCTATTTCACCAGAGCAGATTAAAAGAGCTTGGTTTATTTAGCCTAGCAAAATGAAGGGGATATCACTGCTCTCAATAAATACATAAAGGGAGTAATACCAGGGAGGGAGAACTACTTAAGCTAAAAAAACAATACTGGCATAAGAACAAATGGGTATAAACTGGCCATGAGTAAATTTAGGCTGGAAATTAAAAAAAGGTTTGTAAACATTAGATAAGTGAGATTCTGGAACAGCCTTCTAGTACAAGTAGTTGGGACAAGAAAGTTAACTGGTTTTAAGATAAGTTTATGAGCTTGAATATATGATGGGGTTGCCTACAATAGCAGGGTACTGGACTGGATGACCCAGGAGGTCCCTGCCAATCCTATGTTCCTATAAAAACATCACAGTGTTAATTAGCTTGATATAAAACTTCCAGTCAAATCTGCCAATTGTGCACAAAATGTTTTAAATATTCTATTAAATTATTGAAACAGCCAATATTCAGTGATTTTGTACTCTCACAAATACATGTGCAGAATAGAGAAGTATGTTTTAAAATTTGATTCGTCATGTTGTTGTGTTGAAGCTGTACAAAGGTTTCCAGTACCCCTTTTCACAAGGAACACATGCAAACAATGAGACTGAATATGAAAACAGCTTTTCTGTCTAAGCAAGTTGATAGCACCAGTGCTATGCCTTTTTATGTGAAGAATCTGGAAAATATAATAAGCGGAGGAAACAGTAATGTTGTGTTGAGGCATTTTAAGAAGCTGGTTTAAGCTGCTGATTACTGTGGATGCTAATTTTGCCATACTGCCAGGATTTTATGTTAATTTTATTGCACAAAAGGCTAAAGGATTTTTTTAATTTAAAACTACTGAACTATAAAATTGAACTTTCCATGGGTTTAAGTGGACAAAGGGAATATTATGTCAAAGGCTTACTTCAGTCACCTTCAAGCCATTATACCTCTTGAAATTCAAAGCAGTTAGCTGCTATTATCTATTATTTTAGGTCAAAGTTGTTCCCCCACTGTTCCCATTGGTACTCCAAGGCAAACTTTATTCAACACAAAAATATCGGGTCAGAATTTCCAATGAGTCTATTCTGTCTCTTTCTACATGGTATGTTCAGCATGCAAAGGCAGCTCCCTAAGGACCAGCCTAATCACACTTAACTAGAAAACTCAGCTCCTGCCTTTGGCACTATGTGACTTCATGATTTGACATTTCTTAAGAAGCTATAACACTGAATACATCATAGAATAGAATGACCAATTTCCATACCAGGGAGTTCTCTAGAGCTTATGCTTTCAGTGGAAGGAGTGCTAACCTGAGCTATGATATCTGGGTACTTCATCCTTGTATTGCTCTCACTCTGTGTTCACTTCCCAAATTATGAAGGCAAAATCTACAATTTACAATTTTTTAAGCTATGTCACCACATTCCACACTTGCTACATCTAACCAGTCAGGGATGAGGATGATTATGTAGCAACTGAAGTGGATGATGACTTGTGCTGAACATTGAAGAGGATGACAGAAATAAAACTTGAATTTTACCTGCAGCTGGATATTGTGCACTTGTACATGCAGTTAGTCTTTAACTAAGGGTCATGGTGGATTCACTGACCATTTTAAAATCAAAATTGGATGCTTTGCTATGAAATACGCTTTAGGAATTATTTTGGGGAAGTTCTATGGCCTGTTTTATAGGGAAGGTCAGATTAGATCAGTGGTTCTCAAACCTTTGTACCGGTGACCCCTTTCACATAGCAAGCCTCTGAGTGCAACCCCCCCCCTTATAAATTAAAAGCTCTCTTTAATATATTGAACTGCATTATAAATGCTGGATGGAAAGTGGGGTTTGCGGTGGAGGCTGACAGCTCATGACCCTCCATGTAATAACTTTGCAACCCTCTGAGGGATCCCCACTCCCCGTTTGAGAACCCCAGGACTAGATGATCACAACGGTCCCTTTTGGCCATGGGATGTTTGAAATATGCTGGCCCCTTTCCACAGTTTGAGTAAGTGGCCTATCTGCAGGGGAATGTGTTTGTGGTATCCCCATTACCCTACGGCCAGGTAATAAAGGACCAGTGCAGCTTCAGGGTTACATTAGCAAATATGCAGTGCTACTTATGGGCAGGGGTGCTGGAACAACTTGTATAGTGGGGATAGTGAGAGCCATTGAACCAAACTGTAAACCCTGTATATAATGGAAACCACTTCAAGCCAGGGGTTGCAGCAGCACCCATAGAACCCCTCATTTCAGCATCTATGCTAATGGGGTTAGGTGAGAGGATCCGTAGTCAAAGCCACGGATAGGGTGGAGGATAGGGTGCCCTGCATGGTCTTTCCACACTATGATCCTGTCCAGATAGCAGAAACTCACCCATTGACTGTTACTTTGTTCAAAGGATTTACCTCTGTATCAGAAAGTGGATAATAGAGATGCAGCAGAAAAGATTTTTTTTTTAAGTGCAAATCACCATGCTGCTACATTGTCAGCTTGAAAAGTGACCCAGGAGGATTGCAACTCATTCATATTTAAAGATGGAGCACTGGATCAAATAAACATTTTGATTAAAACATGTGAGCCTTTTATTGCATTCCAGTAAAGGGAAAAAAATCATATTTTGAGCACCATGTGTTCAACACTTGCAACCAAAGAGCAGATGAAACATTTGATTCATTCACAACAGACCTTTGACTACTTTCCAGAAAACATTTGACTGTTTTATAGATGAGGTCATTCCCGAAGTAAGCATTGAGGGCAATTTATGGTAAGGGCTAAATGTTACCCTTGTGTACCAGAGGCATGGGCTAGAGAATATGATATTGGGAACTTTTCCATGCATCTTATCTCATGCATATGGCTAGCATTTGGTGGCAAAGATTGGGGAGAGTTTAATAATGGAAGCCACATCAGATCATTTGCCATCTGTATTCCATTTATTCAGCTCCATTCTTCTACATCTTATGAAGGAGCAGAGTATAAAATACCAGAGCCCCATTGGCACAAACTAGTGATATAAGTATTACACCCTGCACAAACAGCAGCATTCTAGTGTTCTCTCTAGAGCAGGGGCAGGCAAACGTTTTGGCCTGAGGGCCGCATCGGGTTTCTGAAATTGTATGGAGGGCCAGTTAGGGGAGACTGTGCCTCCCCAAGCAGCCAGGCATGGCCCTCTCCACCCCCCATCCGACCCTGCCTGCTTCTCGTCCCCTGACGGCCCCCCTGGGACCTCTACCCCATCCACCCCTCCCTGTCCCCTGACAGCCCCCAGAACCTCTGCCTATGACTGCCCCATCCAACCCCTCCTCTCATTCCTGGGTTAGCACCACATGCATCCCCAAGAGCGTGGTTTGTAATTTGTGAAGAAGACTATCCAGCCCAGCTCTCCTAACTAGTTTTTATTCTATCATCAGCAAGTACTAACTGGTACTAACTGGTATTAACTGTGGCAGCCGAACACATCCATGAGCTGCCTCCCGGAATCCTGCTCTGGCTAGCATGATCCTGATAATAGACCAGGAACAGCGTAGCATCTCTTTTCATCCTTGCTGCACTTGCCAGGGCAGGATTTTTTTTTCTCCAATTAATTGGGAAGGGGGAAAGGAGAGAGGGGCAGACAGCAAAAACAAAGAAACAGAAAAACCCCAAACTGGATAAAGTGTATATGTGGCAGCAGAAAGTACACAGCAAATGCAAACTCTGATTACATATTATATCCTGTTAAGAAGAGATTGTATATTAGACTCAAACTAAGCTCAAGAACAACTTTGCATGCAAAGATGTGGCTGTGCTTTGTCTACGAATGTCATATACAAAGCGACATTTAAGTCACCCACCAACTATGTGTAGCCATCTGTATCTAATCTGTCTCCAGTGTTTGCTGAGAAAGGCAGATTTGCTGTTGGTTAAATATACATTTAAAAGAAATGTTCAATTTTTGGTAGGTTTTATCAATACAAGCTGGCTATTTTTCAAAGTAGTTTTCCTAATATGTGTCATCAAACATAGTAGATTTACTGTAAGACACTGCTCCACAGAGTGAGAGACCCAGTGGAAAAAGAAAGATGAAACAACAAAAAGAGGAGCACACCATCTTTCTTGATCCTTTGGTACCCAAGGGTGTGTTTTGGCAGCAGTAAGCAGCATCTGACAGTGTCTTTATCTTCCATCATGGTTATTTCCTCCTTCAGCAGAGAAGTATCCAGTGAGAAATGGAAGGGGGAAAAAGGAATTCAACATACTTGTTGCAGAAAGTTCAAAAAGCATATTATTATTGATATGTCACCACCAGATTGCCCCCTTGCGTTAGCATGTGATGTTGCAGAGATTTTCCGGCAGGCTGTCTGTGATTGCACCCGCCCCAGTGCTCCAGCTGAGAGGCAGCTAGTCCAAATCCCTTCCTGGGTAACAGATATCCAGGTGTAGCCTAAAGTCCCAAAGAATCAACCTCTCTTCTGGGTCTGGTACTTAACCCATTTCTGGGATTCCACTGCCTTTCCCCAGCTCTGTGTCAAGCAATCCTGGTCCTACCAGTCCTCCTGAGGCCTCTAGCAGTCTCTTGTGCTTCAGCCCTTCACAGGGGCCAGCCTTCCTGTCTGCTCCCCCTTCAGACTGGGATCTCCTCCTTAAAGTTATCACCTGATGCCTCCCAATCCCACCCTCTGAGGCTGAGAAGCAACTAGTTAAGTACATCTATGCACCTGTGCCATAATTAACTGCTAAACCCTTTCCAGCCCATAACGTGTTTCACCCCATCACATATAAACCAAGTTTATCTCAGATTTCAGAAATTAGTTCAAAAATATCTTTTGTCGCAATCGAACAGGTTCCAGAGTAATGGACATTTTGTGAGTGAAACTATATAGACCCTAAACAGAGGTGGTCACAGACAACATGCAGGCAAGTCCTGCTTATAGAAATTTCAGCCCAAACACCACTGCCTGCTTTCCAGGAAGCAACTCTGCCCCAAGCACTGACTCCAGTTAGAGAGATTAAGGGACATAGAAAACTCTCATTGTTTGCAACAGCTTCACCAAAAGAGCTTGCAACATAAAGCTAACAACAATACAGCATTTCTTCAAAGATTGTGCACGGCTTGCGTATTAAGAAAATGAACTTGTGAGACTGCATAGAACACCACCATCTAGTGAACACTCACCATAAAGGTAAAATAGAGAAATACAGAAGTCTCAAGTAAAAATAATGTAGAGTGCTGCTCATCTGACTAGAGTATCCCTTTGTGTCTAGCAATGAAATAAGCACTTAAGAGAGTGAGGTGAAAAACATATTTTGGTTGAGTTTTGGCGCACACACAAAACATCTGGGCAAGCAGTGAAAATATGGTAAAATTGAAATATTGCATTCCAAACAGAAAATGGTTGCATGACTACTTATAAAATGACTGACAGTCAATTATGAAATAGAAAACCCATGGCAAATGCTGGGCACAGATTTGTTTTCAAGGAAGGGGGGGATGAGTGATTTTTGTGGTGCTGTATTTTTTTTGGAAAAAAGTCTTGCAATAGTGAAAAGGACAAATGTCACAAACATTTGAGGGGTAGGGAGGGAATAAGTTGACATTGGCATTTGTAACAGTTTTCAATAGGTTTACACTGTTGTGGTATTCAGAGCAGAGAGCACTGTCAAAGAAATAAAAAGAAAGATCCTGCAGAGCTAGCTCAGGCAATAAATAAGATTGCCCTTGATGAGATGGCTCTGGTGAATTCATCTTTGCATCATTTAATGGGCAAATTCAGCTTGCCCTTCTCATTTGCATATTCAGTGTGGCTTGATGGCAGTGGGATTATTTGCATGCATAAGGCAAGCAGAATTTGACCTCTATTATTGGCCCTGCAACCTGGTTGATTTCTTGGATAGTGACATAGTGTAGGGTTTTCTCACTGGATTTAGGAGTGGGGCAAAAATAAAGGTGATTGGGGGGATCCTGTGTAGATGTCAGAACTTTCAAATGAGTTCGTAATGGCATTAGGTATAAAAAGGAACCAAATGAAAAGGGGAAGAATGAACAAAATCAGCCACAAACAGTGGATAAGGGTTACAGCTGACAGCTGTTTTGAGGCCACAAAGTACATCACAAGCTCACCTCTTCTTTATGGTTTCTTTTTATGAGTCCTTCCTGCTACCAGAAAATGGAACAGAAACCATCTAGATTTAGGAATTACAAGTGAACAGTATTTCCTTATGTGTCACAGTGGGTAACTTGGTGTTGAAAATTGTTATCTCTGGACAAATTATAGATATACCACAGATTTTCAATAGTTTTCTGTAAAAGAGAATGTAATTTATAGTATTTATTTATCTTCTGTTTCCTTCCGATTAACAGGGATTCCCAGGTTAATATAGTGCAGGACCTAATCACATATTCATGTTATTAGAACCCTAACTTGGAGGATTGTCCACAGCTGACTGTTGTATGGTAAATAATGGTGGGACTATGAAAGAATGAGCAGAGGAGGTGTGGTGTTAGTTATTGTGATACGTTGGAGCATCTATAAGTGAATACTGTGGCATGTTTGCTTTTTGTGTTAATGAAAATATATGCGTATCTCCAGTGAATGCATTTAGAAAATATGTTTAATAGAAAAAGGAAAACCAAGACATATGTCCCATTATCATGTTCCATCTTTCTGTCTTTTCATCCTGTTCTTAATCACACTGTCTAACATTTTTCTCCACTTGTCTTTTTCATACACAGCAGAATATTGAAGGGGCTAGATCAGGGATCGGCAATCTTTGGCACATGGCCCACTAGGGTAAGCACCTTGGCGGGCCGGGCCGGTTTGTTTACCTGACGCATCCGCAGGTTTGGCCGATTGCTTCTCCCACTGGCCGCGGTTCACCACTCCAGGCCAATGGGGGCTGCGGGAAGTGGTGGCCAGCACATCCCTTGCCCCGCGCTGCTTCCCACAGCCCCCATTGGCCTGGCACTTACCCTGGCGGGCTGCGTGCCAAAGGTTGCCGATCTCTGGGCTAGATGTAGATAACTGTACTGTGTGTATGTCACTAGTTGCTAACTGACCTATCCAATGTTTTATAGCTGTACTATAAGAGTCATCCGTATATCCCAGTGTTGGGTTGTTCATCCTTGCGTTCTACTCAGATTAACTATGGCATATTAGTAGGTGCTGTCTACAGAGTCTACAGAATTGAGAAGAGCATGTTGTGAATGGTAGTTACTCTAATTGCAGTGATAAAATTACTTTCAAGTTCTATGATAACTCCCCAAAATAAAGTGGGCCAAGTCCTGTGAAGTGCTGAGGACCTACATTTCCCACAGGAGTTGTAGGTTCTCAGCACCACTCAGGATTTAGTCCCACAGTACTGCTATACTTTTAGAGTATAGTAATGATATAGCTTTTGTATTTAATACTTTTCCCCTCCACAATTTTAGAATATGCAAACTCTCTGCTGAACAGAAGATATCAGAGATCAAGTGAGCTCATATTGTTGTATCCCAGAAGCTGGGGACAGATGGAGAAGTTTAAATATCCATAAGGGATAAAATGGGGGCATTGACAGTGACCAGGAATCAGTTTATATTGATCAGGAACCAGTGACTGGTTCCTGGTCAAAATATTAGATTCAAACATTGTGGAGTTCTTTGAAGTGTAGATGCACCTAATCTTTATGTTGAAGCTCCTACTGGTAGAATAATTGGACTTTATTAAAATACTATGCTCAAAACAGTTTTTTTTTCTGGAATTGAAAAAGGTGCAGAAAAGAGCAATGAAAATGGTTAGGGGAAGGAACAGTTTCCATTTGAGGAGAAATTAAAAAGACTGGGAGTGTTCAGTTTAGAAAAGAGATGATGAAGGAGGGTTATGAGAGAGGTCTTATAAAATCATGAAAGGCGTGGAGAAAGTGAATTGGGAAGTGTTATTTACCCCTTCCAGGGCCGCCCAGAGGATTCCGGGGGCCTGGGGTCTTCGGCAGCGGGGGGCCCTTCCGTTCCGGGACCCGCCGCCGAAGTGCCCCGAAGACCCGCGGTGGGGGCCCCCCCGCCTCCGAATTACCGCCGAAGCAGGACCCGCCGCCGAAGTGCAGCCCGGTCTTCGACGGTAATTCGGCGGCGGGGGGCCCCCACTGCGGGTCTTCGGGGCACTTCGGCAGCAGGTCCTGGAGCGGAAGGGCCCCCCGCCACCAAATTACCGCCGAAGACCGAGCTGAACTTCGGCGGCGGGTCCCGCTTCGGCGGTAATTCGCCAGTGGGGGGTCCTTCCGCCCTGGAGCGGAAGGACCCCCTGCCGGCGAAGACTGGGAGTGGAAGAAGCTCCTGGGCCTGGCCCTGCAAGAGTTTTCCAGGCCCCCCGGAGCGAGTGAAGGACCCCGCTCCAGGGGCCCCGAAAAATTCTCATGGACGGGACCCGGGGCCTGGGGCAAATTGCCCCTCTTGCCCCACCCCCTGGGCGGCCCTGACCCCTTCACATAACACAAGAGTCAGAGTCACCTGATGAAATTAGGCAACAGGTTTAAAACAAACATAAGGAAGTACTTCTTCACACACCACACAGTCAACCTGTGAAACTTGTTGCCATGGGATATTGTAAAGGCCAAAAGTATAACTGGGTTCAAAGAAGAAGTAGATTACTTCCTGGAGGATAAGTCCATCAATGGATAATAGCCAAGATGGTCGGGGTTGCAACTTCATGCTATGGGTGTCCCTAAACCTACAACTCCCACAAACTGGAACTGGATGGATCACTCAAAATTGCCCCTTTTTGTTCATTCCCTCTGAAGCGTCTGGCACTGGACACTGTTGGAGATAGGACACTGGTCTAGACAGACCATTGGTCTGAGCCAGTAAGGCCGTTCTTATGTTAAATTAACATTGAACTCTGAAAAGGATCATACTGTGCTTCTACTCAGAGTCATTCTGTTCAGTAAGGGAGTGTGGATCAGCAGATGACTGAGAGTCTAGTTTCCTGAGTTATATACTCACCATGGGCTCTATCAGCCAGATTGCTCTTTCCTGCTGGCATGTCATCACCTGTAATCAGAGCTGGTTATTTTTTTTTTTTGACAGAACAGGTTTCTGTTGGAAAATACTGATTCCATAGAATTGAAATAATCCATGGGAACTTTCAGTGTAAACCAGGCGGGTGGGCTGCTGATCAATGTAGGAGCCTTGAGAGCTTGGCGCTCAAGCTCCCCTCCAGGTGGCCACCTGAACTCCTCAGCAGCTGCCTAGCAGGCTTCTGCGAGCCTGGAAGCCACTGAGCCTGGGAACCCAGGGAACTTGGCCCAGAAACTTTCAAAAAATCCATTTTGGTTCTTTCAAAATTGAATTTTTTGAAAATGGCACTCGCATGGAAAATTTCAGAAATCCAACTTTTTGTTCCAATTCAGAATATTTGTTTTTCTTTTATTTGAAATTGTCCACAGGACAGCAGTTGCAGTTTCTGCATGACTCTACCTGTAATAGACATTCTGCAGGTCAAATTATACTCACAGGTACAACTGTGCAACCCCATTATCTCAGATTATGCCCTCAGTGACACCTGCTCAAATCCATTGAAGCCAGTAGACTGCGCGGCTATAAAGGATATAATTTGCACCCCTGATCCATCACAGCAGTTCAGTCTGGGGACAGACTGTGGTGTGTCATGTAAAATGTAGTCTTTCTGGGGAGAACAGCCCATGGGGAAGATCATCCCTAAGACAGCTGAACTACAAGTCCCATGAAGCACTGCAGCAGCACATCTAAGTCTAACAGCGCCAAAGGGAAATGTTTTGGTTTTCCTGATAAAAAATGTTCTGAACTTTTCATTCTCCAATAAATAAATAAATAAAAATAAACTTTTCATGTTGATTTGGGATGAAATAAAGGTTAAATATCAGAATTTCCTGTGGTATGGAAATTCTGATTTTCTATTAGCTCTGCTTCACTTTAAAAAAATCAAAGGACTTAAAATGGCAAACAACCAAATAAAAATCACCATTTGTTGCTGAAATAGTTATGACAGGAAATTTTGATTTGCTAGAGTTCTATTTTGAAGGAAAATGTTGCTTTGATAATCATCCATGAGTTGTGTATTATAATACAAAACTTTAGAGGCAAAATGTTTGTAAAAAGGATTCATTACTGTGGATGTTTCTCTGTAGAAGAGGATTACCAATGAGGCTATAGAAGGATCTTGAGGCAAAACAAATGACTTGGAGGTTGGGAGGGAACTTGCCAGCAAAGGAAAGGCCCAATAAAAGGAATTCTTCCTTTCAGGAGAGTTGTCAACTGCAAATCCAGACTTCCTGCATAAAATTTTCATGGTTGATTGAAGAGGTCATTGGGAATCAAAGAATAAGCTAAGGTAAATGCACTCATGAACTGATTACTTCACATTTGTATTCTCTCATAACTGGGTTTTCATTTGACACAGGGTGTCATCCAGCTCTCACTGAAGTAAGTGGAAAGGCTCCTTTTAAATTCAGTGGGAGTTGGATCAGGCACTTTTTTATGCCTACCTTCACCTACCTCAGCTGTCAACATTTTCAGTTCCTCTCATAAAAACGACACGGATAACACAGGAGTTAGACTGAGAAGGAGATTTTTATGTTTCAACATTTCTTGTATTTGGAAGCTGAAATATTGCCAGCTAGATGATATGTGTTTTCAGATGCAGTATGAGCTTATGTTTTTTGTTTTGCTTTTGCAACAATGGTACAATAAATTAAGGTAAGTTTTATGGATATGTAAGGCTGAAAACTGTCTCATAAGTCCACCAAATTAGGCTTAATCAGTTTTCACCTTTATAAATTTTTGGACAGAATCATTATCGGTTATAGTTTTTTATTATATACAGTATATGACAGACAATAGAACAGATAGGAGGAACAGGTAGGGGCCCAGGTTACCAAGTGCCAGGGTACCAGGAAGCTCTCCTGTACTTCACTATAGTTGTCTCAGGCTCTGGTTTGGTATTCCCCCTCAGCCAGGTCTAGTAATCCTGTAGCTTTCCATATTACGTAATCATTAACTTTCCTCCAATCAATGTCATTTAGCATTACACATATCCAGTAATACATTTCCCCAAACTTTCATTATTTGTTTTTAATGTTCCATTCTATGTTGTAAATCACGAACAGTATATCGGCATTACACCAACACAATTCAGAATTAAACTAACAGCACATAACCCTTATTCACTACCATCCACCAATTTTCTTCAGATTTTAAAATCATAGTTCAGTATATGTAGATCACCCTAAATGATTTATTAACATAACCTTTATTGTTTTTAATAGGAAAGTTATAGGGAACAGTGTGACCTTCATGTCAAAAAGTTCTTATCTTTTCCAAACAGGGGTTTTCCAGGTACTTTTTGCTCAAAGTTTAGCATCACACTTGTCAATCATTAAAAAGCCTTGTCAGTAATTTTCCCTGTTGCATTTTGAGGTGCTTTATTCAAATTAGGGCCTAAATATTTAATTGTTCCCCAGCAGGTATATTTAGATTTATACTTGTATAATTCTGTCCACTTCCACTTGATGACCACGAAAAGGTCTATCATTGCGCATTTCAGTATTTCCTTGTAAGATTGCACAATAATTATAAAGATAGTAAATAGGGAAATGAGATCAATAATGTGTGCAGTGTGTACAATGGTGTTGCTCTGTCTCTTCTTTTGTAAGCAAGAAAAAACAGGCAGATACAGCAAACAGATGCGGGGGGGGGGGGGAGGGAGGGGAGCAGGAGGTAACAGTGTGTGACTGGTGTAACAAACAGAGCTTGACCATCATACCTGCATAAGTGAACATTCGGTTTGAAGCCGTGTGCATGGGCAGGCCAAAATTACATAGATGTTTTGTTGGTGTGTGTCACTCATTCCAGAAGCTGACACCATATCCAAATTTTTCCTAGCTTCTGCCAGCCTGGGAGCAGATGACTAAGAGTCAACTTGTCTCACGAAGGTGACAAGGCAAACATAGTAGAGTTCTACAAGAGATAGTAGAGACAGAGTCTCTCTGTGCTTAGGGGAAGGCTGACATATCAATACTCTGATTATCAATGTAGCAATATGTTAAGCTCAGAAGAATAAATTAGATAGAACAGGGGTTCTCAAACTTCACAACCTGCTTCTGACAACAAAAATTACTTCATGACCCCAGCAGGAGGGATCGAAGCATGAGCCCACCCAAGCCCCTGCTGCCCCAGGAGGGGGGCAAAGCTGAAGCCCAATGGCTTCAGCCCCAGTTAGGAGGACCTGTAACCTGAGCCCCAGGGCAATGGGGCTCAGGCTTTGGCCCAGGGTGGTAGGGCTTGGGCTTTGGTGTTGGCTTTAGCTTTGGCCCTGGGCCCCAGCAAGTCAAACGCCAGCTCTGGTGACCCCATTAAAAGGGGTCAGAACCCACAGTTTGAGAACCACTGAGATAGAATGAGTTGAACTTCGGCTACCCTTCACTACAAGTCAGGAGAGGAAAAATGGGTAACTATCATAACATTAGTTCCTAATTTTTTTCTATAATGGAATCATATTTGATAGAAAGTTCCTCACTGTTAGATCTCTGCAGTAGTGAGTGAATCACAGTTACGTAATTGTATTACTCTGAGGTGTCTGGAAGATTATGAGAATTATGTGAGCCTCCAAACATCAATAAGTCCCTTTAGTAAAAAGGAATTATTTCTAATCAGTGTATATTACTGAGACAGGACACAAAGCAGATATGTACTATAATGATAAATCTATGGCACATGTGCCTGAACTGATGTTTAATGCATGTGGCTCTAGACCTCTAAGGTGGCTACTAGAAGCAGTATACAAGAAAAAGAATAATGAATTCAGAAATATCAAAATATCTATTCATATTTGATGTACTACAATAACTTATGATTCATTATCTACATTTACTGGAGGAAGGACTATGGCTATGAACTGGTCATCTCTCATGCTAAAACAAATCATCATTGACACTTTAACTCTATGCACCTCAGATTAGTACTGATTGTTGTCTTCTTGTCTTGCACCTTTGCTTCCAACCTGCTGGATCTAGTTTGGACTTCAAACCCCAATTCTCAGAGACCTCTATTTAGGGGGAGTAAATTTGTTCAGATAAAATAAAAAACTTCCTGAGTCTTTCCTTAAAACTTGAAGCAAATCAAAATCCCATCCTTCTTAGAGAAGGCAAAAAGTTCAGCTAAAAATTCCTTTTAAAGGAACCCCTCTACATTTTTTTTTATTTTGGGGCAGGACTGGAAGCATGAATACTAAATTACTGAGATCATTTTATTGCATTTTTATTCTTTTGTGAATGCACGCAGGGCCGGTGCAACCATTTAGGCGACCTAGGCGGTTGCCTAGGACACTAGGATTTGGGGAGTGGTATTTTCTTCGGCAGTGACCGCGGCGGTCGGATCTTCGGCCACCCTGGTCGCCGCCGGCATTTAGGCGGAGGGAGCTGGGGCAGGGGAGCGCGGAGAGGGCTGCCAGCAGCAAGTAAGGGGTGGGGCACGCAGGGGAACTCCCCGCCTCAGCTCACCCCTGCCTTGCCTCCTCCCCAAGCACACCGTCGCTGCTTCACTTCTCCCGCCTCCCAGGCTTGCGGCTCCAATCAGCTTAGGTGCCTCAGGGCGGAGGGTGGATAGTGGGGAGCTGCCGCAGGGGGGGCACCTCAGGGTGGAGGGGAGGAGCTGCCATGGGTGGGGGAAGCCTCAGGGTGGGGGCTCAGGGACGGGGAAGGGCGCAAGGTGGAAGTTTCGCCTAGGGAGCGAAACATCCTTGCACTGGCCCTGAATGCATGCTAGGGTGACCAGACAGCTAATGTGAAAAATCGGGACAGAGGGTGGGGGGTAATAGGAGCCTATATAAGAAAAAGACCCCAAAATCGGGACTGTCCCTATAAAATCAGGACATCTGGTCACCTAATGCACCTTATTGGTTGGCTGCTAGCACCATGTTCAGAGGAGCCTCAGAAGAATCTATGCATTCCCCTCTTTTAGCCAGATTAAGATCTCTACACTATTATTACTACTTAAGAAAGAGGTTCAGAAAAAGGGTATCAAGATAATTTTTGTTGTCTCTAGAATAATAGAGGAGGCTCTGCCTGTACTAGAAAGAGGGAGGATCTGGCTGGCACAAGTAAAATTAATAGAAAAGGAGAGAATAGTGGTTGTGGAAGTTTCATTTGATTTCTAAGACACAATTTTTCAAAAGATTTACTGTATTTTATAACGGCAATTATCCTTCAAACTAGTTATGAGTCAAATCTAACAATCCTAACTCAATCAAAACCCCAAGTATGAGCTAATGAAAGTTTTGTCTGCATAAGGAGCATTTGGCCCTATGCCATTATTTAATTTATGAAGAACAACATTGTATTGTATACACATAAGTTGACAGCTTTCCTTTGCTGTTCTAAATTGTATTTAGAGACAGATTAATTTAAAATGTTTTCTTTAGAAACTAATGATAGGAAATCTATTTCATTTTGCCAAACACTGTGTGTGGGTTTTGGGAGAACCTTGTAAAGTAATGAGAACTGTTTATTATATACCAGGACCACCTTTCAGTGAATGAAAAATGTTAAAGTCTGAGAGGCCTTTCTTAGTCTTGGTATGGAGCTGATAGCATTGTCAATACAATTTATTCACACTGTTCAAGTGCTTATGAAAGCTACGGAGCAGCATGATCTGTAAGTGATTGAACAGACAATACTCCAGAGCTTCAAAAACAAATAAAAAGCCACTATTACAGGCTGCCTGCATCATAGCGAGAGCTTTCTAGGAACTCTGCCAGTCTAAATAAAACACAGTCTTGGTGTAATTTTATACAGAAAAGAGGACTAACGCTACACCATACCCTACACAAATGTTTCCCTCCCACTTTTTCCATAGCCAAGTGATAATCTGACCTGAGGCTATGTATGCCAAGTTTAATTATGCTTTCGTATTCTACTTTCCATTAACAATTATACTTCAGCTAACTGGTTACACTGCTAAATTTCACTTTCCAATATAAACATGTTTGTCCTAATGTCTGATTTACTTAACTCATCTGAAAAACAATTATATGTCCTATACTATACATTTGATCCAATAAACCCACAATGGGTATATGCTGGCCAAGAGGAGATAATCCATAGAGTTTAGCCATTAATATTATAACACTGAATTTGTACAAACAGTTCTTAAGGCTGAAATCCAGACCCTGGTGATCTATGTTGAGCAGTTATGCCATTCCCTTTTCTCTGGGGTGAGGAATAGGAAGAGCCACAGAGTGTCAGATCCTTGGCCCTACAACCTTCCATCCATGCATACTGCTAAAGCAGAACTCTGCACTGGAAGGGCTTACTTGCCCCCTATCAGCTCCCCTGCATGCAGTCCCAGCCTTGCACAACAGAACTGTATCAGAGGCCCTCACCAGCCATAGACGTGGGGGTTAGATTTCCCCCTTAGGGTATGTCTACTTAGAATTTAAACATCCATGACTGACCTGTGTCAGCTGACTCAGGCTCACGGAACTCAGGCTGCAGAGCTGTAAAATTGCAGTATAGGGTGTTCAGGCATGGAGGGAGGGTCCCAGAGCCCAAGCTCCTGCCTCAGCTTGAGTGTCTACACAGCATTTTTTAGCTCCTCAGCCCAAGCCCGCTGATCTGGGCCAGCCACGGTTGGGCTCTGAATCTTTTATTCCAGTGTAGATGATAAATGATTCCAGTGAGTTGATAAATGACTGGTATTTTGACAACAAAATCATTTGAAATGTCTGGGAAACTTTTGCTTGGAATATACTCATGAGTATGTCCTAGCTATTTTTAATGGACTAAATTCTGAGGGCTTTACTCAGTGTTTAGTCAGATAAATTCCCGTTAACTGTAGTAGAAGTGTATCTAAGTAAATATATGACAAGACCTCAGAATTTTGCCCCATGACTTTATATGCAGAGTTTTATCTCTTTAGCATTTTGTATTGCCATTTAACCTGTATTTCCACTATAAACATCCTGAATACTACAAACAACATTTCTGGATAACATACTTTCTAGAAACATATCATGATTCTAGTATCTTGGACATTTTAAATTGTCAGGCTATCACCTGTCATACATGTTGTCATCCTGAATAAAGGTTTTCAGTACACAGTGCTTTAACCCATAAAGTCATTTTTGATTGGGGAATGACAAGCAGGATACATTTCTTTAGGTTTCCAGTTAAAATGTTAAAGAATAGACTTTAAAAAATAGGAACTGCTCTCTGTATTGCTAACCCTAAGCATTCAGAAATCACGAGACCATCTTAAAAATAATGAAATTTTAATAAATTGTGTTTTATTCTTATTTGCATTCTGGATTTTGTCTTGTTAAGCTCTTCTCTGCAACTATGAGGATTAGAAACATATTTTTTTAATGAAAGAAGACATGATTATATAACATGACTCCAGGAGCATGGCTTTAAGAAAAATAACAAATATTGTGAGTCTTGCAGTAAAATCAGGAGAATCGGCAATGCTGTATTCTTCAAGCAAGCTATAGCCTTTTAGTATTTTGTTTGAAAAAACAAACAAACAATTATTTAAACTGGACAAGCTAATGTATTATTCTTAGTAAACCAGCTTAAGCAGAAATTGGCTTTCATTTAAGTGAGAAATGAAAAGATTTATTGACATGAGAGGTAAATATTTTGCAGAGTCAAAGCCAAAGTTTACATTTATTTAGAAGGACACTAAATCTCCAGGTTCTCCTAAACATTAAGTCAATATATTCCATGTATTATTTTTCTAATTTATTTTATTACCATAAATTATAACTAAAAAGGAGATACACATCATAATGCCTTAGGATATGAAAACACCCCTCTGAACACCTCAGGCAACAGCCTAAGTCAGCAGATGGGCTTTGCACCATGGCCTCAATGCTAACAAACCCTGGTTCTGTCAGACAAGTGGGGAAGCAAGTTCCACAACCAAGGATTCTCTATAGGAAATACCTGCTACCAGTAGATATTCAGATCTAGGGTCTGTTAGGGAAAATGCATTTGCTGATGTTAGCTATGTGGTATCCCTTTTTGTGAACCCTCAGATTGTGTAACTGGGGAAGATGACTTGTTTGACTTTGCTCCTTTCCAGGTATGTTCCGAAACTGAATAGGGTAGAAATCCCTGCTATGATGTTTAGAATGCAAAGCTGTGTTAGACCCTGCACATCTTATAAAATGCACAGCAGCCATCTCTAGCACTTTTGTAACCTAAAAGGGCTGCAGTGATTCAGATGAAGGCTCTTGTGGAGCTCTTGCCTCAGCTCATATACACTTTGAGAACACTTTACTCTACACTGTTAAGGGAGCCAATAACCATATTTCAGCTTTTTACCCACAGCTGTTTCTGCTGTAGAGCGCTTAAAAAACAATTTGCAAGCATTATGTGATCGAGGAAAATAATATTTTTATCGACTCTCCTTATATTCCAAAATCAGGTAAACCATTTTTTCCTTAAAGTTTAATTTTTTAAAAAGTCACCTTTAGGTAAGGCCAAAAATGAAAAATTTCAGCCTCAAAAGTACATGTTTTATAAAGTTAGCAATGACTGAAAACAAGGGGCTAGAATAGAAAACATTATGAGACCGTAAATATAATGGTCACTGTTTCTCCTGCTATCATACTCACTAAATATAATATAATAAGGAACAAACAAATGATTTCTTATAAAGCAATGCTAAACATTAGCATTTTTCAAATAAAAATCCTTTTTCATTTTATTAAGAAACTAATGACTTACAGTTGATATTTCTAATGATGTTTTTTTCCTCCGTACATCAG
This sequence comes from Mauremys reevesii, assembly GCF_016161935.1. Taxonomy (NCBI): domain Eukaryota; kingdom Metazoa; phylum Chordata; order Testudines; family Geoemydidae; genus Mauremys; species Mauremys reevesii. The sequence goes on from NC_052623.1 coordinate 323,045,849, forward strand.
GAAAATAATGGAGTATAGAAACTATTTTGGTATCATAAATGTTCAAACTGCACTTTTATGAATCTAAAAAAAATTCTCTTTGAAACCATTTAATGAAAAAGAGAAGGCAAAGCATGAGGAGAATTATGTGGCACAGCCTTATCATTCTCAGTTTCATTATGTTCACATTTCAATGAAATCCCAGAGAAGAACCAAAGGGGCTGATTCTGACTTCCCTTATATCTATTCTGCATTGATGTAACTCTACTTAGTTCAATTAATTACTGCAATTTACACTGCTATATGTAAGCTTATAATTACGGCCAAAATGTGCCTCTCTCCTTTTTTTTTCACTTGCATCCCACCCTTAACATTAGGCAAAATAAAGAGCATTCATAATGTAACTCAGTCAAAAGTGAACACAAGTACTTATATAGGAGAGAGTGTGTGTCTGCCAGTAAAACTTGGGCCTTGTAATATGGGCTTAACATAAATGTGTAGTGATGCACAAACGTGTGTACTAAAACTTAAAAAATAAAGGTGAAATCCTGAGTCCGTTTAAATTTTGGCACTGATTTCAATGATGCTAAGATTCATCCTGAGTATTTGGAAATGTGGATGGTGTTAAAATTTGCCAACCTACAGAAAGAAATGCAAAATTACTTAAATACACCAAGTATGGATGCCTGCCAGTTGCTATCATTATCTAAGACTTTCCATGCAGTAGAGTGATCATTGTTAATAAAAAAAAGTGTTAAATTGTGAACTTAAATCAGATCATCTGTGCATAGCAGCCAATAGTAGATAGATGTATTTGTTTGAGGGTCTTAGCTGCAGCTTCCATTCAAAATAGTAGGCAACTAAGGATGTTCTTCTGTTACAAAAGGTGCATTAGAAGAGCACCTGCGCTAAAATATATCTAAAAGAAGGGTTGTATAGTCTCTCAAAAGTGGGATGTTTCATCCATAATCCACAGTTACTTGTATAGTGCTATTGATAACAAGTGTAGCTGTGCCAAATGTGCAGGTATTTCACCTGTTTGGTGGACTAAACATTACAGAACAATTTACTGAAAAGCATAGTCTTTAGTAGAGATGGGGGAAAATAGGGGGAAGAGGGAAATTATACATCTTTCTTTCATTTTTGTATCAACATTTTGATTTTTTTTAAAATCATTTGGCTCTAAAGCTGGTTAAAAATAAGGGGAGAGGACATTGTTTTCTTGACAATGTGTCTAATTTTTTTGTCATATTTGGCCAAACTTTAGAACTTTATGGGAGTTTCTACCCATTTGTGATTTTGCACATCTTCAACCACATCTCCCAAGATCCTGTTGCTCCTTTTCTGTTGTTCTCCTTAGCTTCAACTCTGCTTTTTCCACAGCTGCTCTGTTCCCTCACTGACTACCTGTTGCTGGGTAAGATGGTGGAATAGGGGCAGCTGGGAGTCTCTCACCCCCTCACCAAGTGTGGGGACTGGGGACAGGAGGGAGTTTCTTCATACATCTCACTCCCATCCAAGTTCTGGTAGGGGAGCAGTTCTGGGAATGGAAGAGGAGGGAAAAAGGACAGCCAGTTATAGGATTTGCCATGTATAACCATAGGAAAACTGAAAGGCTATAGGAAAAACCTGTAAATTGGCAATCCTGGAAAAGACCTGAGTAGGTGTGTGTGAGGACCAGAGAGAAGGAGGCTTGAAGAGGTAGGAACCCTGTGGAGGGTTAAGCTGCTTAATGCCTGAAGAGGTTCAATGGAGTAAGAGGTTGCTTGTGAGGTGTGCACTGAGGAGTGAAGACTTAAACCTATGGTGAAAACAGTACAAGGACTGGTTGGCCTGGGATGAGAGAAGTGGTTTGGACTCAAGACTTGATGTGTGTACCTGCTCTTCTGTAAGGGTTCCTGACAGGGCTTTTTGAGAATGTGGTGGGAAGACCCACTTGTCACTCCCTTGCATCGAGGAGGAAAGTTGCACTGATGCTGGGTAGAGCATTCTGGCCCTGTTTTGTCATGTTTGGACTTTGGAAGGAGAGGACTATGATTGGTTTGGTGGGAGGATCAGACCAAATTAACTACCAAATTGAAGAGGGGAAACTGAGGTGCACACAAGTAAAAACTGACATAGTGGCTATCCCAATGCTTGAGCAGGTAAGCTGCTGCTCCAGTGACAAACTCTGGAGACTGTAGGGCATATTTTTTGGAGGATTACCTAAAACGGGTGAATCATAGGTTAATCAATGAAGGCCATGCTGCCCTCAATATGTTCATGCAACATGCTGTTATGTCATTTGGGAGGTCACCATTCAGCTTGAGGGTATTGTATAGTTCGAGGCTTTTGTCAGCCCATGCTGTGACTCTGAGGGCAGAATTTGGTCTTTTATGTGTAAAGAACTGAGGATTAGGACCCAAATATATAATGTAAAGACATATCTCTTTAAAAAAATTTACATCCAATATGTTTATCAATCCAACAAGCACAAAAATCCTTTTACAGGCCATCAAAATAGAGCCTTTTCAGAGAGTGAAATGCTTCAACAGAAATAAAAATATTGAGGCCAAGTGCACAGACCAATTTAGAATTAAAAAGAAGTGTACTTAATAAGGCAATGCAATTATTTGATCTGTGAAAAGAACAAACATGGTAGATTAACATCCTCTGAATAGTAAATCTCTAAACTTTTGTTGCAATAAAAAAGGAAAAGTGATTAAAGATTAAAATTCATTAAAATTAGAAATGTTCATTATATTCAACTATTCTTTAAAAATTTCTCCTAATGTAGAGCAATCTGGTAGATGTTATTGACAAGTTAGTATGTTACTTTTCTTTTTTAGCTTTGTTTAGAATCAGCAGAGTTAAAATAACTCAGGCAGCTAAAATACCTTTTACAGATTTATTTTCTGCTACAAAAAGAAATGGATTATCAGTGTCCAATACAAAAATGCTGTTCAAGTAAGATGGGTCACAAAAAGTGACCATCTGTCAGACATTATTTTAGTGTTAACCTCTGCCTCATAAAATAGGGCCTTCCCTACTCTCTTGTGGCAATGTGAAGCTATTTCAATTCTATTTACACCCTCTGGGCATCAGCATGATTTGGAAATCTAATAAAGTAAGTCATCAAAGAACAACCCCTGTGCCCAGAATTTGTATTACTATACTACAGGGAACCCAAGTGGTATTATCCTTTAACCATATGTCTTCTAAAGCTCCATTTATTGCTATAAAAATCAATGTTGTTGTGGTGAAAAGAGCCAAATAAGGCTAAACAAAAAGTTACACAGAATACTAATAATGTGCTGAAGTTCTTCTCCCAAACGAACAAAAAATGCACAGTTCACCAGAAAAATATCACAGTATATTTTTGAATCTTCTTAAACAGATGTCGGAGTATGCACAATTCCAGTCCACTTGTGTACATTCTGAATCCACTGTTATCACATTAAAGACAGCAGAAATATAATAACTGAAGGCCAAACTTTTTCATATTTAGATTCTTTCTAGGAAAGAGACTAGAACCATGCCAACTTGCAGCATTTCTTCTTGAGCATTCCCTCACAGAAAGAAGGGGTTTGGTTGGTGGTGAGTTTTGCTGCCTTCCCCTGACAAGAATTGGCAAGGGGGGTAGGGGTGGGGGAGGAGTGTCAGCCCTCCACATCCACTTAGCTGCTGAGATCTGTGGGAGCCCTGTGTCTACATGAAACTTCTAGGCCTACCGGCTCACCTAGTGAAAAGACTTTAGTGTTCACAAGGCCCAGATCCTCAAAGGTATTTAGGTGTCTCTCTGCCTCTTTATGTGGCAAAGCCCACCATTTATGTTCCATGGACATTTTCAAAGCCACCATTTAGCTGCTGCCTAACCCTTTAGGCATCTAAGTCCCTTAGGTGCCAAAGTTTCCACCAGTTGGCATTTGCAAAGCTGCCCCACAGCTAACGAGATGCACTGAGCCCTAGCTCAAGCCAATGCTCTAGAGGCTCCAAAGCAGGATTTTCAACTACGTGGGAGACCGTCTATTTCACCACCATGTCCTGATCCTGTAGACATGTCCTGAAGCATGCCTAGCACCTGATACTTATCATACCCTGCATCAGGAGGGCCAGATGCAGGCCACTGATAGGTATGGAGCAGCAGAGTATCCTCACAAAAGACAGCCAAGGGCCACAGAAGAACATAGTTTAAACATGAGAGAGGTATTGAGTGTTAGCAGAAACAGAGAGAAAGTAGGTGAAAGAGAAAAAGAGAGACTTTCAGCTCTAGGGCACAGGCTATGGGCGGACCTGGCTTTGGCACCTAACTCCAGGAGAAGGTTCATGGCTGAGGATCCCAACTGAAGGGAGGTAGCTTTCTCTGGCACCATGTCAGTCACATGGGCACCTAAGCCCCTCTCCTGGGCATTTCATTCCTTGGGCAGCTTAGACGGCTCACTGCTCAGTTGGCTGGCTTCTGACAATCTCTTCCTGAGGCTCCTAACTCTCTCCATGCATTTATGGGGGTCTGGGGGCCTGGCTTCAGGGTGAAAATTCCACTGGGTGGCAAGCCACTTAGGGGTTGGGCATTGCAGTGCTGAGTGGAGGAACCCCCAAGTAGCCTTAAGGATCTGGGCGATAGTGTCCCTGTGTGCCAATGCCACCACCTCTCTCCAGTGCTGCCTTGGGTGCAGGGGATGGCCACGTCATGGTGAGGAAATCAGCATAAGTGAGGCTTAAAGGTTCAGAATTAACTTACACTAGAAATTTCCTATGGGGGGTGGAGTCCCAGCCAACCACCCACAGAGCCTGGCTCCTTCAGACCATACATGGAGGGACTTCTGTGAACAAAAGGACGGAGAAGCTTGCCACAGAGCCTCCAGTCTCCCATTCCTGGCCCCAGCCCAGGTCTGCTTCCCTCTGCTTGTAGAAGTAGATTTGAAGATGTTGGTTTTAATCTAAAAAGTCTTAAATGTCTTAATATTTGCCTACATGTCTCTTCCTGTGTGTGTTTGCCACAGCTGTAAATGGTGGAGGTATTTGGCTGGAGGCTTGTCGGTTTGTAGGGGAGAGTGGGGGCTGGCAGAGCATTCTTTATGAGGACTCCTTTTTCTTTGGAATTCATTCCGTCTTCCCTTGTCAGAAATGGTCCAAATCTGTTTTCCTTCAGGTTATGGTACAAAATCTTTTTCAAGACTGTTGGGGATGGGGAGGAGAAAGAGAAAGAGAAAGAAGAGAGAGCTGGTATATTTGATGCTAATGAGGTTTCTCTTGTTTTTTAATTTTCCAGTAGGTTAGTTTCTCTGAGCAATGGGGTGAAGATAGGCCACTGAATTTATTGTGGATTGTTAGGTTTTGTCTGTTTTGTTTGATATGAAAGTTATGGCAAGGTGCCTAGAGTCTGAAATAGGCTCTTTTAAATTAATTAATTATTAGAGTTGTTTGTTCGTACTGAGTTAACACCCAAAGGCCCCAATCTGGATCAAAACCTCATTGCACTACAGGCTATACAGATGCACAGGATGTTCAGCTACTACAGTGATTGTTTGTATTTATATAGAGAGAGCCCCTGTCCCCCAGAAGCTTGCAAACTAATTTGAAACCAGATGCAACAAGATTGTATTAAAAACAGTAGGAGGGATAGAGGGAATGGATATAAACGGTACTAAATAAGTAAATAAAATACAATTTGCCCTTTAATCCAGAACAATTCAAAGGCTGCTTTCAGAAATATTGTTCCATTCTCATTACACATTAAATCCTAATGCCAAAATATTCTCTTTTTAGATATGCCATTATTATATGTAGGCTCTTGTAATTCATAAGTGTATAAAATAGCTCTAATTCCAAAGAAGAATTTTTGACAGTCTCTTTGGTCCTCTTTGTATTGTACACAAACATTTGTGAAACACCATAGTCTCAATGTTCTTCATAAATATTAATGACAAATGTGTGGTGTATGTAGAGCAGTTGAATAATGCAAAATCAGCATTCACTAGCATTTATTGAAATTCTGAAAGATTGTCAGGTTCAGCTATGATAGGCAGTTTGATCAGTAGTTAGAGGACTGGGAGTCTGGACTCATAGGTTCTTTTCTTCACTGTCAGAAGTTCTATGATCATGCATAAGTCTGTTAGGGTAACACTTTCAAAAGTGCCTATGTACCAATTTCAAAGTAATTTGGACACTTAGGGCTAGAATCACAAAAGGACTTGGACAGACAACTGCCACTTAAGTCATGTAAATACAAACTTAAGTGCCACTGGCATTCACAAAACTCCTGCTCAGCTGCCATCTAACTCTGGAGTTGCCTAAATTCCCTAGGTGTTTCCACTTTTAAAATCAATGAGGTGTCTAGATTTCAGCAGCTGAACATGTGCACTGCCCAGCAACTCAGCACCTAACACACAATGCCATTACAAATTAGGTATTCCTCATTTACCTTGCTGTTGGGGCTCAGAACATGGGGGGAGACAGGGAGGGGGACGTGGCAGCAGTGGCCCCTTTAATATTCTTTGCCTGGTGGATAGCTCATTCACCTGGGATGTGGAAGACCTGTGTTCAGTTTTCCCTTCTGCCTGATGTGAAGAAGGGATTTGAAGTTGGGTCTCCCACCTCTCAGGTGAGTGCTGACTCAATCTAGACTCTCCCTACCTTAATTAATATTTAACTATTTATACAGAGTGGAATAGCTTCCACGTGAGAAAATGAGAGAAACCCTCACTGAAATATCCCATCATTCAGTGGTTAGGGCACTCTCCTAAGAGATGGGAGACCCAATTTCCAATTCCTGCTCCACATGAGGGAAAGGAAGAAATGAATCCAGATTTCCCACCTACTGGGTGAGTGCCCCAACCACTTGGATAAAGGTTATTGGTGAAGAGGGAGTAGGGTGTTCTGCTTCTGTGGTGGCATTTCTTGTAAAAAACAGCTTAGGCGCGTAACTCCATGAGAGAGTTCACAGCAGCGATAAGTGCCTCCCTCTAGCCCAGTCGTAGGCTCTAACTTCCTGAAAGGGGCAGGCTTAGGCCATACCCCTTCCTCAGCATTTACTAGTGGCTAGCTTAGGTGGGTCACTGCTCAGCACACTGGGTCTTGTGAATCCTATTTTTAGGCTTCTAACTCTCCCCATGCATTGTATAGAGATCCTAGGAGCCAAACTTGGGTTTTTTAATTCCCCTAGGCGACAACTATGCGTAAGTCTCCTTTTGTGAATCTGGCCCTTATACAGTATATGTATTTCCCTCTATCTGTAGAGCCAGATGCTGAAGGCCTGAGCCAAAGCCCATTGACATCAATGATAGTCTTTTAAATGACTTCAGTGGGCTTGAATCAGGCCCTTAGTTACTAACTGTTCAAGGCTCAGAGGAAAATATTTAAAAGCTATCATTGCAAAACACATCCTAAAATAACCTAAAATAGCTTCTTTCTACATAAAATGTCGCAACTTTGAAGCTGGCACTTACCCAGGACTGAATCTTGCCTGTCCTGGTCCTTTGGCAGACATCATATATTGGAGGGAATTCTACATTTTGGAGGAAAATTTCTCTTGGAGATGGAGTTTTTAAAAAGCCAGCTGTTTGGAATATTGCAATAAATCCTAGGGAGATGGATTATTGCACAAAGCGCAGGTGATATGATCAAAAGTGAGTGATAAATTTGTCACATGCGCGTACAGTTTATAACAAGTCCATGTAGTTTATTCCAACCATATCACACTTGTGTGGGTATAAAATTTAAGGTGACTTTTAACAGCCTCAATAATCAAATAATTGGTGATGAAGGAATATTCCAGTTGAGTCTAGATTAATTTAAATATGAAATAGTGTCTTCCAGAGATGAATCCTGCAGAGTGCTTCAGAATTTATGCAAAGGTTCGGTGATGCAGACAAGTGATCTCTCAGTTGGGTCTGGAAGCTTGATCCATGGCCTTCCAGTTGGATCTCTTCTGTGAGATAGAGAACCCTTTTATACTTGGTCAGCCAGCTCCCACTACGAATTTGATGGAGCTTCTGAAGAGCTGCATGTTCTACAAAACGTGCAAATTATAACAATCTCAAAATGGTTTCTGGGGTTTCATCATAATAGTTGTGTGTCCATGTATGGATTATTGCACACAGAGCAGGTGATGTGGTCAAAGGCAGTTTCTGTGCAGGTTGTTTACAAACTCCCTAAATCTGTTTCAGCAGGCTTTAAAGTGTCTGATCAACACAATTTGAGATGTACAAGAAAGAAGAGCAGAGAAGAAATTCCATGTGTTTGTTACAGGAGAAAATTAGAATCTGCAAAGAGAGTTGGATAATTTCTTTAACACAAATAAAGTTTTTCTCATCTCAGTTTAATTATTCAACATTTCTGATGTAAATAATTATAGAAATAGATGGAGATTAGAACCAGCTAAGTGGAAGACAGAGGTAAATTTTGGTCTGAAATGAGCAATGTGCTGCAGTTTGTAATCAAAAGAATTTGAGAACTATATCCCTCAAAATAGATAATAAATGTTTGCTGGTTTTATTTTATTTTTTTGGTGGCCTGTTTTTTCCCCACTTAATTATGTCTTATTGCTTTAAAAAGATATCTTAATTCCAGTACGTGGACAATCAGCTATAGTCTATAATTGTACAAATTTATATATGGGAGAGTAAAAGCTTAATGAAGTATACTGTTTTGGGGGAATCGAGCCAATTGTAAATTTAGCTCTGCAGCTTATTCCCCAAGGGCACAGGCACGTGCCACTCTGTATAGTGAAAGGAACATGACCCACCAAATGCATGCATGATCTCCATAATGGCAAAGAAAAAAGATTAAGGTCTAGTGAGGTCTAACAGAGGGCAGGGACCAGAATTTTGAACAGATGGTATACAGGGGCCCACTGGCCTCTTGAAAGCCAGGGAGTGGAGAGAATAGGCAGATAGTAATTAGCAGGAGGTGATAAAAAGAGGCATCCAGGATCTCCCCAAACATCTGCTTAAAAGAATAAAGAGAATGTTCTGACCATGAGCCTAAATGAGCTTAAAAGATACTATTTAATTTTTGAAAAAAAAATGTATATATATAAAGCTGAGCTGTGGAGCACACTTTGGTCTGGAGCATTACAGCAGTTTGTGGAATTATTGATTTGTTATTTTTGCTTTAGAAGGGTTGCATACAGCGTTAAACCTGTGAATTTGGAAGTTATAATAAAAAAGCCAACTGTCTCTTTTTGGAATCAATAATCTCGTAACAAAAACTTGAATCTTTGATAACTCATAGATTGATATTATTTGCAGTGACCTTTAAAATGGCTATGTTCACTGCTTGTCATGTATCTATATGGCTATGTTTGTCCTTTTCCTGTTTATTTCTATAGAAATAGCCCAAAGCCTAAGTCTGTATATCTGATTGAAGTATTCTGAGCTGCACAAACCATTGCAAATTATCACAAAGAAACCTGATTTCTGTTGTCATGATTTACTTGTGACCAAAAAGAAAGAAAGAAACAAACACTTGCTGCTGGTCCTTGCCTGCTGACTTGAGCTCCTGGGGCTTGGGCTGAGGGGCTGTTTAATTGTGGTGTAGACATTCCAGATTGGGCTGCAGCCTGAGCTCTGGGACCCTCCTCCCACCTTGTAGGTTCCTAGAGCCCAGACTGCAGCTCAAGTCTGAATGTCTATATCACAATTAAACAGCCCCTTAACCCGAGTCCTGTGAGTGAGTCCAAGTCAGCTAGCATGGGCCATCTGCATGTTTTTAATGATAGTGTAGCCATACCCTTACTGCTGGACATCAAACCAAAGAAAACTGCTGAATCACAATGAGGGTTTAATCCATTGTTGAAGTGTTTGAGCCTAACAATAGTCCCATATCATAGTCACAAAGAAAGCACCAGTCAGGGAATTTGACTGAAAAATGTTCCGTATGTGCTTAATACTCTATTTTAAAACAATCATTATAGTAAGTTAACAACAATCTTTTCCTTATCGCTGCCCCAAAAGTAATTATTTAATAAAATACTGTCAACAGCAGTGTAAAAAAGGTATCGAGTAGTTTTCTGGAGGAGTCTGTGTTGGCTCCGGTTTTGTATAATATTTTCATTAGTAGTCTGGAAGATTGGGTAAACAGCATTTTGAGAAAATTCACAGGAAATGCTAAGATGGAAGGTATTGTGAAGAACAGTGATGACAGAAATAATCCAAAGGGACCGAATGAGATCAGGAATATGGGAAGAAAATAAGACATTCCTTGCCCTGAGGAGTTTAAAATATAAAATTATTAGTAGGTATAGCACAGGTAAGGTAATTAAAGGTCCACAATAAAGGCAATTTATCACATGGTATATGATAGGAACATCATTTCTACATTTGGAATATATGGAGGGCATGTGTATATATGTGAGAATGAAATAAACTCAGTGGTGCCCAAAGAAAACAATAAGAGGCACATTTTAAGTCAGTGTTTCAGAAATCAGTAGAAAATCTTTGATTCCCAAGCAATGAAGAGAGGTAAATTGTGGTGTCCCCCAGGGGTCTGTACTGGAACCAGTACTATTCAACATATTCAGAAATGATCTGGAAAAAGGGGTAAACAGTGTGGTGGCAAAATTTGCAGGCGATACAAAACTATCAAGATAGTTAAATCCAAAGCAGACCGTGTAGAGTTACAAAGGGATCTCGCAAAACTGGGTGACTGGGCAACAAAATGGTAGATGAAATTCAATGTTGATAAATGCAAAGTAATGCACATTGGAAAACATAATCTCAAATACACATATAAAATGATGAGGTCTAAACTAGCTGTTACTACTCAAGAAAAAGATCTTGGAGTCACTGTGGATAGTTCTCTGAAAACATTCACTCAGTGTGGAACAGCAGTTAAAAAGGCTAAGAGAATGTTGGAAATCATTAAGAAAGGGTTAGATAAGACATAAAATATCAAATTGCATCTATATAAATTCATGGTATGCCGTATCTTGAATACTGCATGCAGCTGTGTTTGTCCCATCTCAAAAAAGGTATATTGGAATTGAAAAAGGTCCAGAAAAGGGCAACAAAAATGATTAGGGGTATGGAACAGCTGTCATATGAGGACAGATTAATAAGACTGAGACTTTTCAGCTTGGAAAAGAGATGACTAAGGGGGGATATGATAGAGGTCTATAAAATCATGACAGTTGTAGAGAAAGTTAACAAAGAAGAGTTATTTATCTCTCATAACACAAGAACTGGGGGTCACCAAATGAAATTAATAGGCAGTAGGTTTAAAACAAACAAAAGGATGTATTTCTTCACACAACGAACAGTCAACCTGTGGAACTTCTTGCCAGAGGATGTTGTGAAGGCCAAGACTATAACAGGATTCAAAAAAGAACTAGATAAATGCATGGAAGATAGGTCCATCAATGGCTATTAGCCAGGGTGGGCAGGGACAGTGTCCCTAGCCTCTGTTTGCTAGAAGCTGGGAATCGGGGACAAGGGATGGATCACTTGATGATTACCTGTTCCGTTCATTCCCTCTGAAACACTTAATATTAGCCACTATTGGAAGACAGGATAGTGAGCTAGATGGACCTTTGGTCTGACCCAGTACAGCCATTCTTATGTTCAATCCTCACCTCTGCTATCAATCAAAATTTGAGGGTTACTTCTCTTACAGTGCTTTACTCAAAATACTACTTTTCTCTGATTCTGAAGCAGCCTTATATTACAGGTTGTTTTCAGTGTTGTACCTATGTTGCTCCCAGGATAATAGAGAGGCAAGGTGGGTGAGGTAATACCTTTTATTGGACCAACTTCTGTTGGTGAGAGAGAAAAGCTTTCAAGCTATATAGAGCTCTTCTTCAGGTTTGGGAAACATACTCAGAGTGTCACAGCTAAGTCCAAGTCTACACTACAAAGTTTTGCTGATGCAAGTTATGTTGACATACAGCTTCTGCAGTTAGTATATTGCTTGCGCGTGTGCATACTTGGCTCCTTGTGTCAGTGCAAAGCATACTCACCAGGTGTGTTGGTTCACAGTACAGTGTACTATGTGTAGGGATCCCATAGTACAACCCTCAGCATGGTGGAGAAGAACCAACTTGTGCAGGCGTGACTGAGAGCAATGGGTCAACTTCCCAGAATGCAATGTTCTCCATCCCAGAGTATCATCTCTATCCCATAATTTTTGCACCTATTTTCAATTTCCCATGAACCAATAAGGGACTTGTCACTGTCTGCCATCTCTGACAGAAGCATGGAGCCTGCACAGCTCTGCAGTATTGTCATGAACATTGCAAGCACAGTATGCACAATCCTCCAGTATTTGCAGAGCCTCAAGAAGAACCACAGGGAGCATGACGATTTCCTAGTGCTTAGTTTGCTGTGGCACCTGGAGGTCCACAAGAGTCTCCAACATCTGAGTTTGCTATCGGAGAAGCCCCATTGTGTCCTTGTGCATCTCCCTCTCCCTTTCAAGGTCTTATGCAGCGCTGGCTTGAAGGCTCTTGCAGAACATGTCCTCCTGCCTTCTCTTTTTTTCTCTTCCTTATCTGGGTCAGTTGTTCCACTGGTGTGGAGGGTCCCCTCAGAGATGCAGGTACAAATAAAACACACAGAGGTATCACTGGCAGTATAGTTGCTGGTGTCCAGAAGCTGCCCGGGCCTTTATGCTGCTAACCTGTTCACTGCAATGGTTCCTGCAAAAGTTATCACTAAGGCTGCAAGTCTGTCACAGAGGTCACGGAAGTCATGGTTTCCGTGACTTTTCAGAACTTCTGTGTCTTCTGCAGTGTCAGTGTAGCTGACCTCAGGGCTGCCTGAGCAGCTGGGGCAGCCCCAGGGCCAGCCGCACCAGTGGCTGTTCACGCAGCCTCAGACAGCTTGCCCTGGGGCACGCCAGAGCAGAAACTGTCCTAGGCGCTGCCCCGGAGCAGCAGTCCCAGTGCAGCCACAGGGCCCCAGGCTGCCCACGCCCCACACACACCACTCCCCCTCCCTCGGAGCAGCTGTGGCACCCCAGGCCGCCCTCCTCTCCTCTGGAGCAGCAGTGGGCCTTGGGCCACCCCCCCACAACAAGCCACAGTGGGTCCTGGTCCATCCCCCCTCTGAGCAGCAGCGGGCCCCAGGCCATCCCCCCCAGCCCAAGCAGCAGCAGCTCCCTGAGCCACCCCCGCCCTCAGCAGCCGCGCACCCTGGAGCCCCGTAGAGCAGCAGCACCCTGGAGCCTTTCAGAGCACCTAAAATGTAGCCAGGAGTGTTTACAGTACAAATCATGGACAGATCACAGGCCGCAAATTTTTGTTTATTGCCCGTGACCTGTCCATGACTTTTACTAAAAATCCCCGTGACTAAAATGTAGCCTTACTTATCACTGACTGGCATGGGAAAGTGTCCTACTGTGAAGAAAGAAATAAGGCTGCCATCCTTAGAAATCTTCAGGAGAGGATTGCAGAGTGGTTTCATTGAGATCTCTCAGGGGGATCCAAGGGACATCTCTGTATGCATAAACAAATGGCTCAACATCACCACTCACCACCTAACTGTAGAGGGGAATGAAAAGCAGATAGCAACTCTTCCTCTCTTTGTTCCCCTACCTCTTCTAGTATGTGGAAATTAATGAAACGTTGAAAGATGTGTCCTGCTAATTTCGGGGTGCCATCCCTGCACTGGAAAATGTATTTACATAGTTACCCAAGGTTCATTTCCCTGCATCGGGCTTGGCCATGTTTGACTGGCTGGACTGTGGTGGAATCAAAATCAGCTCCTGGCTCACTGTGTAGCTGGATCCCTGGGTTGTCTGTTACCCATACTCCCCCTCGTCTTTCTCATCCACCTCCTCCTTCTTGCTGTTCATTGCATGGGCCTGTGACTTGAGCTCCTCAGAGGTGTCCATGGTGCTGTGTGGGGTGGTGGTGGGGTCTCCACCAACTATAGCATGCAGCTCGTTGTAAAAATGGCAGGTCTGTGGATCTGCACCAGATCAACTGTTGGTTTCCCTGGCCTTTTGATATGCCTGCCGCAGTTGCTTGGCTTTCACCTGGCACTGCTGCTGGTCACTGTTGTACCCCTTCTCATGCATCGTGTAGAGGAGTGGACTGACCCCTGCGGCACCTCCTGCTGGTGACTCCTGGGAATTAGCTTATTCCATTCTGGAGCACCCTCGGCAGGCTGGTGATCCGTCTATCCTCTGGCCCCCCGTGTCACTCCCTGGACACAGTGCCCTTTTACATGGGGTGCTGCCCCCTGGCAGTAATCCCTTTCTCTCAGGGTCTCCCCTCCCCAGGGAAACCCCCACCCTCTATCCCCACCTCGCCTCAGTATATGGCTACTGCCAGTCATTGTCTAGTCCCTGTGCCCTGGGGCAGACTGCAGTATCAGCCTACTCATCATAGGCAAAGGGGTTTGGACCTGCTGCCTTTGCCTACCCCTTTTGAGGATGCAGACTAAGAGGTCAGATATGGAGTGATCATTCTGTGAAAAGTGTTTGCGCATGGGTGATAGGGTATTTTTGTCTTTTATCATTTTTCTGTGTGAGTTCATTTGCGAGTGTAGTGTTTGTCTGTTCCACCTCGTATTTACCTTTCCCAGACCCCAAAAAAAGCTCTGTGTAGCTTGAAAGCTCGTCTCTCACCAACAGAAGTTTGTCTAAGAAAAGATATTATCTTACCCACCTTGTCTTTCTGAAATTACAGGTCTTATAGAAAGTGTGTCACTATGTTTATTAGGACCATGCCATTTGAGATTCTAATAGCTAGATTTAAACTAAAATAATGTAGTAAGCAAAGCATTTGTGTGGGTCCAACAATATAATGTTTGGGATGCTGCTGAGGACCAAACATTTTAATTTCTACACTATTGAATTTTAACAAGATTAAAATACATAATTGTGGTTGGAGTTCACTTGCCTTAGTCTAAGGATGTGACATTTAGGGCCCCAACAAGTTGAGAGAATAACTTTAAAATTAATAGATCTCTTTTAAAGAGTTTAATCATGCATCCCTTTGTTCTCGGACTACATCTCTAAAGTGCATGGAATAGTGAGAATAGACTTGAGGCTATAGATAAGTCTTTTAGATTAAATCAGTCGTTACATGAGAGGGACCCTAGGCTATACCTCTTTATATGCAGAGCAGACTAGCACTAGATATTTTTATTAGAATAGTAATTACATTGCATCAGTGTTATCACATTCTGTGATTCATCGGTTTTTGTAATAATCAATTACAGTAATAATCAGTTACATCAACTGACTCCCTTAGTCTCAGCCAAATACACAAGTGGTATGTATGGGGCTATAGGGTTACGTACCAGTAAGTGCATAATGTGCACAGTATTGCCAACATCATGTGTTCAAAATTCATGAGATTTTAAAAAAAGTTGATTTATTTTTATTTAATGCTTATTTTCTCTGTGTTCAGGGATAAAGTTTTCAATTTTTCTCCTCAAACATGAGGGCTAGAAACTTACCTTTTCTTAAAAAATGAAAACTTAGAGTCTCCTGTAATCATATGACCAGGGCCGGTTCCAGGTTTTCTGCCACCCTGAGCAGCAGGTAGGCGGCACTTGGGCAGCAGCTCAGTCGCAACGCCCCATTCTTCGGCCAGTTCGGCGGTGGGTCCTTCACTCCCTCTCTTCCTCTTTGGTGGCACTTCGGTAGCAGCTCAAAGGAAGATAGGGACTGAGGGACCCGCCGCTGAATTCTCACCGAAGACCCGGACGTGCAGCCCCCAATAGCGGACGGAGTGCCGCCCCTTTGTATTGGCCACCCTAAGCACCTGCTTCCTTAGCTGGTGGCTGGAGCTGGCCTTGCATATGACTCCAGGAGACTTGTGATAAGACTGTGAGAGCTACCAACACAATATACATGCTGACAGGTCCCGAAGAAAATGGAGTTATACCAACATAGGTTTAATCTTTCCTCTCTGCTGCACTCTTATTTCCTCCGTATTTTTCTTTCAATTACTGCTTCCCAGAATTATTACATCTTTGGTAGGTAGTCTTTAAATATTCAGTTGTATAGCATTTTATGAGGAATATAAAAGTAAAAAGAACTTGTAACACTGACACTATTGTATTTTATTTGTCCCCACAGCAGTTTAATGATCTAAACATTTTTCACCATTTTAAAGAATTTGGGTACAGCTTATGATTTCTCTAGTTTCTGCTGGGAAGTGTATGTTAGTGATATGCCTGTGCTCATTGTATGAATTCCTTTGTATGCGTTCCACTTGTATTTTTCAAGTGCTCAGAATGTTGGGTTGCAGCAGAACTGCAGGTGAGCTCTTTATAAACTACCCAGTGGAGGAGCTGGTAGCAGGGGTAGGAAGGAACTGGGAGCAGGGGTAGCTAAAGGAAGCTGGGTTTGTGGGAGTGTCCAGAGGAGTAGTTGAGTAGCTTGGTGGAGAAGCTGGGAACAGCTGACTATTGGGTGGAGGGTAATGGGGGTGTTTCTTTTTGGAAACAGGGAGATGTCTGGGGCACATCTGGGTAGGGTGACTGAGGGCTGGATGGAAACTTGAACCTGCTGAGAGGTGGATGGCTGGTTGCTGGGGAGATACTGGGGCTATGTGATGAGGTTTACCGACCCCACAGTAAGCCAGGGCAAGGCATGTGGCAGTACTGGGTTAGGGAGACCCCACCCTTCAGCATCTGCAGGGCATATGCCAGGTAGAGGGACAGTTTTAAAGGGCACTGACAGACATGGGGAAGGGAGGAAGAAGTTACAGGCTGCAACTGGAAGGGAGGCTGATATTTGGTGTTGTGGGAAGAGGGCCGAAAGCATGGGTAACGCCACTCTGGAAACAGTGATCCTTGCCCATTCCATTCCCCCATCCCTTCAGAGTTGGAAGAGCCAAGAGAGGCCTCTTACAAGTGGGATGCTGTTCCCCAGACAGCCTAAACTGCCACTACTAAGATTGTGACCACACCTCAAATGGAGTAACTCCATCCCAGTTGGAAGAGATCCAGGGAAAAGTGTCACTTGAGTGGTCTGGACACTGTAACCTCCTTTTGGGGGCCTGAGGTGGGGTCCCCATCCCTTGCTCCCTCTTCCTGCTGCCATGACAGAACCCTGAGGGGAGAAGAGTGGACACCTGGGAGGGGCTGGGACCACCTGTACACAACCTGATAGGGCATCTCCAGAGCAGAGACTGAAAAAACCTGTGGGGCCATGGCTTGACCACTAGGCCACCTGGCTTCAGGACTGACCTGCTTCAGGCTAGTACTGGGCCCCTCTGACCTTCTGTCCTTGTAGATCCCATTTGTTGCTGCTGCTGCCGCCACTACCACCGCTGTTTGTCGGCTCCTCCTGGCTGCTCTGCCCCTCTCAGATCTACCAGAGGGAGCAGACGGAGAACACCTGGTTGCCTGTTGAGCATATGGTGGGAGAGTTTCTACCCGGTGGATGAGAACTGTGGACAGAGAATAGAGGTGAATAAAAAGTGTAATTTATATATCCATCTGGGCATCTCAATGTCTCAGGTATACCAAATAGACTTAGACTGTCTTAGGGTTCATCTACACTGGAGCTGGATGGTGCAATTTCCAGCTCAAGGAGACATATCTGTGCTAACTCTGAAAGAGCTAGCCTGCTAAAATTAGAAGTGTAGCCACGGCAGCAGGAGATGTTAGCTGCCTGAGTATATAACTAGGGTCTCAGACAGGATTGTATTCAGGCCAGCTAGCCCATCCCACTGATTGCACTGCTGTGGCTATGCTGCTATTAGCATGCTAGCTTGATCAGAGCTAGTGTGGGTATGTCTACCTGAGCTGGGAATTACATCTCCAGCTCCAATGTCAGTATACCCTAGACTCAGTTAGACAGACACCTAACACTCACACCAGCTTACTGTCCAATAACTCCTTCACCTTTACTCGTTCACCTTGCACTGTGCTCTGCTGAATCTGAGGGAATACCCCATTGCTGAGAGCATGGAAGAGATGTGTATATAGCAGGACAAGTAGTTAACAAGAGGATGCAAGTAAAAAGTAAATCTGGGGTGCTTGAATACCACTGCATAGATGATAGGCAGATAAAAAGTAATTTACCCTCATCATTTTACCTCCCCTTGATTTGTTAGAATGGGGGAGGGGCAAAGTGAGTGGTAATGTGTAAGGAGTGGAGGGGTTATATTACGTGCTGGAAATTAAGTCTGAGAGTTAGTGTAACTTACATGTAGAAGGGGTTTGAAGAAGGCTTAGGCTGCATCCATTGTAGACAACCTTAATCACCTGTGAATTTGAGCCAGGATGTGCTGGGGAAACAGACCGGGAAGCTGTTAATGGCAAATTGCCAAGACACAGATGCTGTTTTAGCTGGGACTCTAAAAGTGGAAATGGGTCTGTAAAGCTCTTCTGTTTTTTTTTTCAGGCGAGAACAGGAACTGTGCACATACAGTATTGAGAATGAATTAGGCTAGGAAAGAATATCTGAGGTCTGTGCATCACTCATTGTTTCCCAAAACGGAGTCAAGATATTCCAGATGTCCCAATCAGAAGATGAGTAATTACACAGGCATTTAAAACCAAATAATTTAAAATCAGTTTCTTCTTCACTTGCCAAGCCCTGTGTTTGGACTTTCCTGGTTTCTTTACAACAGCTGATGACAACATCAACAAATGAAAGGAGAGAAGAGTGTACAGTGCTCGGATTTAATTTTTGAGATGGCTTCCCTGCCTCTTTTCCCAGCACACCCAGTTTACCAGGTGATCCTGATTGCTCTGAATCAATGACCCATCCTCTTCATTATTTCTTACCCTTCCCCTACGAGTTTTTGTGTCATCTGAAAACTCTCTGTGATGATTTTATGTTTTCCTCTAGGTGACTGATTAAAACATTAAATAGTTTAAGGCCAAGAACAGATCCCTGTTGGACCCCACTGGAAATGCACCCAGTCGATGATGGGGCAAATCAAAACAGTATCTTCGATGTCTGTATACTAATGCGAGAAGTATGGGGAATAAGCAGGAAGAACTTTAAATGCTAGTTAATAAACACAATTATGACATAGTTGACATCACAGAGACTTGGGGGATAATATGCATGACTGGAATATTGGTATAGAAGGGTCCAGCTTGCTCAGGAATGACAGACAGGGGGAAAAGGAGCAGGTGTTGCCTTGTATATTAAAAATGTATATACTTGGACTGAGGTTGAGATGGAAATAGGAAACAGACTTGTTGAAAGTATCTGGGTAAGGATAAAAGGGGTAAAAAACAAAGGTGATGTCATGGTCGGGGTCTACTACAGACCACCACCTAACTATGAAGAAGAGGTGGATGGAGTTTTTTTAAAACAACTAACTAAATAATCCAAAGCACAGGACTTGGCGGTGATATGGGACTTCAGCTACTCAGATATCGGTTGGGAAAATAACACAGCAGGGCACAGATTATCCAAGTTCTTGAAATGTATTGGAGACATTTTTTATTTCACAAGGTGCTGAAAGCTACTATGGGAGAGGCTGGTCTATATCCGATTTTGATAAATAGGGAGGAACTGGTTGAGAATTTGAAAGTGAAAGGCAGCTTAGGTGAAAGTGATCATGAAATGGTAGAGCTCATGATTCTAAGGTGGTGGTCCCCAAACTGGGGGGGAAGGGGCGCGCCTCCCTAAGGTGGCACAGGGAGGGGCAGGAAGGGAGTGTCACATGCTCACTAGCCACCAATTTTACACATATTCACTGCTGTTGTTTATCTCGGAGCTGAGATTCTGCCGACACACATACACATTTGGCTTTCTGCCAGGGCACCATTTTACAAATTCTGGGCTTTCTGCCAATTATCTGAATGTTTCATCCTATCTCAGTACTCAGCATGCTTAAAATCGCCAACTTAGAAGGGAATAGCTTTTGTCTGTTCAGAATAGAGTCAGGCACACAAAATGGAGGTTAGAGAATTTCTCTAATAACATTTCCCCTTTTGCTCACTCAATCCTTCCTAAATAGGTTATAACCATTGATGTTAACATTTCAATTGTGTGAATTATCTCACCAAGTTTCAGTAATACCAGATTGATTGAGTTTATGGTGTATACATAATTAAATAATTTATTTTCTTCATATCTTTTGGTTTCTTGATTAATTTTGTTCTCAATATCTCAATATCTGTTTACCCTACCCTTTTGCTTTTAGTCTAACCCCCTCCTGACAACTCTAGCCAGCTTGTTCCAGGGAAGATTTGTCCCTCTTTTACTGAGGTGAAGGCCATCCAAACTATACAGCCCTCTCTCCCCATAGAAGGTGGACCAATGCTCCACAAACCAAACCCCTCCATCCACACCACTTATCTAGCCAGTGATTCACTTGCAGAATCTTCTTTGCTTTCTGTCTTCATGTGCTTGAGGGACAGGAAAGATCTCAGAGAAGATAGCTTGAATATTCTTCTTATTCAGCATGCTTTCAAGTTCCCTGAAGTAATCCACTATCTGCAAGATATCCTGCGATGAAATGTCTTAGTGCTAATATGAACCATCACTAATGGATTTTTGAACATTGGCTTCAGAAGCCTACCCAATTTTACAGTGACATCATGTGTCTTGGCTCCAGGAAGACAGCATACCATCCTGTTATCCATGTATCCCTTGCAGAATGTTCTTTGGATTTTTCTCAGTATTCAATCTCCAGCAAGGATCATCTGTCTGCCTTGGATAGTTGGAGAAGGTAAAATGCAGGTAAAATGGATTTTCTTATAGGTTGGGCTGAGCTGAATTCCACACATGTCCTGTACATCTCTTTGTTCCTTTTGACCTCCTTGATATTGGGAGGTATCTTCTGTAGTTTCCATGTTGAAGACCTGGTATCAATTTGAAACTTCTAGCTGTTTGGTATTCTTCTTGCTTCTCTTCTTTCTGAAGGCAATAATATGCCTATCCTCATTTGTCTCCAACCATGTAAAATGCTGCTGGGACTGCTTGCCTCTGGTGGTTTGGGTGCAAAAATTGAAAGCTGAGTGAGAAGCTTCTGAGAACTGAATTTCATTTTAGGAAAAACACTCTACACAAATGCTAATTTTTATTCAGTCCTACTTCAGAGATGTATCAGAGGGGTAGCCGTGTTAGTCTGGTTCTGTAAAAGCAGCAAAGAATCCTGTGGCACCTTATAGACTAACAGACAGTCTGTTAGTCTATAAGGTGCCACAGGATTCTTTGCTACTTCAGAGATGTTTCTAAAACATGTCACATTAAATTAAACATGCTCTAACTGGCTCACTAGTATTAAGCCTGCACATAGCTGTGTTCAGAAAACTTGCTTGTAGATATGACCTTGGAAGTGTTCTTAACTAAGTCCAATCAAGTTAGTATTATGGAGAGAAAAAGTGAGCGCACAAACCACACCTCCCTTTGGCATTATCTGTGGGCTGACTAACAGTAATTTTCCATCCTAGGAGGAGATATTACCAAACAAACTGAAAGGAAAGTGGTTCTATGGTAGAGGAAGAAGGGGTTGGAGAAGGAAATCTGGGGAATCAATCATAATAGATGGCTTAAGAACTGCATATTTTCCAGTAATCCTACTGGTGGAATGATAAATAACATTTTTCATCTGCCATGAAGCAGTCTTACATTGTTTAAAACAACAACAAAAACAGAAAGTTGAGATGCCATAAATTTTACATGGCAAAAAAATCAACATCAGGAAAGGTATGACATTTTATGTGTGTAAAAATATCCTGCAGAAAGAGTTGCTTTAAAACTATTTTATGTATCCCAGGGAGTATTCTCACAGATGCCATAAGATTCTCTGCCCCCAAGCAGTCGAACACCCAAATCCTGCAAACGCTTACTGACATGTTTAACGTTAAACCCAAGAATTCCTATTAACTTAAGCACAAACTAAATCTTTGCAGGATTGGGGCTCAAGGCCTCAGTCCTGCAACTGGATCTCCATAAGTATAGCAGGATTAGGGCTCAAAAATTATCCTTAACACAGTGAGGGTGACAAAAGGAATTAAGGGGATGGGGTGAGGGAAAGACAAGGTTTACAGCAACAATGTACTATCCTGAAAAATACTCTTCGGCCATGACTCTTCCAAAGAATTATATGTTGAAAAAATAACTTCTATAGGTTGTTTATAAATGTATGGTAGCTTAGCAATATTAAAATATGGAGAGGAAAAATCTGAAACCATCTAGCATCTCTACAACTCTATTGGAAGAATTTTTTTATTCTAAAGTGCAAAATATTTCCCTCTGTGAAGCGGTCACTTCACTTTGATGAGTGCAAGCAAATCAATGCACTGTTAGCACAAGGTAGCTCTTGTTTGAGTTGTGTACCCAGGAGATGCATAATGAGTGCAGAGGAACTGTACCTATGGGATTTCAGCTTCTGAGAAGAGAGAGAAATTAGAGCGCCCAGCATATTCACTCTGGGTTACTCAAGGGGGAAGGGGTAGAATAATAGTAAATCCATTTTGTACTGTTCAATCTGGTATCTGAAAGTTGGGCCATAAGGCTATAATTTACTGCATCCAATATTTATTTTAAAAAAAAGAGAGTACATGAACTGTCCATGAGGGAATATTTTATACAGAGGTAGCTAATCACATTGAGAAAATGTTCTATACAATCATACATACAGAGACGTGCTAAAGTCTTTAGGTCTAAAATGGCTAAACTGGCACCCTCTCCACTTCAGAACAATGTTAGGTATGAGTAAGATTTTAATGCCATTTCTGCAAGCACACCCATGAACACAGTAGGAAAAAACAGCAGCAGGCAGATTTCATGCTCAGAAATCCAAGTCTGCCTTTCCAGAGAATACCATGCCTATAAGTGTCTTTTTGCCTGCTCCTACAGTCACTTACCACTGTTTCCATTGCTTTCTGTGTCTCTGCCACACAGATACACACAGTGCTGGTCTACACCTAAAACTTGGGTCAACCTAGCTACATCATTCAGGAGACATAATTAATCTGCCCTAAACTTTGGTATAGATGCTGCTAAGTCGACTGAAGAAAAATGCCTTCCATTGCTGTTGCAAGTGTCTACGCTACAGTGGCCACTCAGCTGCAATCCTAGTTTCCTAGCCTCTGCATATGCAGTCATTTCCTGGGAAACCTCTCAGACCACACAACTTAGGATCTCATCAGCCTTGCCTTATGGCTCATTGCCTTGGGCAGTGGCTTCCTACTGTTCCTAGCTATCACTATTTAAAGGGGCATTTAATTTCTCCCTTCATTTAGCCTGAAAGGTGCTTAGCACACCTATCAATTTTAACCAAATCTGGTTGAATTATATCAAAGCTGCCATGAACATCTTCTAACACAGGGTTTCTCAAACAGGGGTCTCCGCTTCTGTAGGGAAAGCCCCTGGTGGGCCGGGCTGGTGTGTTTACCTGCCCTGTCCGCAGGTCCAGCTGATCACGGCTCCCACTGGCTGCGGATCGCTGTTCCGGGCCAATGGGAGTTGCTGGAAGCAGCGGCCAGTAAGTCCCTCAGCCTGCGCCGCTTCCAGCAGCTCCCATTGGCCCGGAGCAGCGATCTGCGGCCAGTGGGAGCCGCAATTGGCCAGACCTGCAGACGGGGCAAGTGGTGACCCCTGTTTGAGAAATCCTGTTCTAGCATAACAAGTACCGGTATCAAACTTTCAGTCACTTGGGAGCATCAGCATTATATGTAAAGGTGATCAGTCTATTTATTATGAATATTATTAGCTGCAAATTTAGCCTTATTTTTGGCTAATGTTCACAAACTGTTCCTGACTTTCTTCCAACTTTAGTTTTGGTTTGTAATTATTTTCCAAATAGTTTGGAAAATAGTTTTTGTTTATGGGTTCTTGACAAAGTGTTCATTATCCGTGTTTTACCGTTGGTCACCAAACCCTCAGGATATTGTATCTGCACCCTTAATGGATGACTCGAAAGGAGAATAGTGAATAATGCCTGTATGGCAGGAATTTTTGCACAAATAAACATGTGTGCTTAAATTTCTGCCACTTTCAGGACTTGCAAATACTTTCTCAAATACAAGTGGCTGTCTGAATGTTCCCTGAATAAAAGTTCTAGGTGATGACTCTTTACCTATTAGTAGATGGACATACAACTGAGCAGTTATGATTCCACCGGAGGACAGCGGTACACATACACACTAACCAGTTCATTACAGTATCATATTTGTGATATTTTTGAAGGTATAGGTCTCCATTATTCTCTGCAGTTGAACTGATCGTTTGAATATTATTTTCTTCCTAGGAAACCCTACACATTTTAATTGCTTACTTGTAAGTGTAAGATCTGGGGATGCCAGGGATGTCTCTAGGGTTTTGTTTTTTTTGCCCACAGCAAACTGGAAAATGTCTGCACCACCCAGCCTACACTCATACAATTAACAATCACTAAACCTTTTGCTACCCCTAATATTTTGCTGCTATAGGCAACCACTTAAGGCTACGTAGACAGTGGAGCCAGCTCTGTGTTGTGAGACATAGATTTATAATAAAACTTTAGTTTTCTGGACAGGTAGAAAAAATAGCTGTTCATATGATATTTCCTCTTTTATTTTCAGTTGCTCCAATAACAGTAGCGTTAAAGATTTCTACAATGAAGGTTCCACATGGATTGCTTCTCTAAGAGACTTTGTTTCCAAACTCACAATCAGTGCTATATTTCTGCTGTAGGCTGTACCCTTTTAAGCATCTTCTGTATAAACCAGACTTGAAAGGTGCCCTTGTGAACCGTGAAGAGAGCAAAGAGAAAATCCAAGACAGCCAGTTGGAAATGAATTCAGCCTTCATATTTGACTCTCCTTTTTGTTTACATTTGCATTAAGCGGCACAGCAGAAGGAGGCACTATGCCCAGGGTAGAAGGGGAACCCGCTCCTTTGGGAGGCAATGTAGACAGAGAGTCTCCATTTAAACCTCATTATGACATCAATTCATGTTTTTTTTTTTAAAAATCACAGGTTTGCGGTTCATGGCTGTAATAAGCCCTTTAGAAACAAGCTGCCCTGGCAATGTAATTTAAGCCTTGCTACTTCCAGGTTTTTTATAATTATATATTCCTCTACCCTAAGAGAACGAGGATGTGTTGTGCATAAGGTCACCAGGCTACTGTTTTACTTGAATGAAGAACTCACACTAGTTCTTAAAGTCTGTTATGACTCCTCTGTAATTTAAGATTATTACCTGAAACAGTCATATTTTATTTGGCTCTTTTCATGTTGACTGAGTGAAAAGCTTGCAAAATGATCTCCAAGTGAATCTATAGAACGAGGCTCATAAGGCTCATTGTGATTGTGTTCAAAGACCAAAATAATCATAAATCTCTCCAGTGCAGCTGATCGTCATGTGAAATACCTAGGGCTTAACTGAACTGAGTACTTTGGGTCCCCGCACAGTCCACCCCCAAGCTTGAAGAAGAGGAATTACACTGGTCTACAATTTTTGAGAAGTCGTCTGCTTCAGAGATAAAATGTGCTATTTATTATGTATTTTGATGTGCTGAATTCAAATATGACGATTAAAACAACTGATTGGCTACTGTTTCTAAGGTGTTTAAGTTTTTACATTTTATGTCTATGTATATTGTGTAGATAGTAGAGTTTTAATCATAAATTGTAAACCTAGGTCTTTTCATGTGTTTATGGTTGCTTTACATGATGATATTTCACCTGTCCTGTTTATGTAACACTTTAAAAATCAGCAAAAGGGTTATATAACTAAAATTTATTATGAAACAAAAGGCAAAAAACTATTATGTACATAGTTTAGTGCTATTCAGTGTCTACTCGGCGCTTCTTGGCTTGTCTCTTGTATTCGTTAAATGGAGCATCTCTTGTCACTGTCCAGCAATAGTCTGCAAGCATTGATGGGCTCCATTTGCCCTGATAGTGTTTCTCCATTGTTGCAATGTCCTGGTGAAATCGCTCGCCGTGCTTGTCGCTCACTGCTCCGCAGTTCGGTGGAAAAAAATCTAGATGAGAGTGCAAAAAATTTATCTTTAGTGACATGTTGCAACCAAGGCTTTTGTATGCCTTGAGGAGGTTTTCCACCAACAACCTGTAGTTGTCTGCCTTGTTGTTTCCGAGAAAATTTATTGCCACTAACTGGAAGGCTTTCCATGCCGTCTCTTCCTTGCCACGCAGTGCATGGTCAAATGCATCATCTCAAAGAAGTTCACGAATCTGAGGACCAACAAAGACACCTTCCTTATCTTAGCTTCACTTAACCTTGGAAATTTTCCGCAGAGGTACTTGAAAGCTGCTTGTGTTTTGTCAATGGCCTTGACAAAGTTCTTCATCAGACCCAGCTTGATGTGTAAAGGTGGTAACAAAATCTTCCTTGATTCAACAAGTGGTGGATGCTGAACACTTTTCCTCCCAGGCTCCAATGACTGTCGGAGTGGCCAATCTTTCTTGATGTAGTGGGAATCTCTTGCACGGCTATCCCATTCGCAGAGAAAACAGCAGTACTTTGTGTATCCAGTCTGCAGACCAAGCAAGAGAGCAACAACCTTCAAGTCACCACAAAGCTGCCACTGATGTTGGTCATAGTTTATGCACCTCAAAAGTTGTTTCATGTTGTCATAGGTTTCCTTCATATGGACTGCATGACCAACTGGAATTGATGGCAAAACATTGCCATTATGCAGTAAAACAGCTTTAAGACTCGTCTTCGATGAATCAACGAACAGTCTCCACTCATCCGGATCGTGAACGATGTTGAGGGCTGCCATCACACCATCGATGTTGTTGCAGGCTACAAGATCACTTTCCATGAAGAAGAATGGGACAAGATCCTTTTGACGGTCACGGAACATGGAAACCCTAACATCACCTGCCAGGAGATTCCACTGCTGTAGTCTGGAGCCCAACAGCTCTGCCTTACTCTTGGGTAGTTCCAACTCCCTGACAAGGTCATTCAGTTCACCTTGTGTTATGAGGTGTGGTTCAGAGGAGGAGGATGGGAGAAAATGTGGGTCCTGTGACATTGATGGTTCAGGACCAGAAGTTTCATCCTTTTCCTCTTCCTCGTCTGACTCAAGTGAGAATGATTCTGGTGCATCAGGAACCAGCAGTCCTTCTCCGTGGGGTACTGGGCGTATAGCTGATGGAATGTTTGGATAATGCACAGTCCACTTTTTCTTCTTTGACACACCTTTCCCAACTGGAGGCACCATGCAGAAGTAACAATTGCTGGTATGATCTGTTGGCTCTCTCCAAATCATTGACACTGCAAAAGGCATAGATTTCCTTTTCCTGTTCAACCACTGGCGAAGATTTGTTGCACAAGTGTTGCAGCATATGTGTGGGGCCCACTCTTGTCCTGATCTCCAATTTTGCAGCCAAAATAAAGGTGATAGGCTTTCTTAACCATAGTGGTTATACTGCGCTTTTGTGATGCAAAAGTCACTTCACCACAAACATAGCAGAAGTTATCTGCACTGTTCACACAAGTACGAGGCATCTCTGCTCACTTTGGCTAAACAGAAATGTGTCCCTTTGCAAAATCAAACACTGACAAATAAGAGAGCACGACACTGTATGATTTCTAGAGCTGATATAGGGCAATTTGTTCAGCAGAGTGATGTAAGCTTCGTTATGATTGCATCATCCATGACTTCTAGGAATAACATGATGCAATTCATATCATGTATGACGCAATACCAGCTTCAGATTGCATCATTCATTGTTTTGCCTAAAAAGCAAGTACTGTCCAAACCCAGTCATAGATTTATTCATAGATCCAGTCAAAGATGTATTTTAGTCATTTCTGGTTTAAATTGAGATCCCTTCCCTTTATAACTCACTTATCCTCTGCTATTCCCAAGTCAAGGGTCATATATACTGACCCAATAGCATATCTTGAAAACTAGAGCCAATCAACAATTTTAAGCATCATATTCGTTCTCAGTGACCCAGAATTAATAAAGTTGGACTACATTTATTTCAGAAGCATTTTGCCTGTAGAGCAGTGTTATTTATGCATTTGAGGGGCTAGTCAAATTTCTGTTTAGAAAGGTAGTTCTGCCTGGACAGCCTTGTTCTCCCAAAGGTAAACGAGGATGGCTAATCTTCTTGTGCTCCAATATCCCAAAAAGAAATGTGGGTTCCCAAAAAGGTGAGAGGTGTCAACTCTAAACATCTGTTGTATCTCATATTATCATCAAAACAAGTGTAGCTACCTCAGATTTTTTGACTGCAAGTATAATGAGTACCACATTGGCAGGGAAGGAGTTAACCCTTCATGGCTAAAAGAAGGACTGCAGTTATGAGCCTGTTTGCAAGATTTGTAGAGCAGAAGGACTGAGCTATCTGTGGGGATATTAATTCCCTTCCCTACTCATACACTGGGGACTTGATTATCAGTTTCCAGGTGAGACAGTCACCTCAGAAACTGAGGAAGCTGGGAGGGATCAAATGTGGGTTTACGTCATCTTTGTGTCTCCCTATAGTCTCAGTCTGGTTGGTGGCCAACCTGACATGAGTTACAGCAGCCTCAAGGCTCATCTAATTTACATTTGTATTGCCAAAGGTCCATCCTGGCAGCTGAGAATAGAGATAGCTCAGCAACAAGCCCCTTTCCCTTAACCAGGCCCTGAGATGACCCCTGTGATAGAGGAGGCATTATAGAGTCAGCTATCCTGGCTTTGTGCCATCCAGCAGTCTCATATTGGGGGGAGCGAGGTGTGTGTGTGTGTAGATCTGTCAAGTTTATGGTCCTCTTATGTGACCAGAGCAGAATACAAGGACTTTAAGGGCTGGTCAGCTAGGAAGTCATCTTATAGTGTTATCACAAGCCTACTCAACATTCAATATTACACTGAACAATATTATCACTCTGTCAGTAGATGGTCTTTGTATATACAATTTTATACCCAATGACATAAAAACCCAACGTTAAAAGAACAGGAAGTTTGCAAAGAAAGAGAAGAGAAAGAATGGTCATGTGGTTAAGGCAGTTAAAGGGTCCTGTAAAAACTGGATTCTGTCCTTGCATCTGTCACAGAGTACCTAGGTGAAGCTGGGTATATCACTTACACTAAAATCTTCAGAGATAAGCACTAGGTTCCTCATTTTCTGAGTACCTAATGTGAGATACTTGGGTATGATTTGTGGAAGTGCTGAGCAATATAGGAGGTCAGATTAGATGATCTGTGTTCCCCTATGACTTTAAATTCTACTCTGGGTCATAAAAACTGCATCTGAAGCCAATTGGAACTGTGCTCTGACCATATAAAGTGCTATAAAATAATACATAGATATAAAAAATTAGGCCCTAGGTATCTCAACTCGGGCACACCAAATTAGCAGATATTTTTGACAATTTTGTTCTTAGTTGTTCTGTGCCTCATTTCCCCACCTGTAAAATGGGGATAATAATATCACCTCACTGGGGTGTTGTGAAGATAAATTCATTAATGTTTGTCAAACACTCTCATGGTATTATGATGAGCACCAAGAAAAAGTCTATGAGGGAATCAGTAATTCTATATTCAGTGCAGGGTTTGGATAGTATGCATTAAATAAAGACTAGGGCCACATGTTGAATGATGAGGATAAAAAGAACTATTGAATAGTTACTCATTCATTATGCAACATCCATCCTGTGAACTGAATGAAGCAGGGGTCCTGCAAGCCTACTCCTGCCCCATCCCTGGCATGACCTCCCCAGCCTGTCTTGTTCAGTACTGCCCTGTCTCCTTTCTATACCTCACTCCTCTGTGTTCAAGTTGCAGTGCTTCCTCCTTCTCCTCCAGACTGCTTGGTCTCTGGGAATGGGAGCATCGAGAACACAGAAGGGACAGTCTCCTTACTCTCAATTATGTTGCCCAGTCCCACGGCAGCCCCTGGCAGACACAGAAGGCAATTGCAAGAAAATCTCATGGAAGCATGCCCAGTGGAGGAGGAATGATCAGAGAATTTTGTTGACAGATCTTAAAAGCAACCACCAATACTGAGCAAGTGCAAACAGAATTTTTCAGTTTTATAATTAAAACAGATTTTGGTGAATTTTCACAGGAATAGCTAGAGACAACCCTCTGATGAACTTCCTGCTAAGTGTCCTATTCCTGCTCCAAAGCATAGACATTAGAACTTCTCAACAAATGGTTGTGCTATTTTTTAACATTTGCAAAACAACAAATTTTTTCTCTAACCTCATTCTCAGAAACAAATGAACCATTTTTGCTGAAAATTTCCCTCCTTCTGCACCCACAAACAAACAGACAATCATCCCGAGGCAGTCAGCCAGCATGGGACATGTAAGCCCAAACGGTTAAAGTTTGACAAAATTATAAGCCACTGAGAACAAGGTCATGTAATGTACAGTGTAGTTAGGTTGTTTAACAATAGGCATCTCTGTCAGCTCCACCTATATTATTACTTGTTTTATTCAATTTTTGTATCAGGGAGCATCAAGCAACAGATATTGGTTCTCAAAACGAGATGCTGCATGACATTGAGGGTTAGACTTAGCAGTGAGAATCAGGCAGAACCTCATTGGCAATTGATTGCACCGAACCAGGCTTAACACCTTTGCTTTGGCCTTCACTGCAGGAAGCCCTTCTGTATTTGTGTGTTCTTCAGGTGGGTTGGACATTATATGTAGTTTTCTCTTTTACAATGCCTCACACTACAGAGGTATATAATCTCCACATAGAGCACATGGAATCTTTCCAGCAACTGAGTGGCAGGTTACAGCAAAACAGTATAAAATAAAATTGCATGTACTTGCTGCAAAAATAACACGTAGCATTCTCTTTGGATGCGTAGTCAAGGTCCCCTGTATTCTGTGTTTGGCCTAAATTCTGTGGTCAGGCTTTTGAAATCTATTGGCACTTTATTAGGTAAGGAAAGTGAGAAAATTGATTTTAATAAGTAAAAGCTAAGGAAAGCAGAAAGAAAAGCTTAAATGCATAAGTGTATGTATACATTATATATCAGACATTTCCTTGGGGATCGTATTAGTTTAATATTATGTTTTACATTTTTATGCAGTATTCTAAGATTCACCTACTTCTCCCCTCTATAATTAAACATGATTGTTATTTTCATATAAAAATACTGTGTAAACATACTGTGAATCCCCCCGCAAACAAACTACTATGAAAGTCCAAATAAAGGATACCTCTGATCCCTCCCTTACTTGTTTTTCACTTTTCCTCTTGCCTCTTGAAATGAGAGGAAGATCTATCTCCAAAACCCACCTGTATCCAAAACATAGAGCCCTGATTTGGGGAGCTCTTGTGATTTCATACTTCTTTTAACTAACGGGAGCAAGGGTTGGAGAGTCAGTATGTATGTGTATATGCTATCCCAGCTTTGTGACTATAACAGGGGTCTGCAACCTCTGGCACGCGGCTTGCCAGGGTAAGCACCCTGGCGGGGCGGGCCGGGCCAGTTTGTTTACCTGCTGCGTCGGCTGGTTCGAGCGCCACAGGCCGAGGAATGTGCTGGCTGTGGCTTCCCGCCACCCCCATTGGCCTGGGACGGCAAACCATGGCCAGCGGGAGCTGCAATTAGCTGAACCTGCCGATGCGTCAGGTAAACAAACTGACCCGGCCCGCCAGGGTGCTTACTCTGGCGAGCCACGTGCCAGAGGTTGCCGACACCTGGACTATAAGTCTGATACTGAGTCACATAGAGTGGCTTCCTATCTCTGAATGATCATAGAATATCAGGGTTGGAAGGGACCACAGGAGGTCATCTAGTCTAACCCCCTGCTCAAAGCAGGACCAATCCCCAGGCAGATTTTTGCCCCAGATCCCTAAATGGCCCCCTCAAGAATTGAGCTCACAATCTTGGGTTTAGCAGGCCAATGCTCAAACCACTAAGCTATCCCTTCCTGCCTTTTCTGCTTCTGTTTCTGCTCAAAAAAAGAGTGTTTCTGTTTAATGGATCTTGGCTAAGGGAATGCCGATTTGCCATTTGTAAACATTAGAACTAAAAAAACTTTGCAAGTAAGAAAGTATGCATGGGGAAACCATAAAGGTCTCTGAATAGGCTGGATCAAAACCTGGTTCATAATTCAGCAACCTGTTCACAAACAAGTCCTATAGTCAGATCTAGTGTGTACAGAGCTTTGGAATTGTTTGGGATGTAAAAGCTATATATACATGTGCTTACATGTATATACATGTGATTTCCTGTTCTGTTCATTCCCTCTGAAGCACCTGGCACTGGCCACTGTTGGAAGACAGTATACTGGGCTAGATGGACCATTGGTCTGATCAAATATGGCCATTCCTATGTTCTTATGTGTGTGTTGTTATTATTTCAGATCTCTCAGCATAAAATCCATCAGTCAAAGGACACTAATCTATGGATTTGAGACACAATCTGGAGGACTATGGATCCATAAAATGAGGAATGTGTTGCAATCATTTATATTTTGGATGGATGGATCTGTAGTAATACAGATCCTCTTCTTTTAATAAATTATCATTATTAACTTAAAATTAGATAAAATTAAATGGAAATTACTAGAGTAAGTTAGAAAGTTCATTGTTCTTCAGTGTCCCATTGCTGTAGGAGCACAACTAAATAGAAATTTCACATGAAAATATGAAAGGAGACTGTAGTGTTTTGACTTATAGCATACCTCTCGTTAATGGCCTGGCACATACTGTTAACTGAGGCATGCTGCAGCCCAGGTACTCTCTTGCAGCACAAAACATAGCTTTTTACTTCAGTAATATGCATGCCACAAAGTGATAACAATTTAATAGAAAAACCTAACTGCAAAATACTGCAGTACATATTGTTAAAGTATCACATATACCATAGTATCATCATGCTACATGCATTTTATGATTACAACAGTCATATATCAGGTGGTGGTCTATGCTATGGAAATTATATTTCCTACTTAAGTGTTTTGCTGAGCTGTTTTGATTGAAATCTTCCTCGCTCTAAGTGTGAATGTCAACATGCTTATGGCAGTTGGATGCAAATGGGGAGGGGCACAGTCTTCCTGAGAGTTCCATCAAGTGTCATTGATTAACTGTGATGTCAGTCCTTGTACAGTCAACTAGCCATGAGGCTAATGCCGTGCAGACCTGGGATGGAATGGGATCCACTTCAGACCAGATCCAATGACCCTAACGCCAGGTGCAACTGGTCCAGAGGGGCTGTAGCTCATACACCGGCCCTTTCAGATGAACGAAACTTCAGATTTAGCAGAAATATTATTGAAAAATGTGCGCAAATTACATCATTTTACTTATTACACACCAAAAAGTGTTAAAAGACTGTTAAGCTTTCAAAGTCAAGCACTCAAAAGTTAGAAAATTCCAGAGTTAAGTGGAACATGAATGCAGCCTTCTTATGAGTATGCATTATAATATAGTCTTTTTAATTATATGATCACAAACTATTTTTTCCACAGGACCCTGCTTCATTCATTGCACAGGATCGAAGGTGCTCACTGAATAAGCAGCTATTCAATATTTTGTTTTCCTCTTATTCTTCAATGACTGTCCTCATGTCTTCTTTACTGAACATCTTTCAAATCCTGCTCGGAAGAAAAAGAATAAATTTTCAGAGGCTATTCTATGATGTTTATTGTCATAGTATCTGAGTGTTGTGAATATATTTTCAGAATAAGGAAAGGGGGTATTATCCCCATTTTAGAGGTGGGAAACTCATCGGTGTATGCACAGTGTGCCCAGCCAATTAATGATGTCATCATCAGCCAGGTGGAGAGCTGGTAGCCCGCTGTCGAAATAAGTCAGTGGGCGTTCAATAAGGATATGCAACATAGTCTGAAGCTGACTAGAGCTGCATTGTGGGTCATTAGAAAAATCCCATTTAAATATATTGGCTGCACTGTTGCCCTGTCCTGTTCGAAACTGGTTCAGAGATAACAACAGGTGCCTTGGCAGATCAAAACCTGGTAGACAGCGGGTTGGATCAGTGACGAGAGAGTGATTAATGATTTTCGTCCTTGACCACTTGTTGCACCAAGCAGATTCCACTGTCAGGTCCTGTGGTGGCATAAATGACCATAAAGGACATCTAGAAGACAGGTGGGTACTGGGGCACAGAGATTCAGGTCAAAAGTACCCACTAATTTTTGGTGCCCAATTGAAGAAGGTTCTGATTGTATGGCACTCTATGTGTTCAAAGCACAGCTCCCATTGACTTCAATTGCAGCTTTGAGTGCTCAGCACTTCTGCAAATCAGACTCCAGGGTCTTGAGTCAGGCACACAGAAAATGTGGAACACACAGTGAGTGGCCACTTGTGAAAAATATGGCTTGAGTCACTTGCCTCACATCACACAGGAACTCTGTGGCAGAGGAAGATACAGAATCCAGTTCTCCAGGGCAGCATTCAACTGCCTTAGCAATGAAACCATCCTGACCCTTCTTGCTGTCCCCTTCCTCATTCACTGCACACCTTCTCATTTCTGCAACAAACAACGCAGGGCCCATATAGACAACAGCCTAGTTTACTACACACAACCCTAAGCCACCCTCTGAGCACAGTCTATCCTGTGCACTGAATGAGGCAGGAGATCCTGTGGAACAAACATGAATCTTGAGTTCCATTCTAGACTGTGGATTGGGGTGTTCTTTAGTGGTCAGAGTTCTCCCAAATCCGGACCCCTTTCTTACCCTGTTCCCTCCAGTCCTGTCTCTCCCACCCCACCTCCTCCCAGCTCCTCTTATCTTGCCCAGCTAGCTCTCAGGCTCTTTGTCACAGTCTTCCCATGCCAAGCTCCTCATCCAGCCCGTTTCCCTCTCTTGTACCAATCCTAGTCATCTTCTTGGTCATCAGTGCAGATGGACTCTTCAGAGACTTTAGCTGCCAAACTAACAAGTCTCTTCTAAGCATTTGCAAACTGTGATTTTTTTCCCCAGAGGCTTATATTTTGGCCAAATCTAGGCAAATATTCATGGGAACAGCAAAAGGCACAA
Source organism: Mauremys reevesii (assembly GCF_016161935.1). Taxonomy (NCBI): domain Eukaryota; kingdom Metazoa; phylum Chordata; order Testudines; family Geoemydidae; genus Mauremys; species Mauremys reevesii. The sequence continues at coordinate 323,080,599 of NC_052623.1, forward strand.
CCCTGATGCCAGGGAGACCCCCTGCCAAATTTCAACCCCCTCTTTCAGAGCATGGAAATGCTAAAACTGCTCAGTGAAATGATTGTAAGAATATTTAAAATGGGCACAACCGTGTATTTTTCTCTAATGTCATTCTGGTAAATGGCTGAACTACTTTTGCTGAAACTTTCCAAAAACCATTCAGCCTAAGGCAGATATCCAGCATGGAGAATTTCAGCCTTAATGGTTAAAGTTTGGTAATTATAAGCAACTAAAGACAAGGACATATAATGGGAGGTGTCGGGAACCTTAACTATAGGCGGCACCTCTAGTTCCACCTATAATTCAGGGCTTAATGTTTTATTTAGGGGATACAGTGGAATGAAAAATGCGGTGTTTAGTTAATTTTTTTGCATTTATAATTTGAGAGATTGATGGTTAGTGAAAATGGTGTGCCATGCATCACTGTTGCTGCACAATTGGGAAAGCATTCTAAATGATGTGAGCAGTGGCAAATATGACTGGCACTACTTGGTCCAGTAAAGCACATAAATCTTTTGCAATATGAATGTAAGCTCACACATTGGGCAGCACTGACTTTCCTCTGCTACCTTTCCCCAGTCCAGGGAAAACGTAACCATTCTATAACACTGACAGTGAAAATTTCATTGTCTTACAGCATATGTCATCTGCAGTGGTCGGTGCAAACATTGTTCACAGATGAAGCTCTGCGGGTTTGGAAGAAATTTCCCTCATTGGTAGGTTATTACATAAATGTCTATTATTAGGGGTTTACAACTTCTTATGAAGCATCTGATACTGGTCAATACTGGAGACATAATACTGGATAAGAGGAATGATTGGTCTGTTCCAATATGGTAATTCCTTTATTCCTAAATATTGATATTTCTATCAAGGGAAAACTCTGCAATGCTGAGTTCCTTCCACTTCTCTCCTGATTGATATATCCTACAATCTGAAAATCACAGGGATAACATGAACCTCATGGAGCAGTACATTTAAGTGATAATCTTGTTTACTATAATATTGTATTGTGACAGAAAGTATCTGCCATTTTAGTCCTCTTAGTTATGGATATTTTCTGAGCACTACACAAAAAAAGTTCTCAGGAGTCTGGGACAAGAAGGAATAATTCGAATTTTCACTCCAGCCTTTTGTAAAGTTATTTTACAGCTGTCAGATATAACAATTAACTAATTCTTCAGTGATGAACTAAACATATTGTTTATTAAGTGATACGCTGATCAGATTGCACTGCAGTTACAAGGCCGAAAGGTATCTGGTCAAATCAATGTTGATTTTAAAAAAATAATAATTAATGAAATTTTTAATTTATTCCCAGATGTAAACAATTCTTGTTCATATTGTCTTTAATTTAATATTCTGGAATGCTGTAGTAATAGAACTCTTGTGTCATTTGATGGAGAAACAGCCTGCTGCTTTAAGAAATGTCATTACTTATTTATAATTTTTTTTAAAGAAAGGAATGGACATGAAGTTGTATTAATGTATTTTGTAAGATCATTGTCACGGAGTGTGGGTGAGTCAGGCCCTGCACCCCCGGGCTCCCTGCCGATTCACCAGGACTCTCAGCCAGCCAGTAAAACAGAAGGTTTATTTAGACGACAGGAACACAGTCCAACACAGGTCTTGCAGGCACAGATAACCGGATCCCCCCGGTTAGGTCCATCTTGGGGCCCCACAGCCCCCCTCGGGGATCAGAGCCCTCTCTCCCTGCTTCCCCTCTTTTCTCCAGCCAACTCCAGTCTGCCCAACCCCCTCCGGACCCTCCCCTCTGCTCAGCTTCTTTCCCGGGCCAGGAGGTCACCTGACCCCTTTGTCTTCAACACCTTTAGCCAGCACCTTTGCAGGGAGGGGCCCGGCCATCAGTTGCTAGGAGACAGAGTGTCAGGCATTTGCTGCATGGACTTTTGCTGCTAGATACTTAGGATCTGTACCCAGCCCCCAGTAAGACCAGTCCCACTTCGTCACAATCATGCTGAAATGAACTGAAACTAAAATAGAAAAAATATTGTCTGTTACATAGAAATCACAAAGCTGTGTTGCTCCATGGCTTTGTGTTGATGATATATTTTAATTAGATATTAAGACCACCATACGAGGAGACCAAGTTACCTGTAAAAGGGTATGCAGACTTGTGCAGCCATATTTACCTGTGTCAATATTTGCACACTCACGTGCTCAGTATGTGAATGCAGTTTCCAATCATGGACACACCATTTGGCATATGTGAAGGGCCCCCTTTAAAAGTTTTTTGGCCCTAAAGGACAACTGTATGGTAACTATATCTGTTATTTATACTGTAGTGATTTCAATTGCACTTTAAAATATCTAAAATTGTGAATTTCTCATACTTTATGTTCTAGATTGTGTAAATGTTTATGTATTTTGAAGTTTTATCCTGATTCTCTGCTCCTTTGCAACATGCATAGTCATTTTTGGGTTGAAGGGGAAACAGGTTTTCCATCCTATAAATATTGTTAAGATTCTGAAAATATTTCCCATTCTAAACCAGGATGGAAAATCAAAATCTCAAATATTGTTGCAAACCAGCAAACTGATTTTTCATTTGCTTCCTTTTTTTTTAATTTTAAAAAGTTTCATTTGAACTTTGACCTCTTTTTTTTTCTTTTTTAACCATTCTTAGCAAATGTTTACTAAAATTTCTATACGGAAACTTGTTTTGACACAAAAACCAAAACTTTCCAGTTTGAAAATGTCAAAATGGGATGTTTCAATAAACTTGAAACATTTTTCAATTGTTATATTTGTCAGGAACTGCTGCAGGTGAGCTATACCCCAAAGCTGCCCTCCAGCAAGCCTGGAAGATTGCAATTCCCAGAGTCAAAATCTCCCACCCAGGCTGTTGCTGTAGCAACAATATGCTGCTCCTAGTTGTAATGTCACAATTTAGTGTATAAGCACATAAGTATATATGTATAGTAATTATACAAAATATATAGTATATGTATGTAACACAATGTACATGATGTATATTTACTCTCAAAATAGGCACAGCATACCAATGCTTTGGGGTTTTAAAAGTTTTTCAGTACAGTACAAGGGCATGATACTGTAAAACTCAAATGAAATGAATGCTGAGATAAACAATTAAAAGTAAAATTCCATTTTAGAAACTTAGTCCCCACTTCTTAAAATAGTACACTTTTAAATTGTGAACCAGTGAAATAATATGGTCAGAAAATAACCAAGGGACAAGTTGATTATGCCAGCATTTTGCAAGAATGATATACCCTTTGAGCCTGCCAGATGGCATCTAGGCACTTAAAGCTGAGTTAGCCAAAGAGGAAAGTGTTCAATTTTGAGTCGAATATGTATACGCAACATGTACTCCACATCTTCCAGTTCTCAAAGTGTGGCCTTTGGATTTGAAAGCAACAGCTCTAGCTGGTGAGTTTAAAGACAGGCCTCCCTCTCACCCAACTAATAGTAGCTGTGCTATATTGCAAGTTCCATCAGAGAACTGCCAAATATGCAATCCCCCTAGGACATTCAGCATATATTCATTAAGTGCGGTGATGTCTTCCTCCTGCCAGAATTTTAACAAAAGGCTCCTATGAAATTCCATCTCCCTTGCTGCCTGGTCTGTGACAACCCTGTGTACCATAGACTCATAGCCTTTAAGGTCAGAAGGGACCATCATGATCAAATAGTCTGACCTCCTGCACATTGCAGGCTTCACAACCTCACTCATCCACTCCTGTAATAGACCTTTAATGTCTAGCTGAGTTACTGAAGTCCTCAAATCCTGGTTTAAAGACTTCATGTTACAGAGAACTCACCATTTACACTAGTTTAAACCTGCAAGTGATCTGTGCCCCATGCTGCAGATGAAGGCAAAAAACTCCAAGGATCTCTGTCAATCTGGCAAATTCCTTCCCAACCCCAAATACAGCGATCAGTTAGACCCTGAGCATGTGGACAAGACCCACCTGAAAGACACCTGGGAAAGAATTCTTTGTAGTAAATCAAAGCCCTTCCCATCTAGTGTCCCATCGCTGGCTGCTGGAGATATTTGCTGATAGCAGTCGCAGATCGGCCATGCTCTTGTAGGCAGTCTCATCATACCATCCCCTCCATGAACTTATCAAGCTCAGTCTTGAAGCTGGTTTGGTTTTTTGGCTCCCATTGCTCCCTTGGAAGGCAGTTCCAGAACTTCACTCCTCTGATGGTTAGAAACCTTTGCTTAATTTCAAGCCTAAACTTATCGATGGTCAGTTTATATCCATTTGTTCTTGTGCTCACATCGGTGCTTATATTAAATAATTCCTCTCCCTACCTGGTATTTATCCCTCTGATGTATTTATATAAAGCAATCATATCTCCCCTCAACCTCTTTTGGTTAGGTTAAACAAGCCAAGCTCTTTGAATAGCCTCTTATAAGGTAGGTTTTCCATTCCTTCAGTCATCCTAGTAGCCTTTCTCTGCATCTGCTCCAGCTTGGATGTAGTAGCATAGATGCCAACTTCTACTGGTGCCAGTGGGTGCTCAACCCCTCTCTGCCCCTGCCCCCGCCCCGACTCCACCCTGCCCCGCCCTCTCACACTCCCATTCCAATCTCTTCCCCAAAGTTCCCGCCCCAACTCCGCCGCCTCCCTGTCCCTATTCGACTCTTTCCTCAAATCCCTGCTCCACCCCAAATCCTCTTCCCTGCCTCCTCCCCTGAGCGGGTCATTTTCCCGCTCCTCCCCCTTCCCTCCCAGAGCTTCCTACAACTGTTTGGTGGTGGCACGTGCTGGGAGGTAGGTGTAGGAGTGGGGATGCTGCGCGCTCAGGGAAGGAGGCGGAGGAGGAGGTGAGGCGGGGCAGGGAGCTTGGCTGCCAGTGGGTGCAGAGCACCCACTAATTTTTCCTCTTGGGTGCTCCAGCCACGGAGCACCCATGGAGTCAACGCCTATGTCTAGTAGAGAGATCTAAAATGAGTACCCTCTCCTCACCATATGCTCACAGATTTGCTTCTTTGGGTTCTCTCTTCATAGAATTGAAGAGAAGAGAGACACTTTGTGGCAGCTGGCTAGTTATTTTATTATACTTTAAGAATGGACTTAATGGAAGAAGAAATCTAGTTAATCAAGTAGCTAACCATGTCCCATCCTGCAGTCACTATGTAGGCAAAGTTTCCATTACAGACTACCTTAGGAGTTTCACTTACATAGGACTGCAGGATTAGACTGTATGGCCCTGATCCTGTGACATGTTGCATATGGGTGGACCTCTGCATCAGTGAGGAACCTCAGTGAAGTCAGTGGGGTTCAGGATGCAAGCAGGGGTCTTTGTACACTGTGTCAATTGCAGGATCTGGGCCTATGTGGCTATCTAGCTTAATATCACTAGTGTGGCCCCATCAGTTTACTGTTATAAAAATATTGCACACGTTTATTTGCAGCAGCCTGTAGCAGGGTGGACCCTGCTCCGGGGTTTTAAGGGGTTAGAAAGCAGCCTGGCAGGGCTTGAGAGCTGCGGCTGGAGGCTGGGCTGATGGGGAAAGTGGCTGCAGCTGGAGGCCACGCCCCAAACTGAAGCCCTGGGGCTTATATGAGGCAGGGAAGCCAGAGCCCAGACAGAGTCTCTCTCTGCCTGCAGAGAGGGACGGGCCTGGCTGCTTAGCTGGAGGTTAGATACCTGAGGGAAGCAGTGCTGGGGAATAGGCTGAGGAGCCAGGGAAGCTCTAGCCAGAACAGCCCCAGGCTGCGGCCTAGCGAAGGGCCATAGGTACTGTGGGTTGCAGAGGGCAGCCCAGGGGTAGGACGAAGCAGCAGGTCCAAACCCCCTTTGCCTGTGATGAGTGGGCTGATACTGCAGTCTGCCCCAGGGTGTGGGGCTAGACCATGACTGTCAGTAGCCACTACTGAGGCAAGGCGGGGATAGTAGTGTGGGGTTCCCCTGGGAGGGGGAGACCCAATTATAGATAGGGGGCACCGGGTCCAGGGAGGGACGCCGGGGCCAGAGAACAGGCGGGTCACCAGCCTGCCGAGGGTGCTCCAGGGCTGGACTGAGGGACATTCCGGGACCAACCAGCAGGAGGCGCGGCAGGGGTGAGTACCGACCCGGTTACACAGCCCTCAATAAGCACAGTTATATGAGACACCTATGCTTCTTGGGTAGATGAAGGAATATCATTCCCGGATGCATGCCACAGAAGGCTCTCAATTCCTGCAAGGATTTGTTAGAACAGTACAGTGTGGGGGGTTATTGTTTACTTTTATTATCATTACATTTGTCAATACTCATAGATCATGCCTGACAAGCTCTAAATAAGTGTAAATTTGTTGTAGTGTAGCATTGTATCTTGCATTTCAAACAAGAAAACTGGAATCTAGAATAGCAAGAAATGACTGAAGGTTTTGCTCTGCCGGTGTAGGTGATGATATAAATGGAGGAGCAGGAGAAACACACTGAGCTCTCAACTCAGGTGTTGGCAGCTAAAATGCTCTTCAATTTAATTTTATTAAGCTCATTGTAATTAATTTATAACAACACTTTCAACTCAAATACAAGGCAACCATTTTTTTTCCTTCTATAAGATATTGGAATGATGGACTTGGTGACTAAAGTGTTCTTTCCACAGACCAAGCATTGCACAGGAAGCAATAGTAATAGCATCTCCACAATGAACGGCCAATGGCTTTAAATTTGGCTCTATCTACACTCTGAGGTGTGTGTGTGGGGGAGGGGTATTTCCCAGGTCGTGTAGATATACTCGTGCTAGCTCTCATCTGAGCTAGCATCCTACACATAGTGGTGAAGCTGTGATAGCATGGACCACAGCAGGAGCAGCACAGGCTAGCTTCCCCAAGTACATACCCATGGGGTTCGGTGGAGTTGTATTCAGGGTGGCTAGCCCATGCAGCTATTGCTGATTGTGCTACAAACAGCCACTCCGTTATTTTTCTCATGCTATCTCTGATGAGATCAAGCATGTGTATATCTACACAAGCTGGGAATCACACAACTAGCTCGTAGTGTAGTAGTCTTGGGTGGAATAACCTCTTGTAGGGTTTAGAGGATTGTTCAGCCTCTGTGGGCCTATTCTATTCTTGGGCTCTTTGCTGAAATTGTAACTATGGATGTGGATTAGTGTCGGTGTGTAAAACAATATCTGAGACTGAACATTTTTTAAAGTATCATTGTATTTCTTGGTGTTTCCTAGGTTTCATCTGAGACCACAAGTGAAAATATTGAAATGCTGCAGTATGCAAAGAGTTGTCATTTGCGTATTCTTGACCTAAGTCAGGAAGTAGTAGAAATCCTACAAGCCAGTCTATTATTCAGACTGAAGAACTGAAGTTAGGTATCCAAAATTCTCCTTTCCACTCTGCCAGTGATGCCATGATTGATACTCAGTTTATTCACTCCCCCTACAATTGCTTCAGTGCTCTATGTGTCTAATCCAGTGCCCTGCCTCTGAGAGTGCCCAGTGTGATCTTGTATAGAAGGGAAGGTGACCATCTACACTAACATGGTCACCACTATTGCAAAATTGTGATAAATCTTGTAAAAAGTATGCCTTATGAGGTATCATTAGAAAAGTTGTAATCTGCTAAGTATTATTATCCTGTTTAAATGTGTGTATCTTTATTCTATATGAAATTATGAAACTTTACTATGCAGGTTAGCTCTTCAGGCGTAACAAGCAAACTGTAAACAAGGGTGTATGCACATCATTCCCAAAGATATCTCAGACGGCATGTAGGAAAAGATGTAAGCTAGAATCTGCAGTTCAGATGAAGGATGGATGGCAGAGCACAGATGCCATAAAGCTGCCTGACTTGTATCACAGTCAGGATTTTTCCAGCAAAAAGGGTCAAAATATAAAAGAAGTGAACAAAAGCCCCTAGTCATCTCTTTCCTACCCCATCTCTGGACTGGTGAACTCTAACAAAGGGACATTTTGAACAAAAGCACTAAGGTCCCCAAAGTATTTGGGCAACTCAGAGAGACTCATAGAAAACTAGCAGATTTAACATTCCTGCTATTATTTTGGACTATATGCTCTGATCCAACTGTAATGTATTTTATCTGCTTTAAGCATTTAATAACTCATTACTTTTTCTTAGTTAACAAATTTTTAGTTAGTTTACTACAGATTAGCTACAGCATTAATTTTGGTGTGTGATCTGAAGTATCCATGGACCCTGGTAAATGAGTAGCCCCCTGGGGCTGGAAGAACCTAATATGTGGTGAATTTGGTTTTAATAACCTTTCATCATAAAGTCCAGTTTGTCTGGGTGGTAAAAAGGGGCTGGGATGCCTAAAGGGACTGTCTATGGCTCCATGGCAAAACTAATATAGTGATCCAGGAGTACGCTTTTGTTACTGGCTTGGTGAAATCTAATGATAGACTATACCGTCAGTTTGTGATGTCTGCCCTGTTTCCTGACAATCTGTCCTGAGTTTGCCATTCTTAGCTGTGAGCCACTTCAGGCCCTGCGACACCCAGTACCATATGTTTGTAAGGAAATCCTACTTTGGACAGCTATGGAATAGTATGCTTGCCGGAAAAATCTCTTCCTTAACCCTGAGAGTTATTGGTTGGCTTATGTGCTACGCATGAACTGTGGGATGTTCTCATTTGTATAAATGTCAGGGTGTTTTTTTAATTTTTTTAAATTTTACTAAATTCCTGGCCTCAATGATATCTTGTGGCAATGAGCTCCATAGGTGGATTAGGTGTTATGGAATACATAAATAATCCTGATTAACTACACTTAAAATATTTGTTGCTAGTTTGTCATATCTTTATTCGGTTTGCTCATAACTTAACCTGGGCTTCAAAATGTTTTGAAAGTTGCCTAAATTAACTCTTTGTTTCTGCGGAAAGGGCACTTTTTTCCCTTTCCAATTTTTGTGGGTCTCTCTCTGATATCATAAATGTGACGAGACACCATTTCCTCCTCTCAGATCACGTGTGCACAGTGATTCTGCCTGGGATCATTGTTTGTCACTCTCATCCTTTCATACTCAAGTACTCTTATTTCCAATCAGGATTCTGCCTGGGGATCATTGTTTGTCACTCTCATCCTTTCATACTCAAGTACTCTTATTTCCAATCATTCTGCTCTACAGATACTTATCAGTGCTACTCAAAGGGAGGGTTAATTTTTTCTCTTAATTTTTATTTGTATATTTTTTAAAAAATTAGATGTGCATTTCAAATAGTGAGCTTCCTGGTGAAATTTGCTAAATCACAGCAAAGTTTGAGCAATTACCAGGAAACAATGTAATGATGGCAAATTTGCATATAATGGCATGGCAAATTTACAACTGTGGAAATTAAATATAATTGTACAAAGAGGTTCTCCTCCTCTGTTGGGGAAAAAATTATGACATGAAAATGTTTGTCCTGCTTTAGTTGATGCTCAGGGATGGTTCCTGGGAGCTGGCAATGAACTGCAATGTTCTGCACCAAAGATCCCACAAAATACAGGGTAGCAGCCGCTGAACCTTAAAGTGTGTGAGAATGCATGTGTGTGTGAGACCCCACGCTCTTACTGTTTGTCTATAATTTGAATCATGAGTGCTCCATGCTGGGATAAAAATAAATTTTGTAGTGGTATATTAATGAATCTGTCCTGAACAATTATCTTAAAATGATGAGGATATAAATTAAATTCTTCTCTACTGTTTAGAGGAATCTTCCACTCAGTTCAACTGTCAAATCAAGTCAAATGTCAGCATAATTGGTTGCAAAGTAGTCCTTAATAAGTCCTTAGTAATCAGTATTTCATCTGTCAGTCTAATTTAGTGTGACTGCAATATTCGTAATTATAAAAAGTTTTAGAGCTGTAGTTAACAACGCGAGAGGCAGGGGGCCCATAGAATGTATCAGCAAGCTGCCAAGAGATCAGAAACATTTTAAAATTTGAATGTGCTTTTAACCACTTTACTGTATAAAAGGAATATGTTAAATGTCATTTTTAAAGGCATCTCCATGATAATTCAGCATGGCCCCAACGAGATGTGAATAATACAATAATTTGCTGCCATTTTACTAAGTGATATGATAATAGCACAGTGCCATTACTTGGAATACTCCCTATTGAGTGCTTGCAGATTAAATATCAAATGCCCTATTGTTCTACGTAAACAACTTATCCTTCAATTTTATGATATTTTTATCCAAAAGGAAGAATATTTTAAAATGTTACCATAAGGTTGCAATAGTAACGGTCTTGAATGGAACACAATCACTGAGCTGATAATGATAAAAAACAAAACAAACATCTCTGTGTTAACATTTTAGGCATCAAGCAGCCTGAAGATTTTCCTGCCTGACCTTGGAATCCTTGCATGTGGGTTGTTTCTTATTCTAATTGAACTCTAATTCTAATAAAACTTAAGTAATTTGCTGAATTTTCTCCCCCATGTTACCTCCCTTATTTTTAAATATGTTTAAATAACTGTATCAGATACATAATTCTAATAGAAATAAAATGGAAAGAGACTAAAAATAGTGGCGTTATCACTTGCTAGCTGCATTACCATAGAGCTTAGAGGTTCCAACCAATATCAGGGCCTCATTGTTTGTACGAACATGACCCACTGTTCCTGCCTGAAAGAGCTTATGATCTAATTAGACAAGACAAAGGTTGGGAGGAAGAAAGGATTATTATGCCCATTTTACAGATGTACAGAAGACAAGATTTTTTAAAGGGATAATTTAGGTGCCTTGAGGTATGTTAAGAGAACCTGATTTTCAGAAAGTGCTGAGCTCCTTCCCTTTGAAATCAGGTCTCCTTAAGGTATGTCAAGTTGGGTGTTCAGAAATTGAGGCATCCAAAGTCATGAAATCACTTTTGGAAGTCTAGTCTAGTCTAGTCAGAGGGAATAACTGGCTTGACAAAGACCAAACAGTTGAGCCCAAATCTCCTGAGTTTTGGGGGGAGGGATAGCTCAGTGGTTTGAGCATTGGCCTGCTAAACCCAGGGTTATGAGTTCAATCCTTGAGGGAGCTACTTAGGGATGTGGGGCAGAATCAGTACTTGGTCCTGCTAGTGAAGGTAGGGGGCTGGACTTGATGACCTTTCAAGGTCTCTTCCAGTTCTAGAGATAGGGTATCTCCATTAATTTTTTTTTTTTAGGTCCCAGTCTACAAGGTGTCTAGTAGTGAAGAGGTAGCTTTGAGTCTGGACAAACATCCATCAGGCTAATTTACATTGGGAAAATTTCCTCAAAAATTCAAACCAGTTTTAAAACTGGCTCAGTTAAACTGACTTTAATGATTGGAGTCTTCACATAGGTCAAACTCCAGGTAGACTGAACCATTTTTACTGAACTGGTTTCTAAATGACTTTCAGCGATTTAACATGTAAAAACATCTGAAGAAACCATATTGGTGGTGGATGAGAGCATCAATAATGCTACATGTAATTGGAATCATGGCGATGAAGGCAGTATTGTTAACCATCATGATTAAGAAAACTATATTTCAAGAAGAAGAATTTCACTATGATTAAAACTAGGCTGTGTTACTGATACTGCATTGGTAATACAAGCTTGATGCTACAGCTGGTGTATGTGCACAATTTTTTTCATATCCAAAACTCTAGGTGAAAAAGACATTTTTCATTTTCTTTCCCTTGTAATTTACAAATTACAGATTAGGTTTAATAAAAGGACTTTCTTCCTGTAAATTAATAGTGTGGGAATGGCAACTTTATAGAAATTGCAGTTTTGTAGCTGTCACAAACCAAGCTTTATATGCATAATAATCTGAGTCATCTTTTCCCAGCCCACATAAAGATATTTTAAAAAACTTTAAAACTAGAGGCACTCTATGAATATTTCAGAAAAGCTCACTCAGTGAATAAGCTCTTGTTTTTGGAATATAGTGGATTTTCCAGTGCACTATTCAACACAAATCGACTAACCAACTTTGAGATATATACTAGATTAGAGAGAAGCTGATTTGCAGTGTTTCAGATTCTGGTGATGGTTTGCCAGATCTACATGAAAAAAGGCAGAAAACAGCTATTTTAATTGTTTTTGACACTAAAACTTTGAGGCATTTTTATAGATATCTGAAAGAGAAGCCAAATTGTGTTATGGAGCATAGGTGTAGTAGTGTAACTCGGAGCAGAAGCCAGTGGGGTTGTGCATGTATCAGATGAAATCATTGTGGTTATATGTACATAACTGAAAGCAGAATTTCCCCTGCTAAGCCTGATTCTACTCCTCTTGCACTGGGTTTTATACTGCAGTTAATGAGAGCATTGACTTCAGTGGAGCTGCTGGTGTAATTGAGAGCAGAATCTGGCTCCTTGTGTTCCTCCTGTTTTGCCTTATTGTTGTGTGCAGTCTGCAGAGTTTCTTGTCTCCAAATTATTAAAGAAACACTTGTTTCTTTCTTCTAAAATTCCCTTAAACTTATCCAAACTCTACTGGTTAGAAACAAGTATGTTTTCCCATACTTTTTGATTATATGGAAAAAGTACCTATTTTTCCTTGTAAAGCCAAACAGAGAATAACACAGTTTAGAAATTGCATCAGATTTAATGGCTCTTGGTGCCAGATGGTATAAAGCTGATAACTTTACAGTAGATGTTTCTTTCAAGCTACAAATATTATATGAAGTCTTTTTTCCTGATTGTCAATATATCTATGGTAGATATTATATGGGAGGGTATTCTTCATGCAGCACAGGGTACAATCCCCGTGGTGGGTATCAGTCTGAGAAAAGAACAGTTGGCAGCTGAGGTTTTTCTGTGACACTGTTTTGATGATGCTAGTAATGCAGCTAAAAATGGCTACCTAATACTTGTCTTATTAGATATCAATCTGCAGCATATAACTTCCAGCTGTGGATACGTCATCTACCTTGAGAGTGGCAAAAAGAGGAATTTTCCCATACCTGTGTGTGATTTTATATCTATTAGTGTGGTGCTGAAAGCTACCACTTCCACTACTCAGGTGTGAGTTATTTGTCCTTCTATTTCTACCCTAAATTGTGTTTTTGTCTTATTATTCTAATCTAAATATCTGTAACAAAAGCTCTCTTCAGTTTTTCCCAAGAGATCATAATGAATTGATTGCTCCAAGAATATTTGTCATGTTCAGCTTCACCTTTCTATTTCATTTCAGATTTGTTAGCCAGGTTACCTTTTTGAAGGTGTGTGGTGTCGTTTTGACAATTTGTTTTTTGTTTGGGGCTTTTTGGACTTGTGAACTAAGCACTTAGGGGGCTTTATACTATTAGTGGAAGTCACCAGGTGGCATTATTAGAAACAGTTCTATGAATTCTGTTTAATTGAATGTTTGGACATTAGAACTTGTATAAATGCTAGTAAGTTGTGGCTCAAATCTTTGTAGTTGTACATATCACCAATAAAGTTGCTTTATTTCCTCATTGTCTCTAATTGTAATAATTACTTTGGTGCAAAGTTTTACATTGTGTCAAAACACTGAGGAATTTTCTTTCTAAGAACAAAATATAAGCAGAAGGAATAGGACTAAAAAGTAAACCCTGATCTTGTCCTGTGATCCATGTGAGCAAACTGCTGTGCCTTTGCTGATCCTCACTGAGTATGTCTACATTGCAATTAGACACCCACAACTGTCCTGTGCCAGAGCGCTCAGGCTCAGGCTAAGGGGCTGTTTAATTGTGGTGTAGACATTCTGGCTCAGGCTGCAGCCCAAGCTCTGGGGCCCTCCCACCTTGCAGGGTTCTACATCCCCGGCTGCAGCCTGAGCCCAGATATCTACTGCAGTTAAACAGCTGTGCAGCAAAAGCCCTGTGAGACACAGGCACAGGCTACACATGGGTTTTTAATTGCAGTATAGTACAGTATACCCCGTGAGGTCAATGAGGCTTTGTGTTAGTGCAGAAATCTATCCACATAGAACAATTCAACATCAGGGTCCAAGATTGTTTTGCCAAATGTTACAACATATAAACATATAAACAGATTGTAGCATCTATAGAAAATAGCCACTTATGACTATCGTTGGGTGATATTGGTTAACATTGTTTCTCGTATCACATTTTTCATCAGCTTATTTTGGGTTTGGGTGTTTTTTCTGCCTCGATAAATAGTTTCATTTTGGCCTGTGGGGAAAAAATATGGTGTGATCATGCAATGAACAACTATATCATGATGTGTATATATACAAGGAGGAAGAATTAAAATATAACCAGGCAACCATTAACTCTGATGTTGCCTAACTTTTGAGTTCTAGATTTTGCAATCTAAATAACTCTCTTTCATTTTAATATAGGTTTTTGTATGCATTCCTATCAATTTTTTAAAAGGAAAGCAGAGTGACACTGACTATTACCATTGAGTCTAACTTCTATTACTGGTAAAATAATGGAACAAACTCTAAATAACTAGGCCCAGATTCAACCCAGCATTTATGATAGCACAACCCATTGATGGAAAACCCACAAATTAAGGGAGTCTAAGACTGAGTAATGGGAAGCAACTTCAATCTCCTCTTTGGAGCTGTTTCTTTCTCCAGTTCCACTCATCAGACTGCATGGGGATGAGAATCCTATGGAGTCCCACCTGTAAATTAAGCTGTCAGGCCTGATTGAAACAAAAAAACACAGTAGATAGCCTTGAAAATATAACTCAATGCAAAGTGGTCACTAGGGTTGAATGGAGCAAGCAAATAGCACATAAAAAGAGTTTGTGAATTATTGAATCCAGCTCTAAATGCATAAATTGGTTCTGTGATTAGCAGGTAATAATTGTAGTCAGGAACTATTTATATATTGAGCAAAGTTGTTCCACAGACCATGCAGAAATGGAAATTTTGAGGAAAGAACAGCAGCAGCAACATTATGGGCCTTAGCTTAAGGATGAACATCCCTTGGAGAGAGGAAGACCAGGCTGACACATGAAGATGTAAACAGCACTCTGCACCAGTTTGGATTAATCTAGTCCGAGGTATGTAACTGTTTTGTACATTAATATTATTTAGAATCATGATGCTGTGTTTTCATTCCATCTTTGTATTGGTTTCCACTAATGTTTTGTGCAATAAAATTAGTGGATCTCTAGTACTGAGACTTTGCAATGTTATTGCTGTTTGCTTCTGGGGAAATTGATAGAGCACAGTGTTTAAAAAAGTGCCAGTATGTGCAACACTCACACACGTTTTGGAAAAGACGATCCCTTCATATTTTTAAATGGAATAGAGAGTTTATCACAAGCTTCGAAGATTTCAAAGGGAAAATCAATGTTGGTCCTCTGCTGAAAACTAGAAACATCCATTTTGTCAATGGGTCTAATCTGCTTTATTTGACATAACTGCCACTGTAAAAAGAAAGCATTATTAATATCAATGAGGGCAGATGATCAGCTGTCTGCTCTGAAGGTCCTGTCTTGAATTGTTTATTGCATTGGTTTGTATTTTGGAGGAGACTGCTGGTGTTGGCATATTTAATGGTCTGACAACATATAAACCTTTCATCAGATATTATGAAAACTCTGATGCCAAACTGCTCCGAGCCAAAGTATGGCATACAAAAGAAACTTTTAAAAAATACATATTTTTAAATGATTTGGGCCAATTGTTACAAATGAGTTGGCAAGCGGTTTCAAAGTATTCATGGGGGGGAGGGATAGCTCAGTGGTTTGAGCATTGGCTTGCTAAACCCAGGGTTGTGAGTTCATTCCTTGAGAAGGCCACTTAGGGATCTGGGGCAAAAATTGGTCCTGCTAGTGAAGGCAGGGGGCTGGACTCAATGACTTTTCAAGGTCCTTTCCAGTTCTAGGAGATTGGTATATCTCCAATTATTACCTTTTTATTACCTTATGTTTCAGATACTGCATTTTGCACATTGATGAAGTCCTTATTTTTTAAATTGATGTTTTGTGAGGCTAAAATGGACACTTAACCTTTTTAACCCTCACATTTTCTAGGGTTAGCAACATGAGATTTAAAAAGCATCTATCTATTTTTACCAAGTACATATTTTAGTACGGCTCTAGAATATGAAAATGTTTTCTATTCTTAATTAAAATGCATAGTCTATACCATGTATGGCTCACATATGCTGCCATCAAAGTTCATGGCAAAACTGAAGGATTTAATCCTATATGCAGGTTAACAATAATCTGGCCAAAGAGCAGCTGTGTCGTCAGCATTAGGATCTAAAACGTGGCATATGTGTTATTAGCATTATGCATTATTACTAAGGTGTATGGCAAATACACCATACACCAAATAAACCATACTTCATACACCAGATAACAAAACAAACCTTTATTATATTTTAACAAGTGAATTGATGTGATATTTGATCTAAAAGAAGCAGATCCCCAATGGCACATCTGTTTTCTCTGTATTTGAAAATTATGTGCAAATACATTCAAGGGCCTGACTCACACCCACAAAAGCAAGGACATTCAGAATTAAGCATTTGTCCTTAATGCATCCTGTTGTACTTACAGTATTTTTTCTTCAGCTAATAGGATATCCTGTACTATAAGGATTTATGTTTGAATCCTATCACAAGGTTCAAAAGTACCACCTACCATTTTCACTTTGACTTAAGCTTTTGTCTTAAATGCTCCCATCCCTTCTGCCACTGGTGGAGTTGCTTCAGTGAACATGCAATAGGGAGAGATTTTAAGAAAAATGCTAGTGTAGAGCATCAGTGAAGTAGAAATTCAGCTCAACGCCAAGGCTTCTCTAAGGCATCTTTGAAACATTCAGTAACTTTCATGTTTCAGGTTCACAAAAAGAGGACACTGCTGGAAGGGGGAGAAGGAGTGGGAGCTGGAGGGGGGATACAGTTGTGTGTGTGCGCGCACTGGGAGCCATTTGGGGGGTGCTGGAGGGGAGATTTGAGGGGTGAGCAGGTTTTTGGGGGATGCTGGAGGATTTACCAGGGAGGTTTTGGAGGGTGTGTGTGTACTGGAAGGGGTCCCTGTGGGGTGCTGGAAAGGGTACCTGGCAGGAGCTAGAAGGAGTATTTAGGGGGTGCTGGAAGTGCATGTGTGTGTGTGTGTGTGTACTGGAAGGGGTACCTGTAGGGTGCTGGAAGGGGTATCTAGGACTTGCTGGAAAAGGTGTGTGTGTGTACTGGAAGGAGTATTTGGGGGGTGCTGGAAGGTGTATTTGGGTGGTTCAGGAAGGGGTACCTGAGGCCTCCGTCTTGAGATGTGGGGGCAGTTTCACTCCCTGTCACAGAGGCAGGGCAGCTGATGCAAAACTGCGATGCAGCAACAGCCGTCAGTCAGTGCCTCCCTTTAGGGCTCTCCCCCTCCCAAGTTTTAATTGAACTACAATACTTGTATGAGGTGAATTGAAATACTATTTCTTTTATTTCTTTTTTACAGTACAAATATCTGTAATAGAAATAAATATAAGGTGAGCACTGTACACTTTGTATTCTGTGTTGTAACTGAAATCAATATATTTGATTTCAATATATATTTGAAAATGTAGAAAATATTTAAATAAATGATATTCTATTATAGTTTAACAGTGAGATTAATCACAATTAATTTTTTTTAGTTGCTTGACAGCCCTAGTACAAATTGAATGCATACCAGGACTGTAGCACTTTCACAAGTGTAGATGACTAAACTGGTTGCAAGGCTTTGGAGAACCAGATCCATTATGAATAAAATATACTAGAAGAAATATCCTGGCTCAGAGTCCACTATTTTCTCAAGCTGGAACAGTATACAATTGTGAAGTGCACTGCATTTTTTTTTGTATGAGAGATACTTTCGATATATTATTAGTTATTTTAGGAAAATGTAAATAATTGTTTAGTGGTACACTTTTTTCTTAGTTTATAATCTTTTATAAAAAATATTTTTGCAGTATTCTCAGTATAACAAAGTATCAGTTTCAAAAATAGTCTGTAATATCATGTAGCAACAATTTTATCATTTTTGAATGTACAGTGAAATAGAATGGACTGTGAAAAAACAAAACTAAATTGAAATCAAAGCCAAAACTCCAAAGCCCTGCTGAATCTTTAGAAATCTAGTGATGTACATTTTTCTCAAGGAGCCTTAGTCTTTCATGTTACAACTTCTGAAATGTTTTGTAGTTGGTAAGACAGATCATGTATTAAATAAATAAAGAAGGAATAAATCAATATTGTCATCAATCAGTGAGGCACTGACTGATTCCACTGGCAGTCTCTTACAACAGCACTTGATGAGGTTAGATAAGGACCTGCCAGACTGTCAGCAACAGATAAACCATTTCTTCTGGGTGGATTAATACTGATATTCATAGGCACAGGAAAAGCATGTCACTTCTGAACTCTCTTTTGGGGGGTCAGTGGGAGGGTCAAATAAGTTGTTTCAATCAGCATCCATAGCCAAAATGTCACTCAGTTTGCTGACCTTAAATCAACTAATACAAAAATCTAAGGGTAAAATCCTAGTTCCATTGAAGTCAATGGCAAATTGACTTTAGTGGGCCCAGGAATTCACCCTAGGTGTCTAGCTGACAATATGAAAGCAATATAAGAAACTATAGGCAATGCATGACCCATGTGTGTTATTGAGGTCAACTCTTTGTCCTGCGTTCCAGCCAAAAATTCTTAACCCTGGTGTCAAATTTAAGTATTATATTTTAATTAGTACAGATATTAATATCTTTACTTTCTTTTTTCCTTTAGTAACCTAGATTAAGCATTCTAGTAATTCAGACATTTAGAGTTCTGCCATGTGTCAATGGTGAAAAAAGAAAGATCGGTGTTATAACTGAACCTGCTGAGAAGTCAAGTAATCATTCTAACTCTCTCGTAGAAAGATTCCTGGAGGGTAAACAGGGAAAGGGTTTCATAAAACCCTGGTTAGACGACTGCAACTGTGTATTCTAGTTCACCTTTATTTATAACATTCACCAATTTATTTATGCATGACAGCAAGAAGATTACACAATGACAAACAAAACCCCGCAGCCCTATGTGCAAGGTAGAATTAAAAGGCTTGGTACAGTAGAAGGATAATTGAACAAAGGAATGTAGAATATTTTACACTGTTGGAGGGTTTTGTTGATAGTTAATGGTATAGCCACTTTTAGGGCCATATTTTGAGGTCTTTCAGAGAGTAAAACTCCCTTGACTTCATGAACCTTTTGGTTCACTGATGTCAGCTGATTAGTCAATGTGAGTTTTACTTGATTAATAGACCACAGAATTTGGGCCTCAGCTATGATCCACAGTAAAATAGAGCACAATAGAAACAGATTGTTTTGATTTTAGGAACAGGGACTGCAATTTTTTGGTTTGAGAGTAATAATCTCAAGATATTTTCACTTTAATCCCATTGGTGATGCTTAAGGATATGCTCTTAAGTACTTTGCTGAATATGGATTGATTTAGGCCCATTATTTTCACTGAGTTCGTGCCTGAGTACTTTGCTGAAAGAATTTCCCAAGGGAGACTCCTATCTATCAAAGTACTTATTATGTGAAACTCATCACCATAGTATCTGAACACCTCACAAACATGAATTTTATCCTCAAACACTCCTATGAAATAGAAATCTCACCTCACTTACAGATAAGGAACAAAGGCAAAAAGTAAGTGACTTGACCGAGGTCACAGAGAAAGTTTGTGTCAGGGCCAGAGATTGAATCTAGATCTCCAGAGTCTAGTCCAGTGGCTTACCCACAACATCATCCCTGCCTATTTGTCAAAGGGGCAAAGTAGTGCATTCATGTAGTTACCAGTGATGTACAGCACAATATTTTCCCCAGTAATGACTTTGTTTAAAGGCTTTGTGATTGTGTGTATAAATCTTGTATGGTGCATGGTGGTTAGGGGGTTAAATTCCTTCCGTGAAGTAAGGGATGGGAATTTGCTTCTCCTCCAAAGTGTGGTCTCAGCTGTCAGGAATGAAAGCTAGTTTCTTGTGGATGAAGAATTGATGTGCTGATCTAAGTAGCCCAACAATGAGGGAGTGTTTGTTGCAGTAAAGATGACCTGATTATAAATCAGGAAAGTGTTTCCTGCCTGTCCCGCTTGGTACTATAATTTTGCTGTTCTCAGCCTTTCCTTCAAGAATTGAGCCCTGAGCTGCCCTGGAGAAAAGAGTTATGCTAATGCTAATGAGCTGGATAAAGATGTGTGGGACTAACTGGGGAATAATTCCTTTTTGTTTTGTTAGCTTGTGAAATAACAGCAATAAAGACAATTCTAATGAGGTGTAAATCTTCCACACATTAGTCCTGTTTGACCTTGTCTAATGAGGAGGTGGGCAAGTGCTCAGAGCTCATTTGAAAACCTAGATATGGAGGTTACAGTGACAGAGTGACTGTCTGAGAGGTGGACTGACTGGGTCAAAAAGCAGGATGCTGTTCTAATGCATAACATACACTGCAAGTGCAAGAGTATAAGCTTAATAATGTCATCTTTATAGGTTAGTTATACCTTCTGCCCCACTGAAGACAGAACCCTCCACCCCACAACTATATATCATTAGAAAGCTGAAGCTCTCAGCTTTCCAGTGTTAATTTCTATTCCGAAACTTAACAAAGCAACATACCTTGTAATGGTCTTTGAGAGTAAGCAATAAAATCAGGCTATCACAGGCCATTTACCAAACTGGCCAGGTTGCTTTCAACATCCTGTACATCCTAGACTTTGTCTGCATCTATGACTCTACTCTGGAGAGATCTGATTGAATTTTCATGGGATTCTAAGTTTGTTTGGAGGTGCTGGAAAGACAAAACTTTCTCAGAAGAGGTGAAAGGACTAGAGATGTATCCCAATGGAAATATCGACAATTTTGAATATGCTTGATTTGTTGAAGTATAAATTCTCACTTAAGTGGGCCACTGTAGAAACCCTGAATTTTGAAACAAGGCCCTGTATGGTGTCCTAGCTGTGTTTGATGTAATTCTCGAGAGGGTACTGGTACAAAGATGAGTTTATGTCAGTTTGGTCTCTAGCATAAAGTAGAGCAGCCTCAAAGGCAATTCCAGCAGCTGGGGATCCCTGGGGTATTGTGACATCTCGGCCATACCTCCTTTTCCCCCCAGATGTGCCCTTTACCTGGGTATATCTGGGTAGGGTAATAATGTAGGAACCTCTTCAGTGACTCTCAGAGACACCCAGTGCGTAACCGGAGGAGTCCCCTAAGAAAAGGAATTTCTATTGGCCAGATTGCCAGGCTGCTTTGTCTGTTGGAATTGCACATAACTGTCAGTGGCACCCAAGTATCTGGCCTCTTGCTGTTCACGCTTTGTGATCCTCCTCTTTTATCTGTATTTGTTTGTTATCATAGTGTTTTAGTATTCTAATATGATGAGAGAGTAGGCGATTCCACAACCACATCCCATAGAATTTCAGTTCCTGATTAAATTTGACATTTATGAATGATTGTCACTAAAGTCAGAGACAGAAGCCTTGTCATTAGGTAATGTGCCAGCCAAGTGGTTTTGGCAAGCTTCCCACAGCTTTGCAGAATTTATTAAGAGGACAGATGGCTTTAACATATCCTATTAGAATGTACTATGCCAGTCGTTTTAAAAAAAATAATCTCCAAGCTGAAGAATTGCACTTTTAACTCAAGGGTGAAAGCATGTTCCCTTCATTTAGTAAAAGCGGAGATCTCAGCTAAGAAAACATCTTACTGTGGCTGCTTTTCTCAGCACAAGAAACAATCTATTTTAAACTAAAATTCAGGGCAAGTCAAACTGGAAATTGACTGCAAGAGAGATGGTTATGCCAGTGTTTTCTTCCCAAAAAGTCATTAATGTGGATTTTAGCTCTTGTTCTATTTCTAGTAATGTTTGCTTAAATCATTACTTACCAATATGAAAATGTGGAATAAATAAGACAGAAACACTGGTTTACATATGACTGTAACTCAAGGGTAGTAGTTCTAGAAATTTGTTCTTTGGTATATTTTTTCCTGCAATTTTAACTTTTGCAAAATCAAAAATTGTTTACAAGTATACGAATCCTTTCCCAGTTGTTAATTTCACAGAAGGAGTTACCACATAAGGGTTTTAATCATTTGTATATGGAACATAATATATTTTAGTTTTAAAAAGCAGAATTTAAAAACTGACGAGTATCTTTCAATTATTGCCTAATCATGACACAATTTGAGGAATGAATCTAGTGAGAGGAAATATTTTAAAACTGTGAAATGTGAAAATTGCTTTAAGTTACTTTGTGCATTTTGATATATGAAATTCTTCTTCAGGCACAACAGATGAAAAGAAATGTTACATTAAAAAAATTGAGGAGCTTATTGTTTCATTAAATATTTAGCAACCATTCAAACTTTAGTAGATTAACTCTGCAACCGAACAAGAGACCTTAGGCTTTATATCTGTAAATCTTTATGCTGGTGCCTATTGTAAGTGATTAAACTTGAAGCAAGACTTTGCCATGGTTTTAAATTATTTAATAAATGGATATAGAGTGCAGATATTCCACTGTAAGATTTGAGGGCCAAATAATAAAAACGGGCATGTTAAATAAAATTTCATAGCCAAGCTTGTGAACTCAGCAGAAATCATATTATAGCTATAAACAAATAAATAAGGATCTCCTCATATCCTGTTGTTGTCTTGAATTTCCATTATCTATCCTGGGTCTCAAAATGTGGGATATGCTGTGACAGACAAGGTCCAGGCACCCCAAGGGGAGAACAGGAGACTGAAACCTAAAGAAAAAGTAATTGAATCAACTAGTTGTATACAATGTTATTGTGTATTAATATAAGTCAAGCAAGGTCTTTTATGAAAGCCGTAATGTTCTGAACTTGATGGTCATTAGCAGGGCTGTCCCTACCCATATGCAAAGTATGCAGCTGCGTAGGACAATTTCCTGGTGCCCTGCACAGCTGCGTGCTGCTCTAGCCCCTGCCCGGCCTCTTCCCACCCCTGCTTTGCCTCAGCCCCGCCACCACTCCACCCCTTCCCCAAAGCCGCCACCCTGCTCCGCCCCAGCCCTGCCCTGCCCCCACTCCCCTGAGGACTGCAGCAGGGCTGGGCCTGCACTCACTGGCAGCGGGAAGTGCAGCAACCCGGCCCCAGCCACACCTCCGGTAAATGCTGGGGGGTGGTTCCCCCCTACCTCCAAGCCAGCTCCCCTCCCCATGGAGGCCTGGGACATGGGGGGGCTGTGTAGAGCTCCAGAATAGCTAGGGATGGCCCTGTTCATTAGGAGATATCTATATGCGTTGTGAATGTAGGCATATGTACATAGGTGTAGAACATAGTAATTGTAACTACTAGGAGTGCAACTACAGCATCTCCTCACAGCAGTGTGGGGAAGCAATGAGGCAGGAAGGGCACCTCCCAGCATAGTTGTTTAGATGAAACTAACTCCAAGCACCTAGCCTTGTACAACCCAAGACAATGGTGGACCATGAAAGTTAATGGAAAGGCATTCAAACTGAAAACCCCAGTCTTGGAAAACTATAGAAGGAGGGAGTTTCACAAGCTCCATGTAACCATGGATCTCCATAGTCCAAGAGAAAGAAAAAAACTGCAAACCCTATTAAAAGGGGTTGGAAGTGAAGGCTATCCAGGAACTGAGTGGTGCTGTCTGGGAAATACTGGATCCCCCCCGGGACAGAGGGCATACTGGGGAACTGTTAAGAGGCAATAGGTAACTTGTATTAGAGAGGGGACTTTAAAGAGACAAGGTCTGAAGAAAAGCTCTGAGTAAGCTCAAGAACTTGTCTCCCACACCAACAAAAGTTGGTCCAATAAAAGATATTACCTCACCCATCTTGTCTCTCTAATATTCTGAGACCCACATGGCTACAGCAACACTGCATACAAGCAGGGAATTTAGTTAATAGAGAGGTGTAAAGCCTGAGATTGCATCTTTATGGTTATTTTCTATGTAACTTGTCATGTTTGCTTTTTCTTGCTACTTCATCTTTGAATCTATGATGTTTTTTATTAAATAAACTTTGTTTATTTTTACCCTAAGCAGGTGTCTACTGTGCAATCTAGGTGGAATGTGTGGCCCCAAGTCGACTGATAAATGGGGGCAGATGTAACTCCTTGAGTTGATCCAGTGGAGATAGTGTGCTTGGACTTTCAGAAAGCCTTTGAAAAGATCCCACATCAAAGACTCTTAAGCAAAGGAAGCAGTCATGGGCTAGGAGGGAAGGTCCTCTCAAGGATCAGTCACTGGATCAAAAGACAGGAAACAAAGGGTAGGAATAAACGGTCAGTTTTCACAATGGAAAGTGGTAAACATGGGCTTCCCCAAGGATCTGTAGCAGTATTGCCAACCCCAAATGGTCAAAAATCAGGAGTCAGGCTGACCAAAAATCATCAGATTGGCTTTAAAATCATGAGATTATTTAAAAATAATAGATTTGGTGTTCTTTTTATTTGCCTTCTGCTTTTTGAGCATTTAAGATGCACTGAGGTCACATTTTGAAGCTTTCTCCACAGCCACAAGGGCTAGAAAGTAGAAACTTACTTTTGCTTTAAGAATGAAGGATGAAATCATCACATATCTACTTGACTCCAAGAGCTGGAGCTTTAAGGAAAACAATAATGATCATGAGCAGGGCCGGATTTCCAATTAGGCACACTAGGCAAGTGCCTAGGAACACCAGCATTCTACTACTCTTCAAAATATCCATAAATGATCTGGAAAAGGAAGTAGACAGTGAGGTGGCAAAGTTTGCAGATGATACACAAATTCCTTAAAATAGCTAAGTCCAAAGCTCACTGTGAAGAGTTACAAAGGGATCTCACAAAACTGGGTGACTGAGCATAAAAATGGCAGATGAAATTCAGTGTTGATAAATGCAAAGTAATGCACATTGAAAAACATAATCCCAACTATACAAACAAAATGATGGAGTCTAAATTAGCTGTTACGACTCAAGAAAGAGATCTTGGAGTCATTGTGGATAGTTCTCTGAAAACATCCACTCAATGTGCAAATGCAGTCAAAAAACCTAACAATGGTTAGGAAGCACTAGGAAAGGCATAGATAATAAAACAAAAAGTATATAAATCCATGGTACACCCCCATCTGGAATACTGTGTGCAGTTCTTGATATATTAGAACTGGAAAAGGTACAGAGAAGGGAAACCATAATTATAAGGGGGTATGAAACAGCTTCTCTACAAGGAGAGATTAAAAAGACTGGGACAGGTCAGCTTAGAAAACAGATGACTAAGAGGGGATATGATAGGGGTCTATAAAATCATGAATGAAGTGGAGAAAGTGAATAACGAAGTATTATTTCCTCCTTCACATAACACAAGAACCAGGGACCACTCAGTGAAATTAATAGGCACAGGTTTAAAATGAACAAAAGGAAGTACTTCTTCACACAACACACAGTAAACCCGTGGAACTCATTGCCAGGGGTTGTTGTGAAGGCCAAAAGTATAAGTGGGTTAAAAAAAAGATTTGGATAAGTTCATGGAGGATAGGTCCATCAATGGCTATTAGCCAAGATGGTCAGGGATGCAACCCCATGCTGTGGGGGTTTCTAATCCTTTGACTGCCAGAAACTGTGACTGGATGACAGGGGATGGATCAAGTGATAACTGGCCCATTCTGTCCATTTCCCCTGAAGCGTGTGACACTAGCCACTGTTGGAAGACAGGACACTGGGCTAGATGGACCATTGGTCTGACCCAGTATGGCTATTCTTGTCTTCTTATGTCTTTTGGGGATGACAAACAAGAAGGAGAAAGTATTAATGTCTGGTAGTTAAGAATTCAGGGGATGAGTTGCGGAGACTTGGAATCAGAAGGACTATTGGGGTCATCCTGCAAGGAGCAACTAGGTGGGTGGAAGCTAGGATGTGAGAACTTTCTGCCTGAAGGTTGGCTAGTAGGGTCAGAGCTCTGAGTAATAGCAGCATAGCATTAAGGCACCTAAAGTTACAAGGCAGGTGGTGACAGAATCCCTTACCGGTCTAGGAGATCCCCAAAACATCACATATACATACTGTACCACATAAATTTCAAATGTTAAAGCTTCACTTCCTTTTCTCTTCTAAATCATGCTGAAGTCTTCTAATATAACATTGTATAGACTCCCTGCTCTGGTAGTGTCTTGCTTTTTTCTCCTTCAGACTCACTCTTGTTTTCTCTTTTCTATCCTTCTTTGCTTGCTTCTCTTCTCTCCTTCTCTTGTTTGACATGGTAATATTAAAACACTACACAGCTGATCTATTATAGTGTAGAAAATTGCATATCTATTCAAGCGGATCTGTAGTGCTATAAGCATTCCTTTTGTTTCAATATGTGTTCATTTCCAAATGGAGGATTGTGCTACCTTGACTGAGATACACCCTTTATTGAAAAGATTCTGACATGCTAAGAAATCAGTAGCACTGGTCAGGAAACTGCTTTTTTCCTGTGAAAACTTTGGCAGATTATTATTATTATTATTTTGGAAATCATAGCGTGATAGAAATGAATGGCTGGAAGGGAGTTCACGAAATCATCAAGTCAAGCCCCTTGCACTGTGGCAGGACCAAGTAAACCTAGACCGTCCCTGACAGGTGTTTGTCCAACCTGTTCTTAAAAACCTCCAAACATGGGGATTCCTCTCTTGGAAACTTATTCTAGACCTTAACTAGCCTTATAGTTAGAAAGTTTTTTGCTAATAACTAAATCTAAATCTCCCTTGATGCAGATTAAGCTGGTTACTTCTTATCCTACCTTCAATGGACATGGAGCACAACTCATCACCATCCTGTTTACAGCAGCCCTTAACATATTTGAAGACCATTATCAGGTCCTCCCCATCAGTCTTATTTTCTCAAGGCTAAACAGGCCCATTTTTTTTTTAACCTTTTATCAAACGTCAAGTTTTCTAAACATTCTAACATTTTTGTTTCTCTCCTCTGGAGTCTTTCCAATTTGTTAACATCTTTCCTAAAGTGTGGTGCCCAGAACTGGACACATTGCTCCAGCTGAGGCCTCACCAGTGACAAGTAGTGTGGAACAATTATCTCCCATGTGTTACATATGATACTTCTGTTAATAGACTCCAGAATATTAGCCTTTTTTTACAACTGCATTATTGTTGGCCCATATTCAATTGGTGATCCACTATTACTCCTACATCCTTTTAATCAGTTCTACTGCCTACCAACTTATTCTCCATTTTGCATTTGTGCATTTGATTTTTTTCCTTCTTAAGTGTAGTACTTTTCACTTGTCTTTATTGAAATTCATCTTGTTGATTTCATACCAATTCTCCCATTTATCACGGTCATTTTGAATTCTAATTCTGTCCTCCAAAGTATTTGTGACCCCTTCCAGCTTGGTGTCATCTGCAAATTTTGTAAGTGTACTCTCTACTCCATTATCCAAGTCATTTATTAAATGTTTCTTTTCAGATTTTCAGTTTTTGACAAAAAATGATTTTTTGGGGGGTGAAAATTTCCATTGTACAGAAAAGCCATTTTGCATTTTTTTAAAAAGTTTCAATGAACATTTTTTGACCAGCTCTTGAAATGAAGTTGATTTTAAAGCTAAGTGGCCAGTAAGGGGTTACTTTCAGAGAGGAAAATTGCTGTTTTCATTGTGACACTAAGCAAGGGCTTAATTCTACCCATGGTGCAAGAGGCAGCATTATCATAGGGATAGGATCTGCAACAACATTGAGTACAGCTCAGTGACCAGTGTGGAGAGCTATGAACACACAGCCACCATGTAGTGGAGTCAGCCCACATGCTCTAACTTTGCAGAGATGTACAAAGGTTAAAAGGGGCAGAGTCAGAGTGTGGCACCACACGTCCTGTAGACATGCAATTCAGGAGATGGGTGCTCACACAGCAGACTCACACTCCTTTCAAATCCCCCTTTGTTTACCATATGCAAAACTAGGGGCTGCCCATGCAGATCGGGACCTGGCAACTCCGTTATGAGCCCTGAATCCATCAGCCTGGCTGGAAAAGGAGCATGTCTAGAGGCTAGCCAGCTGAAGAGGTGACCAGACAGAATTCCCCTCCTTTCACTGTTGCAAAGTCATACGCTCCTCTGCAGAGCATGCATTGCCTCTCCATGCGGGGGTTATATTCTGCCAAGTGGGCAGATCCTTGCATGCAGTTGGGCTTTGGATCACACACCAGTCTGCAGGGTGCTGAGCATGCTTCTGCTGGTCTGTATATGCTTGGCAATGCCCAAGATCCATGCAGGATTAAGGCATTATTATCAACGCCTCAGAGTCCACTACTCTTGATAGGCACTATCTAAATTTAAAATGACAAAAAAGTCATGATGAATTTGAAAGCCTCTCTGATTCTGAGGTTCTTCTGACACTGAAGGTGGTCAGCCTAATAGGATGTCTGATATTTTTGTCTCCTTTTAATCTGTGTATCTTTAGTGGCTGCTTGGATTTTTAACATCTATCATCTTCACCTACCCATAGAGTGTATTATAAGATAAGTGACTTTATTGGCTGGTACTGAGTTTGCCAGCTGGTGGCCAGACATTAAAATGGAATTAATGTTAATAGAGTTAATAGAGAACCCACTCCTTCAAAAACACAGCATCTAGACTTGCCGGGGACTTATTATTATATGTGATTCAGCCCTTTATTTGTGCCATCCTGGCAATGCAGAGTTGCCAGAATGTGGCTGGATCTCTTCAGGTATGGTCTTTCTAAGCATGGTGGCATCCCTGGTCAGTGATGACATAACTGGTTCCTATGTCACCACTCCCCGCAATCCCTGGTACACGACTGGAGGTACAGACTGGAGGGACTAAGGTTGG
Source organism: Mauremys reevesii (assembly GCF_016161935.1). NCBI lineage: Eukaryota > Metazoa > Chordata > Testudines > Geoemydidae > Mauremys > Mauremys reevesii. The sequence goes on from NC_052623.1 coordinate 323,109,294, forward strand.
GGTGCTGCAGTGCATGCTCTTTGCAACTGATCACAGCTGAGAGACTGAGAATAAGAACCTCATGATCTGTGAGTAGAAATTCTATCAGGTGAGCTGAAAGGGAGCATGCTGATAGCCCGTGGATAGCTCTCTTCTGTTGGAATGTCGCTCCTTTGTCTGTGTTACAGATGGCTAAGTATGCTATGGATATGTCTACACTGCAGTAAAAAACCTATGGCTGCCCTGTGCCAGCTGACTCAGGATCAGACTAAAGGATTGTTTAACTGCAGTGTAGACATTTGTGCTTGGTCTGGAGCCTGGACTCGAGGACACTGTGGGACACTAGGAGAGTCCCAGAGCTTGGGCTGCAACCTGAGCATCCACACTGTAATTAAACAGCCCTTTAGCCCGAGAGCCTGAGTCAGCTGGTGTGGGCCAACTGCGGGTCTCTAATTGCAGTATATATAGACCCTAGGAGAAATCCTGTGCACTGGCAGAAGCTGAAGACACAAAGTATTGAAGCAAATGCTTTCACAAGTGACAGCTGTGAATGCTCAGGATCAATTTCCCCTTTTTCAAGTCATCTTTCTTTCTAGGGAAATAAAAAGGGCAAGTACCATTTGCATATGGCTGGGTAGAGTGAAAGCTGGTTGTCTTGAAATTTTAAATCCCAAATATATTTAAGCTGTAGTCACTTAAAGCTTAAAATGAACCAAAGCAAAACATCTCTTCACCCCATTATAAAACTTTACGAGGCCTGCAGCTTTTATGGCACAGCTTAAAAGTGAGCTGGGGATTGAGGGTTGACACAGTTGACACTAGATTGTTTTGAATCCACAAGCTCACTGCTTTAAGAAACAGTTGGATAGTACTACTGCTCCAGAATACTTCACCCATACAGTTGGAAGATACCTAATTATTAAATACTATAAAATTCTGACATGTGTGAGATTCAAAAGCTAAACTTGAGAACATAAGAATGGCCATACTGTGTCAGACCAAAGGTCCATCAAGCCCAGTATCCTGTCCTCTGACAGTGGCCAATGGCAGGTGCCCCGGAGGGAGTGAACCTAACAGGTAATGATCAAGTGATCCATGCCCTGTCACCCAATCCCAGCTTCTGGCAAACAGAGGCTACGGACACCATTCCTGCCCATCCTGGCTAATACCCATTGATGGACATATCTTCCATGAATCTATATAGCTCCCTTTGAACCACATTATAGTATTGGCTTTCACAAGACCCTGTGGCAAGGAGTTCCAGACGTTAACATGCGTAGCATGAAAAAATACTTTCTTGTGCTTGTTTTAAACCCACTACCTATTAATTTCATTTTGGTGGCCCCTTGTTCTTATATTATGAGAAGGAGTAAATAACACTTCCTTATTTACTTTCTTTATACCACTCATGATTTTATAGACTTTTATCATATCCCCCCTTAGTAGCCTCTTTTCCAAGCTGAAAAGTCCCAATCTTATTAATCTCTCCTCATGCGGAAGATGTTCTATACCCTAATCATTTTTGTTGCCCTTTTCTGAACCTTTTCCAATTCCAATATATCTTTTTTGAGATGGGGCGACCATATCTGCACGCAGAATTCAAGGTGTGGGCATACCATGGATTTATATAGAGGCAATATGATGTTTTCTGTCTTATTATCTATCTCTTTCTTGATGATTCCCAACAGTCTGTTCACTTTTTTGACTGCTGCTGCACATTGAGTGGATGATTTCAGAGAACTATCCACAATGACTCCAAGATCTCTTTCTTGAGTGGTAACAGCTAATTAATTGTGATGGACCCAGGCCAGGTGGGAACAGTAGCTGCTGCCATTAGGGTCCCTGGGCCAGAACCCGGAGTAGAGGGTGAGCCCAGGGTCCCCCCAACCCGCCACTACTGAAACACCTCCTGGGAAGGGAAGACAGGTCCCTGTCAGGACAAGAGACTCAACTGTTCTTGAATGAGCCTGTTGGGACAACAGAGACTGTTGTCACCAACCTCCTTGCTGGCTTATGATGAAAAGGGCTCAGTGGACTGTACCCTGGCCCTAGAGAGAGAAGGGCTACGTGGAGGGTCACAGTGAGCCTCTGAGGCTAGCATAAACTGCCTGGAAGCGCGGGACTCACGGGGACGAGATTGGAGCTCTGCCGCAATATGTATTGTTAGGATTATGTTTTCCAATGTGCATTACTTTGCATTTATCAACATTAAATTTCATCTGCCATTTTGTTCCCCAGTCACCCAGTTTTGTGAGATCCTTTTGTAGCTCTTCACAATCTGCCTGGGACTTAACTATCTTGAGTAGTTTTGCGTGGTCTGCAAACTTTGCCACCTCACTGTTTACCTCTTTTTCCAGATCATTTATGAATATGTTGAATAGGACTGGGCCCAGTAGAGATCCCTGGGGGACATCACTATTTACCACTCTCCATTCTGAAAAATGACCATTTATTCTTACCCTTTGTTTCCTAACTTTTAACCAGTTACCAATCTATGGGAGAACCTTCCTTCTTATCCCAAGACTGCTTATTTATCTTAAGAGCCTTTGGTGAGGGACCTTGTCAAAGGCTTTCTGAAAATCTAAATACACTATATCCACTGGAACTCCTTTGTCCACATGCTTGTTGACCCCCCTCAAAGAATTCTAGTAGATTGGTGAGGCATGATTTCCCTTTACAAAAGCTATGTTGACTATTTCCCAACAAATTATGTTCATCTATGTGTCTGATAATTTTGTTATTTATGATAGTTTCAACCAATTTTCCCAGTACTGAAGTGAGGCTTACTGGCCTGTAGTTACCAGAGTCACCTCTGGAGCCCTTTTTAAAAATTAATGTCACATTAGCTATCCTCAAGTCATTTGGTGCAGAAGCTGATTTAAATCATAGGTTACAGATGCCAGTTAAGAGTCCTGCAATTTCACATTTGAGTTCCTTCAGAACTCTTGGGTGAATACCATCAGGTCCTGGAGACTTATTACTGTTTAGTTTATCAATTTGTTCCAAAACCTCCTCAAATGACACCTCAATTTGGGACAGTTCCTCAGATATGTCACCCAAAAAGAGTGGCTCAGGTTTGGGAATCTCCCTCACATCCTCAACAGTGAAGACCGATGCAAAGAATTCATTTAGTTTCTCCGCAATGGCCTTATCATCTTTGAATGCTCCTTTAGCATCTTGATCGTCCAGTGGTCCCACTAGTTGTTTAGCAGTCTTTCTGATTCTGATGTATTTAAAAAAAAATTGCTATTACTTTTGGAGTCTTTGACTAGCTGTTCTTCAAATTCTTTTTTGGTCTTTCTAACGATATTTTTGCACTTCATTTGCCAGAGTTTATGATCTTTTCTATTTTCCTCATTAGGATTTATCTTCCACTTTTTAAAGGATGCCTTTTTGCCTCTCACTGCTTCTTTTACTTTGTTGTTTAACCACAGTGGCTCTTTTTTGGTTCTCTTACTATGTTTTTTAAATTGGGGTATACGTTTAAGTTGAGCCTCTATTAAGGTGTCTTTAAAAAGTTTCCATGCAGCTTGCAGGGATTTTACTTTTGGTACTGTACATTTTCATTTCTGTTTCACTACTCTCCTCATTTTTTGTGTAGTTCCCCTTTCTGAAATTAAATGCTACAGTGTTGGGCCACTGTGGAGTTTTCCCCACCACAGGGATGTTAAATTTAATTATATTATCATCACTATTACCAAGCAGTCCAGCTATATTCACCTCTTGGACCTGATCCTGTGCTCCACTTAGGACTAAATCAAGAATTTAAATCAACCTCTTGTGGGTTCCAGGACCAGCTGCTCCAAGAAGCGGTCATTTAAGGTGTCAAGAAACTTTATCTCAGTATCCCTTCCTGAGGTGATATGTACCCAGTCAATATGGGGATAGGTGAAATCCGCCATTATTATTATTGAGTTTTTTATTTTAATAGCTTCTCTAATCTCCCTGAGCATTTCAGAGTCACTAACACCATCCTGGTCAGGTGGTCTGTAATATAGCCCTACTGCTATATTCTTATTTTTCAAGCATGGAATTACTATCCATAAAGATTCTATAGTACAATTTAGTTCATTTAAGATTTTTACTTCATTTGATTTTATGCTTTCTTTCACATATAGTGCCACTCCCCCACCAGCATGACCTGTTCTGTCCTTCTCATATATTTTGTACCCTGGTATTACTGTGTCCCATTAATTATCTTCATTCCACCAGGTTTCTGTGATGCCTATTATATCGATATCCTCATTTAATACTAGGCACTCTAGCTCACCCATCTTATTATTTAGACTTCTAGCATTGGTATATAAGCATTTTAAAAACTTGTCATTTTTTGGCTGTCCCCTATTGCATGACGTAATTGAATGGGACTTTTTTTCATTTGACTGCTTCTCATCAGATCCTCCCTGTATTTTATTATTTTCCATCCTCTCCTCCTTATTAGGACATAGGGAATCTCCATTTATAGATCCTCCCCTAAGGGATTTCCGAACCACATGCTCCTCCATACCTGTCGGCTTTCCCCCAGCCCTTAGTTTAAAAACTGTTCTACAACCTTTTTAATTTTAAGCACCAGCAATCTGGTTCCATTTTGATTTAGGTGGAGCCCATCCTTCCTGTATAGGCTCCCCATCTCCCAAAAGCTTCCCCAGTTCCTAATAAATCTAAACCCCTCCTCCCATCACCATTATCTCATCCATGCATTGAGACCCTGCAGTTCTGCCTGTCTAACTGGCTCAGCATGTAGAACTGGAAGCATTTCAGAGAATGCTACCATGGAGGTCCTGGATTTCAGTCTCTTACCTAGCAGCTTGAATTTGGCCTCCAGGACTTCTCTCCTATCCGTCCCCATGTTGTTGGTACCTACATGTACCACAACCACCAGCTCCTCCCCAGCACTACACATAATCTATCTAGATGTCTCAAGAGATCCACAACCTTCTCATCAGGCATGAAAGTCACCATGCGGTTCTCCTGATCATCGCAAACCCAGCTATCTATGTTTCTAATGATCGAATCGCCCATTACTAATACCCATCTCTTCCAAAGGAAATTGTTTCCATTCTTAGCCATTTCCCTCTCTTCAACCTCTCCACCCATCCCTCTTGGCTTCTTGACAGAACTATAATTTTCTTATTTTTTTAATTAATCCAATTTCAACACTTTCCTTTTAACTTTTTAGACTAAAGGTTTTTTTTTCATTTGTAGACTTAAATTAGAACCTACTGGTTTCTTAAAGCAAGGAGCTTTCAAATATATGTTACATTAATGTAAATACTTCAGAGGGGATAAGGAGTTCAAAAGACCAGGGGCAGTGGGGATGACAAAAAACAAGAACTACCTGGTTGAGGTTTTTTTTCTGAAAACAAACAAACAAGTTTGGGTTTTTCACAATCCCCAGTGCTGCTGTTACTTTAGAGCTCTCAGTTGGAATGTGGGCTACACAAGTTGTGGGAGAAGGAATGGGGGAATTAAGGCACTGAAGCATCATGCGCTGTGATGGATCTTTCATCTGAAAGATGGAAGTATTATGCTGTTAAATTGACACTTGTTAATGGCCCATAAGCTTGGACTGATGGAAAATGTATTTCACTCTGCTTACATATTTCCATTTCTCAGAGTGGGATAGTGCACCAAATGCTCAATGGCAGAACTTCCTTTGCATATAAATCCCCTTCACTGCTGAATACAAGTGTCTCTATGACACTTGTGTTTGTCAGCATTTCAGTGCTAGCATCCAACAAGAGGAAAGATGTTAACAATTTCTAGCATTTAAGGGCAGCACTTGTTCATTTTTCTACTTTTTAATTTTGCTCTTTAGACTACACTTAGCTGATTAATAGAGTTGATCAAAAACTTGAATTTCCCCCTTGTCGGAAATTCTGAGATTTTGAAATTTCAACCCCAACTGGGACAAAGTGAAAAATTCTGAGATTTCTACTAAACAAAATATTCTGATTTTTTTCAATTCAGCTTTATCAAACCCTTTTTACTTATATAATATAGAAGCTCATCAATAATTTCTTTTAAAAACTTCTGGCAAAAATCAACAAGTTCCTGTGAAATGTTTAGATTTCATTGCATCAGTATTTTCTAACAGTAGCGAAAATGATGTATCCAAAAGGTCATGGGCGCTGACTTTTGTTTTTGCCGGTGGGTGCTCTTGAAGAGGTGTGTGTGTTTGGGAGGGAGAGGAGACACTCTGCCAATTTTGCGAAGAGGCTATTTTCAGTACATTTATACACTTCTTTCATATTATAGTTATTGAATGTGCCTATCATTGGTATCTTTACTATTTTAATAATGATTAAATTATTATGAACTTCATAATTACATTATCATGAATTACAATATATTAAAATCATTGCAGTCACCTACAAGCTCTCTTCACCAATGTCGAAGTTTAAAGACATTATGTCTCCCTGTTGCTTTCTGGATGAAAGTGTCAGCAATCTTATTCACATCTAGTTCCCTAGTATTGTCTTGGTGTACGTTAAGGACAACTACATTATTCAGTTGCTTCTATGCCACTGATGACTGGAAATAATGATTAAGTCTTCTGAAGCTGGAGAATGAGGTCAGGATGATACAGGCAAAGTGAGACGGATCCTTATGAATTTGCAGTACTCTGGAAACATGGTGCTTTTAGAGTATTGCAAATAACTCCAAGATCTCTTTCTTGATGGATAACCACTAATTTAGGCACCATCATTTTGTATGTATAGTTGGGATTATATTTTGTCATGTGCATTACTTTGCATTTAACATTGAATTTCATCTGCTATTTTGTTGCTAAGTCACCCAGTTTTGTGAGATCCCTTTGTAACTCTTTGCAGTCTCTTTTGGATTTAACTATCCTGAGTAGTTTTGTATGGTCTGCAAACTTTGACACCTCACTGTTTACCTCTTTTTGCAGATCATTTATGAATATGTTGAACAGCACTGATCCCAGACCAGTACAAGCCCGTCAGGGGATGCCACTATTTATTTCTCTCCATTCTGAAAATGGACCATTTATTCCTACCATTTGTTTCCTATCTTTTAACTGGAGTGTGGGAATGCTTTCAAGATCATCTAAGGATCCTTAATTTAATTTAATGACAAGCCTTTTGTTATCTTAATCACCCTGCTTCCGGTTATAAATAAACTCCCTGCTTCAAAGGCAGAAGTTGTTAGCAGCACAGAATTATTCACATTCCACACTAACGCTCTGCCTCTTGGGTGCTGAGCACCCACAATTTTTTTTCTGTGGGTGCTTGAGCCCCAGAGCACTCATGGGAGTCGGCGCCTATGCAAAAGGTTTCATCTGGTTCTTTTCCAAGTCTGACTCCAGATCACTCTAACTCTATCTTCAAGTACCAGTCCATGCTCCTGTATTCTTCCCATGTTAGGACCTCTATTGACCTCTCCACTGGGACCAACTGCTGATTACTTTATATGCTCTGGGGCTCTACACTCAAGAATGTATTCTGTGCCCAGAACATATGGAAGTTCAGGGCCCATAATATGTACATGTTTCAAAAGGTGTTGGGTCCTGCAATGACGTCAAGATATGCTAGGGGAAGTAACAGGAAAAAGATCTTATGTCATGGGGATGATTGTCATGGGAGGGGCCACTAATATGTCAGAAGGGAATAGATGGGGCATTTTACATTTCCTTCATCACATTCCATTTCTTACGGAATGAATATAAAGTATTGGGGTCAATAAATGAATCTGAGTTAGGGCTGGTCTACAGTAAAGCTGTAAGTCAACAGATGTTACCCTACATCAGGACACACTACAGGATCCATAGTCTACAGCCAAGCTCTAAGATACAACCGCATTTGCTCCAATCCCTCAGACAGAGATAAACACCTACAAGATCTCTATCAAGCATTCTTAAAACTATAGTATCCACCTGCTGAAGTGAAAAAACAGATTGACAGAGCCAGAAGAGTACCCAGAAGCCACCTACTACAGGACAGGCCTAACAAAGAAGATAACAGAACGCCACTAGCTGTCACCTTCAGCCCCCAACTAAAACCTCTCCAGCACATCATCAAAGATCTACAACCTATCCTGAAAGATGATCCCTCACTTTCACAGATCTTGGGAGACAGGCCGTCCTCGCTTACAGACAGCCTCCCAACCTGAAGCAAATACTCACCAGCAACCGCACACCATGGAACATAAACACTAACCCAGGAACCTATCCTTGCAACAAAGCCCGATGCCAGCTCTGTCCACATATCTATTCAAGTAACACCATCATAGGACCTAATCACATCAGCCACGCCATCAGGGGCTCATACACCTGCCATGTACATTGGCCAAACTGGACAGTCTCTACGCAAAAGAATAAATGGACACAAATCTGACATCAGGAATCATAACATTCAAAAACCAGTGGGAGAACACTTCAACCTCTCTAACCACTCAGGAACAGACTTGAAGGTGGCAGTTTTGCAACAAAAAAACTTCAAAAACAGACTCCAAAGAGAGACAGCTGAACTCAAATTAATATGCAAATTAGATACAATTAATTTAGGCTTAAACAGAGACTGGGAATGGTTGGGTCATTACACTAATTGAATCTATTTCCCCATGTTAAGTTCTCCTCACACCTTCTATGGATCATCTCGATTATCACTTGAAAGGTTTTTTTTCTCCTGCTGATGATAGCTCATCTCAATTGATTGGACTTTTACAGTTGGTATGCGTACTTCCACCTTTTCATGTTCTCTGTATGTATAAATATCTTCTATCTGTGTGTTCCATTCTATGTATCCGAAGAAGTGAGCTGTAGCCCACGAAAGCTTATGCTAAAATAAATTTGTTAGTCTCTAAGGTGCCACAAGTACTCCTGTTCTTTTTGCTGATACAGACTAACACGACTGCTACTCTGAAACCTACATCAGGTATGTAAGTTATGTAACTGAATTCAACATAACTTGTCTTAGGTCAACTTACAGCGATGGCTACACCATGCTATGTCGACAGGAGACGCTCTCCTGCTGACTTACCTTCTGCTTCTTGGAGAGGTGGAGTACAAACATCAATGGGAGAGTGCTCTGCCATCAGCTTAGCTTGTCTTCACCAGACCTATTAAATCGACACTGCTGCATCGATCACAGCAGAGCCAATTTAGCTGGAAGTATAGACAAGCTCTTAGTTGCAATTCAGTTGAAGGCATGGGCAAAGATTTGCATCATTTTCTATATTTTTGATCTCCTTTGCTCATTTTCTTCACCTGTCTTATACTTGTTGCACCTGTTTGATTTGGAAAAGAAAAACAGAACTAAGAGTCCTTTAAAAACAGCCCCATTTCAGCTCCCATGCTGGAACTTGCATTTTGTTGTTTAGGTTAAAACATTAAATGTCTCATTAAGGAGAAATTATATTCTCACCCTTGGCAAAGTGTATTTAAATAGTCTAATGATTAGTAAATTTTACAAAGTTGACCTATCAATCTATCTGAACATACTGTTTTAGAAAACAAAACATCTCCTCTACAATTTCAAAATCTAGCTGCAAAGAGGACATGAATAGAAGTTATAAATACTGTACTAAATTCAGCTTGTGATATGGTAAAATATTCCTTTGGGCTGCATTAGCTTAATCAATGAATGAAACAGATTACATTTGTTTATGGCGGTAATAGTCTAGCTAATGCATTGACTTCAGCTTCAAAGAAGTATATAATCAGAACAAGAAATTAAAATACTATATTAACAGTACTTACAGGAGGAACACTTAAGCCACCCACATTAAAAATGTAGCAGCAGGATTTGCAAGTGATTGCTTTGGAACAGCCATGTGAATTGTTCTACTTGCTGCTTACCCTGTGATCAGTTACATTTAGTCATAAGTCGTGATAAATATAATATATTTACAACGTCTTGCTAAAATATTGAAAATGTTGCTTCAACTGACCACATGTGGATTACTCCTCCACCCCAAATTCTTATGTAATATGAAGTAATTACAAGAAAGGAAACACAGTCACTGGTATTATGAATCTAATAAATCAACATATTTTTAACCCAGGCCTTCCTGATGTTGTATTTTAACTTGTGTATACAGTGACCAGGCAGAGAGAAAATTGGAATTTTTGCCTTGTGGAAAATTGTCATCCTTCAACATTTGTTTTTGACATGAATTAGAACAAAAAGTCAAAACATTTACATGTTTGTGGAACAAGCAGTTCAGAAAATTTTTGATTCTAAATGTCAAAATGTTTTCTTTGTGTGTTGAACTCAATCAAAACGTTTAGTTTTGAGTCACTTTGACATTAAACTGCATCTGCCTATGGTGCCATGGTGCTCCCTGGTCTGACTTCAACTTTCATTCATCCTCCATTAGTAAAAGGGAGAAAGAGGTTGCTCCCAAACTAGCAAGCTTCTAGCAAATTTGCAGCTCTAGAAACTGGTAGGATTTCTTCTGTCACATTCCGTTCATTATAACTATATGTACTGTACCATATACAGGAAACCATCTATCTCCTGTCAGAGATGATGTTTTGATTCCTCCACTAGAAATGGCTAAAGCACCAGCACAGGTCCAGGCACTTGCACGTAGTCTGAAAGTCGGATCAATTAAATCCCCTTTCCCCTGTGCAGTAGAACCTGAGAATTATGAACACCAAAGTTACGAACTGACCAATCAACCACACACGTTGTTTGGAATCAGAATTATGCAATCAGGCAGCAGCAGAGACACACACACACACACACACACACACACACACACACAAAAAGGTGGGGGGGGGGGGAAGAAAAATAGCAAATATGTTATAGTAGCATCTTAAACATAAATTACCAAAAAAATGAAAAGCAGCATTTTTCTTTTCCACGGTAAAGTGTCAATGCTGTATTATCTCACTGTTCAGTTGTAAACTTTTGAAAGAACAACCAAAATGTTTTGTTCAGAGTTACGAACATTTCAGAGTCATAAACAACCTCTATTCTTGAAGTGTTCATAACTCTGACGTTATACTATATTTCTTTAAGCAGACAAAATGCCTAATTGGCAGATGCTTTTCTTGTATCCCTTGTTTCCAGCAACAGGATGGAGGGAAGGTGGGTAGGAGGAAGGAAGGAGGCTCTGGCAACATCTAGGGTCTTCAGTGTAGTACCATAGAGTGCAGTCTCCTGAAGGAAGTCCCTGTAATGTCCAGCCACTGACCCAGCCAGTTGTGGCCCTCAGGGCTCTCAAAGGCAGCTTTATTGAGACTGTTTATATTTGAGGATTAATTGAATTTTAAACTGACATAGTTGAATCAGCCCTGGTGCCTAGGAAGAGGTAGGGGGCACTGCCTCTGTAGCTGCCACCCACCACTTCAGTGGAAGCTCCATGTGAGCTGTGTTGTCCCTTCTATGCTCAGCACCTCCCCTAGTGCAAGCAGTTCTGTCTCGTCTATCATTTGCTTTCCTACCAAATGTGGGAAAGCAGAACAGGAGTTTGTTTCTGTCTGAGCCTATGGAACACCTAGTGAAGGGTGATTCTTCTCCCCAACACAGCCATCCTAGGGCAGCCCGGATGAGGGGAAAAGAGGAAAAGCTGAGAACCACACTCAGTTATGGCTCCAGCCTGAGGGCTGCTCTAGCATGCACAGCTGGTAAGAGTTCCTTAGGGACCATATGCAAACTATATGGATAGCCAGAGCAAAGCACACTACAGCTGCCCTCTGCCATCCCCATGATATGTTTCCTGGGCCAGAGGTTGTGGGGAAGAAGCTGTTGGAGGAAGCACTGCCAACTGTACGCTCACTGGAGACACCCCTCACAACAGGGAAATCCCCAACAGAGCACTTTGTGTGGTTTCTGTTCCTTTAGTGCCCCTTTAATGGCTCAAAGTTAGAAGAAGAGGCAAAGCCTCTGCCCCAGACTATTGATTGTGGCCCCTTGACATTTCTGAAATAACTTGTTTTCTCCTCAGGCTGAAATGATTGGACACTACTGCTGCAATCAGCATGTGCTCATGGACTGCACATGCTCAAAATCTGAGCTGGGTAGGCTGTGATTCCAATCAAGTAACAGGCAGGGTCGGGTGAGTGGGTTAGGGGAGTGAAGGTACAGCAGATCAGGCTGTGACCAAGAGTGGTGGGGAGCAGAGTGACTGGAGCCACAGGCTTTTCTCAGGTGGGAGAGAGGGAGGCAGGAAGCAGAACAAAGTTCTTTTAAATGCAGATATATAAGGGAGGGATTTATCCATCTAATTTTCAGTGTGTGCATCTGCTGAACATGTTACTCTGCACTTTCAGGTATGCGAAGCTAGAATACACTTCAGTATCTTCTCTTTCTGCTGTGCTGTCACACTCCTCCTCAGATCCTTTCACTATCTCCCTCCCTATCAGGGTCAAGCTACCCAACTTTTTAAACTTTTGATGCTCCACAGCATCATCTCTTCTGAATGTTCCCTTTTGGTCCCTCTCCACACTTGTCTTCTTGCTACTTTCTTTTGTGTCATCCTCTATGGTTGGAACAGCTTCTCACTTCCCATGGGTCAAGAGTCCCTCTTCTCCAAATCGCTCCTTGAAACCCACCTCTTTCTCAAAGCATTTCTACCTTGAGCGTCTCATTGATTGTGTCTACACCTGCTCATCTGGAACTGTTTGTCTATGTATTATATTTTTCTGATTAATTTATAAGTTCATTATGGCCGGCACTCTGTTCTTTTATGGGTTATATAAAGAACAATGTGTACCTACATCACATTGTAATAATTATTATTGTTTGATTTCAGTCACTTTGGGTTTTCCCATGAGTCATTTGGCTATCCATGACTCCTACCTCCGCTTTACTACTAGTTTGTTAATGACAAACTATAAAATTGATAGAACAAAACAATTCCTTGTAGATGGGTATGTAGATAGATGCTATGTTTGGGGGAATTAATGGTTGTCATGTAGCTGTAAGACCTCAGATGAACCTTTTCTTTACACAAGGGGAAACTTGGACTGTTCTAATCCTTACAAGTCAATTATCATCTAAAGTGCTCATTTCCTGCTGCAATTTAGGATTCATAAAATCTGAATGGGATATGCATTTTTAATGCTATGGCTGGAATCATAAATATTGTTGGCCTTGTTTGCCAGAATATTAATAAAATAGTGACTCTGAAACTCCAGGAAGGAAAAATATCTAAGATACACTGATTCAGTTTCATAAATCAGTAATTCTGACAGCCTTTTGAGATGATTAAATAGGTTTGGAGAAATCCAGGCCCTTAAGTATTAGCTCCATTTATGAAACCCTAAATGTTTTTCTCTCTTTTAAATAATGCAGGAGCAGGTGCTGGCATTTCAGTTCAACTAATTAGCTTCTAATTTACTGTAAACATCTAAGAATTCCATGAAAATGTCTCAGCGGTATCCAAGAGGAAACAATCTACTGGTTCAATAAATCTTTCCTGAAATGCCACTGAGAATTGACTAAATATGTGAAGTGTAGCCTGACTTAATACATTTGAATTTTTTAAAATATATTGAAAAACAAGATAACACTTCCAAGCTTTCCTTAATATTGTCATTATATGTTTAAAGAGAGACTGCATCAACAGTGTGTTGAGGAAACCATTATTTTAATCTGAAAGGCTGTAAGATACTGCTACATATGGCTTAGTTCAACTTACTACTCATAATTAATTCAGGGACAATAAATGTGACAGTAACAGTATTACTATAGGAAACATCAAGGTTTTATCCTATTTGTATATTATGCATGTATCTATTTTTGTTTACAGTATACAGGCACATATTTAGATATTATTACATTCACCTACTTCTATATCATTATCTTATGCAACTTGGTTAGAGTACAATTAATTTTATATTATATATAAAATACTCAATATTATATAGAATTGTTGGTCTCCCTCCTGAAATAGATGATTTAAAGACAGTAAGAGGTCTATCTGTACAAGATACAAGCCCAAGCTGCAAGGTTCAGATTTGTATTTGGATCTGAATTTTGAATTTACACTTTGAAAGGTGAGGTGTGCTTTTGTTGCTTGCGGCGTGGTGTGTGTGTGGTGATTTGGTGGATTTAGAGCAGGGGTCGGTAACCTCTGGCATGCAGCTCACCAGGATAAGAACCCTGGTGGGCCGGGCCAGTTTGTTTACCTGCTGCGTCAGCAGGTTTGGCTGATTATGGCTCCCACTGGCTGCGGTTTACCGTCCCAGGCCAATGGGGGCTGCGGGAAGCAGCGCGGGCCAAGGGATGTGCTGGCCACGGCTCCCCGCCGCCCCCATTGGCCTGGGACGGTGAACCACGGCCAGTGGGAGCCGTGATCAGCCGAACCTCCTGACTCAGGAGGTAAACAAACTGGCCCGGCCCACCAGGGTGCTTACCCTGGCAAGCCGCGTGCCAGAGGTTGCCGACCCCTGATTTAGAGTTTTAGTCTATTCTAGTCTCAAATCATAGAATTCAGATTAAAATTTAGCTATGTCTTTTTTTGTGTGTGTGTGGGGGGGAAGATGGCAAATATACTTACTTTTGTTTATATTCTATAAAAATAAATACAACTTTAATTTGAAGTTGCTCACAATAAATACAACCAAATAAAAATATTGGCCTAGATTTCTCTTTCACTGCTTGATGAAAATTTGCCAATTAAAGTGAAATAATCTTGTCCATTACTATTATACTAAAACACTATTTTTACAACTTAGTTTGCCTAAAATGTACACATTTATTCTTCTGACTTTTCTTTGAAGAACAAAAGACCTTTATTGTGTTTCCAGAGATGATAGAATTTACACTCCAGTGCCTGATTAGGGTCCTGATTCAGCCAGGGGCGGCTCTAGAAAATCCGCCGCCCCAAGCAGGGCGGTGTGCTGCACCGCTCGCGTCGGGGCAGAAGTGGCTGCGGACCGTCCTGTGGTCCCGCGGCTCCGGTGGAGCATCCGCAGGCATGCCTGTGGGAGCTCCGTCCGAGCCGCGGGACCAGCGCACCCGCCGCAGTCATGACTGCGGAAGATCAGCCGGAGCCAAATGCCGCCCCACGCGCCTGCTTGGCGCGCTGGAGTCTGGAGCCGGCCCTGGATTCAGCTTACGCCTGTGCCTAACTTTCAGCATGTTAGTAGTCCCCATAGACATGTCCTTAAGTACTTTGCTGACTCAGGGCTTTGGTGAGCTAAAAATCCATTGCAAGTAACAGCATGCAGTAAACAAAGAGGAAGGTGATGCTAAACATTTGGGAAGAAGGATCTCTCATACATGGGTAGATTCATTTTTCAGCTACAGAAGACTGACAGCAAGTTATTTACCATACTGTGACTTCCTTCTTGTAAGAGCCATTTTGAGAAAGGTATATTTTCTGAAATGTTATTATTTCAAGTTGTTCATGGATGGTTAGGCTGAGAGAGAGAATGGCAGCAGACAGAGGTGTTTGCATGCTATTACCGGCACACACATTTTTGTAACTTGGATGATGCTGTTAGTGAAGGAAATCTTCAAAGTGTTTGGTTTGGATAAGTAGCCAAAAATTTGGTACTAGTTGGAAAAAAGAAATAAAGATGAACAGAAAAATGAAGTCATCACAGGTAATGCTAGATCATACAATTATATTGTTATCTAACCTCTTTTATCTCAACTTTCACTTGGTATATAATTTATTTTTATAAGCTGTGTTGTAAGGATGGGAGAAAGTAAACATTGCTGTTAGCGAAAGACAGGATGGGGAAGAGAAATATCACTCGGAGGGTGAGGACTTGAATATCTGTATTGAGGATCGATTTGAAAGTAGATTATTAAAGAGAATAAAGTTTAATATTCATGTATATTTATGCATAGGAAGAATAGTTGGCTGAAACTGGTATTAACAAGCAGATGTCACACAATGAAAATAAACAAACTGGTCTGAACTGGAAAACGATGAAATGGCAAAAGTATTGGGATTTGACTCTTGAACTGACAAAGCTCATGACCTGTTTCTACAGAGTATCAAGTTACATTGGATTGCAAAAATGGACACATTGTGGAATGTGTGATGTAAGAAACACTGTGCTGCCACACGAAGCTTTAGGCTGGTAGGTGAAAATCATTCCTCAAAAGGATAATATTAGTACCTGTCTCAAGGGTGCCTCTGCAGACAATTATTCCTCCTTATGAAAAAGCCAGATTGAACCAAATGCAATGAGTACGCTCAGGATATTTTCCTGGGGAAGGATCATCCCAGTCTCTACTAAAAAAGTAAAAGGCCTTTACTTCTCTGACGCTAGCTTCTGCAAGGAGCCGAGCATGATTAGCACTGGCTTCAAGGAGAGGTGAGGGTGCCCCGCACCTTCAACGATTGAGCCCTAAAGGCCACTTACTGAGATGCCTGTATATGGATTTAGGTACCTAAATTCAGGCACACGTTTGAAAATTGTATTCTTCATTTACTTTTGTATCTGAAATTATTGTAAAACCAGTGAGACAAGGTGGGTGAGGTAATAAAAGATATTACCTCATCCTGTCTCTCTGATATCTTGGGACTAACAGCAACACTGTAATATCAGTGACATTCATTCCATCTCTTGTCATCTGCTGACTGCATAGTGCCTTTGTCTGAAGCCAATTGTTCTCTTCGCACGACTGGCTTTTGGATACTAGTACCTCAGTTATTAAGTCCTCATATTATAGCTTGATGACAGTGGACAGAACAATTCTTTATTAGCAAATTCCTAGCAAATGCACAAGTGATTGCTCAATGAAGCATTCTAATTAAAGAAATTATAGAACACACTCTGTAAATTACTTCAGGTTGTCAAGGAGATAAGGCAAATGTCAATAATCTGGTCAATAACCTCATAAAATAACTTTTTTTCTGACATGGACCACATAAATCATTCTTTTATTCCTGATTCGATAACAGAGGGGAATCCCATGAATAATTAGGGTAAAAAATAAAATGTCATCACCATAAAGGTAAAGGAACATTTTAAAGAAAAGGGCAATGAATAGTTACTTATAAAGTGCACAGCATCATTTCCTAATTATGACTACTAGAAATGAAACATAATGTCAGTTTTAATATGTCCTTCTGAACTGTCTTACACATGTAGATATAAATATTGAAGATTTCTATAGTACCTATTTAATGTATTTTTTTCTGATGCATGCATTCTTATGCTCACAAAACTGTCTAAGCACAGGTTTTTAGATTCAACATGTTAGACCTATTTTGTTTATCTCTATGAATGTCCTTGTATATTTTGTTTTTCCTAGCATATAAATAGATAAATTAGATAGAAACATAAAATGTGCTTGCTGGAAGGTTGCATCATAAGAGTACTTTGTTTCTTAGAATTTGAAATGATAATACACAAAAAACCCCAAACAGAGAGAGTTCCTTAAAACAGAGAGGCACCACTCACCCACCTTACTCTAGGCTTCCTGTCTACAGACTGACTACTGATCACAGGCTTCCCTACAGAGTCCCCTGCCTGCAAGCAGGATCAGGAACCCCCTGAGAATTTAAAGTGATCACAATTTTAACACAGTTTTTAATACACCACAGTACCAAGGAAACCAAACTACAAAAGTTGCTAGAGTTTTGGCCACTGGACATGATGTAAGATTCACCTGTGCCCCCTCTTTTAGAAAGGGTGTTGGCTACCTTGCTTTCCAACCTCCCAATAGGTGTAATTACATCTGAAGAGACTATCCTAAACCCATAGATTAAGGGTCAGCTCTCCCCCTACCAGGGGCGGCTCCAGGCACCAGCGCTCCAAGTGCGTGCCTGGGGCGGCAAGACGCAGGGGGCGCTCTGCCGATCGCTGCTAGGGTGGAAGGCAGAGTGCCTTCGGCGGCTTGCCTGCAGAGGGTCCACTGGTCCCATGGTTTCAGTGGACCTCCCGCAGGTGTGCCTGCGGAGGGTCCGCTGGTCCCGCAGGACCAGCGGACCATCCGTGCTTGGGGCGGCAAAATGTCTAGAGCCGCCCCTGTCCCCTACATAACATCCATACTTCCCCCAGCAGTTGTTTCACATCCATTTGGGTCATCTAGTACATTAAAGGGTTTTGTCACCCCCAAGGTGGGAAACCAGATCTCTTACCACCCTAAATCTTCCTTGCTTCTAGAAAAGTCCTGGCCCACTTAATTTCCTAGTTATACTAAGGTCTCATCATGTCAGGGACTGCAAGTCTCGATCCCTAATCCACAGGGCTCTTAGGAGCCAGTAAATTCCAACCTGCCACTGGTTGCCAGAACTAGAAATATACCTCTGACAGAGGACTCCAGTCCAGGGATCTGATTAGCAGAACTCTGAGGGTTCTGATTGGTTCCCTGCTTGTATTTAAACCAAGCATAGGAACAAGACCTTGTCCATGAAACTGCGCGTTTCCCCTGCTTAGGGCTGCCTCTCTTGTGGTACCTACTGCCGGACTCTGCTCTCCAGTTTCCTGTAACCTGACCCTGCCTGCCTTCTGACACCTCACTCCTGGTTTCCCCTCTGGCTTCTCTCAGACTCTGACTTCCTGGTATCTGACATGACCTGACTCCCAAGTCCAACTCTGACCACTAAGTGAGACTGCACGCATCCAGGTTGTGACAGTTTGCATGGACCGCTTAGACCACAGGAATGGGCCCAGTGCCAGTAAAACTGATCAGGCTAACCCTTTGGGAGCACCACACATGCTCAAATAGGCTGCCTGCCTTCAGATAGACAAGCAATTCCTGCAGGCCTGGGTCATCTAACTGACCTCAGAGAACTAGCTATTGCAGAAGTAAGTAATAAAACACCACACTCCAGACATGGGCTCGCAGAGTCCTATTTACCAGTACATCTGCTGGAACAGTTCAATGGTAATTGCCAGTGATTTGGGGGTCTTACAAACCAATGCCACCGCCTGTTCATGGTGCATCGTCAGCCCTACAGTACTGATCACACAAAAGTGAGTCTGGTTAGCAACCTCTTATCGGGGAAGCATTAAACTGGGCCTTCAGCTTCGTGGAGTGTGACAGCCTAGTATGGTTGAACTGGGAGGTCTTCCTCCAAGCCATGTCAATGCTATTTGATGATCTGTGCTGAACTCAAATGGTGGAGGCTGCCCCAAGAAAGCTCCGGCAGGGGCAGAAAACTGTAGCCTCCTGTGCAGTGTAATTTTGTCACCTCACAGATAATGCAGATTGGAATAAGGGGCACAGCTGTACCAGTTCCGATGGCTCTGCAAGAAGAAATTAAAGATGAATTAGCCCAGGTGGAAACACCGACGAGTCTGGATGCCATCCTGGATCACACCATCCATATAGACAATTGGTTACAGGAACTAAGGGAGGAAAGAAGGGGGATCTTGCAGCTCTCTGGTCCATGTACTTTTACTGCTTCGTCAATGCCTCCCACTGAGCCAATGCAGGTGGATGTGGGCTCTGGATGGCTCATTCCTGTAGAAAAGGAACAAAACCACCAGAAACATCTATGCTTCTACTGCAGTGACTCAAGTCACTCCATCAGCCTGCCCCATGCAAACTCCAAGGAATCAGGTAAAAGAGCTCCCCCACACTCCCATCTTGACTGGAACACACCCTGCGCTACCACTCAAGAGCTCCCCGGTTTCAGGTGCTGGTTTAGTTGCACATACCTGGGGCATCCCTGCAATCTCCCATCCTACTGGCCCTTATCAACTTGGGTGCAGCCAACTGCTTCAGAGATGTACCAGCAGCCAGGATCCTGCAGATTCCTCTGCAACACAAGACCACTTTGACCTCATACACTGTTCATGATTCCTCTTTGTATTCTGTCAAGTAATGGAGGAAACAGCTCCTGTGGAGGCTGTGATTCAGGGTACCAAGAAAGTTACAATATGGCATGATCCATTCTCCACGTTTTCCCTTGGTCCTCTGTATTTCCTGACCATCCCCCAACCCCAATCTGCTCATTCAGTGGCAAGCACAGGAAATCCGTTTTCCATTGGAGTTTTGTCAGCAGCACTGTTGTGGACTGGTAGATCCTGTCCCAGCATCTGAACCTTGGGCGGCTCTGGGGAGAGCGGCAATCAAGGCATAACCTCCTGTTTAAGCAATGTCGGAACTTCCCTTGAAATACCAAGAATACACCGATGTTTTTGAAAAAGAGGAATGAGGAAACCTTGCCTCTGCATTGGACTATGACTGCCCAATAGCGCTGCAGCCTTGAGCAAAATTACCATTTGGGCAAATTTATGCTATGTGAGAACCTGAGCTGAGAGCTCTCCGAGAGAACCTGATCCAAGGGTTTATCTAGAAGTTGACCTCACTGGCTGGCACACCAGTCCTTTTTGTGAAGAAGAAAGGCAGCAGTCACCAACTATGCATTGACTAATGTGCATTGAATCAGATAACTATCAAGAATTGTTATTTGATACCCCTGATTCCTGAATTGCTGGATCACAAGGGCAGCTGCCCATTCACTAAGTTGGACCTCTGGGGTGTGTAGACCCTCATGTGAATCAGAGAAGGGGATGAGTGGAAGAACGCCTTCCAAACTGGGTATGGCCTCTGTTAATGTCTTGTAATGCCCTTCAGGCTAACCAATGCCCTGATACCTTCCAACATTTTATAAATGATGTGTTCTGAGACATACTGGATTAGTACTTAGTAGTCTACCTAGATTACATTTTCGTCTTCTCCATCTACCCTGAACAGCATACTGCTCATGTCCAAATGATTCTGGAATGCTTATTGCAGCATGGCCTTTACAGCAAGTTTGAGAAGTGTGCTTCGATCAGGCCTCTCTGGAGTTCTTGGGCTGTGTCTTATCTTCAGAGGGGATCCAGATGGACCCACACAAGGTCCAAGCTGTCTGATGGGCTAACTCCCCACTCAGTACATGACCTGCAATGCCAATTTTTATTGAATATTTATCCCAATTTTTTTCAAAACAAATTGATCCTCTCACTGCTCTCCTTTGGAAAAATGCTGAATTCTGAATAGTCTACCATGGCCCAGCATGTGTTAAATTAGCTGAAACTCTCCTTCAATACTTCACCCACATTGGCTCATCTGGATATCACACAAGCCTTCATTGTAGAAGCTAATGATTCCAGTACAGTGATCAGGGCTGTCTTCTCCGAATGACTTGGTTCCAAACAAGTATTACACCCATGTTCTTATTACTTGAAGAAGCTCACTTCCACATAGCTAAACTACAAAATACTGGATAAGGAACTCCTGGCGATAAAAAATGCCTTTGCAGAATGGCGGCACTACCTGGAAGGAGCTCACCACCCAGTCCAGGTATTCACTGATCGTAAAAATCTGGAGTACCTATGTAGGGCAAAAGCTTTAAACCAATGGCAGGTTAAGTGGGCCCTAGTTTTCTCATGATTTGATTTTTGTCATCACATATCGCCCCAGATCCAAAAATGGCAAGGCTGGCACCATATCCTGAAGATGTGGTATCAACCCACGAGTCTCTGGCCAGGAACCAGCCTTTATTCTCAAAACCCATAACTTTCTCAGTGCAAGTCTTCACCAGTATATTCTCATGTTGATATGCTCTGCTTCTGCCTGGAGAATTCTGCCTGATGAACAAGCTATTATCAATAAGTAATTGCAAGACTTCCAGGAAGGGATCAGCTATGTAAGGGACCACTGTCTACGTTCCCTCAGGACCTGCAAAAGTTACAGTCGTGCAACTATGCTATGACTTTCCCCGAACAGGACACTTGGAGTACTTTAAGACCCAACAATTGATATCCCACCCTTTTTGGTGGCCTCAGATGCACTCCATGATACAGTCATGAATTGCCTCCTGTGATGTTTGTGCCTGCACCCAGACGCTAAGCCACAAGCCTTGCAGTCTTTTCCAGCCCTTGGACACCCCACCTCAATCCTGGGTGACTATTGCCATAGACTTTATTGTAGAATTACAAGAGTCCAGTTTTTACAGTAGTGGACCACTTCATCCCCTACACAGACTTCCCTCTGCTGAAGAGACAGCTCAGCTATAGATTAGTCATGTAGTCTGCCTCCATAGCCTTCCAGAGTTCATGACTTCTGAATGGGGATCTCAGTTCACAGCCCAGTTCTGGTGTGAGGCACTGTGCCTGCTGGGGATCTGCACATGTCTTTCCTGTGCTTACTATCCCTAATCTAATGGCTAGCTTGAAACACCAACAAAATCCTCAAACAGTATCTGAGATGCTACATCATTTGTAACCAGGATGATTGATCTTCACTTCTCCTTTATATGGAATTCACATACAACAACACAGAACATGTGTCTATGGGTCAAAGCCCCTTTTTTACTAATTATAGTACCACTCCCAATTCCACCCACAATTACCTATGGCCTCTCTCACCCTGGCTTCCTGAGAACTAGTACAGCATATTCGTTGGGCCCAGGAAGAAGTAAAGGATCACCTGGAAAAAGCAAGAGTAGACTATAAACGGTATGTGGACCAGCATTGACAGCAAGTCCCCAGCTTCTCAGTGGGATGAATTTATAGATCTCCATAGAGCATCTCTGGACAGACAAACCTACTTGCAAGCTGAACTTTTGGTTCCTTGGCCCTTTTAGGATCCTGCAACATCTTAATTCAGTCACTTTTGAAGATTAATCACTTTGAAACCCTACATGGAAAACCCTTTCCCACACTGAACCCAGCCACATCCTCCACTGGTTCCAGCACAAAACCAGATCTCTTATCCCTCTGAGTCTATCTTGCTCTCAGTGGAGTACTGACCCACAGCTATTTACTTAGCTGTGCCAGGGTCCCACCTCTCCTAGTAGATGCTGGGCCACGGCACCTTTTAGCTGTGTCACAGACATACTCAACACTGACTCATTTTCCTCAGTAGGGTTTATACCTTTGACCACTGAATATTGTCATGGTAGATTTGTATGTGTGCTTTTTGGCTCCACCCTGTTACAGCATTACAGAAAATAACCTATCAATAAATCACAATTCCCACAGTCAGAATCCCAGAATAACCTTTAGTTTCCACAATGACTTACTCCCCAGGCAGTGTGATGAGGGCCAGCACAAACACATCTGGTTTTCTACTAGCCCCTGATCATGCACACCATTATGTTCTTCTTTCTGGGTTCCATGGGTGTGACTTCACCTTCTATCATTTGAGCTGCCTGTATTTGCCTGCTCAGCAAGCTTTTTTGTTCCATCTCGGCTTTCTTGCACTGACATCTGGCCTCCAGCTCTATTTGTTTCTCTTCCATTAGCAGACTTTCCACTCCAGCCTCTACAGAATTGTACCTGTCTCTGCTGGATTGTCTGGGGAACAGTCTGCTTGGTCTACGGCACATAGGCACTGACTCTTGGGTGCTTCAGGGGGAACACCTACGGAAAAAAATTAGTGGGTGCTTAGCGCTTACCAGCAGCCAGCCCTCCCTTCCCCCCAGCACCGCCCACCCACAATGGCCCCACCAATCAACTCCTCCCCCTCCCTTCCAGTGCCTCCCATCTGCCACGAACAGCTGTTCTGCTGTGTGCAGGAGATACTGGGGGGAGGAGGAGGAGCGGGGATGGGGCAGGCTCAGGAGAGGGGGCAGAACTGGGTAGGAAGAGGTGGGGTGGGGTGGAGTGGCAGTGGGAAGAGGTGGGGCAGGGGTGGGTTTTGGGGGCAGGGGTAAAGTGGGGGCGGGGTCTGGGGCAGAGCAGAGGTTGAGCATCCCTGGGACAAGGAGGAAGCTGGTGCCTGTGCTCCTGCATGCCCTATAGGAGAAAAAGGGTTCCCCTGGTTTGGAGCAGGTGCCCAATCCTACCTCAGGGCATATGAATGCAGCATGGCCACAAGCTCTGATTTATTCTGATCAGCTGCTGACAGACTTCACTTTGCACACAGCTCTTTTAATGGTTTCTTGGTGAGCCCAGCATCTGTTTCTTTGCTCAGCCTCTCTTTGCTGATGTTTATTCATTTTATACTTTCCTTTGCTCTGTTACCTTCACCCAAAATAAACAAACAGAAACCAACAAACTGTTACCTTTTCTGCCTGTTCCAGCCTTCTCACTCTGAATCACTTAAAAATCTAATTTACCAGTGCTTGAAGTGTGAACCGTAGTCAGCCAGAAAGCTGTGTGTAAATCCTGTCCGGATTACACCACTGTAACAGCCTGCTCAGGATATCTAGAACTGAGCCACTGTGTTACCCTCTGCTTCAGCCAAAGTGAGTTTTGCTGGAGATTAGACTTGTCAGCTCCCTGCCATACCAGTCTGTCTGCTTCCCCAGCAAACCCCTTGAGACTCTGCCAGTTTTAACCTTGTCTTGCGGGTAACAATCATTGAACCCCACTTCCTGAGTTCCCCAAAGATATCTCCTTGTATTGCCCAGTCCTTCTTGCTGGATATTCACAGAAATTATTAAATTTGCTGCCTCCAAAGAGACAGTATACATACCAGCCTGTTAGATTAGCTGAAGACTCACATTTACATCAATATAACAATATGGAGATGATTTACAGTAAAACTAAGAAAAAATATTAACAAAGAACAGTGGTTAAAGTGATATTAAGCAAGAATAAAAGAGACAGGTCTGGTTACAAAGAAAACATGCTTTCTAGTGACTAAAACTTAATTCTAGCAAGTTACAATTTTCACCTAAGCAGTTTTCTTTCTGACATCAAGTTACCAGCATTTCTAGTGTTCCAGACTATGGGAACCAACTTTCACAGGCCCAGAGGGTGCTGTCCCCTATGTCTCCTAAGTGATGTATAACTAAAAGGTCTTTTTGCTCAATATGTCTATGCTTCCAGAGCTAAGAAAGTTTCCCGGGGTGAAGATTCTGTCCCCTGGTGTGCTCATGAAGCTTCAGTTTGTTAACTTGATTGGTTTGTTTACCTTAAATGTTAATATACTTTCACTGTGTATGGCTTACCCTGCCAGATTGGCAAATCACATTTTGCAGGACAAACATATTTACCACATCGGCCCCAAAATATATTTTAAGAACATATTTCTAGCACATATACATAGCCATCCACAAACAGATCACACAATGATATTTATGACCAGCGTCTCACCAGTTTTTATATGATACTTTACTCAGTACACTAACTACTGTATAGTGCAATAATATTGTATACAATCCATTTGATTCAATTGCTTATTTTTGTATATGTGTGTGTGTGTTTAATGAACAGTAATGAGCATAGAATGGCTGAAGTGACTGACTTTCTCTAAGTGGCTAGGATTTTTCCCTTTTTTATTTTCATGATGGTGGTAAGGGAGATGAAAGGAATGATGCTGAAATGACCATGGTCAATACTTTTTTCATATATTTGAACTTCTGTGCATTATATTTTTATTTTGCGATAGTATCAAACATTTTAAATATTCTAACACTTTTTTTTACACGGCATTCTGATGCTCAGCAAGCACCAAGACAGGCTGGTGAGAAGGCATATCGTTTTTATTAACTACGTGAGCATTCAGCTCAGCTGGAGACTGCCCAGTCTCCTGGACCTATAGCATGAGCATTCCCATTTTTGAGACATGAAGGACATCCTTAAAAGTATGACCTCATATGTTTAGATATTTCAATGAAATAAAACTAATTTAACTGAGTTTGAGCTGTCTTTTAAATGGAATCAAAATTGGTCAGCTGGATAAAATATAGTGGACCAGCTCTTCACTGGTGTAAATCAGCATAGCTCCACGGAACTCAGTGGAACTATGCCAGTTTACATCCCCTGAGGATTGGACCCAGTATACGTATAACATATTGCAATGTATGTTAACGATACACTTTAAAATATGGGCTAGATACATTTTTGCTATATTTTGTGGCTCAGAAAGGCTGGCCACAAAAAGTGTGATATACAGTACTCTAGAATCACAGTCCCCAAATATGCATTGAAATATGTATGTACAAACTGACTTCATGGGAAGAAAATCTAAGGGGAAAAAAGGAGTTCAGGAGAGCTGTCAGTTTCTCAAAGAGACAATAGTAAAGGCACAACAGCAAACTATCCTGATGCGAAGAAAAGATAGGAAGAATAGTAAGAGGCCAATGTGGCTGCATCAGAAGCTCTTTAATGACCTGAAAATCAAAAAGAAATCCTACATAAAGTGGAAACATGGACAAATTGCCAAGAAATACAAAGAAAAGCACAAATATGTAACGCAGGGATCGGCAACCTTTGGCACGCATCCCACCAAGGTAAGCACTCTGGCGGGCCAGGCCGGTTTGTTTACCTGCTGCGTCCGCAAGTTTGGCTGATTGCGGCTCCCACTGTCTGTGGTTCACCGCTACAGGCCAATGGGGGCTGTGGGAAGCTGCGGCCAGCACATCCTTCGCCCCATGCCGCTTCTCGCAGCCCTCATGGACCTGGAGCAGTGAACCACAGCAAGTGGGAGCCGTGATCGGCTGAACCTGCGGACGCGGCAGGTAAACAAACCGGCGCGGCCCTCCAGGATGCTTACCCTGGCAGGCCGCGTGCCAAAGGTTGCCAATCCCTGATGTAGGGACAGAATTAGATAAGCTAAGGCACAAAATGAGTTACTCCTAGCAAGGGACATAAAAGACAATGATGAATACATAAGGAGCAAGAGAAAGACAAAGGAAAAAGAAGGTCCATTACTTAGTGGGGAAGAAGAGCTAACAACAGATCACACCAAGAAGGCTGAGGGGTTCAAAGCCTATTTTACTTCAGTCTTCTCTAAAAAAGTTAATTGTGACCAGATGCTTAGCACAGTTAATATTAATAATAAGGGAAAAGGAACACAAACCAGATTAGGGAAAGACCGTAGGTTAAATAATACTTAGATAAGTTGAATGTATTCAAGCTGGCAGGGCCTGATGAAATGCACCCTAGGATTCTTGAGGAACTAGCTGAAGCAATCTCAGAGCCATTAGAGTTTATCTTTGAGAACAGATGGAGGATGGGTGAGGTCCCAGAGGACTGGAGAAGGGCAAACATAGTACCTATCTTTCAAAAGAGGAGCAAAGAGGACCTGGGGAATTATAGGTCAGTCAGCATGACTTTAATACCTGGAAAGATACTGGAACAAAATTTTAAACAATCTATTTGTAAGCACTTAGTGGATAATTGGGTGATAAGGAATAGTCAACATGGATTTGTCAAGAACAAATCATGCCAAACCAACCTAATTTCCTTCTTTCACAGGGTTACTGGCCTAGTGGATATGGGAAAGCAGTAGATGTGATATGCCTTGATTTTAGTAAGGCGTTTGACACTATCCCACATGATATTCTCTTACGAAACTAGGGAAATGTGGTCTAGATGAAATTACTATAAAATGGGTGAACAACTGGTTGAAAAACTGTATTTGAAGAGTAGCTTTCAGTGGCTTGCTGGGAGGATGTATATAATATAGTCCTACAAGGGTCTTTCTTGGCTCTGTAACTATTCAGTATTTTCATTAATGACTCGGATAATGAAGTGGAGAGTATGTTTACAAAATTTGCAGATGACAACAACCTGAGAGGGGTTAGAGCAATCCACTATTGCAATTTTAATTCAGTAAATGGCAATCAGATGTGACTCTGATTAGTGCCTTACAATGTCAGCAATAAAATAAATGTTACCAGATACAACATGTTTGCCTACATTATTCCAGGTGACACCATGCATGATATTACTGTTGTGCCACAGACTGCATTTTTGATAACTTGTATATTGTCTTTAGTAGAACTCATATTCATATCATAAAGAAATGTGGTTATGCTTATCATGGATCTTCTGCAATATATTGTACAGGGTTTCAAAAGTGTTATTTATATATATATATATGTAAATGTAAGTACATGTATGTCTGCTTAAATACATATGCATACAAAAACTCAAATATATAAACAACTTATTTATGCAGATTGTTTATTATTGTGAATTACATTGAGTAAAAGAAAGCCTTCCAATAATATAAACTGTATTCACAATTTTACATGTTTTATGATTTTTTTTTAATGAAAAAAGAAACTGATCGGATGCAGTACCATTTTCTGTTTGTAAAATCATATGTAGGGGCGCATTCATTTAAAAAAAGTTATTTAGAAGAAAGACAATTTGTATCATATTGAAGCCTTCACTAGTCAAATTTACTTTAGTTTAACATATTTTCTTTGAATCTTCCAATTTAATATTCACTAAGAGCAGCTTCATGCAATTTACCAACCCAGATTAGATTGAGTACTATAAAACTGCTTATGTATTCCCATAAAAATATTGTGGAAGGTCACCTAACAGATTAACACCTCTGCTATTGTACAATTGGTTGCAGAAAGTGATTGCTTACACTTCAGTGGTAGTATTACAGATGACCCAGGGTGAAGCATTCTCATTCAAAACACTGCTGATGGTTGATGAGGTGTCATTAATGTGATCAATGGTATGACTAGGTTTTTATATATATGTTAGCACCGGGAGGCAAAAGTTGAACTCTGGCTTTACTCAAACACAGCAGTCTCTTGTCAGGCCAGAGGGTAAAACTGTATGCATGTTCAATTTAGCTGTTAAGGGAAGTCAGATGTAGAAATCGACAGGCATGAACATATTCTTATCACCAAAATGTATGTGGTAGTCAGTGTTGCCAGTTCTTGTGAAGAAAATTTGTAACCCTCATAGTTACTGAACATATTGCGGTACTGTCTAGAGGTCAAACAGGTTGGTATCTTGTTTTGCTAGACATTGTACCGCCATATAGTAAATTACACTCCCTGCTGCAAAAGACCTTATACAATCTAAAATTGTGCTGTGATTTCCATCCCTGTTTGCTTCCCCCTCTCCCCCGTATACAATTCACACTAAAAGAAAAGAAATTGTTATAGGATACGGGGATGACATTTATCTCTGTGCAGAGGCCCAGCACCAATCCTGTGATCTCATTTTGGGCACATACGTATAACTTAAGTGGAGCACAGGTCTTGTGCTGGCCATCTGCATGGGGATACATTTTTACCCTTTATAAGTAAGCCATAGCAAATATATTATTTGTATTATTTATTTGTATTACAATAGCCCCTAAAAGCCCCAGTCATGAACTGGGGCCCCATTTGTGCTAGGTACTGTACAAACTTGTAACAAAGAGATGCCCAGAAGTGTTTACAATGAGACAAATGGGTACAAGAAATAGATGGCAGGGGTGAGGGGAAAGCACGGGGGTCAGCATGCTATGCAGTGGTCACAGCACACTAGTTGATTAAACATTGTCAAGTTTTTTTGCAAGCATAACAGCAGAGGAGATTTTTAAGAAGGAATTTGAAGGAGGATGGTGAGGGGCATGTTGGATATACAGGAGGCACAAGTGTATTTGTGTTTGTATTTGCTACAGCCCTGCTGGAGATATTCTGTGTTACTTGGTAAATTTTGTCCTGCAAAGCAGGACATCCCATTCAGAAGAGAGAGAGGTTTTTTTTTTTTTTTAATGTAAGGCTCCTGGTCTGTAGATAGGCATATTTTGGTTTTGGGTGTCAGCATCATCCTTAGTTGTTTCAGAGACATGATTTCAGCTGAAAATTCGTATCAGCAATTGAGGATCTGTGGCCATTCTTTTCATGGATCCCAAAGGCCTGGCCCTGGGTAGCTGTAGACGTGAGCAGTGGTGGAGATCTGGATAATTTGTGATCTTTAGGAAAAAGCTGACAAACTCCCACACAGTTAATTGTTTTACAGTTTCAAGGCTGCTTTTACCAGCTATTAGACAGACAAGGTGGGTGAGGTAATACCTCTGTATTGCTCAAACGTTTGTCTCTTTCACCAACAGAAGCTGGTCCAATAAAAGATATTACCTCACCCATCTTGTCTCTCTAATATCCTGGGACCAACAAGGCTACAGGAACACTGCAAATGATTTACCAGCTATGTCATTTAGGTATTTTTTAAAAAAAGAAACAAAACATGATGCTGGTAGAAGCAGTAGTATAGACATGATTATACCAAAATAACTGCACGTAGGGTATGTCTACACTGGAAACTTCAAAGTGCTGCTGCAGGAACACTCCTGCGGCAGTGCTTTGAAGTGTGAGTGTGGTCACGTGCGAGCGCTGGGAGAGAGCTCTCCCAGCACTCCTGGTAATCCACCTCCACTAGGGGATTAGCTCCGAGTGATTTTTCACCCCTCTAAGCCAGCAAGTTAGAGTGCTATAAAATATAAGTGTAGACAAACCCTTAGACTGGTATAACTTATACTGGTTGGGGGAACTGGCGTAAGCTATACTGGTATAAGCACTTTTATACTGATATAGTGGCGACCACACTAGAGGGTTTTGCAGATATGGTTATACTGGTAAAACTCTCCTGCATCATGTCTACACTACAGACTGGTGCTAGCTTAACTATATTGGTCTGGGGTGTGGACAAGTATGATCCCGACAGACAACGGTACCAACAAAGCTGTAGATTCAGTTATACTGATGAAACTGTTCTTTTGCTGATATAGCTTGTTTCATTTGAGGGGCTGAAATAAGTTATACCAGCAAAAGTGGAGTATTGCGGGTATAAAATATGTCCACACTAGGAGTGCTTTGCCAATATAATATACCAGTATGCCTATACAGGTAAAGAGCTCCTTGTGTAGGCAAGGCATTTATATTCCTGAGGGATCAAGTCACAGCTTTCTTAGCACCTGACCTAAAGCAATGGAACTCTTACCCTCAGAAGAAAAGAATGGCCTCCTCAGCCCTCTGCACTTTCAGAGCACTGTATGAAGCAGACTTCTTTAGCTTAGCTTCCCCGCAACAATAATGAAGATGAAGTTAGGTGACAGAGGAGTAGACATGCATTCAAAAAAAATATCTAGGTTTAGAGGGAGGAAAATAGATTTGATTTTTTCCCAGATTACCTCAGATTGACCAGAAACCCCATTGCCTCCAGAACATAATACAAAGCCCATTTCATCACCCTTGTGGTTATCCACAAATACCACACACACTTAATAATTATCACACCATGGTGGGAAGACTAAGAGAAACCGAGATATGATGTCTTTCTTTTAAAATGTATAAGACGCTCAGTAGAGCTTGTAATAATAACGCAGGGCTAGGGAGAACTGTAAAAATAATGTAAAAAATTGTAAAGAAAAAAAAATCCCCAATTTTTATTTAAAATTTGAAAAATGTTGATTAGTTCTAGAGCTGGACAAAAAACAGGAGAGAAAATCTTATTAAAATTCTTTTAAAAGTTTCCTGGTTTTAAATTTTAACATTTCAGGTAGCTCAAGTACTCAGATGTTACAGCGCTGAGTGTGGCATAAAAGCCAACTTACATTCTCCGAGGCTCATAACAGTATTTCAAATAGATTGTGCATCTTTCCCTTGATGTCTTCAGAGTTCTTTTTTCCATGTGAATAACCCTTTTATTCCAATAGAAGTTTTCTTGGCATTCTCTTGGTAGAATTGATATAACAATATATACCAGCCTAATTACTGTAGAATCTGAGCACTTTCCACAATTGAAAAACTCATTAGTATAACTCATTCCTGTTGCTGGTTGGCTCTATTTTCCAGCTGGAAAGCAGTTGGAATTATTCAGTATAGCAGATAAGCATGTATACAACCTGATATAACCTTGAACACCTATAACGTTTGGAATGTTTCAGACTTCTTTGAACTTATTTGATCCATCCCCAATAAAATCACAATAATTCAATCTATCCCTTATCACTGAAATATTCTTTAGACTAAACATAGCATTGAAATTACATTTGCATAACTAAAGACATGCAGTATTTCATAACACTGTTTATGTAACTAAACTATTTTCTTTAACCTTGGTTAAAGTACTAGGCCTGTATTGATGCGTTTCATCCTCCAGCTGCTGTGAAAGGTGGCCAACCCTCTGAATCAGAACACAAAGAGAAATGCCTTTGATATGAGGAAACATCTGGAGGATTGAGAGAGATGCATGATTTAACCTTGCCACTGCTCCATCTCTTTAAGAACATACAGGGCAAAATTGGCAGTTTTTCCAATTGCCCAATGTCAATTAAGGGTTTGATATAGCATGGCTAGGGCTACTCGCTATAAGTTCAGTGTTTATGCTGGATGGGTGGCCAACCCACTGTATGGCACCACCTTCCTCACATGCTGTAGAGAGGTGTGCAGGTGCTGCTTAGCCTTTAACTACCCACTAGCAAACTTCTGACTATGCATCAGGGCCAAGGCAGAGAAACTATTATGGAGTAGCTTTGAAGTCTAGCATTTACTTTACCTAAACATTGGGAATAACTTCCTTACACCAGCTACTGCTGTTGGAGTTTGAAGCTGGGAAATTAAATGTTTGTTTACTTACATATTTCAATGGTTCTCAAAGGTTTCCATGTTGTACACAACTATTTAAGATAGAAATCCTCTAGTACGATGGTTCTCAGCCTTTCTCGGTCCACAGCCCAGAGCAATCATACCACAGCCCATGAGGATTTAGAATCTGGGCACAATTTTGGGGGGGATTTGGACATCAGATAAAACAATGAGGTTTCTAAGTGTTATGGGGTAGAAAGACTGACACTGTTGTGGGGCAAAGGCTGATGGGAGTGGAGTGTGGTAGGGCAGGATCCATAAAAAGAGAAGAGAAAAATTAAGTGGAGACTTGGATTCTAATTAGTCTCACCAGAACTTGATTAGTACCCAGCAATACAACCTCCCTGTGCTGCCTCTGAACCTTGGCAGTTTAATCATACTGAGTGTCAAAAGAGCAACAATTTAGGATATCAGAAGCAGCAGTAGCAGCATTGGCTTTTCTGAGAGAGAAAACTACAGTGCAGGAAATGAATTAATCTTTTTAAAGGTGTACAAAATTACAGCTGTTTTAAATAATACTATTGTTTGTTGAGATCTCTTTAAAAGGAATTCAGTGTTGGAGTTCTTTATGTACCCAGATTGTTTTCTTTGTAAAATAAAATAAAAACCATTTTCTTCTTGGAATAATTTACGGTTGTGGGAAACACCTAGATGTAGATATATGCCATCTTCTATGTGACATTTTCCCATGCCAGACTTAAAATCAAAGTTTTATTTATTTTTTAAATAGAAGTTGTGTCAGGAACCTGGGTAAAAGTAGGCAGAACTAGTATCAGGAGCTTGGGATTCTAGAACTGGAGCCAGGGGTCAGAGTCAGTATAAGGGTCAGGAGTCAAGCTGAGGGTGAAGTTAGAGACAGAGTGAGAAGTTAAGCCAAGAGACAGAGTCAGGAATCAGCCAAGATATCGGGGTCTGTGTTGGAGTTCCAGGGGTCAATTAGGAGTCAGAATCAAAGTCACAGGCGAGGTCAACACCAGGAGTTCACGAGCAGAGAAGCAGGGCAGTCATGGCAGCTAACTAGGTATCCACATTGGTGCCTGGATACTCCCTGGCAGGGCCATCGATAGGGGAGTGTGGGGCCCAGGACAAATCAGCCTGTATGGGGCCCCCCCTTAACTTTTTTTATACAGGTGAAATCTGGTTACAGTGAACTTCAGTGGCAGCTGCTGGCCGCAGGTTAAATATTGATAGCACCCAGATGTATAATTATAATGTTAAGTATCAGAGGAGTAGCCGTGTTAGTCTGGATCTGTAAGAGCAGCAAAGAGTCCTGTGGCACCTTATAGACTAACAGACGTATTGGAGCATGAGCTTTCGTGGGTGAATACCCACTTCGTCAGCTGCATGTAGTGGAAATTTCCAGGGGCAGGTATATATATGCAAGCAAGAAGCAAGCTAGAGATAACGAGGTTAGTTCAATCAGGGAGGGTGAGGCCCTCTTCTAGCAGTTGAGGTGTGAAAACCAAGGGAGGAGAAACTGCTTTTGTAGTTGGCAAGCCATTCACAGTCTTTATTTAATCCTGAGCTGATGGTGTCAAATTTGCAGATGAACTGAAGCTCAGCAAAATGTTGTTATATTATATTGTTCTTTTTTTATTAATATATTTAAAAAAAAAAAACCCTCACCAATCACGATCAGTGTCGTGCTGCTTACGTTCTGAAATCCACCTTCCTGGAGTTCCTAGAAGCAAATTCACTTCCCAGGTGCATATGGTCTCACTTACTTTTAGTGGATTTTTAAAAAATGTAATTATACATTCGCAACACTGAAAGCCCATGTCTCGGGAACTGGGTGGCTCTTGGAGGGCCTATATGTGCCCTGGTGCTGAGGGACCCCAGGACCCTCTAACATGGAGGATTCATAGATTCATAGATTTATAGACTCTAGGACTGGAAGGGACCTCGAGAAGTCATCGAGTCCAGTCCCTTGCCCTCATGGAGGAGGGGCTTTAAGATCTGTTTTCTCTAGGGCTGGGAGAGAGAGGGGAGGCAGAAAAGCAAATGAATGGAGGACCTCAGTCCTGGAGGGTGGTGGAGAGACCAGAGTTGTGGAACCCCAGGTCCTGGTACTGTGGGGAGGGGGACCCCAAGGCTGGAGAGCTGAAAGGCAAGGAGGACCCTGAGGCAGAGGGGTGGCATTGAAGGACCCCACCCAGTGCTGGGAGAGGGAAGAAAGGGCAGTGGAAGTGGGAGATGTGGGGCACTGGGGGGACACCAGTGCTGGGCGATGGGTGAGGGACGATGGAGACTATCAGCTGGCACTTATCTGTGCCAGGCGCAAGGGGGCCCCCTATGCTGGTGGAGGGCCCCACCAGAAAATGGAACGGTCCATCCAAGGTGGAAGGACAAGGACAGAGTCAGGGTCAGCCTGGGTCAGCCTGCCCTGGCAGTAGAGTTTGGGGTGGGGAGAACTAGGACCCTGCAGTGGCAGGCGATGCTGGGAGATGGCAGAGTGGAGTGGGCTAGGGCCAGGTCACTCAGGCCGGTGAATGTGGGACACAGGCCCAGCCTGACCCCTGCTGCCGGTGCCAGGCCCCCCACTAGCCTCCTGGGCTGCCCTGCCTCCCTCTGAAGCAGAGGGCCCCCCAAAGCATGGGGCCCAGGGCAGTTGCCCCGGTTTGCCCAATGGATGGGATGGCTCTGTTTCCTGGTATGCCTCATGGATTTATATATGGATGAGGAGCCAATCAGGGACCAGTAAGACCACTGTCAGTCAGATCACTAGAGGCTGAACTTCTCATGGTATTCGACCTTTGTGGGTTGTAGGTAGTAGCCAGCTTATGGCTGTGGCAGTGTGGCGATGTTGGTGGCCTGGTGCCCCTGCAAGTCTGGGTTCAACTTCTGCTGATCCTTACAGATGGTGTAATTAAATCTCCCCATATTTAAAATTACTGTAGGATCTATCCAGGGGGAAATTAGTAGACTTCTAAGGTATTTTTCTTGCTCTTTTCCATTTACTAAATTATTTGCTTCATAATCAAAAGTTCTGCTTGCAATCTAAGGCAATTTAAGATTTGGATTTTTCAGCATGGCAGTTTACTAATTCAAATAGGAAAGCTATTAGAGATTTGGAAATGGTTCAAAATGTACCATGTCAGAAGCATAAGGATCTTAAATATTCATAGCATTTAGAACCTGAACCATCATTCTCTAAAACACCATCAATTCTATGGGAGCTTGGTCCACAGAGAAGAACCAAAGTAAAAAGACTTTGTTCCACTTTCAAATCTGGCCCAATGTCATTAGTTAAGGTTAAAGAGTCCTTTGACACAATAAAAACCTAGGAATCAGGATTTTGCATATTAAAGACCCAAACTTAATCTATAGACTTGCAGCCACAGGATTTGAATTTGTAAGTGCCTTCAGTGTATAAGAAACTCTCATCTTGTTGTTAACTTTTAAGAAATTCCGCTATCGTTGAAGACAAGGATCAGTCCATTGATTGATATCCACTGACACCTGTCTGTGAGGATGGGGATCCTAGAACTGTTAGCTGTGCGTGTACTTACTAGTGAAACCAGTGGAATCACATCTGAGGCTTCTGGGTCGTTGGAGGAATTTTATGCAGATCAGATTGTGGGTAGTATGAAAACTGTCTTTTCATTATTTCACTGATAATATGAGGTTTTGTTTTCTTTATGTCTCCTTTCTTCCCTTCCCATCTTCCCCATGAAATGTTGAACCTTAGTGCTGTGGATTAGGAGTTAATATATTTTTTAAAATGCTCACTTCCCTAAGAGTTGGAATGCTGTTATCTGCACCATTGCTATGACTTGTCAGAGCCATGACTTTGGTGTACTGCAGTCAAGGAGGGCATAGCTTCATTATCTTTAGAAAGCTTGCCAAGGAAACATTCCAGACACCTTCTAGTTTGTGACTCTATTTGAAAGCAAAACTTTTCTTGAGACCAATAAATATCCTTGGAATATGGAGCAAAGTCTTTTTTCATATTTTTTTGCATATAAAGGATTTTATATATAGTTTCCACCCATTGCCTGTTAAGTTACCAAAAGTGAAGTCTTTTAATGGTATAACATCCCCACCCCTATCTTTTTCTGTTTGTATTGCTCACTGTTCTTAAAGCTCTGCTTCAAACAAAGCTACAAAACCCATAAATTAGCAACAACTATTGCCTTCAACCTCATTATCAGCAAATGGCTTAGAGTGCTATCAAATTAAGTGCTTCTTCCTGTTGTCTTTTATGCCCACACAAGATCAGATAACACTCAGACTTATTCTGCTAAAGCAGCTGATGAAAGCTTTTTTCTGCTTTCCTCATGAGGCTAATAAGTGGGAAAATATGTCCCTTTATAATAACATCTTCACTTCCGCTGCGCCATTTAGTGGTCCCTTTGACTGATCGGGTTGCCAGTCACAGCAAAACGACTGAATACAGGTTTAGAATTTCACTTCCACGACAGCAGCTGTGCTTTTCCTCCATTCACTTCATGGATTAATCAGCCCTTTTACTAGTTAAATGTAGCTACTCCTTTGGTGCCCAAGGCAACAATATTACGTAAGGATGGACACAGGTCAAAAGGTTTGTAATGTTACTGAGCCCACAGCTTCAGTTGTTCCTGCAATGAGTCTTCTGTGCAATAAAAAAATATTAAGAGGAACTGAAAGTTTTAAAACCAGGAGGCTTATTTTGATATGCATCTAAGCAAGAGAGATTCACTATGCTAAGAAACTGGTAAAAGGAAAATAAAAACAAGAAGCTCCCACCTTGACCATGAAAACTAAATACTAACAGGTCCAGAACAGCATGGTTGTATTCATAAGGAGAGAAGTTTTGTACTTGCTGGCTTTACTAGCATGTTTTGTTTTATTGGATATAGATTATCGGAAAGAGGTTTGCATCAGACAAATGGCTCATATCAGGATTTTAAATAGTCTTAGGAAATTGTTCATTGGCAGGATCAATGTTTTATGGTCTGACCCTGCCTTCATCGAAGTTAATAGAGAAACTCCCGTTGAACTCAGTAGAGTAGTCATGCAATTAGTGCTTGTGTTTTCTGAACTGAAGTGATAACTCACATACATCAAAGGTTGCCTCCAAATTGATGTAAACTTGTTTTCAGTTTTTTCAAAGAAATATTTTGCCTGTTGATACTCCCCAGTTCAGAGCTTTCAAGCATAGATTGTGAAGCTTAGCAGAGTGACAAAGTTAGGACTCGTCTTCACTACTGGGGCAAGTCAACCCAAGTTATGCTAATAACGTAGCTGGAGTTGATGTAGCTTAGGTTCATTTACCCTGGTGTTTTCACTGTGCTGCATCAATGGGAGATGCTCTCCAGTTGACTGACCTTACTCTTCTCTGGGAGCTGAAGTATCAGAGTCGACAGGAGAGTACTCTGCCATCGATTTAGTGGGTCTTCACTAGACCCGCTAAATTGACACCTGCTGCATCAATTGTAGCAGCACTGATCTCCCCGGTAGTCAAGACAAGCCCCTAGTTTTGTTTTATTTCACTTTACTGACAGCTTTTAAAATATCTATCACATCTTTATGGAGCTAAATGGTTACTTTTATCACATGCCAAGATTTTATTTTGGAGAGGCAGGCAGGAGGTTCCTGTTCAGATACAGACAAGTGGTGTCATGTACAGGGGCTGGTGGAAATCTTTTCTGTGATTTTAACATAATTGGGTTCACTTCCTGAGTTTTGCCTTGAATTTCTTATTGAAACTTACCCAGATTCTCAAAGAGAAACTCATCTGAAGACACAGTAAAAAATCTTCATAAACTCATGGTTCCATTGACTTCAAGTCAATCTGAAGCTCTCCCTCCTGACATTGTTTGCAGCCTTTATGTTAGCAATGGAATTGGCTGGGCAGGACAGCTGATCTGAGAGGAAGATACTGTGTCATATTCAGAACATTGAGTCCCCTGGTGCTGACCATATACCAGCCAAAGCTTTGCAGCTGTTCAGTGTCCTAATAGGGAACTAATTACATTGCCAAATATGCTTCAGAATAAATTAGGCTTTGACTGTTTTACCAAGAGATTGCAAGGGAATCAATGTCATGATTTTCTTAGTGTCATGATATTCATTTTACTTCTCTTTCTGGGAGGGACTAAGTTTTGCCAGTTAACTTATACTGATTGAACAAGCATAAAGAAATGGGACAGTGGGATCTTTCAAGTGAAAATTGTATAAATAAATATTTATTGATGTTACTATTGTATGCTATTGTTAGAGGGCTTTCCCTTCACAACCTCCCCTGGTTCTTGTCATGCAGACAGAAAGCAGAAGGCCAAAAGTCCGAAGTGCAGGAAATGCAACGTTTATTGGGGTTAGTTCCAAACAAGCATATCCATAGCTCTACACACTGGCAGAGTCTGTTTCCCAGTGTTCCATTCCCAGTTTTGATACCGCAGAGCATTTACCCCATATTTCCCTTCCCATCTCTGACGCCGCAGAGCCTTTACCCCATGTCCCCCTTCCCTGCTCTGACACTGCAGAGCATTGCCTGTGTCCCTATTCCCCATTCCCTCCTCCTCTTCCTTGGCAGGCCCAAATATACCTGAAATGCATGCCCACAGTCCCACCCCTTTTGTACCCCATAGGAGGGGTAAGGAGTGAGGGTGTGCTATGGTCAGGGACAGGCAAGTCTTTGGCCTTTTAGTGTTTTATACCTTCCACCCAGCCACACTTTGCCTTCCTGACCAGTTGTTTGACCTTGCCTTTAGTTAGGGGTTGTGGCAATCTTAAAGTGTGCACTCGAGTAACACTTTAACTGCTCTTATCTGTTCCTATTGTACTAAAATAAAATCTGACTAAGCTAAAGAAACATACACAGTCTTTGTTCTTTGTTTACACATATTAGTATAAGATAAGAGTATCAAAAGGTCAAACCCAAAATTCTATCTCAGGCTGAAAAACAGGCATATATGCTAACAGCTATGGAAAATGTTAGGCCTTGATAAACACAAAATACTATAAAAGAGTGGGAGTACAATGAGCTGAACATGCAGATATAGTTCGCCATACAGATTTAAATTTTCTCTGACTGCATTAATCATATTTCTTGCAGTTTGTATTCAAGGAAGCTCACTTGATTCCTGGAATCTATTAACACATTCAAAATGGTCTTTAAGGTAGGCAATGGGGAGACTGTGGTATCTGAGGACATCAAAGTATATATTCAGTGCTCCCTATATGCAACAAAAAGCAGAATATCAGTGCTACAAAAAAAAGTTGCTTGTTCTCACATTGCTGTAGAACTGCAGTGGTGTCCTACTCTCCTGCTTCTGACACTTCCAACTCTTCCCTTTGCTCCCTCCCATGAGCCTTCCTCCTATGAACTGCACTCCATCAGGCTTCACTTTCTTCTTTCTTTCCATTTGGCTGTTTTCAGTCACTACTTCAGCTCTTTGTCCTCATTCTTTGTTGATATTGATATCTGGCTCTCCCTTTTCCTCTACACCTAACTCCTGAACCATCTTCCCCCAATTGAGTAATATTAGGAAGAAATGTTCCATGTGGGCATTTTATTATATAATTGTACATTATGGGTGTTTTTACACCTACATCTGGAATTGGCCCATCTCAGAGACAAAGCATGGGACTAGATGGGTTGTTGGTCTGATTTAATATGTCAATTCTTATATCACTATATGTTCCTATTTCCTCTAGATTTACACCATAGTAAGTGCAAGCGGAATTTAGTCTTATAGCAGACACTGCTGGGGCTGCAGGACATTGTTTCCTTTCCTTATTTGTATTGCAAATTTAGTGCTCATGAAAGATGCATACCTATTTGATCTTTCTTTGGTGAAGGAAGGGTTTCATGACAGATAAATCACTGGCCTTCCCCTCAGATGCAGATGAGAATAGGCACACAGTAAGGAAGGTCATAGAATCATAGAAATGTAGGACTGGAAGGGTTCTCAATAGGTCATCTAGTCCAATCCCCTCCCCTGAGACAGGACAAAGTATTATCTAGATAACCCATGACAGGTGTTTGTCTAACCTGTTCTTAAAAACCTCCAATGATGCAGATTCCACAGGGTCCCTAAGTAATTTGTTCCAGTGCTTAACTACCCTTACATTTAGGAAGCTTTCCCCAATGTCTAATCTTAATGCCCATAAGGAGAACAATTTATCACCATTCTCTAATTATAACAACCTTTTATATACTTAAAGACTGTTATCATATACCCCTTAGTCCCCTCTAGACTAAACAAATCCCGTTTTTTCAATCTTTCCTTGTTGGTCATGTTTTCTAGCTCTTTAATCATTTTTGTTGCTCTTCTCTGGACAATTTGTCCACTTATTTCTTGAAGTGTGATGCCCAGAACTGGAGGCCTCCAGTTGAGGCTTTATCAGTGCTGAGTAGAGTGGAAGAATTACTTATCTTATCTTGTTTACAACACTCCTGCTAATACATCCTAAGAGTGGTACTTTGCATTCATCCTTATTGAATTTCATGCTATTTATTTCAGACCATTTCTCAGATTTTTCAAGATTATTTTGCGATCTAATCCTGTCTTTCAAAGTGCTTACAACTCCTCCCATCTGGGTATCATCCACAAACATTATAAGTGTATTGTCTATGCCATCATCTGAATCATTTATGAAGATATTGGATACAGCTGGACTCAAGGACACATCCCAGAAGGACCCCACTCGATATGCCCTTCCAGCTTGACTGTGAACTATCAATAACTACTTTTCCAACTAGTTGTGCACCCACCTTATAGTTAGTTTGTCCAGATTATATTTCCCTAGTTTGTTTATGAGAAGGTTGTGTGAGACAGTATCAAAAGACTTACTAAAGTCAAGATATAGCACATCTATTGCTTCCCTTCCCCCACTCCCAAGACTCGCTACATTGCCAAATATTAGGTTGGTTTGGCAAGATTTGTTCTTGATAAATCCATGTTGATTGTTACTTATTACCTTATTATCTTCTAGGTGCTTACATTTTGATTGTTTGCTCCATTATCTTTCTGTCTACTGAAGTCAAGCTGACTAGTCCATAGTTCCCTGTGTTGTCCTTATACCCATTTTTATAGATAGGCACTATATTTGCCCTTTCTAGTCCTCTGAGATCTCTCCTGTCCTCCATGATTTCTCAAATATAATTGTTAATGGCTCAGAGATCTCTTCTTGGGGGAGATGGTTGGGAGTGCTCATGTAATCTTCATGCATGATTCTAATATTGACCAGGAGGAACATCAAGAATATAGCAATGGACAAAAGAACAGCAATGGGTAGGAGAATGGGCATTACGAGGAAAGATAGTGCCAGTATCAATGAAGCTAACATTCAGGTAGGCGATATTGGCAGTAGAATGATTGTACCCAGTCGGGTGAGGAATCTGGGTGAAGCCAAGCAGAAACAACTAAGATGTCTGTATGGCAATACAGGGAGACTAGGTAAAAATATGGAGGAACTAGAACTATTGGTGCAGGAAATGAAACCACATATTATAAGGATAACAGAAATATGGTGGAATAGTAGTCATGACTGGAAAACAGGTATTGAAGGGTATGTGCCGTTCCGGAAAGACAGAAATAAAGGTAAAGGTGATGGAGTAGCATGGGATATTAATGACAAGGTAGACTGTAAAGAAACTAGAAGTGATGGAATAGATAAAACAGTTTGTTTGGGTTAAAATCACTTTGGGGAAGAAAGCTACCAGAGGTTCCCATGGGATAGTGGGTGGGAGATGCTACAGACCCTCAGGATCAAATTTGGATATGTATAAAGATATCTTTTATGTTTTTAATGAAATTAATACTACTGGGAATTGTGTGAATATGGGATACTTTAACTTCCGAGATATAGATTGGAGGACAAATGCTACTAATAGTAGTACGGCCCAGATTTTCCTGTATGTGGTAGCTATTTCTTCACCAAATAGTTACCAAACTCAACAAGAAGTGATGCCATTTTAGATTTGATATAGGTGAGTAGTGAGGACGTTATAGAAACGCTGGTTGTAGGAGACAACATTGGTTTGAGAGATCATGCACTAATTCAGCTTAAACTAAATGGGAGGATGTGACGTTATGAGTGTGATATAATATCTCATTGAAAGATGACAGGGCCAGAAAGAGTTAATTAACTCACAGACTGGCCTGATCCAGGGCTGAACTTCAGAGACTGGTTAGGAAGATATGTAAATGAATAGAACTTTGAAATGCAAGTCTGCATTGTTGGAGGTAGAAGGGTAGATGTTTGCTCAGGTCTTGTGATGTAAGCAAACAAGTCTTGTCTATTGCTATAGCTTTGATTCAAAGATCAAAAGAGGAATATTAACATTTAGGAAGCTACTTGAGTGAAATAGTATTATTGTCTATATGTGTCTTTGAAAGTTGTGGTAACCTGTATCTGAACTGTTTAATGGATAAATTGCCCTGTGCTAATCGTCAGAATGTTTGGGAGGAGGAGAGTTAAGCCTATTGTTTTCTCAGGCCAAAAGGCTGCTGGAAATGTATAAGAACCCCGGGACACAATCCTTCTTCATCTCAGGTCTGCTTTGGGTTTCAAGATGGGGAAACCTTAAGCCACAAGGATTGAGATCCCCAGTCACTGACTGGAGTCACCCTGAATGTGGATATTGGACTATAACCTATGGACTATGTCTAAAAAGACTTTTGGCAAATACAAACACATTTCTGCTATGTATCTGAACCTCAAGAATTGAATTCAAGTCTGTATGTATATTGATCTTTTAACCAACACTCTCTCTCTTTTCTTTTTAAATAAATTTTAGCTTAGTTAATAAGTATTGGCTCTAAGCGTGTATTTTGGGTAAGATCTAAGTTATAATTGGACCTGGGTATATGGCTGATGCTTTGGGGTTGGAAGAACCTTTATTTTATATGATGAGATAAAATTTTCAGTAATCCTCATCATATCTGACGTGTGTCTGGCTAGAGGCCTGAGGCTGGGTACTTTAAGGGAACTGCATTGTTTGGACTTCTGAGTAACCAGTGAGGTAATACAGAAGCTGTTTTGTTCTGGCTTGGTAAATCTAAGTATTAGAATATCCACCAGCTTTTGGGGTTTGTCTGTCCCGTTCTGTTTGCAGTTTCACCTTAATTGAGTGACCTCAGCTGGCTCAGCATCGTCACAAACGATAAAACTAGATCTGTAACTAGGTCCTTTGATTTCAAAAGGGAATACTTAAAAAATTAAGGGAATTAGTGAGGGAGGTGTACTGAAGTGAAGAACTCAAGGATCCGAATGTGGAGGATGCTTGGAATTACTTTAAGTCAAAGTTGCAGAAACTATTTAAAGCCTGCATCCCAAGCAAGGGGAAAAAACATAGGGAAGGGTGGCAGACCAAACTGCATGAGCAAGCATGTCACACAGATTATTAAGAGAAAGCAGAAAGCCCACAAGTAATGGAAGATGGGATGGATCAGCAAGGAAAGCTACCTCTTGATGGTCAGAAAGAGTAGGGAAAAAGTGAGAACTGCCAAATACCAAGCAGAGTTGGCCCTTGGAAAGGAGATTACAACTAATAGTAAAAGATTGTATTGCCTTATAAATAAAAAGAAAACAAGGAAAGAAG
Source organism: Mauremys reevesii (assembly GCF_016161935.1). NCBI lineage: Eukaryota > Metazoa > Chordata > Testudines > Geoemydidae > Mauremys > Mauremys reevesii. The sequence goes on from NC_052623.1 coordinate 323,152,957, forward strand.
AAGTGGGACTGCTAAACATTGCATATAGGGTGTAGATTAAAGATAATCTAGGCATGGCCCAACATCTAAACAAAAATTTTGTCTCAGTTTTGAATAAGGGTAATGAGGATCTTAGGGATAGTGGCAGGCTGACTAATGGAATTTAGGATATGGAAATAGAAATTAAGTCAAACTCAAACAGCTTAATGGGACTAAATCGGTGGTCTTGGATAATCTCCATCCAAAAATATTAAAGGAACTGGACCATGAAATTTCAAGCCAAATAGCAAGGATTTTTAATTAATCTGTAAACTTGGGGGTTGTACCCTATGACTGGAGAATTGCTAATATATTACCTATTTTTAAGAAATGGGGGAAGTGATCTGTGAAACTACAGGCTTGTTAGTTGGACCTCAATTGTATTCAAGGTCTTGGAACAAATTTTGAAAGAGAAAGTAGTTAAAGACATAGAGGTGACTGGGAGAAAATACAACATGGCTTTACAAGAGGTAGATCATGCCAGACCAACTAGATCTCCTTTTTTGAGAAGATAACTGATTTTTTAGACAAATGAAATGCATAGATCTAATATAGCTGATTACCGTAAGGGATTGGATACAGTTCCACTTGGGAAATTATTAGTTAAATTGGAGAAGATGGGCATTTATATGAGAATTGAAAGTTGGATAAGGAACTGGTTAAAGGGGTGAACTGCCAGGTTGGAGGGAAGTTACTAGTGTAATTCCTCAGGGATCAGTCTTGGGACCTATCTTATTTAACATTTTTATTAATGACCTTGGCACAAAAAGTGGGAGTGTGTTAATTAAATTTGTGGATGACACATACTTGAGGGGTATTGCCAATATGGAGGAGGGTTGGAATATCAACAAGAAGATCTGGATGACCTTGAAAACAGGAATAATAGAAATGAAATAAATTTAATAGTGCAAAGTGCAAGGTCATGCATTTAGGGACTAACAACCAAGATTTTTTGCTATAAGCTGGGGATTTATCAGTTGGAAGCGACAGAGGAGGAGAAAGACCTGGGTATACTGATTGATCACAGGATGACTATGAGACGCAATGTGATGCAGCAGTGAAAAAGGCCAATGAAGGATGCATCAGGTGAGGTACTTCCAGTAGAGACAGGTAAGTGTTAGTACCATTATACAAGGCACTGATGAGGCCTCATCTGGAATACTGTGGTCTCTCATATTTAAGAAAGATTAATTCAAATTGGAAAAGGTGCAGAGAAGGGCTATTAAGATGATTAGCAGAATGGCAGAACGGAAAACTTCCCTCAAACAGCTTGGCTTGTTTAGCCTAAACAAAAGAAGGCTGAGAGGAGATGATAGCGCTCTATAAATAGATCATAAGAATACATACCAGGGAGGGAAAGGAATTATTTAAGTTAAGCTCCAAAGTTGACTCAAGAACAAATGGATATAAACTGGCCATCAATAAGCTTAGACTTGAAATTAAACAAAGGTTTCTAACTATCAGAAGAGTGAAGTTCTGGAACAGCCTTGCAAGGTGAATAGTAGGGGGCAAAAAAACGAACTTGCTTCAAGACTGAGTTTGACAAGTTTATGGAGGGGATGGTATGATGTGACTGCCTACAATGGCACATAACCAATCTGCAACTGCTAGTAGCAAATATCTGCAGCAGTCGGTGATGGTACACTAGATGAGGAGGGCTTTGAGTTACTACAGAGAATGCTTTCCCAGGTGTCTGGTTGTTGAGTCTTGCTCACATGCTCAGGGTCTAACTGATTGCCATATTTGTGGTTGTGAAGATATTGTCCCCCAGGTCAGATTGACAGAGACCTGGGGGGTCTTTCATCTTCCTCTGCAGCATGGGGCAGGGGTCACTTGCAAGTATAAACTAGAGGAAATAATGGATTCTCTGTAACTTGAAGTCTTTAAGTCATGACTTGAGAACTTCAGTAACACAGCCAGAGGTTAGGGGTCTATTATAGGAGTGGGTGGATGAGGTTCTGTGGCCTGCAATGTGCAGGAGGTCAGACTAGATAATCATGATGGTCCCTTCTGGCCTGAAAGTCTATGATTCTAGTATTCTAGGATATGTTTCATCAGGCCCTGCCAACCTGAAGACCTCTAACTTCTCTAGTTAATTATTAACTTGTTCTTTCCCTATTTTAGCTTCAGGTCTGACCCTATGTACACTTATGTAGCTGTGTTAGTCATCCAATTACTGCTAACCTTTTTGGTGAAAACTGAAACAAAAAAGGCATACAACACAGTGGCCATTGCTGCCTTTTCTTATTGTCTTCCCCTCCTCATTGAGTAATAGGCCTACCCTATTCTTGATCTTCCTCTTGCTTCTAATGAATGTAAAGTCGATACAATACAAAATGGTGTAGAACTGGAGTGGGATCAGATGTGTACAAGATATGGGAACAAGCCAGTGCAAGGTCAGCAGGGTGGTAAAAGGGGTCAGAAGGGGACACTGACCAGAGCACACAGGATAATGCATGCTGCTCCAAGAAAGTGTCAAAGGAGTCAGTGGGCACCACCCACTGAACCTCTGCCCAGATGTATGCACAAGTGAAGCCAAGGAAAACAGCCCTAAAGTCTCACACTGCCTCACCATCACTGCTTCTTGCTTTCAAACCAAAAGATAGCCAGTTTGGCCAGTGCTAGGAGAAGTTTCACAAGGAGGTCTCTGGACTTTGTAGGGACATGTATATGCTAAGCAAAAATAAATGTGTGCTGAGAAAATTACAGACAGAAACTGAGAAGGTGGCAAAACAGAGACTGCCTGGCATACTGGAAATACGTGTTTGTCAGACTCTCCCTCTCATCGCATAGAGGGAAAGTGCTGTAGGAGTCTATGGAGTTTGTGCCCCATGCCAGACAAGTGCGCATGATGATAGCCCTGAAGATTTTATTCATCCACTACCTGGGCATCCACTATGCAAGTCTCCCCAGATTTCCCCACTAAAGTACATTAGCTCCATGACAGTGAAAAGGATAGTTCAATGTCTATCCATCTTTGCCTCTGTAGTGACAGTTGTCACTCTAGAATCCTGCACATAGATGCAGTTATTTGTGTTGACTTTGGATATTGCATCAGCTGAGTCCTCCCAGGAGTTGAAAAGGGGTTTTGAGTATCTTGTCTAGGCTTGTCTTGACTGCAGAGTTAATTCAAGTTGTAATCAAATTTGCCCCTAATTTGACTCTTGTCCAAAGCACAATAGTTTTCCTATGAGGTAGGCAAGGTCAACCAGGGCCAGGGAAATAGTACTGACCTTGCCTTGCCTATCTTGCAGCAATAACTAGAGTGCCTTGTCTACTCTGGAATGTTACATTGGGATAGCTGACATGCATTAGTTATCTCACTGTAGAAATAAAATAAAACCAAACATCACTACACCTTTTTTGCAGTGGAGACCTAACTTGAGACAGAGGCAACTAGGGACAGGGACACAGGTGTCCTCTAGAGAAAAACAAAAGGAATGATTAAGCTCAGGAGAAAGCCAAGGATTTTTGGTGTTACATAAGTTAACCACAAAGACAAATCGCAGAAAGGGAGTATTTTTGGGGGGGATGATTTAACAGTGTATGTATATTCTGGGACAAGGTAGGGACTCCACCTGCTCACATGCACTTTTGACAGAAAAAAAATAATATTGCTAACCAGCTCTGAATTTGGCTTATTACTGCAGGGCTGAAAGTTAAACCATAACTAAACAATCAGATAGCTGTCTTGGACTTTGAAATGTAAATGTCAGAGGTGTTTGGAGGGACCGCTTCTCTTTCTAAATTGTGCATTTTCACCAATGTATAGCTGGCGTTACTGCACTGAAGTCAGTAAATTACTCCAGATTTACAGCTACATAACTGAGATAAAAATCTGGCTCTTTTTTTTACAGCAGAAATTGAGTTGAAAGTGGTTATTGGTCCACAAACAGCTGCTGAAAGGGCAACAGAGCTTTTGGGAAGAGGAGGAGGGAAAGTGTCCAAATATTGCAGGGAAAATTTGAATTAAAAATTAATAAACAGCAAATATATCAAGTCATACTGTGCCATTCATTTTACCCTCTTGTCATTAAAATCAATGGACCAGTTTAGTTAGTTTTTCCCATTCAAAACAAAAGGGGAAAAGGTGTTTATAATCATTTCCCTACTTTACCTTGTCCCTCCATGAGGAAATATTTTACATAATGGAAGGAAGAATATGTGGCATGCTCCCATCACAAACTAATATAGTTTCTTTTTCCTTCTCCTCCCCCAGTGTCAAGACCTAGATTCTGCCACGTCCTTAGGTGTCATTCTTAGCTGCTGTGCCACAGTGGAGCAGTGAATTTCCACCACTGACCAACAGAGTTATTGGTAAAGGCCTACAGACCCACAGAAGCCACACCCCTGGTCCCTGATTGAACAGGCAGCACTCTCATTGGGTGCTTGGCTATATAAAGACCCCAACAGGAAGGGGAAAGTGACTGACCCTTGCCTGCTGGTTGCTGCCTTGCCTGAACCTACCTTGCTGCCCTGCTGCCTCGCCCAACCCTACCTTGCCACCTCACCAAACCTCGCCTCCCTAACCCACTGACCCAGCCCTTTGGATGGGGTCTTCTGGCTCTTGACCCCTATGAGAACTTCAACCATTGTCCTGGACTGCCTCTGATACTGAGCGATCTCCTTGCTACCCAACCACCCACATACTCTTGATCACTGCTCTGGACTGCGCTCTAACTGGTCTCAGCCACTGGGCATCATAGTTTGCTCAGCCCACTTCAGTAATCTACTAGGCTCATTCTACCCCCCCAAAAAAGGTATGGAACCCACAGGTATGGCACCATAGGCACCCCAGTGGACAGTGAGCCCCCAGGAGCACCTACAGGCAGAAAAAACAAGCTTTACAAGACACAAAGGACCAGCTTTGGTGGAAAACCACAACCTTCCAGAATAGATCACAGAACTGCAAGCAGGAATATCTCCCAAAGCCCCATGACCCACGTTTTCTTCAGGACCTGAACCCATGGTACCTTTACGAGAGCATTACGATAGGATCTGTAGCAAGTTTTGGTGTTTCATGAACCATTGCAGGTCTGTTCCCTGCTATGGCCAAATGCCTATGAGATGGACCAGGCAAAGGTGGGACTGATCATCAGCCTTCTAACTGGAAAGGTCCTATACTGGGTGTCACCTGTGTTAGAGCAGGAGCACCACAGACTGGCTAGCTGGCACTCCTTTCTGAGGGCCTTTGCGACAATCTTTAATGACCCACACTGAGCTCACACCAAAGAGATAGTCCCACAGAGACACCACCAGATCTCTCAGTCAGCTGCAAGGTCTGTAGCCCACTTCTGACCCCTGGTGGCAGATACAGCTTGGAATGGGCCAACCAAACTACACCAATTCCATCAAGGTCCCAATGAGGAAACAAAAGATGAGCTTGACATTGTAAAGCCTCTGGGGGAATCTAGATATTGAGCTATACCTCCAAACTGCCACTTGATTTAGTGAATGGAAAGGGATTTCACCTAGTATCCAGATGCCACCCACATGACACAGACCCAGCTGGACCCTTCCAAATGGGAAGCTGATGGTGAAAGAAGTTGTGTTTCTATTGTGGTGGCCCCAATCACATGGTATCCATTTGTTCTGTGAAGTCTCCAAACTGTGTGGTTCTGAGAAACGACCATGCCCAGCCTTGGTAAGGGAGTCAAGCCTGGGCAACATTTGGAAAAGTCCATTGAGTTCCCTCCAGCAACCCATTCCGGGTCCCTGGCCCCTGCATCCAGGATTCCAGACAGGTACTGTCCCCCAGTGGGCCCTGATTGGCTCTGGGGCAAGCAGCAACTTCATGGATGCAACCATGGCTCAAGTACGTGGCCTACCCATTCAGCCTAAGACCACCCTTGATTTAGTGGACATTGATGGATTGCTTCTTACCTCTGGCCCCATCAGTTAGGAAACTACAGTTTTGGATCTGATGGTTGAAGAGCAGTGTGAGCTCCTCCAATTTAGTCTGATCCAGTCCCCACACTCCTCTTTAACACTCTGACTCCCCTGATTGGCAAAATATGACATGCATATCTCCTGATATCAGCACACCATGACATTTAATTCTGAGTTTTGCCAGGACAACTGCCTTGTGACTTCCAAGTTTGAGCCTCCAGAACCTCAGTCAGATGCCTTGCCTGGGCTTTGGAAACAGGAAGAGATGCTTGGAAACAGAGTAGGCCTCCTTGCTACTTTGGTCAACTCTCACACTACCTGCAAAATACCAAGAGTTTTCAGATATATTCAAAAAAGAAAATTACAGACACACTACCCCTCAGCAGGAATATAACTGCCCGATCGACTTACAGCCTGGGGCCAAGATTCCATTCGGCCAAATATATTTCGTGTTAGAACCTGGATTAGCCGCTGCTAAAGACTACATCCACAGGAACGTGGAGACAGTTTTCACCAGGCCTTCCACATCCCTGGCTGGGGCCCCTGTCCTCTTTTTTGGTGTGGCGGGAAGCTCCCAAAGACTCTGTGTGGAGTACCTGCCCTAAAAAAATCACAGTGTGAAATTGATGTCCCCTACCCCTGATCCCAGAGCTCCTGGATTGGGAACCTAGATATTCATGAATTTAGACCTTAGAAGAGTGTACAATCTAGTCATAATACAGTCAGGAGGTAAATGGAAAACCACTTTTTACACTCTCTGTTGCCACTTCAAATATCATATGATGCCTTTTGGGCTTATCTGTACTACTGTGCTTGCTACATTTCAGCAATTAATTAATGAGATATGCTATACCATTCAGTGGTCACCTACTTGGATGACATCCTAATATACTCTAAAGACCAGCCTATGCATGGCCAGCGTGTGTGCAAGGTCAAAGAAAGACTCTGCCAATACCAATACTGGCTTTGTGCTAAGCTGGAGAAATGTCATAAACCAACCAACTGTGGAATTATTAGGCTGCCTTCTGTCTGCTGAGAGTGTTCTCCTGGATCCCTAAAAGGCAGAAGTGGGTCACTACTGGGCAACACAGCAAACCATTTGAGAAAATTTGAGAAATTCAGTGCCTAGCCCCTATAACTTCTCTGCTGCGAAAACCCACCAAGTTCACTTGGATGCCAGAAGCCCAAGAATCCTTTGCTCATCAGAAGGTGGCATTCATCTCCACATCCAGCCTTACACATCCCGACCCAAGTCAACTTTTCATCCTGGAAACTGATGCTTCCAACATCACCATCGGGGCAGTGTGGTGTGACATTCAGCCTCACAGCAGGCCTTGAGACATCTGCATTTGTGCCAAAGTTCCCCAAACTAAATTCTCTGGGATGTTAATAGTCGCTGAGACCCCTTGAGGTCTTGGACTAACATTACAATGGACTTCACTGTAGAATTACAGAATCTGAGGGACACCATACCATACTGACAATAGTGGATCAATTGATGAAGATAGTGCATTTCATTCTCTGTGCACATCTTCCTGCTGCCGAGGATACTGCTTATCTCCTCTCCTCATCACATGTGTTCTGCCTCTGTGGCCTCCTGGATCACATCACCTCAGACCGGGGTTCTCAGTTTGTGTCTTGGTTTTGGTGGGAGGTGTTATGCCTCCTAGAGGCATGTTTCGATGCATCAACTGCCTAACATCCACAGACTGATGGCCACTCAAATGGTGGACCAGGTATTGGAACAGTATTTGCGATGCTTCACACACTACCACCAAAATGATTTGGTCTCACTGTTATGCATATTGCTGGACATTGATTCCATATATGGAATTTGTGTACAACAATACAGATGACACCTCAGCCAAGGTGAGCCCATCTTTTGCAAACTATGGCTTCCACTCCTGTTTTCACCCCACGCTGCCCACACCACCCACAGTTCCTGCAACTTCAGACCTGGTTCATCCTATATTCCATGTCTCCTTCCTTAAAGCCTAATTTCTGACAATTACTTTCCTGAATGAAAACAACCTCCCTCTTCACCACTGCAAATTAAAGGCCAAGAAGAGTACCTTGTCCATGTAAGCCTAGATTCCCAGATATGACGTGGGAAGATATGTTACCTCATTGACTGGGAAGGGTACGGACTAGAAGGGCTGGTTCCCAGGGCTGCGTGTGCTCCCAAAAAAGTCAGATCCTTCCTCAGAGCCCATCTGGCCAAGCCTGGTCCTTTGACATTGCTCCAAGAGAGGAGGTATTGAACCCAGGCCTGCCAGTCTTTACTGCTGCACCATGGCGGTGCACTGAACTGCCACCTTTGCCCAATGACCTTAGTGCTAAAAACCTGCAGACTCCCAGCAGCCATGTCCCAGGCTCCGGATTAGGTGGACAGGCAGCACTTTCAGTAGATACCTGGACTGTATAAAGACCCCAACAGGAAGAGAAAGCTGTCTGAGCAACAGACCATTGCCCACTGGTTGCTGCATAGACTGCCTTGCCCTGTTGCCATGCCTGACCCTGCCTTTTTACTGCCATGCCCGACCTCGCCTCCCTAACCCCCGACCTGGCCCCTTGGACTGGATCTTCCAGCTACTGACCCCTGGAAGAACTCTAATCATTGCCCCAAACTGCCTCTGATACCCATCGGCATCCTGGCTACCTGACCATTCATGCACACTTGCCTACTACTCTGGACTGCCCCCTAACTCACCTTGCCCATTGGGTATTACACCCAAATGCAAAATCCCAGTCCTGGGTTTCACACCAGTTCACGGAAATATTTCATTTAAACTTCCAATTTCTCCCATCTTTCTGCTGTTCCTTTGTGCAGAGTTCAACTGATTTCTTCATTTCAGGACTGAGAGTGCACTACAGGGTGAATGTCAACAGCAGTGGTTTCTCTGGCATAAAACGGCTAAAAAAGTAAGCTCACAATATGAACTGGGTTTTTCAGCCAAGTTCAGCTCTTTGGCAAACTGCTCGCTGCAGCTGTAGTTTTACTGACAGCAGTGATATTTATATTTTAAAATGACAAGAAAATGGTATTTTCAGAGAGGTATTTTTGGTTCAAAGTTCTTTTTACAGATGATAAAAAATACAAATTAACTTGTCCAAAGAATTAAATCAGTTGCATTCAGTGGCTGGGTAGTAAGATTTATCCTTCCTGGACCTTACTATTGAAATCTTTTATACAAAGATATCCTGTTTAGGGCACATGTTTTCCTTATTACTCATTATTTACTTTATATTTAAAGAGCTGAAGACTATCTGATCATGGTTTTGAAGGATAGTCGTGGTATTTATTTATGCCTAATGATACAACCTTGTCACTGAAATTATATACATATCACCTTGTGATACCATTTCATTATGTATAGTCAAATATACACAACTTTGGCTAACTTTAGAAAAATTAACCTGCAAAGGATTATTTTAAAAATTGTGCCTGTGCCCCTTTGTGCTGCTTTATGACGTATAAAAAAAGCTTTTCCTACTACACTCATCATCTTATTTCTGGATTTGAGTTATTTATTTTGCACATCTATTAAGCATAAATTGATGTAACTTACACTTCTTCACCACTTACACCAGCATAGAAATAACTATTTACGTGGACCAATATTATTATAATTAATAATACTTAGCACTTGTATAGAATTATAAATACCAAAGGCAGGTACATTAGAGTGTTAACCAAATACACAGAAGTATGTCTTGCAATGGATGTAAACAAAGTCCACTAAGGAGGGTTTAGCTGTCTTGTACGGAGCCTAATGTGTAAGCATTAGGAAGCTCCCCATGCATGCCCAAGTGAAAATCTGAGAACAGTGAAGCATTACAAATGCATGTTACTCAGTAACAATTCAGAATTTGCTAGGAAGGCATCATTGAAATCGAGTGGGTATATGAGCTAGTTACACAAATCTGAAATAATGTATTTCACAAAAAGTAACTCCTCTAGAGACAAAGGTAATGTAATTACACAGTGATTCCTGTTACTGTTGCTGCATTGCCCCCTCATAAATGTGTTGCTCCTGGGGGAATTCTGTGCCAAAAACCTAAAAATTCTGCAGACAATATTTTAAAATTCTACATATTTTATTTGTCAAAATAACACAGTATAATCACTCCAGTTTCAATTATTTTGGTAATTTATTTCAAAATACCTGTCAACAAGTATGTCAACAATACAGAAAACAGCCAAAAAGGTTCCTCCAGGACAGGAGAGTTAAAGAAAGCCCTACAACAACCCACTTCCAGTTGGGGACTGCTGGAGGGGGCTGTGTGGGGGGCCCAGAGCCCAGACACCCACACTCCTATCCCCCCAAAGCCCAGCTGTGGGGCATCCCCCAGCCCAGATACCACACCCCCTTTTCCCCAGAGCCCTGCTGTGGATCAGCCCCCATATACCAGCACCCCTCCCCTCAGAGCCTAGCTGTGGGGCAGCACCCAGACAGCAGCACCCCCCTTCCCACAGACCCAAGCTGCAGGGCACCCCCCAGACACCAGCACCCCCCTCCCCACAAAGCCTAGCTGTGGGGCAGTCCCCAGCCCAGGCAGCAGCACCCCCTGAGCCCTTTACTCCCCCACACTTCTTTACCGTCCTGCAGGGGGACATGGTGTGGGGCAGCTCTGCCCTTCCTCACCCTTTCCCAGAGCTGGCTGGGTCCCCTAGGCCCTCTCCCATTCCCGGGATAATGAGGGTCAAAGAGCATGCAGCCTCCAGCCCCGCCAGGGCGGGCACTCCGCTCACAGAGAGCTGGCCTCTGCAGAGTCCAGTGCTTTTTGTGGTGGCCAGAAATTCTGCAGGGGAAACAGGGAATTCTGCAAAATTCTGCATTGCACAGTGGCACAGAATTCCCCTAGGAGTGATGTGTAAGTGACTAGTGCAACACTTCAAATGAAATCAAACTCTCAATGAACTAGGATTTGATGGAAATACTCAAAAGATGACTTTTATTATTTTGTATAATGGGAGTGCCCAGAGGTACTACTGTGAGCCAGGCCAGTTTACATCAGGTGCTGTCAATGGAGTTATGCTGTTTTACACCATTTGAGGATCAGGCCCAGTGTTGTCACTAACACCAGTGGAAGTAAGAGTAGAATCAGGTTCATGGCCTACTAAATAAGCCTATGGCACTTTGGGGTTAAAATAATGTCTCTAGCACCAGATCATCAAGATAATAGCTTTCACTTTTTATTTTCTGATTTGCATCTCTACATCAATGATAGACATTTGGGAGTTGGTTCACACAGGTATCCACTCTAATGTAACTCTGTTGATTTGAATGGACTTATTCCTTATTTACAATGGTAAATAAGGAGAGGAAAATCAGGCTCTTGATGTCAGTTTACAAGGACTTACGATGTGCTGACAGGATTTGTTTTTGGCATAACTTGTTTTAAAACATTTATACAGGGGTGACCAACTGATATCACAGACTCACAGCTCCCACTTTCAAGGACATAACATCAGCACAGTGAAAACAAAAGCGATCTTCAAAAATGTAGCCAAAGGATTTGAATCCAAAGTTTATTCTTCTCCCACACACCCTGGTGTAATTAGGAGCAACTACTGAAATTAATGAAGCTCCACTGCTTTAAACCTGTTAAGGGGAATGTGCTGAATCCAGACATCATCCTCTTGCCCAAGCCATGTGCAATTCCTGACATCCAGTGCCATCCACTTTTGAGCATGACTGCTTGGCTGAGGGGCTCTGTGGGGCAGGGAGCATGCAGTCACCTTGCACCATCACAGCTTTCACTCAGCTGAGATTTCTGTTGCTGCAGATCTTGCAGTCTGAGATGAACCTGTCCCATTGTATATTAGTTATGAGGAGTCAATCAATATTTTGCACTCATAAAATATTGAATCATACAGTAATTAAGAAACAAAAACAAAATTATATTGTGAACCACTGAATTAAGTATATCTTTTACAGCCACGAAGTAACTGAATACAGTTCTGTCTGAATACAATAGGAGTTATTCTGATTTACCATTAGATGGCACACATACAGTAGGAAATGTGAATAAACAGAATTCCAGGATACTAGGTGAAAGGTTAAGTAATACTTTTGTAACATAATACATGCACTCTGAAGAATGCTATTAATACTTGTTTCCACTCTAAATTGCTAGGTTATTCTGCCTAAAGAATCTAAAGCTCTGTACACTGATTTTTTTTCTAGACAATGTGAAATAAGATTGTGCTGCTAAATGTAGTACAATGATTGTTTATACCATCCTGCAGCTATAGGTATTAATCCTGCATTCCTTTCCCAATCCTTACTCGGGTAAAAATCCCATTGAGCTCACTAGCGATTTTGCCTGAATAAAGCCTGCAAGACCAAACTCATAGTCTTTTTTGTCTCTTTTAAGAGGAAAAAATAATTACACAACAAATAAAGCAATATCTGCAGTCTACTATGAAAAAGCTTAATGAGTAACAAAAGAATTTCAAATCACTAATGGAATAGCTGAATTTCTTTTCCTGTCAAAGTAGAATTGCTCTTAATCTGTAAATACCTTAAAACAACACAACATACCGATATATTAAATTTATTGGATGTATAATAAAGAAAATGTGATTACTGAAAGAGGCCTCCAAGCTAAATTGTTTATTTTCTTATTTATGCTTCCAAGGACACTGGAAAGCCATTATGACAGATTCTTTGCACATACTTTTAGAGGTCCTTACAGAAAAATAAGATGAGTTACTGATGCTACAGGAAGTGGTTATTAGTGTTTACTATCAAATTTTCGTACAAATTTGCTCACCTGGGCTAAACAAGCTCTTTCAACTTAGAGTTACATGCATGTGTGAAATGCAAATTTTCTGTAATAATATAATAAATTGTATTTACATGATACAGCAAAGCACATTCTAGAAATCTGAAAAGAGGCACATATGACCTAGAAATTAGCTGCAGTAAATATTTGTGGGAGTTAAATTTTGAATAGATAAGGGGTAAATAGAGCCAAATCCACCAACACTTTGCCACACTTCCTTAACAGACTTTCTTACATCTCAGCCTGTGCCACTGCCACGCTTGAAATTCTTTTTGTCCTCTTCCCCGCCCCACATCAGAATAGTTCTTGTCCGTCTCCCACTCCTGCATCCTTGATTTTCCTGCCAGCCCAAACCCATGCCAAAGGTGGGTGACAGGCCACCAGTAATCAGCTGTGTGTTGCATTCCATCTTCTGCACTGTCGCTGACTCATCATGGACTTCCAGGTTCCTCACGGTCACAGATCTTGGCCTTTATCCACGTCAGAGCTAAATAATTCAAGTGATAATTTAATGAAGTGGTTCTGCTGTATGTTATCTGAACTGAACACTTTCAATATTTCACTTTGAAAGGGAGAGAGGAGAGACTGTATATGCAGAACACCTGCTAAGTGAAGGACATTTTCAATGATGCAGGAATTTTTGGGGACAAACAGATTGTGGAGGGGTGGAAGAAAAATGGAGATTGGAGATACTTGATGATCTTTTAAAAGCGTCCCAATACATGTTTTGTATTAATAATACCTACCAGTGAAATATGGTAACCAATCAGCACCACTTCTGTGCTATCCAACAGTTCCTTTCTGTCTAAAATGTTACCTTTTCCTCTATTCAAGATGGATAAGAGTCCTGGCAATCCAATTGGGATGCATAGCTTCATAGACTTACAGGCCAGAAGGGACCATCTCATCTGACCTCCTGCATAACAGAGGCCATAGAATTTCCCCAAAATAATTCCTACAGCATATATTTTAGAGAAACTATCCAAATCTTGATTTTAAAATTGCCAGTAATGGAGAATCTGCCAGGACACATGGTAATTTGTTCTAATGATTAATTACCCACTCCGTTAAAAATGTACACATTATTTTTGGTCTGAATTTGTCTAGCTTCGACTTCCAGCCATTGGACCTTGTTGCACCTTTCTCTGTTAGATTCAAGAGCCCATTATCATTTTTTCCCCCTGGGTAGGTACTTACAGATTGTAATTAAGTCACCCCTTAAGCTTCTATTTGTTAAGGTAAATGGATTGAGCTGCTTGAGTCTATCATTCTCGTGGCTCCTCTCTGAACCCTTTCCAATTTTTCAACATCCTGTTCGAATTGTGGACATTGGCTGCGGTTACATTGCTGCTGAACACAGAGATAAAATAACCTGCCTATTCTTACTCAAGATTCCCCTCTTTATGCATCCAAGGTTCATATTAGCCATTTTAACCATAAAATTGTACTGGGACAGCTTATTATCCACCATGACAGCCAAATTGTTTTCAGAGTCACTGCATCCTAAGATAGTCCCCCATCCTATACATATGGCCTACATTCTTTGCTCCCAAATGTACACAATTAACCCTATTAAAACAAGTTTGCTTGCACCAGTGATATTCAGGGGTCTGACTTTGACAGTGATTCATTCATCCTGTAATTTTAAAATATAGCATAAGAATGAGGAGCGTATTACACACACAGTGCTGCATATATTTATAATAGAGCTGGGTGGGAAGTGGAATTTCCATCCCATGGGAATTTTCATATTTAAAAAAAAATGGTTCCATTTTGGAAGGTAAAGTCGGAAATGTAAAATTTTCTGTGGATCAGAAATTTTCAAAAAAATCTGTTTTGGAGAAAATGAAATGGAATGTTTTTTAAAATTCTGGTAACACCTCCCTGGCTCTGCCGCAGTTTGCCTGGCAGGCTGTCCAGGAGCTAGAGCTCTGGGAACCCCGAGTCGCCTGGACTCCTGGGGAGCCCTGGCTCTGTGACAGCCCCCCTGGTGAGCTGCTGGGGAGCCTGGAACCTCTGTAGTGCATGTCCCTTTTTAAATTTTAGGCTAATCTTAGGAAATGTCAATGTTCATTGGGTCCACAGTGGCTGAGCCTGAGCTATAATCCCCCAATATGTGCCCTTCACTCCAGTGAAAATTATAATGATGGGAATAAAAGCAGAAATAAAATAATGTAACACCCTTCCCGCAACACCCCGTCAACCCATGTAATATATACATGAAATTGAAGCAGTTGCTGTCAGCCTTGCGTGGCCAAGGAATTGTAGTGGGGACACAGATGAGCAGAGAGCTCTTTTAACAGCGAGTAAAGCTTTTTCTGATGCAATCCCACCTTTTGATCTCAAATGTCACATCATACAAATCAAGCAAAGCAGGACTTGAACAGCAGTTGGATGGGAGGCTCAGAGAAAAGAAAGGATGCTGCAAGGATGTGGTATTGATGATTCTGTAGGTGGCATTGTTCCTCTTTGTTCAATATCGAACCAACTGCCTGAGCCTGACATTAGGGGGTGCTATTAGGAGACTGGAGTTAAGGCCAACTTTCAGATGAGATGGAAATTCGATCCACTTGTGTAAATTGGGTAAAGATCCCATGGTAAGGGTCAGACATTAGCCTGGTAAACTGGCCAAATTTTAACATAGGTAATTACATTTGGCTGAATTAGAGTCCCACCTCACTTTAGCTACTTTAATGTGCTTCACTTTCTGCCCTGAACTAATATGTGGTGTTGCTGAATGCCCTGAGCTGTAGCCGCATTTCATTCTACTGGGCTTGCATTTCAATGGTGAATGAAACTGCTCCTGTACAAAATTGCTTTTCATCAGCGCAATGGGATGAGACGTTCTCTATAAAGAGAAATATTGATTTAAAAATATTATTCATTTCTACTTGTGTCCCTTTTCTTTAAACAAACTTGCATTACACATAACGACAACATTAATTTTACTGAGAGATTTTTGGCCAGTCTTTAGTGTATAAGGCTCACCCTCAGAAGCCTTCATTTTCCTCTTTTCTTATTTTTCTTGGCATCCTCCTCCTCCCCGTTTTTCAAGTTCTGGTACATCAGTGTCCACAGTAAATTTCATTGATTACAACACTAGTGCACAATTTCCTGCAACTGAAACTCTATTGTTGATGCTGCATGGGTTGGCTCAAAGATGCAAAACCAGTTGGTACCTAGACCCTTAGGATTTCTGTCTAAGATGGCTATGTTGAAGGCACATTTCATTAGTAAGTCACAACTTACTCGAAAATACAGATACTCATATTTGTTTCTGACTTGGAGGTGCCCAGTGATTCCCACATAATTTGTTTCTGTAATACTGTAAAACAATTTTATTGAATATTTTAGGGATAGATCTTAAGCAACTGTTCATTCTCAGAGCTCCATTGAAGTAATTGAAGACATGGCAGTTTACACTAGCAAGGGGTCTGCCCCCTTACTTTCAATTCAATCTGCAAAATTAGGATTTTTAAAAAAATTAATAAATTAGTAGAACTGTTTGTGAACGTTAAGATGATTTTCAATGGAAAATGCAGTTTCCACATAACTGAATTTTCAGCAGGAAAATTTTTATTTTTCTGAAATATTTCAATTTTTCTGTTGGGAAATCGAAACTATTATTTTTTCAGGTTGGTTTGACATGAATCAAAACATTTGTTAGTCAAACCAAATTCAAATGTTTTGAGTTTATTCAACATTAATCTATGTCCTCCTGAGTCATCCTGGTGCCTGATGGGAACTGTAGTTCAGGTGCCATGTGAAAGGTTAAAATCCATGTGCATTTTATATAACAACCTGGTATATAGATTGTGCCAGCTCTTTTCCAGACCCAAAGTCCAGAGTTTGGTCAAGGGACCAGAGGCCTAGCAAATAGTGATTAGTTAAGAGAAAGCAGAATAAACAAGATAACACTACCTTTGCTAAGATATGTTTGGTCAGTAGAAATGCCAGATGTTGAAGTAATAACTGAATAATTATGTTTCGGATTGAACAAAGAGTCCCTATTCCATTAGTTTCTTCTGTAGGGAGATGTTCTTTCCACAGATCCAACCTGGAGTTTTTGAAAGGTGGCACATGTCAGTATAAGATATGGCATCCTCCCACCTCCCTTTCCCAGGGACCAATGCCTGCCTTAAAACACAAAGGAGACAATACTGTCATATACTTTCACTGTTTCTTTGTTTTAACCCCTGGGAATTAATTAAATGTTAATTTTTGCTAACTTGAGACCATGGGCAGAGACATTATGTAACCTGTTAACCATTGGCTAATGTGCTATCTTGTCTTGTGGCTAGACCTATCCTGGGGTTTGAAACTGCCTACCCCATCACTTTCCCCCGCCCATGGAAAATCCATGTATTCCATTGTAATCAATTGATTGACAGTGTCTCTGAGCCTAATAAGCATGGTGACACTCCACCAGCGCTGTGTGTAATAAACTCCTATGCTTGACCTCTACACAGTGTGGATTTATGTTCCTTCACCTTGTGTCCCCATTCTCTACTATGGACTGGGCTGTCTGGATGGAGTATGTAACGCATGATACTCTGGTTGAACTGTTGCAGTGCATGGTGGAATATATGGTCTAGCTGGGGAGCCTAGCCCACAGAGGAGAATGGGGGACGGAGGAACATGAACTACAACTTCCACAGCTCTCATGAGGCACTACAGTGGCTCATGGGTACATAAAGTCACAAAACAAAAATGTTTTGATTTACTTCAAAAAGTGAAATGAAACATTTTGATTTGGCAACGCTGAGACATTTCATTTCACTCAAATGTCAAAAAGGAAAAGTTTTGACATCTCTAAATAAAAAAAATGAGCTTTTCATTTCATGAGAAATTTTGATATTTCAATTTTTCATTTTGATTCAGGACAAAAACAAATGTTGCAATATTGGTGTCACATTCTGGGATGCAATCCAGACCGGTGAAGAGTTGTCACCTCTTATCCTGTAACTCTTAAGTGCCTTAAAAGCTTTGCTACAGTAGCTTTCAGCCTGGGATGCTCACAGTCAGCAACAAGCACATGCTCTATGTCTATGTATTGGGCAGCCTTAGTCCAACACTGCGGATCCAGAAGCCTGCCTGCAATACCACAGACTTTGACTGGTTTCCATCAGCCTTGGTTAACAGCTTGGAATGGTGACCCCAGTACACCCCCAGTCCCAAATTTTCCCCAAACTGTGTGCTCTGCAGTGTTCAGCCTTTTCCTGGACCATTCAGAGAGAGATTAAGGTTCATTTGCTCCTTTAAAGAGACAAACTCATCTCACAGTTTATTGACTTAACTGGGGATAAATTCACCCTTCCCTTCAAGCAAAACACTGAGTTGTTTTTGTGGTAAAAAGAAAAGAAATTTATTAACAAAAGGAAATAGATTGAGTGATGCCAAGTAACCCAAAAGTAGAAATGGTTACAAGCAAATAAAAGTGAAAACACACATATAAGTGTCTAAAACTTAACCTAGCAAGATACAGGCTTCGTTCAAGATATTTTTTCTCATCAGTATTCCTTCTTCCCAGCCATGGCTGATTTTCCCTTAGTCAGGACCTTCCACAGAAGTACAAGGAGCTGGCTTCCCTTGTCTTCCTAGGTGAAAGATCTTTGCCTAGGCCAGTTACTCACTGGTTATTCAGTTCCCAGAGACTTCAACCCCTCCTTGGTGGAAAGACTTGCAAGAGCTCTGCCCCTTGTGTCTGTCTAGTGATGGATGCCAAAGGCGGCTTCTATCCTTGCTTCTCTCTTCCAAAGTTCAGTGACTTCGTTTCAAAAGACAGGATGACCTCATGCTGTTCTTGCCTTCCTGTAGATTTCCCATCCCTCTGCTGATTTGTATGTAAATAGGACTTCCATTGTTTTTGGTCACATCTTGCTTTCTTTCCTGTCTGGGAGGGAACCTATTTTTACTTGTGTTTGGTCACAGACTTTAAATCATATCATCATTACATATCCATATTCCCTCATGTAATGTTAACACCTGCATTTCACAATGATATTAAATAACCAGTGTGTCATTAGCTTTCAGAAAAGACCTTACTTGATACACTTTTGTAACACAGTAATATTGTATACAATCAGATGATTCAATTACTTTTCATCTGAGGTTCAGACCACTGTCTTTATAGCCCAGATGAAGTTTCTCTCTTTTGTGGGGTGTAGACTAGTCCTACCTTCTCCTCCACTTGATAGCTTTGTTCATCTTATATGTAAATGGACCTTCATTGTCTCTGCCTGGTGTACAGGCTGGTGAGAAGAGCAAATACTCTTTTTTTTTGGTCTAAGGTAGACTGTGTTTATGCACTGCATGGCAAACACATTTTAAGACTATAATTCTGTCTGTTACAGCTGTCCCCCTGCTGCACATTTTTTCTCCCTCTCCTTTCTGGTTGTTCTGTGTCCGCCCCTCCCGGGCCTTGGGCTAACAAAAGTCACAGCCTGGCCCTGCTGTTCATGGAAATGACTTATGCAGACTAACTGGAGCCATTGCTCTGCCTAGGGAGGGGGGCTTTTGGCTCCTTTGTTCAGACCTGGGCTCGGTGTAGAGGTGCTCTGCCCAGGTATGCAAGACCTTATATGGCCACATAGCTGAGCATATGAGTCATGCCTGTGGCTTAAAACTTGCCCAGACATGTTCTATGCCTACCTGCAGTTTTTTCCCTGCTTTCTCTCCTCCCTGTAAGAAGGGGAACCAATCAAAGTTATTGGTGGGAAACTGCCTAAGTTTGCCTTTATAACCAGACATTTTCTGATCAGACCTTAGAAAAGATTCCTGCATTGCTGCCTGGTCTGATCAGCTAGGGGTTCTGGGGGGTCCTTTCTCCGCTCTCGTTTTATTTTTGAGCGTACCCCCGTTTTTAAACTCCCCTCCCACGAACAATGAATTTTGCCTGGAGATCTCCTGAGTATTGTGAGCAAATTGAGTCCTCTGATGCTGAAACTGCAGTGCCTGCTTCTGCCTTTGCTGCTGTCCTGGGGATTGGTAAGAACTCCCTCTTGCAAACTCCCCCTGTCTTGGCTGCTGGCTTTCTTTCCCCAGCAGGCAGACCCAAGCTAACTCCTTGGCCTGTATCTGTAATCTGCTTTTAACTCTGCAGCACCTTTACTGCTAGAAATAAGCCTGCATGCAGCCACCCCACTGCTGCAGCCACACCCTTGGAGAACTACCCCTAGTATAAGGTGCACCCATTAGGTTAGGTTTAGCCTTTAGTTTAGATAAATTGTAATTTCATTTTGCATAGCTGTGGTTAAGTTAGGTTTAGCATTGTACTCTGTAAGTTAGGCTTAGAGAATTGTTGCATTGTGTTGTTACTTGCTAATTTGTGTAGTCTTGGTTAAGTTAGATCATAGATAAGATTTTGCTGTGTTCTGTATGAGTGTAATTAAGTCTGTCTTCTCACTGTCACCTCCCCACCCCGGGCTTTCTCTGTGTCTCTCTGACTTGTTACAGTTTCTTTGCTGCTCCACCACGTGCTCCTCTTCCCCCATCTCAATCTAGCATAAAACCCCATTGGTTACTTTTTTCTCTCTGATACACCTCACATTCTACATTTACGCCACTGTGACACATTTTTACCTAGAACTGTTTGCTACTTAACATATTTTATCCATAACTGTTAGTTGGTTATATGCTGCTGTGACACACCCTGTACATAGAAAATTGTTAGCTATCTGTTACATCATATATTTCTGTGTTAATTGGTTACCCACTGTATTGTATCCTACTGTATTGTACCCCACTATTGAAACCCCCTATACTGTTCACCAAAAGAAGCCCCTCCCCAACTGTCTACCTTAACAAACCCCATACCCCTCACTATTAAATTTTCCCTGTTTTTTGCATTTTCTTAATAAAGTTTATTTTGCACCCCACCAGTGCAGTAATTGTCCGCCAAGATCCCCTACCTGCTGGCAGGGACAAATTCTAGCCCATATCCATAACCCTTTGTACACACATCACACAATACTATTAATGAGTTACTAGTTTTCCAATGATAGCTTACATACCACCTTTTAGATACAGATTATGACGACAGTGTATTAGGTGTACTGAGTCTGTCAGGCCTGATGAGAGCTGCTGACACAGAGTAGTGAACCACAGATGGTCCTCTATGTCACAAGTGGAATTCCCCATGAGATGGAAATTCTGATTTTTGACTAGTTCTATATATTAGGCAGTTGGATGCCAGTTTCTGTCTCTGTAAAAAAATGAAATATCTTACACTTGCATTTTTATGTAATAAGAAAAGAGAAGGCGGATATTAATTGCAGTGCTAGTAATAAATAAGATGAAAAATAAATAACATGCTTCACAGAAGATATGATGATTATAGTCTCTCAGACTGGAATTAAAGTGGATGTGTGGAGATAATCTTGCTGTATCCCTCTAATGTAGAATGCTGTACCCCTCTAATTTACTATCATAAATATGACCCAGAGGACTAAACTGTGCCCTCTTGCACCTATAGTACACTTACAAATTTGCAGCGCTGCAGCAGGGTGTGAAAACACACCCTCTGCAGCGCTGCAAATTGCGGCGCTACAAAGCGCCAGTGTAGTCAAAGCCCCAGCGCTGGGAGCCGTGCTCCCAGCGCTGTCCGTTATTCCCCACAGGGCGGTGGAGTACGGACAGCGCTGGGAGAGTTTTCTCCCAGCGCTGGTGCTTTGACTACACTTAGCGCTTCAAAGCGCTGCCGCGGCAGCGCTTTGAAATGCAAGTGTAGCCAAAGGCAAAGAGCTAACTTTGCTGCTCATACATCTCCCTCTCCAAAACAGCCTCTACACAGAACCTTGCATAACCAAAACCTAGCAACACAGCATGTCTTCCCAAGACTGAACAGTTACTCGTATACTAAGAATAAGAAGTTGGATGCCAGTTTCTGTCTCTGTAAAAAAATGAAATATCTTACACTTGCATTTTTATGTAATAAGAAAAGAGAAGGCGGATATTAATTGCAGTGCTAGTAATAAATAAGATGAAAAATAAATAACTTATGCTTCACAGAAGATATGATGATTATAGTCTCTCAGACTGGAATTAAAGTGGATGTGTGGAGATAATCTTGCTGTATCCCTCTAATGTAGAATGCTGTACCCCTCTAATTTACTATCATAAATATGACCCAGAGGACTAAACTGTGCCCTCTTGCACCTATAGTACTTACAAATTTGCAGCGCTGCAGCAGGGTGTGAAAAAACCCCAAAAAACTCCCCACCCAAATGCAGCATTGTGTCTCAGAGCCCAGGTCAAATAACCGGGGCTCACGTGGCTTGCTCTGTGGGGCTAAAAATGGCAGTGTAGGTGTTCCTGCTTGTCTGGAACCTGGGCTCTGGAGACCCACTCCCCTCACAGGGTTTCAGAGCCTGGGCTCCAGCCTGCTACACTGCTCCAGCCCATCTACATGGCTATTTTTAGACCCATAGAGTGAATCCTAGTCAGTTGCCCTGTGCTCTGGAACTCACAGCAGTGGGTTTTTGTTTTCAGTCCTAGAAGGGACTATGATTGTTTCTGGCCTTTATGTGGTGGATATAAGTGTGTTGGCCAGGAGGCGGAGGAGGCTTCTAGCACTCGCATCTCCTCCTCCCCTCCCTACTTTGTATGTGCCAGTGCAATGGACAGAGACAATCCAGCCCTAAATGGTCAATATACTAAGGCAACAAAATAATATTAAGCAGGAAAAGCATCCTGGTACAGAGGTTTCAGCAGGGATTGGCAGTGAGGCCTCTTGCATTCTCTTTTTCACACTGCCACCTATTTGTTGTGAAACCTCGATAAGTCCCTTAACCTCTCTGTGCCTCTCATGTGTAATATAAGACTGTTACCTCATAGATGTGCTTTGCAGCTTACGTCATTCATGTTTAAACAGGACTTTGAGATCCTCAGAGGAAAAGCATTATAGACAAGACATTATTATGAAACTTATTGCACATCCAAACAATGTTTTTTCTCGTCTCATTTCCCTTAAAATCCTTAGTCTATTCGGAAATGTATGGCTTCGTCCCTATAATTTTTCAAAGAAGAGGAGTCAGGGATATAAGCAGTTTAAATCTTATCAGTTCTTGGGTCCTGTAGATGGCTTAGGGCAAAAGCAAAATGATAAGCGTAAGCAATTTGCAGCCATTATAATCACTGCTTGCATTATACATCAATTTTACTGGTCATTGTAACAGGTACAGGATTAGGAAAGAAGCCAAGATTGCCATAAGGAAGAAAATAGAAATGAACAAAAATCTATACAATTTTTAAAGCTTTGGATTTAAGGTTTTTCCTTTTCTTCTTTTCCTTCATTATTTTGAAAGGTTTAAAACAAATAAAAAGTAAAAAAGTTTGAGCTGTTTCCTCTGAAGGAAATGCACAAAATAGTTGGCTTATTCACTAGTAGTTTGGGAGTCAAGCACTTTGTTAATTGGTGTCTTTGAAATTGAAGGGAAAGAACTGTCCTGCTCAGTGGGAATCCTGCATAGCAATCACCGGGAATTATGCTGCAGAATTGGCTCTCTGAAGGGCAGACTCAACTTTTAGTATTGAAAATTTGGCTTCACAGGACTCCGTGTCATGAACTACATCTAAACACATGTGAGATGAAGTCCTGGCCACATTAAAATCAATGGCAGAACTCTCATTGACTTCACTGAGGCCAAGATTTCACCCATGGTATGGATTGCTTATCTTTATTAAATCCCTGGGTTTTTGTTTGTTTGTTTGTTTGTTGATATCAAGAAGTCCATCCCAGTCACTTACCAAGAGGAAAGATTGGTTGAATGGTCCATGTTCAGAAGCTGAAATAAATTGCATTAGTTGTGTTTCCAGATAGATTTTTCAATTCTTAATAGGTAGGATTGACTTTTTAATGTCAAAATCTCAATTAAATCTGAGTTCTCAATTGGTAAAATGTTAACTTCTGCAGCTGTTCAGAATCTGGAATGCCTGAGGTTGTGCTGTTGGGTTGATTATGAGAAGCCTCCCCTATCTCAACAAGAGTCTTGGAGCCAATGAAACCAGTTCCTATACCTCTTTCCCTGCAGCTTAAGAGAGCCAAGTAGGGGCTTGTATGAGGTGGCGAGATTCAGGCAAGGAAAGTGCTGCAGGGAGAAGAGTGATTCCGGGCCCTTTGAAGATTGTGGAGATTGGTCTAGGCGGGAACAGGAAGGGGGTAAGGGATTCTCTCGTTCCTACCCAGGCAAGGGCAGGAACTCCAGTGGCGTTTGCCACTCTCAATGCTGAAGCTAGGAGAGCCCTTGGCTTGGCCTTTCTCCAAGGAAAGGGCATCTCAGGAAATGTCCTTTTCCATGACTCTGTTATTGAGAACTGTGGCTTTAAGGGCTGAGCTTCCACGACAGAGAGCTTGGCTGAGGCACTATGGAGCTCTTGTTATGCACAGCTAGTTGGAACCAGATCTCTTGCAAGCACCGAGGCCCAGATTCACAAAGATACTTAGGCCCCTAAATCCCAGTTTTAGGCTCTGCTGCAATTCAGAAAACTTGTGCCAAACACGATAGGCCCCGAAACTCACGTGGTGCCTAAATTTTCAGGGTAAGAGTTTCCTAGGCACCTAAGTTTCTGCCTCTATGCATTGCTCCCTCACCCTAGGCATCCAGTTGCCTATCTCCTACCAAAGCCCCAGAACGATTAATAAGCCAGAGGAAGATGGCTTTTGGCTGCCTAAGTTGTGTTTGGGGCCTGTGATGAGGTGTTGGCACCACGTTGGTCTCTAAGGGGTTAATAGAGCCCTAAGGAGCCTGCACAGGAAGCAGCCAATTGGAGAGGGGATGAGAGTAGCAACCAATCAGGGCCTGGCAGGCCCATATAAGAAGATCTACAGGGCAGAGCAGGGTCAGTTACTCCCTAGAACTCAAGGAGGGAGGGCTGGCTGCCTGCCTGGCAGGCAGAAAGAAAGAAAGAAAGAAAGAAAGAAGCAAGCAAGCTAGCATCCTGGACAGATCAGTGCTGTTAATGAGAACTGGGGGAGCTAGTGAGAGCTCCTGGCATTTGTGGGATGAATCAAGGGTGAAGAGGGTGCTGGTGTTGTGGGGAAGTGGCTGTATAATTGACTGCAGTTGCCACTGGGGAAGTGGCAGGACAGTTAGACTGCAGCAGTCACCCCTGCATCATGAAGAGGATGCTGTGGTTCTTGGAGTGACATGAGTCTTGGAGCAGACATGATGGTGGGCGAGGCACCAGCAGGAGAGGGCATCCCGACCTGTGGTGCTAATCTCAAAGACGGCCAGCAGGAGGTGCGAGCATGGTGAGTGGAGCCCCGTCACAGGGCCTGATCTGGTAGGCATGTTCAGAGGCCCCTACTGGATCAGATACCTTTCAAAATCAGGCCAGAGGGGGAAGTGTCCACCTTTTAACTTTTAGTCCAGCAGCTGGAGTCCTGCGTTGGATGTGGGAGACCCAGGTTCAATTCCTCCCTCTCTGCCAGATGGGGAGAAGAGATTTGAACAGGGGATCTCCCACCTCTCAGGAGGGTGCTCTAATCACTGAGCTATGGAATAGTCTGAGGTGAGGTTCCCATAGTTTGGATAACTAATTAGTCATTGGAGCAGGGGGACTGGACTTGGTTCTCCTGCCTCCCAAGTGAGTGCCCTAACCATTAGGCTACAGAGTCATTCTCACACACACTCTCTATCTGCTCTTATGACTCTAAGTCAGGGATCTCAAACTCATATAATCACGAGGGCCACATGAGGACTAGTAGATTGGCCCAAGGGTCGCACCACTGAAACCTTTTCATACAAAGATACAAAAGCCCTGCCCCTACCCCTGGCCCTGCCCCCACTCCACCCCTTCCATGAGGCCCTGCCTCTTCCAACCCCATCTCCAAATCCCCACCCTGGCCCCGCCTCATCTCTGCCTCCTCCTCTGAGAGCACCACGTCCCTGATCCTCCCCCACTCCCTCCTGGAAAGAGCTGGGAGGTAGGTGGAGGAGCGGGCTGGGGAGGGGGAGGCATGGGGTGAGGGGAGCTTGGCTGCTGGTGTAGTCAGTGCCCATGGCGGGCCACAGGAAATAACTCTCCATGTGTTTGAGACCCCTGCTCTAAGTATTTATACACAATGGAACAGCTTCAAATGCTTAGTTATTGACCAGAGAGGGAGAGGACTCTGTGGTTTTGTTGATCACATTCTAAGGTGCCTGTCTCTCCCTGTTCATTGTAGAGGGAGCTTAAGCACCAAACTCAGGCTTTGTTGTTCCTGTGATTTTCTAAGTTTCTAAAAGTTAGGTGTTGCAATGCTCAGCATCACAATGCCTAAGTACCCTTATGAATCTGAGCTGGTGTGATCACTTAATGCTGCAATTACTAGCTGAGTCCAGAGAACATACTACTTTGCTTCCACCTCTGGGGAGTTTAATCCACCTCCTTATTGAGTCTAGGGCAGTAAGGCTGCAGTTCCTCCCTGTCCATGGTTGGAGGAGGGGGAGTACCTGGCTGACTGCCAGATAGACAGATTGCCAGTGCTGATGTGCTGTCAACAGTAGCCTGGAGAGGTAAATATTCATGAGCTGATATGCACCCATATTTGTGGTGTTTGGCAAATTCAGCGTTGCTGCCATTATTGCTCTAACAGGTGGTCATGGCATCTAAAGTCATTCAAGTGATTGATGCATTTTAAAACAACACAGTTCAATTAGACAGTGTTCATCCCGACTATTTTCTGAGTACTTTGTGGAAACACCTGTAAACACTACTGATTCCATCACCAGGAGACAATCTCAGCATGCACTGTAGCTTTTATTTGGTATGAGATATTGATGTTCCTGCCTAGCTTCCATTTATTCTTGCTGTGCCTTATTTGACTTTGAGAGTACAAGTACCAGCATCTAGAATCTGACTTGTGCAATGGCTTTTTATCTGCAGTGATTTCTCTAACCTAAAACAGCCAAAATATCTTCACTTTTTGAATATAGAGCAAATCATATATAGGTATTCTTTCCCTCTGATGCACACTTTGCAATAGCATGTAAACTGATTGGCTCTTTTATTTTTTGGGGAGGACCCCATGTTAATTTTAAGCAACAAGAGGAGATTGCTTGTAGCTGGATTTGCGTTTGAGCCCAGGAAGGAATTTTTCAGCTGCAGGAATTCTGTGCTGCAATGTCATAAGAGCATGTAGTTGTTATTCTGAATGCTGTGCAGACTGTAACATAAGACAGAAAGAAGTGCTCACGAGGAACATATTGAATTATAATAAATCTGTCTCGTCTGGAGACGATGATGAGCTGGCACATTTTGTCAAGTGGCAGTCACATAGAATGCTGTGCACTGCATACATATTACTGTATTAGCAATAGGCAAGGAGAGGATGGCACCAACAGGGGAAATGCTCAGACAGATAGGCTGATCATTTGTATTCCAGAGCTCAGCAAGTGCTCAATTCACTGATCCAAACCAAACATGTTGGAGTCAAGGCCTGTTTCTGTAACATGTTTGATATACAGCTGAGCAGTTACTGAATCAAAACAGCATCTTACTATTTGTTGTCTGGTGCTGTACGGGATGGCGAAGACGAGCAAAGCTTTTCCTGGTATTAGGGGCTTTGTTGTATGGAAATGGACAATTTCAATGGTAAATTTTCAGTGTGGCGCCCAGAGCATTAATTATACAGCTCCCATTATTATATTGCATGCCCAGTTCCCTCAGCACTTAGTAATTAGAATACTGTAACCTTTCTGGGTATGGAATTCCAGATGTTGCAATCCCTGCAGTGTTTGGTAAGTAATTTAAGTAATATAAAATAACTTGACATCCAAGATGAACACTCTTGTTGCTTTAGGATACATGAAATAATTACCTTCTGGTAACTGGGGCACTATCTCCAAAGCACCGTCTAATAGCATGGAATGGCCCTGCAGACATCCTTCTCTAAATTTTTCCTCTATATTCCAGGAATAATCTGCACATGCCCAGAGTCTTTAAAAAGCAGTATTCCTCCTCTCTTGGGGTCTAATGTATTAAACACTGTCTGGCTCCCAAAAGAGCCCCTTTTAGCCCCTTAGATTGAGGCTCCACAGGCCTTCTTCTGGGGCTAGAGTGACTTGATGTTTTGATATTAGGGGCTTTTTTTATATAGGTCCCTATTGCCCCCCCCATCCCCATGGGACCCTATTAGGCCCTCCATCCTGATATTTCACAGTTGCTATCTGGTCACCCTATATGGAGACGTGGTTCAAGTCCTGCCCTCCCAGCATGAAGCTCCCTCCTCCATCCCCTAAGTTCAGAGTTTCACATCCCTCCTTCTAGGGATGGTGTGTTTTTAAATCTTGGGCTTCCTGCCCTGAAAACTCTCCACTTCAGTCTGCAGTTTCACAGCCCTCCTTCTGGGCACCGTGGCCTGGATCCACAAAGAGTCTTAGGCATTGCAACACTGATTGTTGTGATGCCTAACTTTTCAGTGCCTAGAAAATCACTAGAACAAGAGTGGGATCCACAAAACCTGTGTTAGATGCCTCCAAGGCTCCTTATACAATGAATGGGGAGAGGCATGTAAGAATGGGATCCACAAAAGCCAGCATACTAAGCAAGGAGCCATCTAAGCTAGCCAATGGGAGATGCTGATGAGAGGGGTGTATCCTAACCCCCACACCTCTCATGGAATTCAGTGCCTAAGTCCAGGCTGCAGAGAGGTGCCTACCTCTGCTTGGGAGCCAGAACCCCTTTCCTGGAGTCAGGTGGCTTAGACACCATAACTATTTCTTGCAAGAAATGACAGAGAAGGTGGTGGTGGTGCCAGTACCTTTCTTAAACTTTTAGTCTGGGGGTTAGATCATTCACCCAGGATGTTGGAAACCTGGGTTCAATTTTCCCTTCTGCCCAATGGGGAAAAGAGATTTGAACAGGGTCTCCCACCTCTAATACAAATGCCTTAACCCTGGACTATGGGATATTCTCATGTGGGTTTCCCTCAAGCTCTCCTGTTGAAGCTGTCCCTTTAGAGATCTGGGCTTGTGTGCTTCAAACCCTGGTCTCCCTGGCCCACAAACTCACCCCTTAAGCCCAGGGATTCACAGCCCTCCTTCTAGGGAATACATCTTGGATGAGTTCTTCCTTTCAGCAAACTCCTGATGGACTGAACTTGGAGTCTCCTTTTGAGTCACTCACCCAGTCAGCTAATTAGTCTCTTGATCTCTCCAGGTGGGTCTAATAACCACAATCACCTGTCTGCAATGGCTGGGAGAGAGGAGAACCTTGTCCCACCCACTCTACAGGGCTAGTGGTCCCTGGGCCCTTAAAGGAACAATAGTCAGGGATGGTTTTATACCTTCAATCTCCCAGGCACCAACTGCTCTCTGGACCATCATCCCCTCTCTCAATATCTGCTTCAGTATTTTTCTTGCTTTCCTCTACTTTTGCGGGATGCATGGAATGAGGTAACTGTCCTCTTAAGCTATCTCCTTTGGCCTTAAAATCCAGTGTTCCATTATACTCCCATTCAGATTTATAGCAGGTATCTATCTACAGGAAACTGCCATGCTAATTACCTGATCCACCAAACCTCAAATCTATGGGTGTATTAGTGTATATAATATCTGTAAACACAAAACATCCCTTTATTAGCTACCAGTTAAGGTTGCTTGAGTGTAAATCCCACCCATTCAAATCAGGGAAGTGACCAGTTAAAGGAAGCTTCTGTCATGTACTGCAACACCATTCCCTCACATTCCCCATTCTAACTGATGGTTTCCACCACTCTGCCTCCCGAGGTGCTGCCATCACATAGACAGACACCTAGTATACTCACAGCCTTCCTGTAACTCAAACTGCAATGCTAATCCTTAATGGTGAGCTCACCCTTTCTAATTAGATGCACATAACATATTATGCATTTCAACAATGAACAGATGTGAGCAGTATATATATTTTGATTTTGCTGAGATAGAAGTTAAGGATATGCTAATGAGGTCCTCTATTATTTTCATTAAACAATTTACCTGCCGTTATTAGTGGGTCAGTTCATCTGTAAGCAGATATTTTTGGGTCACATTCAATAAGGGCTGAAGGAATTAGTAATTTTCTTCCCTGCAAATCTCAATCTATTAACAGTCACACAAATAATTATTATTATTAATTATGCACATACAATGACTTTTACCTTTATAGTGGTATGTAAGGTGCTACTCAGGAGCAGATATCTATAATTAGAATGAGGAATGCCACTATTATAGACAGGTTGGTCTTGGCTGCAAAGGAGAAGAAAGGGCATTATCCTTGTTTTGATATAGAGCGTAAGCTTACAGAGAATCTAGTCAAAGAATGGTGACAAGCTCATCTAACTGAACCTAGGTGTGGCACAGTCTGGATTCAGGACATGGATCTGAAACTGCCTTAGTGGCATTACTAGATCTCCCCCTGTCAATGGACAATGGACAAAGGCTGGATATCCATTCTCCTAGGTGTCTCTGCAGCGTTCGACACTGCTGACCATGAGATATTGTTGTCTCCCTTGTGAGAGGTGGCAGAGTTGCAAGAAAATGTGCTAAAATCTTTCTGGAAGAGGTGCATCAAGTGAATGTCAACTGGAAACTACACCTCCATCACTAGACCCTCCTCACTTGTGGAGTCCTGTAAGGACCAATTCTTCCTCCAGTCCTTTTAAACATCTACATGCAGGCCACTAGGTGAACTGGTCAGCTGACACCAACTCTAGGGCCAGGAATATGCAGATGACACACAGCTCTATCCATCCTTCATCACATCTGACCATATCACTGCCATCAAGATGGCCCAGCACTTAGACAAGATCAGCTCATAGATGAAGAACAGCTGGCTGAAGCTGAACCTGAGCAAGACAGAGGTGTTGCTGGTGGGTAGAGGAAACATTCTGAAGAGTTTACAGCCATGGTGCAGTCTCCTTTGGTTGAAGAGACACCTACACTCACAATTCGGTCTGTAGTTTAGGAGTACTCTTGGATTCCTTTCTGATGCTAAGCTCTCACATAGCGGGATCCAGGAGTAACACTTTCAATCATCTCCAGTTGCCTGGGAAACTCAGCCTCATTCTGGTGGACAATCACCTGGTATCAATAATTCACATCTTCATCGTCTCTTGTCTGGATAACAACAACACAGTATACCTGGGCATGAAGCCTTCAGTGCTTCAGAAACTCCAGCTGTTACAGAATGCTGCAGTACATCTCCTCAGCAATAGACTACTGCAAGCACCTCTAACCTGTCGTCCACTCTCTACACTGGCTTCCCATAGAATTTCAAATCAAGTTTCAGGTCTCAGTCCTTATATTCAAGGCGCTAAATGGCCTGGGTCCAGGATATCTAAAAATCATCTGCCTCCTCTGGTGGTCCTCCTTATACTCTCCTTTCTGGCCCCTCATCCCCTGTGTGTCATACCACAGCTGCTGCATGCATGCTGCCATCTTCCTCCCTTGGTCCTCTTGCCTGGTTCTGCCTTGCGCTTTCTGGCCCCCTCTGGGAACACCACCCCCGGAACCGCTGCTCCAGGAAGCTCCAGGATATGATTACCAAGTATGCTCCTCTAGCTCAATGGAACTCTCTACAATAAAGGTAAAGCTCACCTGTGTTGGAGGAAGAGCTTTCTATGGACTTTACTCCCCCAGGAACTAAGGATCTTCACAAACTTCACCATCTTCCTGCCCAAGTGCAAGGTGCATTTCACTGACCTTGCTTTTTCTAACATAAATCCCTGGCAACCGGTATATTTATAAAGCAAATAAAATAACCCTACCAAACAAGACACTCCACTGCACATAATTCTCACCCTGGTGTGAGTATGAGAGAACATACGTGTGACAGATATTAGTCATGTTGCTCAATGCACTGTTGAAGGACCTCAGATTCCACTATGATGAGCACAGTGCACAAACCTACATAGGATAGAATAGAAGCATCTTTGTTAAGAACTGATTTCTTAAGTGATGTATAATCCATCTCTGATGTTGTTACACTGGTTACTGATCACATTGTACTTACCTTCTCTGGTAAAGGATTTACCTTCCTATAGGTACAGCACGTCTCCACTAAGGATGAGTAATAAAATTAAGAAACAATAAATGACCCAAATGTTTGCTCAAAATTCAGAGTAAATTGAAGTTTTAAAAATGAACTGAACATTTTATAAAATTATTTTTCATTTTTGTGCTCCCTTGAATTCCCTAGTTCCAGTGCTAACGTTATAGGAGAAGTAGGAAGGTGCTAATTTGTCAGCTAATCAGCAGGAAAACAATTTACTTCTGCCAAGAATGAGTGGTGTGAGGAGGTGTCCTCTGCAACCACATGCATTGCATTAGCCTTAGATAAGCTGTGGATGGAAGCAGTGTCGCAAAATGGCTGTTTTCCTGGTTTATCTAAAATGTTAGGTAAACAAAAAAGTCAGTATACAAACAAACGTAATGGATTATGGAGCCATGTAATCTAAGTAAAAGTATTTGTTGTTCGAAAACAAAATGTTCCCTTAACATATGGCAGTGAGTTGAGTCAAATACAAAGAAAAAAGCACCTTTAGTGAGTATTCCTAACAGCTAAACAATAGAGATCAGAAACGACAACGGTGGCTTTGGATTTGTAATACTTCATGTACTGGGTTTTGGTTTGCAAAATCAGAAGTAATGTAGAACTGGATACAGTTTTATCCAAACCTTCCAGAACTGGGGGGGGGGGGGGTTATTTTATCATTTTCATACTTCTATTACCTTCACATCTGCTTAGCCAGTTTCCTCACCCAGGTTACTATTGTTAAAATAAACAACAAGGAAACGGCACTTTTCAGGTAAATGATTTGTGTGCAATCTATCATGTATTCAGTTTCAACTTGGATTTGGTGTGGATTTTAGTTAGGGCCAAGTCATGTGAGATTAAGTGCGTGCTAGCTGAGCCTGACGAGAACCTTGCTGGGTTACCTCTGTAATATTCTGATAATTTGTTATAGCAGTAAGTGTTATGACTATATCAGTCAAGGGCAGCATGTGCCTCATCCAATTAAATCTTCACCAGATTTTTCGTATTACTGTCAATGGCAGTTATTCTAGGGTATATCAAGTAGGATATTTTTCCTCCCAGAAACAGACCAATTGTCTAGTATATCTATTTCTGTATGTCTCTGATCCATTATTTTCCTGTGTTCTAATTAAAAATCTCTTAAATGGACCATGTAGAAATGACCCCTGTGGCATAACATGGGGAGATGATTTGGGACCAGACTGTCTTTAGGATTAGGTAGCTGCTCCATGGATCGTCCCCTCCACTGAGAACAAATGGGAGCAGGAAAGGAATTGTGGGCATTCTCTAAGGCCTTGTCTACACTACACTGACATCAACTTAAAGTGGTGTCTACACTGTGCTATGTCGAAGGGAGATGCTCTCCCACTGACATAGCTTCCGCCTCTCATTGACATAGCTTCCGCCTCTCACTGAGGTGGAGTATGGAAGTCGATGGGAGAGTGGTCTCCCGTTGACTTAGTGCATCTTCACCAGACCAGGTAAACTGATGCCACTGCACTGATGGCAGTGGCACTGATTTAGCACGGTAGTGAAGACAAGCACTAAATCACTGATAGCTTCCCTGCATTCCTCCAGGAGAGGGTGAAGTTCCTTAGAATCCTAATTGTGGGGCTGAGCTAAAGGCATTTTTTTTTTACAAGAATGACATAACATATGCAACATAGTGGTCATTTTAAACCTACACAACACCAGTCTGAGGTTTCTTTTTTACTACATTTTTAGCAACTGATTATGTAAACAAAAGCAAGTTCTTTTTCTGTTGCAGGAGTATGTAATCTCTGTATACTTACAATCCAAACTGTTTGCAAATCTTGGCTGGTTTCCACTTGTAAAGGTTATGCAGCTCAGTAATCTCTACAAATACCAAGCTGCAATAACATGTATTTAAACTTCAAATGTCTTTGGCAGATTGTCCCGTTTTTATCATAGCCTGGAAAATGTAAACGTAGTTTAGGAGGTAGCAAAGGGTTTATATGATAGATGAGATCCTGCCACCTTTACTTACATTGAGTAGAACTTCCTCTTCATGTAAATCCCATTGTAAAAAAAAAATGGAACAATTTACAGAGTAAGGCACTACTCAGCATGAATGAGGGTGGCGGAATCTATCTCT
Organism: Mauremys reevesii; assembly: GCF_016161935.1. NCBI lineage: Eukaryota > Metazoa > Chordata > Testudines > Geoemydidae > Mauremys > Mauremys reevesii. Next base: position 323,186,747 of record NC_052623.1, read on the forward strand.
CTGTTATTAAAACCCTCTGAAACAGTGGGAGTTTCTCTGGCTCCAGATATTCCTCAGCTTGGAGACAAGAGCTGTTATTTTGTTACAAGTCACTGAATTCAGCGCTGTGCGACAAATAGTGCAGAGAGATTCCAGCATCTATAAAACCTCCAAGCGCAGCAGAAACGCTGATACCAGCCATTCCTTCACCGCAGTCTCCATGTGAAAATGCAGAAATATATCAATTGGCTTTTCAGCTAGGCAATCCTGTTAGTGCCTAATAAAGGGACTGAACTGAGATGGCTGGATCCTACCTTTTTACTTACTTGCATCTAGGGTGACCAGATGTCCCGATTTTATAGGGACAGTCCCGATTTTTAGGTCTTTTTCTTATATAGGATCCTATTACCCCCCACTCTCTGTCCTGATTTTTCACACTTGCTGTTTGGTCACCCTACGTGCATCCCAGGCAACACCATGGAGTCAGTGATATATACAAGGTGGAAATCAGCACATATTCTGGCCCCAAATCTCTTCTCATCCAAATAGCTGTACAGCTGGAAAAGGTGGTTAGGGGGACAGGAAACAACATGTTAATGTAAATTCGTTCCTAACTATTCTCCCCCTAGTTCTCCTCAATTCTTTTATATCTGTTCTGCCTGTGCACTGAACCCAATACTCACTTGACAGCAGGGGTAGTTCCCTGCCTACCCCTCAGGGAAAAACCTAAGGGAGCAGCCATAGGAGAACAAAATGTGCAACATTAGTGTGAACTGATGGTACTGAACACCTGGCAGGACTGGATTCTTATTTTCCAAAGGTATGAGTCACCTTGTCTCCACTCAGGAAAAGTATTTAATAACTAATACAAATTAAAGCAACTAGTTGATCTGATATGTCATTGATTTTAAATGCAGGTAACACCCTGACTGTCTGTGTATTGCTGCAGATCCGCCAGCCCACTCCAGTTACACTCTGGCTTTCACCAACATACTCCCAGTCCCAGATTTTCCCCAGAAACCTGTGAACAGCACTGTCCAGCCCTCTCTTGGACAGTCCAGATATATTAGGTCCATTGCCCCTCTAAGGGGATCAAGGTACAACAGCTTGCCACCTCACTTTTATAGTTCAGTCACCCTTTGAGCTGCATTTTCCTGAAAGTGACACTTAGATGAAGTTCTTTCCAGTTGAGAGCATGGAGGCTGGTGGGGAAGAAGTGTTATGCTGTTTCTTTTCACCTGTGTATGCACAGGCGCCAACTTTTGAAAGTCCCGGGAGGTGCTCAACCCCCTGGCTCTGCCCCAGGTCCTGCCCCCACTCCACCTCTTCCCCCAAGGCCCTACCTCACCATGCCTCTTCCCGCCCTGGTTCCATCCATGCCCCGGATCTTCCCGTCCCCGCTCTGTCCCTACCCTGCCTCGTTTCGCCCCCTCTCCTGAGTGTGCCACATCCTTGCTCCTCCCCCCTCCCTCCCAGCCTCCTGCATGCTGCAAACAGCTGTCTGCAGTGGGCAGGAGGCACGGGGAAGGAGGGGGAGACTCTGATCTATGGGGCCCGCATGCAGACGGGAGAAGCTGATGGGGGGAGCACCCACCATTTTTTCCCCATGGCTGCTCCATGGAGTCTGTGCTTATGTGTGTATGCTGAAATGCAGGTTTTCTTTGTCTGATTCCTTTGCTCTCTCCTGTCTGCCTTTATATGCAAATTGAGGTAAACACACATCCATTTGTTTAAGAGAGACTTGAACAACCAGTTCTATCTAATTGGGGCTACGTGAGTTTGAACATATGCCTTTAGCATCTTATGGGGGATTTCATAACTTCACACATGATATTGCTACAAACATTTCACCATATTATTGACCAGCAAGTTCTTTGTTTTAAAATGATACCTCACAAAGCATATTCTGTACCAAGATTATTATAATAGTGTGTAGGGTGTGAATACAGAGGTGTATTGGCTCACAATATTTTAGCTTTTTTTTCACCCTTTTCTCTATTACTCAGGTTTTAAGTTTCAGGTTGAGTATATCACTTTGCATATTTATATTCAGCTACTTATTAAGCATGGATACATATCAAATGTGGTTCATGGACCTGCTGGAGTTTCCTGGTTTCCTTTCTCAACTCATTCATTCAATTGAGAACAGGGCATATATCAAAAAGGAGGTGCAAGAATATTGGCCATATCACTGGTCTTTTAAACCAAATCTTTGATCATATCTGTCATCTTGCAATATAGATTTTTGCAAATGAGATTAGAATGTGAATAATGTTTTGTCATCTGACAAGTGATTGTCCAGTCTTTCAGTATAATTCCAAATAACAGGAGATGCAGTGTTGAAATATATTTAACTCATGTAGTTTATTGGAATGTGGATGGAGCAATTATTAGCTCTCTAAAACAAATCAGAAATTGATTATGGATTTCTGAAGCATGGGAAAATGTCAAGAGTTCTTTAAGATGTATGGATCCAAAAAGCAACCTCAAGATGTATCTGTTGTTTATTTGAGAAAAGCCTTCACATAAACTAGGGTGAAATATACAGACTCTTCCTTGCCTCAAGATTTTGCTTCAGAAGAATCTGTCTAAGCAACTTAAACCTTCAAAATTGGCCTATTGTAGGTCAGCTTTTAACTGTCTTTGATTTCTAAAAGTGCTGCAAGAACTATGACTGTGTCATAACTGTAGATATGTGTTTGATGTTGTAATGATCTCTGTATATTGTGTGTATAACCACAGGTGCCGCTTTTTCCTTTTCCTGGGGGTGCTCTGCCCCCACCCCTGCTTCTTCCCGTCCCTGCTCTGCCCCACCTCTTCCTGTCTAATTCCTCCCGCTCCCCCAAGTGTGCCCCATCCTTGCTCCTCCCATTCTCTTGCAGCACCTCCTGCATGCCACGGAATAGCTGATCCACAGTGGGCGGAAGGCACTGGAAGGGAGGGGAGGAGTTGATTGACGGGGCTGCCTGCAGGGGGGAGCGCTAGAGGAGAAGGCAGGAGCTGGCTGTCGGTGGGTGCTAAGGACCCACTAATATTTTCCCATGGTGCTCCTGCCCTGGAGTACCCATGGAGTCGGCGCCTATGTGTATAAGCATCTGTGTTACTTTGCCCCACACAAACTTCCTTCCATTTGACAATGATGGCTGGTTATGATACTTCTGAAAAATCAGAACAATCACACACTTTTGAGCTTGGGGTGGATTTTTGCACACTGACCTGTGTGGGAAGTCAAATGTTGGAGACTTGAAAACAACATTAAAGGAACTAGCAAAACATTGTGTGCAAAACTTTTGTGAAAAAGTATTCACTACCTTTACCCAGCAATTCTAGTTTTGTTCTAAGGAACAAACCCTGGTAGCAGAATGAGTCCTGCTCCCTGACGCAGAATCCCTGCACAAGCCTTCCCCAGGGCAATGTGCCTCAAGACTGGGCAGTGCCTATACGACACAACTTATTCCTTAAAAATTCAGTGAGGCATGTGACATATACTTAAATGTGTGTGGAAATAAAAGGAGGCAATCACAGAACATGGTGTCCTGCTGCAACACTGTCCAACAGGCAAAATGCTTGTTTGAGTCTGTCATGATGCCTTTCTGTAGATATTTGTTTGTATGCTGTTGGCCTGGCCTTTACTGCTGGGCTTCTAAACTGATAGGGTTCTGCGCTGGTAAAATGAAGGTTGATCTGAAGTTTTTCAAGCAAGCACAAGAAGTTACAAGCAGGATTTTGTTTTCAAATCTGTCAAGTGTACAGATTCTGTAACTGAATAAATATTCCACATAGACTAGCAATTTAACACTTCATTTGCAAGGAATAGTGGTCCTCTCTGACCTTTTCTCCTTATTTTAAACATTAGGTTTGATATCCTCCAGTCTTGTGTCCATTCCCACCCTTCCAAAAATATTAATTCTAATTACATTTTGAACCTGCCATTTGCTGAGGTATCAGAATACCAGACTTTATGAAAACAAGGCATAAAGTGTGCACTGGCAGGGCCTGATTTCGGAGGAGTTGAGCAGCCATAGCTCCCTGAGCATCCCCTCCTGGCCTGAGGTCAGTCTGCAGCACCCTGCCCCTTTTTACCCCTCTCCAGGGTCACTTAAGAACTCTACATAGTCTTTCTCATCCAATCACACATCCTTCTGTGCAGAGAGGGAGGCGATCTGTTTTTTCATTAACACAAAGTTCAAAAAAACACAAACCCAAATCTTCTACTCAGCCTTAAGCTGGGCACAGCCTTCCTGAGGTACTGTTCCATCCTGCTCTCTGAGCAGCTAGAGAAGCTGCAAGGTCTGACCTGCCTTCTTTGCCTTCTCCCAAAAGAAAAACAAAACTTTCAGCTGGGCCATCTCACCCACCCCAAGTCCCAACTTTGGGGGCCACAGCAGGAGACCGTCTCTCCCTACAGGTTCACTCTGCTCTCACTGCAACTGACTCTGACCCTCTTTAACTCAGGGTGCAGCCCTGCCCCCTGAACTGGCCCACCTGGGAGCACCTCCTCTGGCATAAGGGGTGCTAGACCTAGTTTCATTACAGGGTCCAGCCACCTGTGACACTCTTATTGAGTTAAATCATTGATCTTTTTGTACAGGCAGATTTTTTTTAACAGTATCAGTCAAGTCCTTTGAAGAATAACCAACTATATTTTTAGATTCTGGCCACACACCTACTCTTCATCTGCTCGGCTCACAGTTTTACTCTCTTCCTCTATCCCTGCATAACACCACACAGAGACTACCATTGAGCAGTGGTCTGCAGTGCATCAGTGTTGCACAGTCCCCTTCAGGGGCTCTGAGGTTTCACTTCATTTTAGGCCAGGAATTGACCCATGGATTGTTACAGCAATTCTCATTCACTAACATTTTCCGCTCTGTATTGCAGGGCTTAGGTTCTTCATCTCTGGCAGTGAAATGGACAACACTGTAGTGTTGCCAGCCTCCTGAATACGTTGCAGATTATTTTACTCCTTGCAAAGGGAACCTTTATAAAATAGAATACGTGCTTCCATTGTGAGAGAGGCAAGACCAGCTAAACCTCTAAAATGACTGTACTTACTTGACAGTTTTTGTTTATCTTCTGTTTGTGTTCATTATTTCAACTGTGCTTGGTCATTAAATATAACCCTTAAAATATGTTCTAGCCCTAATTAAATTAGGTGGTGACACACACTTTGTTGTTGATGACAGCAACGGCTGACTCACTTGACATTGTTAAATCCATATTAGAATTCATTCAGCATTCAAAACTACTACAATCCTGCTCACTGATTTTTTTAAAATATATACACGGAGTAAATTCCTCTAAATTATTTAATGTGATTATAGATTATCTTTACTGTATTTTTTTTTGGGGGGGGAGATAAATTTCTCCATGATACATCTCCCAGTTTGTTAAATATAGTAAAGGACTCTTTAATTTAGCAGAAAAAGCCACAAAATCCAGTGGCTGAAATTTGAACTCAGTAGAGTTCAAACTGGAAATAAGATGCACATTTTACAAAGTGAGGGTAAGTAACCATTGGAAAGGATTACCAAAGTATGTGATCTTATTGCACTACTGGAGCCTGCAGTGGGGCTGGCTCTGGAGCCACACAACCCCAGAAGAAGTTCTAGGAGGCAGTTGCCTCATTGATAATTCCAGTAGTAGAGAAAGGAATATGGCCATTTAATTACCCTGGGACTAGCTGCAGCGTGCTGCCCCTCAGCATAGATCCAGCTGTGCTGGTTAGTGGGCAGAGGGATGGAACTATGAGCATGACCCTTCTCAAGAATCCAGTGCCAGTAGCAACACTAGTCATGAGCAATCTTTTGCTCAGGGGACTACAAGGACTGCCATTGGGACCCATCCCTGTGTGGGTGCACAACAGGGGAGTCTGAATGCTTTGGGATATCTGCATGGTTTCTTATTTAACTAGGTTTATACTATGGAAAAGATATTTGTCATATGGATTACAACAATGCAAATGGTCGCATCAATTACCTTTCTGCCAGAATGCTATATGCTCTAGGTGTTGCATAAATCCAGAAAAAATGGCTGTTTTTCTGCCTTCTCTCACCTCTTGCTGGCTCACCTTTTCACTTTCTTTTCCATACCTTTGGGTGTGGTTTTTTTTCTTTTTCCCTCACAGGAAGGAGTTGATTTTTGTTTTGTTTTGTTTGTTTTTTTCCTGCCCCAGTCCTAATTTTAAAGTAGAGAACCTGAGGCAGCAAGAGGGGAGATTCCTTGTGATTCTGGACAGAAGACAGAACTAACCTTTGGGGAGACTGGCCTGCATTAAGCTCCTCTCTGGGGTATGTGGGTGAATTACTGCTTTGGAGAGTCAAGGAGAGGCTTGCAGGAGGAGGTTCCTAGTGTGGAATTAGGTTCCTAAGGTTCCTACCTAAGGTTCCTAAGCCATGCTAGAGGAGAGCTTCCTAGTGTGGAATTCCTAAAATTGCACAACAGGGAAATATAACTGACACGCATAACTCCTAAGCTCCGCTGTAGCAGAGCTCCGTGTCTGTGTGGTTTAGGAACCTGAGGTGGCAGCTGCTGTTTGCATTTTGCTCCTCGTGTCATTACTTGCAATCTGCTCCACCAGTCTGGTACAGTCTAATAACTGCCTCCTTCCCATCTCCCCTCCCTCCCACATACACTCCTGAATAGCACCTAAACCCTACAGGAGTGGTATTTGTGACAGACTGACAATTCTCTGCAATATTCTGGATGAACTTTATTGAATTAAATTAAACTTCCTTGAATTAAGTTAATACAATGGACCCCCAACGGTATTAAAAATGCAAATATGTATGTATTATTGTGGAACTGTATGTAGTCCCATGGAAATTATAAATAGGAGAACAGCGGGGGGGATTGTAACATCTCCAGAGAAATCACCCTCCAGGACAGGTTCACATATACTAGTTCAAACTGGATTCTCCAGGGACTAACAGACAAAGAAAGGGTTTTAAACTGGCTCAGGGCCTTCTTCCTGATCCAGAAAATGGACAGGACCCCTGGTCCACAGAGGGCCCCAATCCTTAGGGCAGTATTGGAAGGATTGCACCAGCCAGAATCCATAGTAGAGTTGGGGTTAATTCTGGTAAACTTATTAGCATGTGTGGAGGTTCTTTTATTGTTTTGAATGTGTTTTCTGTATAATGCTTTTTACCTTAGGAATAAAGTAGGCTTGCATAGGAAGTGCTGTGTGGTAACTTATAACTGTTGACGATCACTCTGTTATCCGTCTCTGGAGAGAAAGCAAACAGGTGTCCTTGGCCAACCTGTCTGTGCTGGGAGATACACAGTGAAGCCAGAGGAACTGTGCAACCTGGGAATACCCTAGTCAGAAGGGAGAGAGATACATCTCCACTCAAGAAAGGCAATGGCTGGGGAGCTGAAAGCCAAGAGTGTGTTCCCTTGCTGAACCACTGAGGGGAAATGCAGGTGCAATTGCCCTGAACTGTGACAGAATTCCTCTGGGATAATGCAAATACAGATTTTGCTTTAGTTATCTATTTCTGCTTTGTTGAGTCTTTTGGGAATTACTTAATAAATGTTGTTGAATGACTTATAGTCCATTATCACTGCCATACAATTCCTAGTTTGCTGCATAATTTGGCCCTGAATGTTTATGTTCAAATAAAAATATGCTAAATAGTAGGCTTTACTACATTCAGTCTACCACCATCATACAATACAATTATGGCACAAGTTAACAAAAGCATGCAACTGTCGCAAGGGCTTCTATTCAGGGCAGCATTCCAAGCAGGTGCTTGGGGCGGCAATCTGCAAGGGGCTTCAGTCTGTGTGTTTTTGCCCCCAAGCAGCGTGCCAAATTGCCACCGCGGACAGCTGGGGCAGTCTGTGTGCCGTTAGGGCAGCATGCACGTTTCCGCGGTGGTGGCAATTCGGCGGCAGTTTCTCTCTTCAGCCGGAAGACAGAAGCCGCCGAATTGCTGCTGTGGGCAACTGAACATAGAAGCTGCTGCCGAATTGCCGCCACCGCGGAAAGACGCGTGCCGCCCTAACAGCATGCGGACTGCCTCTGCTGTCCACGGCAGCAATTTGGCACGCTGCTTGGGGCGGCAAAAACAGGAGAGCTGGTCCTGCTTCTATTTATACATTGATTAATTAAAAGTTCTAGTACAATAGCTGCAATTATGTCTCATTCCTCAGCAGTCCGATCTATGAATTTATTCATATGTGTGCATTCGGTGCAAGGAGCTCCTGGCCCTCAGATACCACTTACGGGCTTTGGAGGCCAGGGTGGAGGAACTGGAGGAGCTAAGAGAGGCAGAGAGGTATGTTGATGAGGCTTTCCGGGACTGTAGAATTGTCCCACCTGCTGTCAGACAGCTCCTGTGCTGTTGAGGAGGATGAAAGGCCCAGGGAAGCAGAGCAGCCAACAGGAGCAGAGGGAAACCTTCCCATAGTTGGGACCCTCCTTCCAGATGATGTTGGGGTATCCTCTCACACTGAGGTTACCTCTCCGGAGGAGGGAACTCCAGTCACTAGGAAAAGACAGATGTTAGTAACGGGAGATTTAATCATTAGAAACATAGATAGCTGGGTTTGTGATGACCAGGAGAACCGTATGCCTGCCTGGTGTGAAGGTTGCGGATCTCTCGAGGCATCTGGATAGAATTATGTGTAGTGCTGGGGAGGAGCCGGTGGTTGTGGTACATGTTGGTACCAATTACATAGGGAAGGGTAGGAGAGATGTCCTGGAAGCCAAATTTAGGCTGCTAGGGAAGAGACTGAAATCCAGGACCTCTATGGTGGCATTCTCAGAAATGCTTCCAGTTCCACACGCAGGGCCAGGTAGGCAGGCACAGCTACAGTCTCAATGCATGGATGAAATGATGGTATAGAGAGGAGGGGTTTAGATTCATTAGAAACTGGGGAAACTTTTGGGATAGGGGGAGCCTATACAGGAGAGATGGGCTCCACCTAAACCAAAGTGGAACCAGACTGCTGGCACTTAACATTAAAAAGGTTGCAGAGCAGTTTTTAAACTAGGAGATGGGGGAAAGCCAACTGCTGCAGAGGAGCATGTGGATCAGACAGAGACTTCTCTTAGAGGAGACTCTATTGACAGATTCTCTAGGTTAATAGTCAGGAGCAGAGGATGGAAGACAATAATGAAAGGGCCAGATCTGACGAGAAACATTCACATAAAAAATCAGACACATCAGAAAAGGGCGAACAAATAAACAGTGACAAGTTTATAAAGTACTTGTACACAAACGCTAGAAGTCTAAATAATAAGACTGGTGAACTAGAGTGCCTAGTGCTAAAGGAGGATATTGATATAATAGGCATCACAGAAACCTGGTGGACTGAGGACAATCAATGGGACACAATCATTCCGGGGTACAAAATATATTGGAAGGACAGAACAGATTGTGCTGGGGTGGGGAGTGGCAATATATGTGAAAGAAAATGTAGAATCAAATGAAGTAAAAATCTTAAGTGAATCCACATATTCCATAGAATCTCTATGGATAGTAATTTCATGCTCTAATAAGAATATAACATTAGGGATCTATTATCGACCACCTGACCAGGATAGTGATAGTGATGATGAAATGCTAAGGGAAATTAGAGAGCCTATCAAAATAAAGAACTCAATAATAGTGGGAGATTTCAGTTATCCCCATATTGACTGGGAACATGTCACTTCAGGATGAAATGCAGAGACAAAATTTCTCGATACTTTAAATGATGGCTTCATGGAGCAGCTGGTGCGAGAACCCACAAGGGGAGAGGCAACTCTCGATTTAGTCCTGTGTGGAGTGCAGGAGTGGTTCAAGAGGTAACTGTGACAGGACCGCTTGGAAATAGTGACCATAATATAGTAACATTTAACATCCCTGTGGTGGAAGGAACATCTCAACAGCCCAACACTGTGGCATTTAATTTTGAAAAGGGGAACTATGCAAAAATGAGGGGGTTAGTTAAACAGAAATTAAAATTAAATTAACAAGTTTAAAAATTAAACTTGCATCCGAAGAAGTGGGTATTCACCCACGAAAGCTCATGCTGCAAAATGTCTGTTAGTCTATAAGGTGCCACAGGATTCTTTGCTGCGTTTACAGAACCAGACTAACACGGCTACCCCTCTGATACCAGAAATTAAAAGGTACAGTGACTGAAGTGAAATCCCTGCAAGCTGCATGGACGCTTTTTAAAGATACCATAATAGAGGCCCAACTTAAATGTATACCCCAAATTAAGAAACACAGTAAAAGAACTAAAAAAGAGCCACCGTGTCTTAACAACCATGTAAAAGAAGCACTGAGAGATAAAAAGGCATCTTTTAAAAAGTAGAAGTCAAATCCCAGTGAGGTAAATAGAAAGGTGCATAAACACTGCCAAATTAAGTGTAAAAATGTAATAAGAAAAGCCAAAGAGGAGTTTGAAGAACGGCTAGCCAAAAACTCAAAAGGTAATAACAACGTTTTTTAAGTATATCAGAAGCAGGAAGCCTGCTAAACATTAACCAGTGAGGCCCGTGGATGATCAAGATACAAAAGGAGCTCTTAAAGACGATAAAGTCATTGCGGAGAAACTAAACGAATTCTTTGCTTCAGTCTTCACGACTGAGGATGTTCGGGAGATTCCCAAACCTGAGCTGGCTTTTGTAGGTGACAAATCTGAGGAACTGTCACAGATTGAAGTGTCACTAGAGGAGGTTTTGGAATTAATTGATAAACTTAACATTAACAAGTCACCGGGACCAGATGGCATTCACCTAAGAGTTCTGAAAGAACTCAAATGTGAAGTTGCAGAACTATTAAGTACGGTTTATAACCTGTCCTTTAAATTGGCTTCTGTACCCAATGACTGGAAGATAGCTAATGTACCACCAATATTTAAAAAGGGCTCTAGAGGTGATCCTGGCAATTACTGGTAAGTCTAACATCAGTACTGGGCAAATTAGTTGAAACAATAGTAAAGAATAAAATTGTAAGACACCTAGAAGAACATAAATTGTTAGGCAAAAGTCAACATGGTTTCTGTAGAGGGAAATCATGCCTTACTAATCTGTTAGAGTTCTTTGAAGAGGTCAACAAACACGTGGACAAGGGGGAATCCAGCGGACATAGTGTACTTAGATTTCCAGAAAGCCTTTGACAAGGTCCCTCACCAAAGGCTCTTATGTAAATTAAGTTGACATGGGATAAAAGGGGAGGTCCTTTCATGGATTGAGAACTGGTTAAAAGACAGGGTAGGAATACATGGTAAATTCTCAGAATGGAGAGGGGTAACTAGTGGTGTTCCCCAAGGGTATGTGCTAGGACCAATCCTATTCAACTTATTCATAAATGATCTGGAGAAAGGGGTAAAAAGTGAGGTGGCAAAGTTTGCAGATGATACTAAACTGCTCAAGATAGTTAGGATCAAAGCAGACTGTGAAGAACTTTAAAAAGATCTCACAAAACTAAGTGTTTGGGCAACAAAATGGCAAATGAAATTTAATGTGGATAAATGTAAAGTAACGTATATTGGAAAAAATAACCCCAACTATATATTCAATGTGATGAGGGCTAATTTAGCTACAACAAATCAGGAAAAAGATCTTGGAGTCATTGTGGATAGTTCTCTGAAGACGTCCACGCAGTGTGCAGAGGCGGTCAAAAAAGCAAACAGGATGTTAGGAATCATTAAAAAGGGGATAGACAATAAGACGGAGAATATATTATTGCCCTTATATAAATCAATGGTACGCCCACATCTTGAATACTGTGTACAAATATGGTCTCCTCATCTAAAAAAAGATATACTGGCACTAGAAAAGGTTCAGAGAAGGGCAACTAAAATGATTAGGGGTTTGGAACAGGTCCCATATGAGGAGAGATTAAAGAGGCTAGGACTTCTCAGCTTGGAAAAGAAGAGACAAAGGGGGGGATATGATAGAGGTGTATAAAATCATGAGTCATGTGGAGAAAGTAGATAAGGACCAGGGGTCACCAAATGAAATTAATGGGCAGCAGGTTTAAAACAAATAAAAGGAAGTTGTTCTTCACACAGCGCACAGTGATCTTGTGGAACTCCTTGCCTGAGGAGGTTGTGAAGGCTAGGACTATAGCAGTGTTTAAAAGAGAACTGGATAAATTCCTGGAGGTTAAGTCCATTAATGGCTATTAGCCAGGATGAGTAAGGAATGGTGTCCCTAGCCTCTGTTTGTCAGAGGGTGGGGATGGATGGCAGGAGAGAGATCACTTGATCATTACCTGTTAGGTTCACTCCCTCTGGGGCACCAGGAATTGGCCCCTGTCGGTGGACAGGATACTGGGCTAGATGGGCCATTGGTCTGACCCAGTATGGCCATTCTTATGTTCTTATTGTGAAAGGCTTCTGTGAGAGCTGAAAAGGCAAAGCATTATGGGATGTTACCCCAAGCAGTATAGTCAGCTCTCTCTGTTGGAAAAGCAATTGATGGGCCCAGTTTGAATCACTTTTTGATGGTGTACAACTTTTATTAAAACTTCTAAGAGCAGAGAAGCCTGTGTGCAAACTGGAAGTGAAAATAGTAATTCTCAAGCACACAACCATCTCTTCTGTGTTTGTTTCAGACTTTCCATTTGCTTCCATTGCCTCTAGACTCCTCCCTCATTTCTGCCTGCAAATCCCTCCAACCCTACCTCTGGAGCATTGTATTTCTGTGACACTGATTTCACTCCATCTCCTGCTGAACTCCTCATGCATAACTCCATATCTGCTTACCTTGACTACTGCAGCCCTCTTACCCAGGTTTGCCCAAGTCACCACTTTCCGAATCCAAGATGTGCAGAATGCCACTGCCTGCCTTGTCGGACATACAAAAAAGTGGAACTAGGGTCACCCCATTCTGAAACAATTCCACAGGTTCCCCATTTATTGAAAAAACTCAGTTTGAAATATTCCTCCTCCTTAATTTTAAATCTCTTACAGATTATGCTGTTTATCTATTTGTATAACAGCAGCGTCCAAGAACCCCAGCTAGGATTGAGTTCAGTTATGCTAGATGCTGCACAGACATAGTTCCTGCCTCAAAGATCTAATGATTTAAATAGAAAAAGACAGACAAAGGGAGCGGGGAAAGAGATACAAATACAGTGATGAGAAGCTGGCTGGGATCCATATGTTTATAGTTCATAATTGTTTTTTAAAATATTTCCTATTATCTATTTTGAATACACATTATTTTGTTAATTGCCATGGACTAATCCTTTTAGTCTGAATTTGATCCCATTTACCTCTTGGACTTTGTCTCTCTCTCTCTGCTCTTTTAGCACCGATATCATCCCTACTCATTCACCTGCTGTCAGTTGTCTTATATTTAAATGGTAAATTCTCCAGGGACAAGGACCGTCTTTTTGTAATTGGATTGTACAGTGTTTGGTGCAGTGGGGCTGGGGCCTCTAGGACCACAATCCAAATAATAAATATAATAATAATATATCTAGGCACTGTTCTTGGGGTGACCGAGGCTAAGGGTCAAATCCTGGCCTCCGTGAAGTCACTTGCAAAACTCCTAAGATGGAATCCATGAAGAAACTTGGATGCCTAAGTCCTGATTTTACGTACAATCTACAAAACTTTTGCTGAATGCTGTAGGCATCTAAATTTACGTGGTGCCTAAGCTTTTCAAAGTCAAAACTAGCACCTAAGTTTCTGGGCGTATGCACTGCTGCCTCTCTCTAGGTATTGTGCATAAGATCCAGGGAAAGAAAGGTTTTCGGTCACCTAATTCGCTCAAGGGGCCTGATCTGGGAGGGATACTTGGAGGGTGCCCACTGGATTGAGCCCCATTCAAAATCCGTCTGGAGGAGATAGTGAGGGTGCTGGTGCTGATGCTGCCCACCTTACAGCTTTTAGCCCATTCGTCCGAGAACTGACCTCGGATGTGGGCGACCCAGGTTCAAGGGGAATTGGAACTGGAGTCTCCCATCTCTCAGGTGAGTGCTCTAATCACTGAGCTATGGGACATTCTGAGGGTGTGTGTGTTCAGTATCTCCTGGTGAAGATGTTTCACTCGATAAATAAGGAAAGAGGGGTTAGAACAGGAAGATTTGATCCAGGGACTGCTGCCCCCTAATCACTGGACTACAGTCATTGTCTCTCACTCTCTCTGGCCACCTCCTCCTCCTAGTGTGGAAAAAAGGCAGGCATCCAACACTTTCCTGCAAGAAACTACGCTTAAGCCAGGAGAGCAGTTCCTTTTCATGGATCACTAGTAGTGTTATGCGCCTCCTTGCAGCTTGGACTTTGGCATCTATCTCTGAGAAAGGGGCAGGGATTAGCACATTGGCATCTCCCATGGCTAGCTTAGCCAACTCCCCACCTAGCATGCTGGCTTTTGTGCACTGCATTCTTTGGTTCCTATCTCTCCCTATTCATTGTATAAGGAGCTTCGGTGCCTAACTCAGCCTTTATGGATCCCATTGTGGATCCCATTGTTGTTCCTGTGATATTTCAAGGCACCTAAAAGTTAGATGCTGTGATGTTCAGCATTACAATGCCTCAGTCCCTTAGTGGACTTCAGTGGGGCCAGGATTTCACCCTCGGTTAGGTGAACTTAGTCAGAACTTAGGTTCTGATCCTTCTCCCATTAAAGTAGGTGGCTCAATTTGTTTGGTCTTTGGTGCAAAGAGAACAGTTTTACTATTTACAATACAGACTCTTGGTGTTGGCTCTGAGATCTGAAACCATCCTTACTGTCAATAGGTGCAATTAAAAAAGATAAGGGAGTATAGTGGAAAAGAGAATTTGCTTTTAGATGAAGAAAGCAAAAATAAAGATACTGCATCTGATGTGCCAGAATTAGCATCAGTTTTAATTAGAAACAAGATTACTTGATGGGATAAATTTATAAGCCTGATGCAGAAGGAATTTGGCTGCAGAGTCCTTTTTATCTGCACTTGCTCAGTTTTCATTTTTGAGATCCAATGACAAGATGAGATTAAAAAGAGATATGAAAAAAATATTTTTGGCTTTGTTCGATACATAGGGAGAGTAATTTATTAACAAGAACAAAGGATTTTGGGTGTCAGGGTTCTGGCACCTTTCACAATCTATAACAGCGGTCGGCAACCTTTCAGCAGTGGTGTGCCGAGTCTTCATTTATTCACTCTAATTTAAGGTTTCACATGCCAATAATAGATTTTAACGTTTTTAGAAGGTCTCTTTCTATAAGTCTATAACATATAACTAAACTATTGTTGTATGTAAAGTAAATAAAGTTTTTAAAATGTTTAAGAAGCTTCATTTAAAATTAAATTAAAATGCAGAGCCCCCCCCTGGACTGGTGGCCAGGACCCAGGCAGTGTGAGTGCCACTGAAAATCAGCTCGCATGCCGCCTTCGGCACGTGTGCCATAGGTTGCCTACCCCGATCTATAAGGTGAGGATTTTCAAGTGTGAGTCCCTAAAGTTAAGCACCTGAAGAAGTGACCTGATTTTCAAAAGTGTCAAAACTTTTGTCCTCAAGTATTTTTCCCCAGTTTTTCAACCTATACAATTGGGACAATCATATCTACTTCATGCGGGTGTTGTGACAATTCAGCATTTAATGTTTAAAAAGTGAAAATCCTCCAGTGGCTGGAAGACTAGTGGCCCATTAACAATTGTTCCTTGTAAAGCTCTTTTATATGTTGGCAACTATGCCCAGGACAAGCAGCAAATGTATATCTCTAACAGTGGGAGGTTGAGATGGGGAACAAAAAGCTTGACTCACCTTATTTATAAAATGTGTCCTCTAAACTTGGGATTTATCCCCCAAAATCATCTTATTACCTCTCCCCAAAATCCTCAGCCTGGTCCTATGCGTTGGGGTGTGGTCCCAGGGACAGGAATTGGTTACTTTTGGTGATGTCAGCAAAAAACGTGCGTGCCCGTCCCAAAATGCTAACCCATTATCTCGATGTAATGGACCACTGCTGTGACCTCTGCTGGACTGAGAATACTCTGCCCGTTGGCTCCCAATGGAAGAGCTACAATTAGCAGGTACATTCTGCTTAAATAACACACAGTGATATTTGATCCACACTCTTAGGCTCATATCCTTCAAACACACATGTGCTTAACTTTACTACCATGAGAAGTCCCATGGTAGTAAAGTTAAGCACATGAGTAATTGTTTGCAGGATTGGGGCCTTCCTCATTTCTGGCAAAGCTGAAGACCATGGCTCACTATTCTCCAATACAGCCCCAAGAACTGGCAGTAGTTTAGATGTGTCATTACTAATTTATCTGTGTATAAATTACTGCCTGTGTTTTTTTTTAAATGCATTTAATTCTTTGAGCTTTGCAAAAGGCAATGATGAATATTCCTATTAAGAGAGAAAAATCATAATGGATAATATTAAGTCCTTCTACTTTACAGGGAAAATGATGTTTTAGATCATCCCTTGGTCTCACTTTATGAAAATTCTATATAAAGCCAGTTTTGCCGGTTCTGCAGACACTATAATTAGCAATGTGATTAGAGTGCTATTTTAGCATCAGCACCCTTCAGAATAAATAGGAAACTTGAACACAACTGTGGTTCTTGACTTCTTGTTTTTTGTTTTAAAATGTGGCCCTAGATTGTCAGTGGGATGGGATCTACATGTAGATTAATCACAAGGTCAGATCCTCAGTGTGGCTGAAGAGCACTCTGTGCAGCTGACAAAGGCTGGAAGAAAGGTGCCCTTTGCATTACCCTCATCCTAAGGCTGATCTGCACTTAGCCAGTCTTCCCACGCAGATTAGAGCAGCCAGAAAATTGCCCTAACTGCACTAGATGGCAATGGCCCCAGGGGGCCCTTATAGGAGCTGGGGATCACTGGTACATATGGGAACCCCCTCTATAACCTCTCCCCTATATCAACAGGATGGGATGAGATTACTACGGGTGGTCATTCCACTACCTAAGAATCCCCCTGTGAAATAGAGTCAGATCCACCGGGCTCAGGGCCACTTTGGGCCAATGGAGAGGTGCATAGTGACCAACGCCAAGGATCAGGTTGTAATCTTCAGTGTATTGTATAATAATCGCAGTGTCTGCAACAACAGTTTAAAAAAGTCCTTTGAGTGAGTTACCACTAAAATAACAGACACTGGGAGGCTTTAACAGAAATGACTAAGCAGGAACCACCATTTATAAAGCTGGTTTTATGAGTTGTTGTGAACGTGTTATGATGAGCCATGATGTGTCAAACTGTAGGGAGCTAGCAGAGAAGGAGGTAGACACCCAGGTTGGAAGAACGTCACTTTTTTTTCAGTATAGGAGTATATAATATCTTTTAAACAATGGCTCTCCAGTAATACGTCCACTACAAGTTTAGAATTCCCCATTATGAAGATATGTGCTGAATCTTAGTTTAAAGTCTTAATGTTTTCAACATTATATGATTTAACATTTATCTCTATGGTTCATCAGCTGCTCTTTAATTTTGGCAAGGAAAACAAGAAGCTTGATAGTGGTGCTAGCCTTAGCATTTATGTGTAGGCCTGTGTGACAGTTTGGGGGAACTGTACAATCTATGAACTCTGGTTGATGCTACGAAGTTTTTGTTGTGAGTGCCTCTGTGTGGATGTAGAATCCACCATTTGCTCATAAAGTCTGTGTCATGGTCTAGATAATACTTAGTCCTGCCATGAGTGCAGGGGACTGGACTAGATGACCTCTTGAGGTATCTTCCAGTTCTATGATTCTATGTCCCTCCCATACCAGGTACAATGGTGAGTCGTTAGAACTTTATGGCCACCTGATCAGGTGGCAGCACCATGGGAAAATGAGCTAGCTCAAGCCTAGGAGGACCAGTTTTCTCTTACCTCCCTGCAGGAGGCTTGCATTTAGATTGTAGAAAATCTCCAGACTCAGGACAAAGAAATCAAGTTGTTGATGCTAACCCTTAAAAATCTCAGAGGCTGGGTGGATGAGGAGAAGACTCACAAAGCCCCACAGGAAGCTTTTGGGCAGGAGAGGGGAAGAGGCAGACAGGCTTTCATAGCAGGGGATCCTGTTTTAATAGCGGACCAGCCAAGGTCAGAGAAAACTAGAAGTCTGCTTGTTTTGGAAGGAAAGTCATATGCAGGTTTAGGGGAAGGATCCTGGATAACTAAGAGGGCTCTGTTCAATACCAAACAACTTTCCAGAGCTGTGAGGAAACTGAAGCATGGGATATGCATGTAGGTGTGTCTATTTTGTCAAGATCTATGTAACTCTTGTGCTGTTATGTAAAGAGCAATGGCATTTTAGAATCCGATGGGAAAGCTGTTTTTGTGTCTGTTGGCTTTTGCTATCACATGCCCCTTAAGAGGTAAACTGTAAACCCAGAGTGCCCTCAAAGCTGGGGGTGACTGTGTTTAAGCTACATGGAAATCTGAGGGGGTCACCACCGGTCTCAGGGACTGGACAGTTGTACTGCAGGGTCCCAGCTCTTAAAAGAGGGTACTAGACAGAGAATCTGTACCCTGAGAATAAGCCTAAATACCCCAACCCAGGGGCAAAGCCTGGTCTCTGTTCAGACTCTGGAGGCTGAAAGCATGCCCCTAAAAACTGTGGCTCCTCCCCGCAGGGAAGGACCCCTGACTCAGGAAGTAATCATGTGAGAGAAGTTGGGATAAGGGGTGTATGCTTTCTGCCCAGGTGGGAGCTACCTCTGTCCCCAATCCTGTTCTGTTGTTTCTGAGCTCGTGGCTGTATCATCATCTGGAGAAATCCACCTCCTTGTGCTAACCCAACAAGGAGGAGGCTGTGAGGTCTCACAAGAGTATATAGTTCAGGAAAAAAAAAAAGCAACTAACACGTTAACAAGTATTTATCAAAAGACACCTTATCAAACCTTCAGGTGTGTTACAGGTACTACACATGGGGGCTTGCCTGCTGAACACTCTTCAGCTATCAGATTTCATCCTCTGCCACCACATGCTCTTCTCCTCCCCACGCCCAGGTGGATTTAGGGAACAAAGAAATTCTAGTCAGGAACCAATGGACACTGATCTCCATTTTCAGGGTTGGGAAGGAATCTTCCCCCAAGTCAGATCAGGAAGGACTTTGGGAGGTTTTTGCCACATTCTGCAGTGTGGCATGCATGTCAGTTTCTTGGTGTATCTCACCAAATCAATTACCTGCCCTTGCAGGGACCTTGGAACACCTCAGTCCCTCCTTTTATCTGCCTGGGGTACACAATAGTTTAGGAGGTTAGTCTAATCCAGATTACTGGGCTCAGTGTGGGGTAGCTGGGTGGGGTTTATTGGCCTGTGACGTGAAGACCAGACTGATCTGGTGATTGCTCCTGGCCTTGAACTCTATGACTCTATGATGTCATCATGCCACCTTCTATGGTTTGGAGTCTGGATATTCTCTGGTTTATGCTGATAGTTTATGGGTTCTTGCCACCTTCTATGGTTTGGACTCTGGATAGTCTCTGGTTTATGCTGATAGTTTATGGGTTCTTTGCTCCAACCCCTTATTTTCCTGCTCTCTGTGCTTCTATCCTCACTTCCCCACCCACACCCTTCTATATCCCTTCTCCATTCCTTATTGTTTCCATCCAGCTAATCCCCCACCCAAAGAACTGTTATAAAAATACCCCTCCACAAACATCCCACAAAAGGGACGAAAATTTGTGGTAATATGAAGTTTGCAGCCCATCCCATTGTTCACTCTGCTTGCGTTATATCCCATTCCCGCACCCTTTGTCTGTCTGTCTATCACTCTGTACATTTTCTATCACAATGAGGTCCCATTCTCAGCTGATCGTTAAATGCTGTTGTAACAAAATAAATAATACTAACTCCAGGAGCTAGACTCAAAACCAAAGACGTCAATATCTGACATTAGGTTAGTTTCTGTGCCTAAGTAGCAACTTATTGGCACCCCCCCCCCCAAAAAAAAAGAAGAAGAAAAAAAAAGTCTAGGCCCACCTGAGTCTCCAGGATAGGAGAGTGGCTCCAGGCTTCTAGAATAGAGGGCTGTTAAAGGCAAATGCCTCCTTTTTGAGGAATAGGACTAGGTTAGGGTTGATTGCAGCCAGCAGGAAACTATAAAAACCTCACTTTGGGAGTCCTGTGGAATGGTAATTTGAGGGCTCAATAGTTAAGGGGCTAGCTGGAGAAGGTGGCTCCTAACCTTGAGCTCAAGGAGGCTTGGGAAGACTGGGGATAGTAAGTGGCTTAGGCTGCAATCCTGCAAAGCATAGTTACGCCTAAGTGGGATCCTGCTAATTTTGAGGCCTAAGTCCTGTTGAATCTCCTGAAAATAAGCTGGGCATTTTGAAGCTTGTGAGATTTAAAGCAAACTTGAGTCTGAGGAACACTTGGTGGTGTGGCAGTCTTGTGAATGTTATAACAGTGTGCCATCTCTTTTTGTTTTGTTGTTGTATTCCTTAGTGTGCCTGGATAACATCAAGCACACTTGTACCTAAAAGAATTAGATCTTTGACTGGTTTTGGGCTGCTTAACACCCAACTGGGCACAGTTTTATTAGAAATTTGGCCCCTTTTAGAAAAACAATTGCAACCAGAATGAACGTTGTTTACATGGATAGATTAAAATAATTTCAGAGCTATCTAGAAAATTCTGCTATAACTTGCTTGAATTAACAACTAGCTTTTTATATTTCCATGAAAACGTGATTAAGTATTGCTAATCAATAAATCACCTTCTTGGAAAATTATATTCTAGAACCACAAATCATTTAATTTGCCAGCATGACCCTCCTAAGTTTCAGTACATTCTGTTCGAAATCATTCACTTTATATATAGACTTTTGCAATCACAGACTTCCTTATAGTTATTTTTATCCTTGAATATTAATCAGAAATGGGAAGCTGTGCTGCAGATCTGCTGCATAAAAGATACAAGCTGGAATGTGTGCAACAGCAGGAAAATGTGCTATACAGTGTCATGTGCAAATCCTGTTGAGCACTTACAGGAGCTCTTTATATTTTCTTTCTCACTATATTAAAAAAAACCTCCTACATAATTAATGAATACATGCTAAAGCAGGGGTCGGCAACCTTTCGGAAGTGGTGTGCCGAGTCTTCATTTATTCACTCGAATTTAAGGTTTTGTGTGCCAGTAATACATTTTAACATTTTTAGGTCTCTTTCTATAAGTCTATAATATATAACTAAACTATTGTTGTATGTAAAGTAAATAAAGTTTTTTAAATATTTAAGAAGCTTCATTTAAAATTAAATAAAAATGCAGAGCCCCCCGGACCAGTGGCCAGGACCCGGGCAGTGTGAGTGCTACTGAAAATCAGCTCATGTGCTGCCTTCGGCACATTTGCCATAGGTTGCCTACCCCTGTGCTAAAGAGTAGAACCTTAGAACTTGCCCAGTTATGATGATCACTTAAAAACTACCAATAATACTTTTACCAAGCTTGTAAAACTACAGGGGGTGTCTGTCATTGTGTCTTACAGTCCCCCTGGGGGAGTTACAGCCTTAGCATCAGAGCCCAAGGAGAGCTGAAGGAATACCATTTGGGTACCAAATGAGAGAGGGTGAGTTGCCATATACACTGCATGTGGTACCTTATACAGAATCTCATTTTTCATGTGAAGAATGTATCCTGTGCCAGATAGGTCATTGGCGTAACTTCATTGGCATTCCTGTGTGCATAACTTGGGAGGTGGGGGGAGACATCAGTAATGGGCTGAAACTGAGCAAGAATCATTTAATAGTGAGGCCTATTATTAGACTGTAAAAGTCTCTGAAAAGAAGTGAGGGAAGCTTGACAAAGCACTAAAGAATATACATGAGTGAATTCTCCTGAACTTGCGTGGGAATGGAGTGAATGGCCTAATGAGGTTTTTATACAGACTCACAGCCTCTGTTTGGCACAATCCAAACCCTGCATGAACAAGTGACTAAAAATTGTGGCGAGTGCATTTTTTTTATTAAGATAAGTCAGTGTTTCTCAAACTGGGGTCGCCGCTTGTGTAGGGAAAGCCTCTGGAGGGCCGGGCCGGTGTGTTTACCTGCCCCGTCCACAGATCTGGCCAATTGCGGCTCCCACTGGCCGTGGTTCGTTGCTGCACGCCAGTGGGAGCTGCTGGAAGCGGTGGCCAGTAAGTCCCTCAGCCCGTGCCGTTTCCAGCAGCTCCCATTGGCCCGGAGCAGCAAACTGCGGCCAGTGGGAGCCGCGATCGGCCGGACCTGTGGACGGGGCAGGTAAACAAACCAGCCTGGCCCACCAGGGGCTTTCCCTACACAAGCGGTGACCCCAGTTTGAGAAACACTGCTATAGCAGCATGTGTTGCAACTTTCTCAATGATATCATCAAGATGTTGTAAATGTTTTGTATAAATTGGAATAAAAACAGCAGATGTGCTGAAAACAGGTTATTGAATCATGCCTATTAGACAGTGGCTTTCAAAATTTTGTTTTCCAGTTCAGTTTTATCATGCTGACAATATATTCTGTTGTGATACTGTATGATCACCAGTCAGCACTGTCAAAAGAATTCAAACTTGTTATGTAGCCTCATACCACTGGGAAAATAAATATTTTACTTATATGGATTAATAGGTTGATAGTTATGTATAGTCATCTGAAGTAAAATCCTACAGTGCCACAGCAGTCTGTTGGTTCCCCAGTCCTAATGCATTCAAAATTTGTAATGCCTGGGACATTGATAATTGATATTCTGTTTGGGGCGAGGTAAACTCTTTTAAACATAAATTGGAATCTTTTCAAATGGAATGAGAATTGTATTGTCTATACAGGGGGAAAAATCTTTATATGGGCTACGTCCAAAAGCTATTGAAGTTAATGGGAATCTTTCCATTGATTTCACTGGACTTTGGATCTTGTCCTCAGTCACCAAACTGTTCACTTGCAATCTTAACTCTGATACGTCAGCTCTTTATCTGAGGTGGGAGTGTATTATTACCTGCATTGTGGTGGCATCGAAAGGCCTTACCAGGGGGGCAAGGGCCTGCTGGGCTGTGCTAAACATTTCTCTCCTGAAATGAAACAGGGGAAGTTAGTCTGTTCCACTATCTGTGGTGAAGCAGAAAAATACAAACAACTCACCTTTCGGCTGGAGTCATTTCAATATTAATGAAGTTAGAGACGCTTTTGCTGGTAAAATCTTCAATCTTCTCCAAATCCATGAATATGGAAGCCACAATTAAAGTGGAGCTTACAGGAAATTTCAATTTCACTTTGACCTTTGACATTGATCTTCATGTTAGACAGCAGTTACAGTAGCAAGACCATACATGGTGCAGTGTGAGTATCAGGAAAAAATTAAAGAGGCCCCCCAAATTGCCTCTTTATTTCTTTTATGTTCTACTGTAATAAAAAATACAACTAGAGAAATTTGGAATTTTTGGTGTTTTGCTGTGATAAGAAACAGGTTTGTAACTGTAGCTATGGGAGATAGCTGATACTGCTCTTTGCCATGTAATCTAGACCCATGTCATGTGACTGAGGCCAAACAAAGAAAATTTGGGCTCTTATCAGCACTCTGCTGTGTTGCACGGTTATTGCAAGGGACAGTCAAGCAAAATGGGCACAAACTGCATACATTGCCCTTTCCAGGTCACCCTTTAAATTCACCACAGGAATGACACATAGCCATCCACTGAGTGGGAGAGAAACTACTGAGGTGAGCAATTAGATGGGAGTGATACACATGCTCATATGAGGTATTGCCAACTCTTCTAAAAGACAACTAATAGATCGGGGGTGATGGTCCCCCCTGCCCCAGATATGAAGATCAGATGTCAATCAGTCTGCTGTTTGTGTACAAAAAGTGTCCATATAAAGAAAGAAGGTCCTCACTTGGGAAAATCTGCCCTAGTAAGCCCCTCGAAAAATTGCCTTAATTTACAGTAACATGGGAGATGCATCTTGGCGTACGTCTACACTACCCGCCGGATCGGTGGGTAGCGATCGATCTATCAGGGATCGATTTATGATGTGTAGTGTAGACACGATAAATCGATCCCCGATCACTCTCCCATCAACTGCTGAACTCCAGCTCGGCGGGAGGCAGAAGCAAAGTCAATGGGGGAGCCACAGCAATCGACCCTGCGCTGTGAGGACGCGAGGTAAGTCAAACTAAGATACGTCGACTTCAGCTACGCTATTCTTATAGGCTGAAGTTGCGTATCTTAGGTCAATCCCCCACCCCTCAGTGTAGACCAGGCCTTGGACTGAATACAGAAAACCAGAGCAGAAGGGGACAGATGGAAGGAGAGAGGAGAGAAGCTGTTGATGAGAGGGATGACACAAATAAGGCTGGGAATGGATCAAGGACAGACATCCCCAGTTTGTCCCAGAATCTCCATTATTATCCTTTTTTCCACATTCTTATTACTGAAGCCAAAGGTAATGTTTGCAAGACAGCAATGAATGTAGTACTGGCAGCAGGTGTTGCTCTCAAGATGGCTTTAGTGGGAAATTGGCTAATACAAAGCCCTGAGTCTGCCATAGGGTAACAGAGGCACTGTGCTGAAGCAAATAAGTGGACAATAAGCACAAAGACAAAATAATGTGAATAAAATAAAAATATTTTATTCTGCTTACGGGTGGCGCATTTGAGAAAATATCAATATTTGGGTTGCCGTTGCCTTTGCCCTTTGTCCAGCTCTAGCATTTACCTAATGATACAATCATGATTATGCATTAAACTGAACGATGAGGTGTAGGCAGTTTATAGCATTCATAGCCTATTTTTGCCCTTGAAGATTATTTATCTGATTATTTCTGGTAGAGTAAGTTGTTGAGCTAAAGGACTTTAAATATACTGGCAGGAAATTGACCATCAGAACCTACAGCTTATTGGCAATGAACTTTTAGAAAGATAATAAAACACAGAAGAAATTGTTATGGAAAGGCAGCAGCCACTCTATGCTTTAGATAGCAATTCAGTTTATATTGTAAGCCTAATTTTCCCTAGCTCCTCCTCACCTATGATCCACAATGAATGCAATGTCAGCCTCAAAACTGGTACTTGAGGTATGTGGTCAAACTAGACTTTCTTTTAACCAGAGATGTTAACTGGAGTCCAAAAAGTTATAACTGTTAGCAAAAAAAGATAAGGAGGAATAAAATAAAACTAAGTTCACCAGACTGATCTAGTGGATAAGACTAATTTAGTCAATTAACCTAATATTAGAAGTTTATAACATTTTAAATAATAATTTCAAATTGATTCATTGGCTAAAATGAGCTTAAAATGACAGATGCCTGCTTAGTTTTAAACTTACCTTTTAAAAAAATAAATGAACACACATTACTTGCTGTTCTCCATAGAATGATGGATGCTGTTTTGTAAACTAATTGCTAGTAAGGTCCCTCAGTTGAAAAATAAGATTTTCCTTATGAAAACTGAAGTTAATCAGATATATTGTTTTGTAAATTGACACATTTTAAAAAAATATATACAGTACTGTTAGAAACTACACTACTGTTGCTTTTTCCCCCCTTTCTTGAGAATGAACAATAAATATTCACAATTAAAGTTATTAGATTCATAGATTCAAGGCCAGAAGGGACAATTATGACCATCTAAGCTAAATTCCTGTATAGCAATTTCACACAATTATTCTTGCACCAAATTCATATCTTGGATTTGAGCCAGAACATATTTTGTAGAAAGAATCCAATTCTGATTTAAAGACTTCAAGTGGCTGAGAATCCACCATATTTCTTGGTAAGTTGTATTGGTCATTAATTACCCTCACTGCTAAAATATTTGTGCCTTATTTCTAACCTGAACTTATCTAGCTTAAGCTTCTAGCCACTGGACCTCCGGGGGAGGTTTAGGTTGGACATTAGGAAAAACTTTTTCACTAGTAGGGTGGTGAAGCACTGGAATGGGTTACCTAGGGAGGTGGTGGAATCTCCTTCCTTAGAGGTTTTTAAGGTCAGGCTTGACAAAGCCCTGGCTGGGATGATTTAGTTGGGTTTGGTCCTGCTTTGAGCAGGGGGTTGGACTAGATGACCTCCTGAGGTCCCTTCCAACCCTGAGATTCTATGATTCTATGATTGTTTGTTAGGTTAAAGAGCTCTCTACTATCAGAAACCTTCTTCCCAGGTAGGTATTTATAGACCTTGATCAAATCGTCTCTTAACCTTCTGTTGAATCAGTTTAATAGACTGAGCTCCTTAAGTCTCTCACTGTTATACTAGAAGTGTAGGACTGGAAGAGACCTCAGTGGATCCTGAAATGTGGCACCCAGAACTGGACACAATACTCCAAATGAGGCCTAATTAGCAGGGTTAGCTCTAGCTTTTTTGCCACCCCAAGCACAGCAGGCAGGCTGCCTTTGGTGGCGCACCTGCAGGAAGTTCCCAGTCCCACGGATTCAGCATACCCATCGCCGAATTGCTGCCGAATCTACGGGACTGGTGGACCTCCCGCAGGCAAGCCGACGAAGGCTGCCTGACTGCCGCCCTCATGGTGACCGGCAGGGCACCCCCCGCGGCTTGCCACCCCAGGCACGCGCTTGCTGCGCTGGTGCCTGGAGCTGCCACTGCTAATTAGCACAGAGTAGAGCAGAAGAATTACCTCTCGTGTCTTGCTTACAGCACTCCTGCTAATACACCCCAGAATGTTTCCTTTTTTTTTTTGCAAGTGTTTTACTGTTGACTCATATTTAGTTTGTGATACACTATGACCCCCACATCCCTTTCCTCAGTACTCCTTCCTAGGAAGTCATTTCACATTTTGTATATGTGTAATTGATTGTTCCTTGCTAAGTGGAGTACTTTGCATTTGTCTTTATTAAATTTCATCCTATTTTCTTCAAACCGTTTGTCCAGATCATTTTGAATTTTAATCCTATCCTCCAAAGTACTTGCAACCTCTCCTAGGTTGGTATTGTCTGCAAACTTTATAAGTGTACTCTCTATGCCTTTATCTAAATCATTGATGAAGGTATTGAACAGAATGAGACCCAGAACTGATCCCTGTGGGACTTCATTTGATATGCACTTCCAGCCTGACTGTGAACCACTGATTACTACTCTCTTGGAACAGTTGTCCAAGCAGTTATGCATCCATCTTATAGTAGCTCCATCTAGGTGGTATTTCCCTAGTTTGTTTATGAGATGGTCATGTGAGACATCAAAAGCTTTACTAAAGTCAAGATATACCAGATCTTATTACCAGGGTAATAAGCCATCCACAAGGCTTGTTACCCTGTCAAAGAAAGCTATTAGGTTGGTTTGACATGATTTGTTCTTGACAAATCCATGTTGACTATTACTTATCACTTTATCTTCTAGGTGTTTGCAACTTGCTAGCTTGACTATTTGCTCCATTATCTTTCCAAGTACTGAAGTTAAGCTGACTGGTCTGTAATTCCCCAAGTTGTCTTTATTCCTCTTTTGACATATTGGCACTATATTTGCCCTTTTCCAGTGCTATGGAACCTCTCCCATCTTCCACGAGTTTTCAAAGGTAATCGCTAATGGCTCAGATATCTCCTCAGCCAGATCCTTGAGTGTTCTAGAATGTATTTCATTAGGCCCTGGCAACTTGAAGACATCTAACTTATCTAAGTAATTTTTAACTTTCTGTTCTTTCCCTATTTTAGCCTCAGATCCTACCTAATTTTCATTGGTGTTCACTAAATCAGATATCTGAAAGCTACTAACCTTTTTGTTGAAAACTGAAACAAAGAAGTCATTTAGTTCTTCCACCATTTCCTGTTATTATCTTTTCCTGCTCATTGAGTAATGGGCCTACACTGTCCTTGGTCTTCCTCTTGCTTCCAGTGTATTTGTAGAATGTTTTCTTGTTACCCTTTATGTCTCTAGCGAGTTTGATCTCATTTTGTGCTTTGGTCTTTCTAATTTTGTCTCTATATCCTTGTTCATTTATATTCATCCTTCATAATTTCCACTTTTTGTAGGACTCTTTTTTGAGTTTCAGATCACTGAAGAGCTCCTGGTTAAGCTAGAAAAGAAACATGGCAAGACACCAATCTTTCCTATACAGTGGGATAGTTTGCTCTTGTGCCCTTAAAAATGTCTCTCTGAAAAACTTCCAACTCTCTCAAATTGTTTTTCTCCCATAGACTTGCCTCCCATGGGTTCTTATCACTTCAATCTATGTACTTTGTTAATAAACTTATTCCTAGTTTTACTACAAGCCCTCTTGGTGCTGTACATTAGAGTGCATAACTCCAGCTGAGCTAACAAACTGTTGTGTGTACTGGCTCTTTGGAGGTAATTAACTTGGTGTTATCTCTGTGAGCCTCCAGTAAGAGGGTCTGAACACTGCAGGGGAGATGGTTTTGGGAAGACTTGGGACCGGAAGGGTTCTTGGGGTCACCCTTCAAGGAGTAACTTGGCTGGTGGAAGCCAAGGTCAGACCATTGTGCTGTGAGTAGTCTGCTGTTGTCAGGGCTCTGACCCAAATCTTTACAGCACAGAAGCACCCAGGGTTAAAGGACAGCTGGTGACAGAACCCCTTACTGTCATAGTGACCCACATTCTTTGCGACCTTGCATTTGTCTGCATTAAAATGCATGCTATCCAAGTGAGTCTAACTTACAAAGCAATCCAGATCACTCTGTATAACTGACCTCTTCTTACTGTTCTTTACCACTCCAACATTTTTATGTATCTCACACTTTATCAGCAATGATTTAAAAATCTCTTCTAGGTCATTGATAAAGATACTGCATAATATTGGGCCAACAACAGATTCCCATGGAACTCCTTGAAACATGCCCTGTGGCTGACTATTCATCCTTGACATTTACAGTACTTTATATAAGATCTATCAATTAGCCAATTTTTTATCAGTTGAATATGTGCTGTGTTGATTTTTTTATAGTGATAATTTTTACATCAGAATGATCTAGTGAAGATGTAGTGTACAGGTCCAAAATTTCAAAATTAAGAAAAAACTAGGAGGTGTCAGTGTCACATTATTGACTTGAACTAGGACCATATAGAACATAGTTGCAACCATGGTCCTGTAGTGGCACCAAATCTTGTATAAAGGGGGTCAAATGAGGTGTCTAAGACAAGGTTATGGTTTGCTGATTATGATTATGCTATCTGTATGCATGGATCATTTTTGTATTTAAAGTTATAAGTATTGTCTCTATACTGTCTGTATTTCAAACTTCTGCTATGCTTCTGGGTAACGCCTCAGACAAGTTGGTGTCAGCTCTGCCTAGCCTGCTTGATGGCCCATTAAGGACCATCGGCTATACAACTGACCCATTGAGAGAAGGCAGATACGCCTTGTAACTCAGCAAAGTATGCAGGGACTTGCCCATGTGACTCCAGACTCCATTTTGCTGTAATTTTCCACAGTAAGGACAAAGAGGTGTTCTACACCTGGAAAAGACTATAAAAGGCTGATGCCTCATCTCCATCTGGTCTTCAGTTCTGCTTCTTACCTCTGGAGGGACTTTGCTACAAACTGAAGCTCTACACAAAGGACGGATGACCCATCCCAGCTGGGGATGTACTCCAGAGACTTGATTTGAACCTGCCGTTTATTCTATCACTGCTACAAGCCGGAACCAAGACTTTGCCATTACTGTATGTAATTGATTCCATTTAACCAATTCTAGCTCTCATCTATATCTTTTTCCTTTTATGAATAAACCTTTAGATTTTAGATTCTAAAGGATTGGCAACAGTGTGATTTGTGGGTAAGATCTGATTCGTATATTGACCTGGGGCTTGGTCCTTTGGGATCAGGAGAACCTTTTTTCTTTTACTGGGGTATTGGTTTTTATAACCAGTTGTCTCCACAATGAGTGGGACTGGTGGTGATACTGGGAAACTGGAGTGTCTAAGGGAATTGCTTGTGTGACTTGTGGTTAGCCAGTGGGGTGGAACCAAAGTCCTCTGTCTGGCTGGTTTGGTTTGCCTTAGAGGTGGAAAAAACCTAGCCTTGGGCTGTAACTGCCCTGTTTTAAGCAATTTGTCCTGAATTGGCACTTTCAGTTGGGTCTCGCCAGAACCAGCATCGTTACAGGAGGTCAAAGACAGATATAGTGCTGAAGACTGCCCAGACCAAGGGAAGCTTAAAAGTGCATGGATCCTCTGTGTGGGAGCCAAGCACAGCAGTCTGGTGAATGTCCAGCAAGGGGAGCTGTGACAGATGCATACAGTGGATTTATTAATTGCCATTTCAATATGAATTGAAGTCCCTACATAACTTTGCAAAAACAAAACAAATTAAAAATGGAAAGCTAACCAGATTTCATTAACTAGAACTAATCTACAAACCATCTCCCGATAATGGTATGCCAGTGGGCTTGGCTTAATATGCAAAGCTGGCATGAGCCAGAATCAAACACTGACACAGAGAAGCACAGTATTCAGTCCATATGGGGACCATGTGCACATTTTTGTGCAGAGTTTGAGCCATACAATGATCGGCCATAAGATAACTTTCTTTCAATCCCCTCTTGGGTACACAAAATGTCAACAAAGGGAACAGCATGTATCGAATATTAATTGGCACCAAACAAACTCACTATTCTGTGAAAGATGTTGTACATCAACAGGGAGCCATCTGCATTGTATTTACATACAGAACAATTGGTTTCTCTCTTATTGCCCTGCTGGATCCTTGACAAAATAACAAGGTATTCCCAATGCAATCACTTACTCCGTTCACTTTGATTACAGGTGCTAGTGAACAAACCAGGTTGGAAAGGTTCATGACTTTCAGCCTATGATCAAATATGTTTAATTCAAACACAGTATGAAAATATGTAGGATTAATTACTTATTATACATGTTCCTTCTGAAGGGCCAAAATTCAGCCACAAAATATTTTGAATGTT
Source organism: Mauremys reevesii (assembly GCF_016161935.1). Classification (NCBI taxonomy): domain Eukaryota; kingdom Metazoa; phylum Chordata; order Testudines; family Geoemydidae; genus Mauremys; species Mauremys reevesii. The sequence continues at coordinate 323,217,467 of NC_052623.1, forward strand.
TTTTTCTTTTAGAAAGATTTGCACAGATTGGTAACATCTGGCATAAACATTGCTGGTCAATGGTTATGCATTCAGTACAGCTGCAGTTTCTTGCACTTAATGGAAAATGGTAGAGTATGAAAACTCATTCGTTTTTTGTAAACATAAACTGGACAGGTTTGGGTGTTCAGAAAAGATCTTCTCTTATATCTCACCTACCTCCAAATTGGTTGGGTGTCAGTGTTTCCATAACCGTTGACCGTGTTCAAAAATGTTGTTCAGAAAAAAAAGATGAACAAGAGACAGTAATCTTGAATGGCTGACACTGTAATGTGGAAGTAGTTGGCAACTAGTCATGAAAGGGACTTCCAGGAATGGCAAAAAAATATGCGGGCTCTAAATTCGTCAGATAACATATAATGGTGAACTTCACAGGATTCTCAGATTATATTTAGAGTTCACAAAACTAATTGTCACTCCTGTAGATTTTGTACTGCTATTTAAATATGTTGTATTAATTTCAGCAAGCATACTTTTCTATCTAACGGGAGAACATGCATTTCAAATCTCAGCATGCTATGGTAGGCAAGGGAGATCTTTGCTATTTATTAAGAATAGAACATTCTCCTTGACCCTGAGAAGAGCTAGGCTAGTATGAGTGAATGCTCTATAAGCAGTCTGTAAAGTAGACTGCGTGGTGTTGAAAGCACAACATGGGAAGCCAGTGTACAAATTATATTACATTTTAACTATATTCATTTTAACTTCATTTTTTCATTAGAATTTTACTCTTACTTCTTGTCTCCTTTGTTTCTCTGTTTGCATTTTTCAAAATTTCTGCCAGCTCTTTGCTTAATTTTTCTCCTAGGAAGAAAGTAACCCATAATGGGAGGATTCAAAATGAGGTATAATGAATGTGACCATCCCTATCAGAAAGGTTTGGTGGGAATATCCAGAAAGCATCTGGCACACTATCACTAGTTCCAATTTTGTCCTCTATTTGAATTTTGTGTAAGGATCTGATGGAAATCATGTAGCAATATGCTGGGTGCGTGACCTTTCCATAATGGAAAACTTCTTGAATCACCAAGTAGTTGAACTCTAAAATCCACTGAAATAATTGAATTCAGTAACCCTATTGTTACTCATTAGTAAGTTCTCCACATCGGCCATACAAATTCATTTTTAATATAGGAAATCATTTATAAGTGTTAACATTGTATTTTTATGGTTGGTTCCAGACTAGCCATGCAAATCAGTTTGTAATGTTAGAAAAAAATGGTTTATTCCCAATTCAGTTCATTGAATTAACTGTACTCTATGAAAACTGTAGGACATGATGTGAGAGAGAACAGCATTTCTGTATACTTCCTGTCTCTTTGTCTCTTCAGTGTGTGTGTGTGTGTGTGTGTGTGTGTGTACACTACAGAAAGTAGTGTTAAAGCTGAGTAAAGTTCACAGTAATTATGGCAGTTCAAGCAGTGAAAACACAGAATCCCACTCAAGCCTGCATTACTTAATGTGACTTTTTCTACAGTGTTCGTAAAAGAAATGAGATAGGCAAATAATATTACAAGGAAAATGTTAGACTACTGCAGAACCCATATAAACACATCTTTTACTTTAATGAACCGATAATTTGTGCCTGTAAGTTGGTTTCCCATGTTGTTTTGCACTATATTGAAAATATACGTTTCTCCCTGACCATGGGACTAGTATTTCAGGTATTCAGAAGAATTCCAAAGGGAGCTGTTTAGGGGTGAATATATCAAAATACATAATAAGAGAAAGATGTGAAAATTGTTTAGCTGAAAAGGAGGAAGCCTGATATTATCTTACCTCAAATATGAGGTGCTAATACAAAACAAAGCTTTAAAAGCTATAGAATTTGCTGCAGGGTCTTGCTGCTGCAACAGATTGAAGGTAAGACAGAAGATGGGATTTCATGTCTGTCTTGGACATCCACATATACTATTTTTAGTGATGGTGCTCTAGGTATATAATGCTATATTCTATTCCCAGCCTCAATATGTATGAGCACATTACAAAGACTGTGTCTTAAAACCAAACTTCCCTGTTAAATGTATGTAATGAATTGACCAATATGTATGTGTAATGTTATTTATGTGCAAATATAAGGTGTTAATGCAAAACAAAGCTTTGAAAATAGTAAGATTGTCTGCAGGCTCTTGCTGCTCAGATGGAGTGAATTACAGATTATGGTTCTTGGCTGGTCTCCGTGGCTGCTTTTGATGCTCTTAAAATGCCATCTGAAAATAGTTGGTGATTAGGAAAGGCTTTACTTTTTTTTTTTTTAATGCATTGTAAGGACCAAAATTTTAAACCTTGGGAGCCTTACAATTAGGCTCCTAAATCAAATTCTTCCTACCCTTTATGCAAATGGATGAAGCTGGGTGTTAAAAATGCTGTCATGTGTGTGCCTGGCTAATGAAGGGGAAACAGGAAGGCTTGCTGTACTCCAGCTTAGTTTAGAAGGGAATAAAAGTTGTCAGGCCAAAAGAAAAAAACAGAATGATTCATCTCTTAACACGGTCACCCTTCTGATGAGCTTTCTAACTAGGCTTCTCTGGTGGCATAGGAAGGCAGAATTCTACCTCCTGCTCTCCAGGAACAATCGTAGGGCCAATCTCTGGCTACTGCTGTGTCCTCAGTGCTCTAGTAGTTTCTGTAAAAAAATTGTGTTCCCTCTTTCTGGGCAGGTTTTGGCCAGTGTATTCTCTACCCTATACCCACCCACCTGCCTGGTCATATGGACTGAGCCATTCCACAGTGCAGAAGGGAAAGACATTCCCCTATATGACCTCTCAGCAGCTGGGACCTCCCCACACTGGGCTGGATCCACTGCCTTTGTGGCCTTTTCCAAGCCAAAGGATTTGCACATTTGTCTAATTTCCTTTATGTGTTTCTTACAAAAGCGAAGTTTGGTTTGCAAAGCATGTTGAGTAGAATTAGGCACTGTTGGACACTCCACAAGAACCGTGGATTTTGCTCAATGTCTGCCTTCCTTATTTAAGCTGGTTGAGGTAATATCTTTTATTGGAACAACTTCTGTTGGTGAGAGAGACAAGCTTTTGAGCCACACACAGCTCTTCTTCAGGTCTGGGTAAAGTACTCCCATTGTCACAGCAAAATGCAAAGTGGAAGGGATTGTTTAGTGTAAGTAGTTAGCGCATATTGTAAAGGACCATTCAAGGTAGAGTGGCCTGTTAACGCATCTGCAGTCATAGTACTCTTGTCTCTCTAATATCCTGGGACTCACATGGCTGCAACCACATTCCTTATTTAAAGAATACATGAAAAAGATGAAATCAAAGGACAGAAAATAGTCATAAATTTAATGTTCTGATTCTGTTCTGCCACAGTATGTCCAGCGGTTCATATAAACTTCATTTAAATTGAATCCAGTGAATTTAATTGGAATCTTGTGAACCGAACTCCACTCTGCAACCCAGTGTAATTACAGAAGAATATAAAATGCTAATACCTATAAAAGGTTTCCTACTCTAATGTGAACATGAGAAACCAATGTTGAGAAGTTATTGGTAATGGTGAGCAGAGGGTTAGAAAACATGCTGTTGAAAGAACTGCTAATGTTTTATGTATAGAAGAGAAGGTGTGTGGGGGAGGAGGGCTGATAACAGTAATCAAATATGTAAAAAGTTGTTATAAAGAGTATAATGATCAGTTGGTCTGCATGTCCAGTGAAGGTACGACAAGAAGTATTTGGCTTAATCTGCAGGAAGGGAGAGTCAAATTAGATAGCAGGAAAAACTTTGTAACTATAAGGGTAGTTAAGTACTGGAACAAGTTACCAAGGGAAGTTTTGGAATCCCCATCATTGGAGGTTTTTAAAAACAGGTTAGACAAATATCTGTCAGGTATGGTATACGTATACTTGGTCCTGGATCAGCATCGGGGGAAGAACTAGATGACCTCCCAAGGTCTCTTCCAGTATAAATAATTATTTATTTGTTTATCCAGAGGGACATGGCATCAGAGACAAGAGTAAAACCATAAAGGCCTATACAGCTAGATCTTATTTATCCTTTCCTTGTCAGCACAGGGTAAAGTGTAAATTCTACTCAGCCAAGACCTCCCTACTCCTGGGCTGGGTATGACAGGCAGCTGCCTGAAGCATTCTCTCTCTCTCTCTCTCTGTCAGACTGACTCCTCTTTATGTCAGCTGCTGCCCACACAAACCCTTACTCTCTAGCCTAGGATCTTTAATGTTTTGGTGTCCCCATTGATTCTAGGTTCTGATCTGGAGAAAATAAACTTTGCTAGTCTATCTGGAGCCAGGCAGGGGCATTCCCCAATTAATAGCTTCCCCACTGTTTCTTCAAGGACCTACTGTACCTTATCATTGTCACTGCTTCATTTCCTATTTGTTTCCTCCCCCAATGGCCTCCTTTGATTTAACTCCTTGCATTCAGGCATTATAATAGCAAGCAGATAAACTGACGTGCATATGATGTTCATACAAAATAATACAGATAACTCCCTAATTTTCCGCATATTGCTTGGCAGATTTTCAGATGGAATATATGTATAATAGGTAACATAATACTGGCTCTGTATGTAATCATTATAGTTTAGGATCTGACCTGTTGTTTTGCTTCCCAAACTGGACACAGCAAAGAGTTGCAACTTAAGATGAGATTTGTCCTGGCTGGCTAAGCTGGATGCTTATTAGACAAAAACCAGAAAAGATAAATAGGTGGTGGGAATTGACACACTCGCCACGGTGGAGTGCAGGGATTGCAGGAACCTGAGGTTCACAACTAAGAAGTTGCTCAGGACACAGCCATGGAGGAGGAGATGCTGCTGCTGCTGTCTGGTTTCCTCTCCTCATCTGGTCTGGTTAGGAAATCTTTTGAGTTAAAGAAAAAGGAAGGCCCAATGGTGAGCTGGTAAATTCTTCGTTCCCATTGTAAGGTAATGGTCATGGCTAATATAGTGATGCTTGTCAATGAGATGGTGCTGGTGATGCTTCTCCCTCATTCCAAGTCTGCTGCCATGCTGAGCTGTTTTTAACTTTCTCCTCAGAAAAGAAATAGCCAAAAGGGGTGGTAATCTTGTCCATCAAAACTGTCTGTCAAAACAAGTTTCTGGTGGTCCACATATGCACAGTTTCACCTGAAGAACATTTTGTCTGTTGCTATTACAATCCTGTAACCTAATAAGTAGTCTTGAAACTCCTTGAGCTGCACAGTTCTTTTAGTTCAAACATGCTCAGTTCTCACCATTTCTTTGATTCCACTGTGCACTTTCAACGATTTCACATAACATGTTTATAGATTAAAATTATTTTCCTGCTGCCTTGCACTCAGTATGGACAATTTAAGACTGTAACTCAGGATACAGTTTAACACAGTAGCTCTGGTGTTTTAATGTATCTTTTTTGAGTTGTGTTATTACTTTCCACAACACCAAGAAAAGAGGGGGAGAAAGGCAGGAAGGAATTTGGATAGAGGAAACCAACAGTTAACCCCTAATCTCCCACCCCTTCCCAGTAAATTGAAAAGATTTCCCCCCTAAGACAGATAGGCACATGCCTCCTGTGGGTGGGGAGAGAAGTGTGTGTGTTTGTGTTGATAGAGATATTTATGAAACATAATTCCAGTTTCTGAATGGATTATTTCTTTCCCATTTTGGAAGTGAGAGAATACAGCAGAGTAGCTCTACCAGACTTCACTAAGAAATCTGACTGTGACAGTTTACTTCTAACATCTCTAATTTTCCATATTTTTTTTCTGGTATATAGCAACTGATATTAAAATTCTGATTTGTGAAAACCAGAATAAAAACAAAAGCCAGTAGGAGAAAACTTCAACCTCCTTGGACAGTCTATAACAGATTTAAAAGTAACTATTCTTGAACAAAAAAACTTCAGAAACAGACTTCAAAGAGAAACAGCAGAACTAAAATTCATTTGGAAATTTAACACCATTAATTTGGGTTTGAATAGGGAGTAGCTGGCTCATTACAAAAGCAGCTTTGCCTCTCCTGGAATTGACACCTCCTCATCTATTATTGGGAGTGCACTACATCCACCATGATTGAATTGGCCCTGTCAACACTGGTTCTCCACTTGTGAGGTAACTCCCTTCTCTTCATCCTGCATCTGTAACTTTCACTCCATGCATCTGAAGAAGTGAGGATTTTTTTACCCATGAAAGCTTATGCCCAAATAAATCTGTTAGTCTTTAAAGTGCGACCGGATTCCTTGTTGTTTTTGTGGATACAGACTAACATGGCTACCCCTGATACATAAATTATAAATTGTAATGGAAACTACAAGAAAGGGATAGGTAGATAAAAATATTATAAAAAGAAAAAAACAATGAAAAAGCAGATATGACAGAATATAACATTTAATAATGATTAGTTGAAGACTTGTTTTGAACCCGTGCTAACAGTGGTCAAAATTGCTATGCTTGTTTATATCTGAAAATTTGGGGCAGAGTGGAATTTGTAAGATGTTGACATTTGTTAATGATTAGATGACACCAGCTCTGCAGCTAAACTGCAAACATTGTAATATGGAATAAACAAGGGAGAGGAGTCTAGCCAAACCCTTAAGGTTGTAGCCCACCTCAAATCAGTGTGGGCAGGCAGGCCTGGTGCCTCTCAATTGGTAAGTTAGCCTTTTTTTTTTTTGTGCTATTGGATTTTATATGCCTAATCTATGTTTAATCAACCAAACGTAATCTTTACCAGTTGATGTCTCAATCAATAAATGAACAAAAGAACCCATTATTCACAGAGGTAAAAGTGTGGCATGAGCAACAGCCTGGTTATTAGTCATAGCTCATTGGTAGCGAGGGAGCCATAGGATATTGAATCCCAAGAGTTGCCATTGGGAACCTGAGTGAAACACTCTGAAGATGACGCGCATAGTCACCTCTGTAAACATTAACATTTTGATCTATGGTCCATTAAAGTTGCATATAGTTTTTTCATTGACTTTACTATACTTTGGCTCAGACCCTAAACACTGCTGATGAAAAGCACTCTATAAGAGCTAAGTATTATTATTAATATGTGTTTTAAATATAGCTTATATCTCTTGTTTTGCAAGTGATTTTCCAATGTGTGCAGGAGAAGTGATTTGAAACAGGACATTTTCTTCATTGTGTACAGCGTCTGTGATCAACAAGAATATTTAGCGTTTCACCTTTATTTATAATGAAATTCAATGAAAGATCCTATTTAAGTAATATACAGATGAATTGCTTTCATAATGATTTTATACTATTTATTTAATGCATTTATTTAGATGAGATAACTTAATGAGTATAGCTTTTTAACTCATGATTAAGAGACATGTGGAAAATATCCATGTATCTCATGATAAAGTAATTTATTCAGGAGGACAGGATGTTTATAGCTAATTTATCAGTGATCTGCAAGACAGTGTGTAAATAATTTATCAGTGGTGCACAGGAAATGAACAAAACTATTTTTAGATTTTACTAATCTGATGTGATTATGACCATGTGACTTTCCAATAGCTAGTAGTTGAAATAATATTTTATGATTGCCTATCATTTTTACACCTCCTTCCCCTCTGTTTTTAATTATATTATAGTCATGTGAATATAATACCTGGAATTAGAAAATTGTAAATTTAACCTAGCAATAGCTCAATTGTTTGGTATCCTACATAAATTAATGAGTTATTATGAAATTTATTGGAGGGTGAAGGGAGAAGATAAAGCTAGATTGCAGTAAGTAGTAACTAACCATGAAGATAAAATAAAATAATAAAAAAAAATCAAAAGGTTTGTAAACTGAATTCTAGAAAGCTAATTAAAATTATTCATATATTAGCCACTTGACATTGCTGTTCTTGAAGCTGTATGTTTGATTACAGTGGAAATAGTATATTACGATGACCCCAAACTTTCAATATTGATGCTGATCTTGTTAGTTACTGTTATGGTTCTAAAAAATTTGCATTCAATGGTTTGGCATTGTTGAACAACATGTTTGATATTTAGCTCTTAAAATTATGCAAATCAGGAAAGTAACTGTAGAATTGATATGGAAATTGTGTTCCTAAAGTGTATTTATAATGTGTAATTTTCCTACCAGCAGTCTTTTTATTTAACACTCCGTTTAGAGTGCATTGAATAACTACATAACAACTAAAGAGCCACATTTTGCATATGGTAAGAACACTGAACTGTTAGGGAAAAAAATTGTAAACTAGATGTTACGTTACAATTACTAAAAATTCTGATGTTGACGACATTGTGTTTAGAAATAATAAAAAAAGGAAGCAAACAGTAACCAGGATTACAAAACCTGTATATAGCACAGCAAAAACAAAAGTCTTTTTTCTTATTGGAAAGATATGAAAATCTGATTGAATAAAATAAACTTTTAATCACATACTGAACATGTAAATGTGTTACCCTCTTGATAATTGTAATATAGAAACATACTGAGTACATTCACTGTAACACTCTAATAAACTTAATCACTTCATCCAGAAAACATGAGACTTGGACATTATGTGATGCAGACAACAAAAGACTATAAAGAAGAAAAAGAAAGATGTAATTTGCTAATCCCAATGAAAAAATATAAACTAGTTTTTTTCACAGAAGTGTGTGTGTGTATTTATACACATTTGTAGCTGCTGTCACACATCTATTGTGTATATATAGTTTCATTTCTTGCTACTCTTTATTATTTGTTTAAAGATCTCATGAACCTGTATATAATTAATTAGAATATAATATAATATGTGAGCATATTCCTCAAAAGGCATAATTTACAGTTTGACAATTATTTGATTAAATATACCCTGGACAATTATTATACTTTTGTATTTAAATTAGAGTGGTCTTAGCAGGTCAGAACAGTATCTCTTGCGGAAGGGCTCTGTGTGTTTAATAGTTATTTGTATTCCAATAGTGCAAGGGGGCGTGCAGTACTAGGCACTATATAGCCAGAGTAAGAGATGGTCTCTTCACCGAAGATCTTGTAATCTAAATAGACAAGCCACATGTAGAGTGAAAGAGAGGGATATACCATACAGAGTGAACAGAGGGAATGTCATGTTAAATAACATGTTTGTTTCATGATAGTGTGTGTGTGTGTGTGTATGTCTGTGTGTGTATGTCTGTGTTATTTTGAGATGGATTTGTATTTATTTCCATTTATGTAAAAATAAAATGTAAAAGGAAAAACAAAGTAAGGGAGAGCAGATGCAGAGGGCAAGGGAGAGTAATAGAGATAGGAGAAGACCAGGGTCAGAGGAGGAAAGGGAAGGAAGGAAAGAGGGCAGCATGGAGTGAGACTGACGGGAAGGAGACTGTGAAGGAGGCAGCCAAAGAGATGGTTGCAACAAAAAGCCAATTAGCAAGAGGAAAGGTTGTGTGGAGTCAAAACTGTAGAAGGCATATTTTGATGAAAATGTTGATGCTTGTGTAGCTTGCTCCTGGGGGAGTGAGCCTGCACACTTGGTTGCTCTGCTCTGGGAGTTTCTGCATTTTTTGCATCCATATGGCTTGGCCTTCTGCATCTACCTTGGCAGAAAGAGAAGGATGTGCAATTCTGAGGGCAGGCTGTCCTCTTCCCCATTCTCCTCCCTTCCCCACCAGCCCTTGTGGTAAGGGTGTACCTGCTGAACTGCTTATATAGTTCTCTGCCAGCTTGAATCTCTAACTCCTGTCTGACTCCAAATAATTTTACTTTTCCATCCAGAGAGCCTCATGCCTATTTGCTCTCTTCAGCTCCCTCCTTAAGCCCTGTACCCTCCCTCCTTTTGACTTTCTTTGTCCAAGTTCTTGACATCTTCTCCAAGGAGATGATTGATAAAATCCAACTTGAGCTTCCTCCATCATCACCCCCTTCTCCCGTCATTCCCTTCCCCATTACCGTTTCCTTCTTTACCCTGTTTTCTGCCTCAAAGGTAGCTTGCTTATTTGTGAAATTGAACCTCTCCCCCTGTCTCTGTGTTGACTGCCTCAAGTTCCTTCCTCACAGAATACAAGAATTCTCTAGTATTCCCCATCAAAAAACAATTCTTGGCCCCAGCTATCTCTAACTTCACTCTGGCCTTCCTTTTCTACTTCAGATCTAAACTCCTTCCACATATCCTGTACAACCGTCATTACCTTTCCTCCCAGATCCACTCCAGTATAACTTCTGTCCTCTCTATTCCCCAAAACTGTTCGCAGTGACTTTTCAAATGACTTCTTCTTGGCTAAGGCTCAACTTCTTTTCTATTTTCACACTCCTTGATTTCTTTGAACTTTGATATTATTAGGGAAAAATTCCCTTTTTTTGGTTTTGCTTTTTTCTCCTTGTGCGTACATGGCTGGCAAGTTCTGAGTGCATAAGCTCCCTGGAGCTGAGGGATACACAGTGGTCAAATAGAGAAGAAGGGTGAGAAGTAGGGAAAACACACTTCTGTATACAAATAACTTGAGGTGATGGCTGTTTTCTCTGTAATTGCCATAGCTTGGGCCAATATACTCTGGCCACCAGGTTCATGTATGCAAGTTTTGGTTGCCTACATGGTTTAACATTAAATAAATGTACAGTATATAGATACTTATATTTTGGTCACGTAAGGCTCATTAACTGTCATTGAGACTTCAGAGATTTACCTGACTGGGTAGAGAATTTTGTATGGGGTGCTGCTCTGAGGTAGATCATTCTATCCCTTTCTCTTGCAGAGGGCTTTGCAAAAGCAAACCAAGGTAAACTGATTGCTAGAGCTGAACATGGAATTTATTTGTTACTATGACTTTTCAAAAAATCAGTGGTTATTCATGGATTGTCACCATTCCTTCTTCCTTTTATAGCACCCACACACAGTTTTGTGATCTCTGAAACTTATGGTTATAGGTCCCTTGATTTTACAATTGTGGAGGGTGGAGCTGCATGGGTTGTTGCTAGAAGAACTAGGGCAGCCACACACTGATTCTTCTGCTGTGCAGCCACAAGAAGAACAGCTCAATAGCTTGAGGAGCGCTTTATCTAGTGGACTAAAATTGGAATGCGAGGAAGGTTCTCGTGCGTTCTTATTCCAGCTGTCACACTGAGGCCTTGTCTACACTGCAGAGTTTTGTCAGCAAAAGGCAGCTTTGGGCGGCAAAACAGTGGAGATATAAACACTGCAATGCCACTTTTGGTGACAAAATAAAACCACCTTGACAAGAGACATAGGGCCTTTTGCACAAAACTGTTTTTGACAAAGTTCCAGTGTAGGTGCTGACGTTCATTATGTTGACATAACTGGCATCCCCCATCAGAGGGGTAGCCGTGTTAGTCTGGTTCTGTAGAAGCAGCAAAGAATCCTGTGGCACCTTATAGACTAACAGAAGTTTTGCATCCGAAGAAGTGGGTATTCACCCACGAAAGCTCATGCTGCAAAACTTCTGTTAGTCTATAAGGTGCCACAGGATTCTTTGCTGCTGGCATCCCCCAGTATCCCACAATGCCCAGCTGAAGACAAAATGGAGGGGTTTCCCAGGACCTTACATAGTTTTTCTCTTGTGGGTGGAAACCCCTTGTGTTCTTCTGTGCAGAATCACAGCTACAAGATGGAGTTTTGGAGTCATATGGGCAAGTCACATGTCCATGCATGACTCAGTTCTTTACAGGCCACCACCATTGTTTACATGTTAGTTTGAATATTCCCAGGAAAGCTCAGATGTGGATTTGCATCTCTCAAGGTCCATTGTTAGCTAAGTACTTACAATTACTTGAATAACCCCTTCACACTATGTTGACCAAATCTGTCTTATGTGCTTCCTACAGCAAACACTTTAAATACAAGAGACAATGCTCATAACTTCAGATATAAAAATGATACATGCATACAAATAGGATGAATACATTCAGTAGACTATAACCTTTGTAAAGATATGTTACATGGCATATTTTGCATAGAACATATTCCAGTCATGTCATATTTACCCTCATAAGCATATTTCTATAAAGCATTATGGGGTGCAATGTCATACCTCACTGCTCTTGTAATCCCACTGTAGCATGAATAATGGTAGTGAAATCTGTACCCAAGGGAGTATAGCTTGGAAGAATAGCATGCAAAGGTAGCTTACCACTTTTCTTTGCACTGTGCCAATTCTGGTGTTCTGTACATGGTTGTTTCCTCATTTGCTATGTTACGGCAGCTTGAGGGCTCTTCTAACCTACACAAAGGGCTGAAAATTCAGCCCAGGATCAGAGTGTCATAGGAGCATCCTGACAATGCCCCCTTTTCTCATGCCACACCCATTTTGGCCTGCTACACTGGAAACTAGGAGAGTGGTGGCTTACGAGCCCCTTCTTTGAATCTGCTTCTCTGAAGATTCATCCTTAAAATGGGATGATCCTCCTTGGAACAGTTAAGCAGGGTTTGTGACCAGATTGTGCCAGCTTCTCAGCACACATGAGCCATGATGCACTGGAGGATCTGACCCCGTGTCACCTTGTAAGATTATAAAGTGTTAGCCCTGGCAGTTATTCCAGAGTTGAGAGGTGTTCAGGCGCATTTCTAATTCTGACCCTATACATCTGGGACAAGCCTATACATCTACTCTTTCTTGTTCTCATAAAAGAGTCACCAAACCAAAATGGATCACAGTGAGTAGAGTTTAACTGTTCACCTCAAGAGCACCTGTTCCTAACTCCATCTACCCCACTATTAGGATGTATTGTTTGCATTTTCAAAAAATAGTTGCACTTCTGAAAATTACTTTTACTTAGAGGATTAAAAACCCTGCAATTAATGAAAAGGGAACTTCATTGTAAGATTTGGAGGGGGAAAAAAAGGCACCTGTCTCCTGGATTTCTCTGAGTGAGAAGCTTTTTGCACATGTCTATATGAAAGACAATATTGAGTCACACAACTAATGTAAACAACTGCCAGGGCATTACTACAGCCTCTTTCAATAAATTCTCTGTGGGTTCAGACTAGTGGACATTTAATTGTTATGGTCTATTTTATTTTATGGCAAATTACCATTCTGACAGAATATGTTTAAGAGTCTAAGTATTAAAAAAACTGGATGCATTTTCTCTGTTGCTCTCTTTATGGCTACTTCGTTAAATTTATGATGCATATTGTCTGGGAAAACAAAGATAGTCAAGTATGAAATCACACTTCAGCCATAAGACTTAAACCCAGTATGGAGAGACAGTGATAATTCTGATTATGAATTTAATAATCCCCTAAAATATTTTTAAATGGCAGGCCAGTCAAAAGGATGCAATTTTAGCTTATCAGCAACCAACAGCAGTACTATAGCTAAATTTAGCAATACAAATGCTAGTCCTGCCGAAAGTTTAATAGCATTTAAAGTTAATCATAGGACCTTGCAGCTGGCTAATGTTGAAAAACTGTTTCTCAGAGGGAAAAGAAAAAAAAGCTCTTGTCAAACAGTGTGTCAAACTTTGCTGGATTTAAAATACTTTTCCTCATAATGGGCTGTCATTGACCTGTGTGTTAAGAATGTGGAGGTTTTTTTCTTGCTACTGTAAAAAAAAATTCCAGGAGGTAAAAGTGGATAATGATTAAGGGTTTGTTGTAAATCTGTGAAGACTGATTGAGAATGATTGAGACTGACTAAGAAAGATAACAGGTGTTCACTGTTTCAAATTCTTGGGGTTCTCTCCACAAGCGAATCTTTATAGGAACTGATTTCTAGTTAACGGTGATGTGTAATTTCCTAAATGTCCATCCATGCATTTATACCATGCTCATCTGACTACCTAATAATGGCACTGATTCAAAACTTGTTGAAGTCAACAGGAGCCCTTTGGCTTCATTGCATTTTGGATCAGCCCCCCTAAAACATTAAGTGGAAGGAGACAGTAACAGCCCTCAAGCTCAGAAGACTGCTCTTTACATTGGCCTTGCTGTGTCTCAAAGGGTAAAAATAAGCTTTTAAACATAATTTGAGTAAAGTCAGTCTATGTGTTCATCTATGTGTTCGTACAGTGACTAGCATGGTGGGGCCCTGATCTTGCTAGAGGCTTCTAAATACATAACTGACTCATTGTACTTAAAAGACAGATATTTCCCCATATCTTCTTCACCTTCCTACTATGGGGACTATTAAAGAATCAATTTTTTAAATAGGTGCATGGCATCTATGAATTACCAGAGAACTTTTTCAGTTGTCTACAGAGCCAGCCTCTTTAAGAATTCATTGATGTTTCTCAGTAGTCCTCATGCTTCTATAGAAGTGGAGTTTATGTGGGGGTCTAGGCATAGTTGCAACATTTTAAAAAGTTTTCCAAGGGACAATTCAAATAAGATGAGGGATTGGAGGGGAGTCTGGACTACTTGAGGTGTTTGTGTGCATTCTAGAGAATTTTAGCACCTCTGCAGTAGAGCTTTGCAACCATCAAATAATTAATCCTCACCACATCCCAGTGAGATAACCAAGTGTTAATACCCTGGTTTTACAGAGAAGGATATAAAGACACTTAAGTCACTTAAGTAACAGAGAATCAGGCCTTGTCTACACTGCAAAGTTTTGTCACCAAAAGTTATGCCGCTTTAATTAAAGTGCTTTAATTAAACTGCTGTTGCAGCTCCACACTATGCACTTTGTGTCAGCAAAGTGCATCCACACTAATAGCTCTTGCTTCAACACAGAGAGCAGTGCACTGTGGGTAGTTATCCCACTGTGCAACTGGCTGCAGGGTGTTTTGGAAAGGGTTTGCAATGCCTCATGGGGCAGGTACAGAGTCACATGATGCAGGTTTCTCAATCCCATCGTTCCATGAGCATCCTACTAGATTGCCAGCTACTTTTCAACTGACGTGTATGTTGGGAGGGGCAGCCGGGGGAGAGTGTGTAAGAGGGAGCATGTGTGTGGAGGGGGAGAGACAGAAACAGAGTGCGTGTTGGGGAAGTGTGTGAGAGAGAGTGTGTGGGGAGTGTATATGTGAGAGACAGAGTGTGTGTTGTGGGAGAGTGTGTCAGCATGCTGTCTCTTTAAATTCAGCAGTCTCTCCCCTCTGCCCCTCCAAGTTCTCCCACAGTCTTCTCAGCTACCTGGAGCTCTGTGAGTTCTCCAAGCTGAAGAATGTCAAAGCTTCCCAGAGCTTTGAAAGGGGAGGGGCACATATCTGCACCAGAGTTCAAAACAGAGAGCAGAGTTCAACTAGCTCAGGAGATAGCCTCTCCATCCTAAAGAGATGCCTGGAAGAAACTGGAAAGAAAGGACAGCAAACTACGGGAGTGTGAGTGATTGCTGGAAGAAAGGAGTCTAGTCTGTCAAAGAAGCTTATTGGAAATCTCTGAGGGTGAGATTTACCTGGATTTAGTTTCCTACTGTATTAGGCTTAGACTTGTGTGTTTTTGTTTTATTTTGCTTGGTAATTTACTTTGTTCTGTCTGTTATTAAATGGAACCACTTAAATCCTGCTTTTTATATTTAATAAAATCACTTTTTACTTATTAATTAACCCAGAGTCAGTAATTAGTTTCTGGGGGAGCAAACAGCTGTGCATATCTCATTATAGAGGGCGAACAATTTATGAGTTTACCCTGTAATTCCATGAGTAACACATAAAGAACTGCCTTCTGAAATTCAGAATTCTGTTATATCCTTCTGAGCTTGTCATAAATATAAAGGGAAGGGTAACAACCTCTATGTATGCAGAAACATAAAATCCCTCCTAGCCAGAGGTACAGAATCACTTTACCTGTAAGGGGTTAAGAAGCTCAAATAACTTTGGCACCTGACCAAAAGGACCAATAAGGAAAGAAGACATTTTAAAATCGGGGGGGGGAGGGGAAGGTTTTGTTTGTGCTCTTTTTGTTTGTTCCCTCTCCGGAGAGAGAGAGAGAGAGAGATCAAGCACGTAAACCATCTCCTGAAAAGATACCCGAAATAATACATATAAAATTACAGAAAATGTAAGTAAAGGCAAGGAAATGCATTAGATTATCTTTTGTTTTAGCTTGTGAATTTTCCCTATGCTAAGAGGGAGTTTTATTCCTGTTTTTTGTAACTTTGAAGCTGAGCCTAGAGGGGAATCCTCTGTGTTTTAAATCTTTTTATTTACCTTGTAAAGTTATCTTCCATCCTGATTTTGCTGGTGTAATTCTTTTACCTTTTTTCAAATAAAATTCTTCTTTTAAGAACCTGATTAATTTTCAGTGTCCTAAAAACCCAGGGGTCTGGTCTGTGCTCACTTTGTAACCAGGTGGTTAGTATTTTATTCTCAAGCCTCCCCAGGAAAGGGGGTGAAGGGGCTTGGGGGAATATTTTGGGGAAACAGGGACTCCAAGTGGCCCTTTTTCCTAGATTTTTGTCTAAATCACTTGGTGGTGGCAGCAATACCGCCCAAGGACAAGGAAAGGATTTGTGCCTTGGGGAAGTTTTAACCTAAGCTGTTAAAAATAAGTTTAGGGGGTCTTTCATGCGGGTCCCCACATCTGTACCCCAGAGTTCAGAGTGGGGAGGGAACCCTGACAGAGGTAGACCCAAACTGGTATTTATTATAATATTTTTGAAAATAGACTTTTCTGACTTATAGACTGCAGTGGCCCAAATTTCAATTTCAAACCACACCAAGTACATCAATCAAATTTCATGGTAAATTGGTCTTCTACTGTGATATTGAAAATTTTGCCATTCTGTTTCCAAGGCAATAAGCTCTTAAGACACCTAATATTATTTTCTTCTGTGTGAAATTGAATTTTTTAAACATGCATTGTACTGTACATGAAACTGGATATAATTTAACATTTAGAGTTACTTAAAATATATGTTGAAAAAATATTCTGTCATTTTCCCTTTAACACTGATTATTTTAAATATGTAGCTAAATTAAAAGTCTTTTGAATCAAGCCTTCCATAAAAGGCATAATGTTTATGCTACTTTAGCATTGATACCTGTCTTGTGCTGACATCATCCTGTAAACCTGATCAAAGGACTCCCTTTTCAGCTGGGAAGGAGAAAAGAGTTCAAGGCTTATTGGGAGGAATCTATTTGTATGATATAGCTACATTCTGGAACATTACTGCCTTTTTTGTTTATATTACAGAGCAATCAGCTAATTGGAGCTTCTTGTGGACATTGAGGCCTGAAGCTTAGCAAGAATCCAAAAAAAGACTTATATGAATAATGAGACTATCTGGAGTTACACTGAAAAGGATAACATATATATATAAAAAGTGTGCAAGCCCTCATGCTTCCAGTCATAAGCAAAGCACTGGATGAAAGGGTTAGGAAGAAAATTCCCCAGTGGACAGATTACTTCATAACTATCTACTGCAATACAGCTTTTTATTTTTATCTATTTATTTATTTCTGTATCTTCCTCTGAAGCATCAGGCACTAGCCACTGTCATAGGTGGCATGCCAGACAAAATGACCCTCTGGTCTGGTCCGGCCTGGAAATTCTTATTTAAGGCTGACATTTGCTGTAGTGCTTTTTTTTTTTTTTTTTTTTTAAACAACAGTAGCGTAGCCATACAACTGCTGTGATTTTAATGATAATTGGAGTAGCTTGGGTACTATCTGCCAGTAAAATTGAGTGGATAGTTTGAACAGTTTGCTAATCCCTATGGCACTATTTGCTTGAAGGCCAGTGGAGTAGACAGTAGCTATCCATAAATATTATCTGAGTATCTGTGAGACTTACAAACATCAAAGCAACCTTTCTGTACTGTCTGTATTCATTGTGCATCGGCAGCACAAGTTGTGCGTGGGTTTGGTCTTTCTGAGCAGATGTATTTTGTCTAAAATGTGCAGAAATTCTGCAGTTTGCTTTTTTAAAAGCCATCTTGCTCTATCCTTTATTGAACTAACTCGAGCAGAGTAACCTCTGAATATTACAGCGACAATCCATAGCAACAATCCTGATCAATTTCTTTTTGGGAGCAGTAGGGAGGCTCAGCTCACTGGCTGGTTGAATTTTATTCCAAGATACTTATTTCTTTGGCGTGCTTTACAAGATTAAACTATTCTTTTTGTTTGTTTGTTTTGTTTTTTCTTTTGTCACTCTACACACCCTGATACATAGTTCCTAATTCCCAAAGGCAAACATACAGCCTAATTCTATGTGTGTTATTTTGAAGGCTTGACATCTTAAGAGGGTTTTGCTCTCTCTTTTTTTTTCCCAACCAGCATAAAACAATAGGCCATAATTATCTGAGTTGAAGGACATTCGACTTGTTTTAAAAGGGCATTCATAAAGCTGACGATTGTCAGCCAAGAGGCAATGGTCGCCAATTCAGGGAGCACATAAGGAATATAAATCATTTATGTATCAGGATGTGGCTCAAGTATGACATCTCTGAATTGACCTTGCACACATAAAAGCCTCAAAGGGCTCTGGATTTGTAACAAGAACTTTAATCAGCCTGCAGTTACTCACTAAAAGCATCAAGAGCCCTAAACCAACAGTGTTGTGCTTCATTGTTATTGTACACAGCCAATTGCTGCTCCTGACGCTTCACTAATGTATA
Organism: Mauremys reevesii; assembly: GCF_016161935.1. NCBI lineage: Eukaryota > Metazoa > Chordata > Testudines > Geoemydidae > Mauremys > Mauremys reevesii. The sequence goes on from NC_052623.1 coordinate 323,235,925, forward strand.
ACCTTGTGATTAGGTCCTGTTTGGAAAGTTTTCGATAAGGTATTTTGCCTGCTTTCAATGCTTTGCATTGAAAAGTGGATACTATGAGAACAGGATTTTGATAGTTTTGCTGCCTATTGTTTGTTGCTGGTGGATTTGGTTTTTTGGGGTTTTTTTTGTTTGTTTATTTTGTTGGGTTTTTTTGCTGATGAAGTCCCTGACCATTAGATTTGTTCAGTGGGTAATGAAAGGGGGCGGACTGTGTGTTCTTGCTCTCGTGACTTTTGTTTTTTTTATAAAGTTGCATGCATTATGTACTATGTCTATTGTACCTGGATTCAAGTGGTTTGCTTCATACCATTGCTCTGGTAACTTTGCCAAAACATGTGTGTTCGGTTTTAAGGCTGTTTGCAAAATGTGCTGTTGCCCTCTATAGATGTCAGGAAGTCATTCTGAAGAGCATGGGTAGTCAAAATACAATCATTAAATACATGTTGTACTAGTCCTTATATCTCTGGTTATTTTCAGGACCTTGGGAAAAAAGCCAGTGCATGACATGGTATAATTCTGTCTATTCCCTATCAGAGAAGCATGACCACTCTTTCTAGTAACAACTAAAAGGTGAACAATTTGGGGGAAGATCACAGAAGGCACAGAGTTCAATTGTTGAGCTGTTCCATGAGTTGCTCTAATGCCAACTGAGGATCCAGTTTTGAAACTTGTCTAAGAGCAAGCATGTGAATCCACATTTGGGCATACCTATACTGTATGTATTTTAAGCACCTACAATCAGTGCTTATGTAGGTGTGCACCCCAGCTATGTCAGTGCTTTAAAATGGATTAAGGTTTTCTTTAGTAGAATTATAGCAGTACTTAGTGGCCCAGCTAAGAATAGGGCCTGTTATTAGTTCTGTACAAACACATAGTAAGAGACAGTCCCTTCCTCAAAGAGCTTACCAACTAAGTAGACCTGACAGAAGCAGTGTAGGAGAAACAGACTCATTATCCCCATTTTGTAGGTAGGGAACTGAGGCACTTGCAGGGTCTCAGAGCCCGGCCTCCAGCCCAATCCTACATGTCTACACTGCAAGTTTATAGCCCCACAGCCTAAGCCCCACAAACATGAGTTAGCTGACTCCAGGCCAGCTGTGGCTGTGCCACAGGTCTTTTATGTCAGTGTATATGTACCCGATTTGTCTTAACTGATTATTAAAAAGCTGCCATATGGAAAAAAATGGCTTTCTTTTCATTTCTTGTCAGTCTGGGAAAGAGAAAGAGAGTCACGGTTATGTGATGGTATTGTAGGTATGTACAATAGCCTGCCTGAGAATAAGTGTCAATGATATTTCAGCAACAGCAGTACATCCTGTTCCCCAGGAAAAAGTCAGAAAAAAATTCTACATTTTTTTTTCTTCCTGTAATGAGGTCACTCAAAGTTGCATCTCGGATGCAGCATCTGATTTCCTTAATGTGATGCTTTTTTTCCCTACTGACTTTAATAATTGTTTGACTAAGGTGCAAATAACTCACTCAAGGTTAAAAGCAGTGTGGGGCTCAGTATGCGTTCTCACAAAAAAGTAAGAGGGACAAAACTGGCTTTGGCAACTGTGTCAAACAAAGTCATACATCTTGAAGTCTTCAATAAGATCTGAGTAAGTTATGTTGCTTTTTTGGGTTCAACTCCTCTCCTTTTGTGTGATTAGTGCCCATTTGAGTTTGGGTTCTGCACTTTTCACCTTCTTGTTACAATAACCAGAGGGTGGGATCTGGCCTGAGTGAATCCCTGAGCTAAGTTAAACCACACTACTCCTTAATCTTTTGAATATCTGAAGTACACCTTTTGCATCCTATGAAGAGAGTCCCTGGACAACTGGTACCACCAGAGTGGTCTTAAAGCTAATAGATAGAAAACCCAGTCAGTGACTTTGGAGAGAACCTTGGGCAAGGAAGATAATGTGTTGAGAATTAGTAAATATTGTCATGTCCTGCTTTACCTGCTATTCACAGAATATCTTCATATCTTCATAGATGACATAGGGAACTTTAAGGCATAGGGAAAATCCTTGGATTTTCATCTCTCATTTGTGTAAGAAGCTTCAGGTCATGGCCTTTTAAGTTGTTTATAACATAATCCATTGTTGTCTCCACAACATGGGGAACTCTATCTTTCAAAAAAACAGGAAATAAAAGCTTACAAGAACTGGTGTACAAGTTTAACCAGTGATCAAATGGAGGAGAAAAAAATCATATGTTACAAGTGGGGTTGAGACCTGCGCTGAGGCCAGGAGACTGGTGGACATGCTTGATACACATGGACAGGGAGCAGCTGAATCTCATTGAAAGACTGAGGAGAGGTCGTTGTCCAAAGTGTGAACCCAGTTGCATAGTCCAGGGTGCAGACAGGTGCAGTCAGTCCGGGGAGGGAAAGGCAGTGGATGAATAGGCAAGGCGTAGAGCTGGTCAATGTATGCAGCAGGTGGACACAGGGATAGGCTTGGCAGGATGGGATTCAGGCAGGTCGGAAGACTGTCTTGTGTAAGCAGGAGTTTTGTTCCAGATGTGGTCTGAATGCCCACGGGCCCAAGAGACTAGTTGCTCAGACAAGTGGGGTGGGCAGGAAGAGGAAGTATTATACTAAGTGGTGTCCAATCAGCAGTCAGTTGATCCCACTGAGTTGATGGCTGTACCCTGTTCGTGGTTATCAACTGCAGTTTCCTGGTCTGACCTTGAAAGTTGGTGGTGTAGAGGGTAAGGTTTTTGCTTAGCAACTTGCAGGCCTGAGTTTGAGGTCAGTGATGCCTGATAGGTTTAAAGTAAATCTCAACAACTTTTAAATCATTCATTAATGGACAATGGTTCCATCACTGCTGTAGGAATTTATCCTGTCTATACTAGATTACTTGTCACTGATTGGTAAATTCTTTTCATGAAATGTCCCTTGAGCTGGCAGGAAGGTGTACTCGACATGAAAATTATCTCACTGCACAGCAGTAGAAGAGGTTATTAAAAGTAATACTGTCTAGGGACCAATTGCTGCCTATTCTGGCTGTGTCCTGTGGCCAAAGAGGTCTGTTGGAATCACAAGGAGGTAACTTCCATCATCAGGGTGCCTGCATAGTACTTAAACAGCTGCCCATTTCTTCCTCTGCTTTCCAGGTCCATAGTCCTTCTAGGTGCTGGAGAGAAAATAGCCTGTGCTGTGCTTCCAGGAGGTGGGGTGCAGTGGGATGCTGCTGGCTGAGTGAGCATCTGGGAAAAAGCTGAAAGGTCCCACTTAACCTTATTTTAGCTGGCTCTTAAAGTGAGCTGTTGGCAGGGAGAGGAAATGGGTCTCCATTCAGCTGCTGAATCCCTGCTTTCTCTACAGAGATAAATATTTTTTTCTTTGATTTAAAAACTGAAGCTATTGGTTCCTCTCTTTCCATCCTGAAGGAACTGTGTGGAGATACTTGCTACCCTAGGTTGATGGGGTCTTCATCCCACAGAAGGCAGAGCAGGTTGGTAGGACAATTAACCTGATAGGCTGCACCTGGGGGGAGAGGCAGGGACTGAAAGTCTAATTGATGATGAAGCCCAGCTGGGCAGGGGAAGGCTGAGCAAGCTTGGAAGAGAAGGGGGCTGTAGAAGAACTAATCTGTTGTCACTTTCTGGGAGAATGAAGGCGTGTTTGGAGTTATAGAGTCTGGCAAGAAGTACTCTATAGTTACTCCCTGGTAGGAGAGAGTTTGGGCTAGTAAGACTGGGGGGGGGGGGGGAGTGTTAGAAAACAGAGCAAGAAGGTAAGAAGGAATCCAGGAAAATAGCAACATTGTCTGGGAACAAGCAGACCATAAATGCTAGACATAGGGTCCCCGGACTGGAACCCAGAGGTAGTGGCCTGGCTTGGTTTTCTCTACCAGCCCCTGGGAAAGAGGCACAGAACCTGGCCTTGGATGGGTAGACTGTCTGGAATGGCATGTGGACAGCTGATCCAGAGAGACTTTGATACCCAGGAAAGGGAAGACTGCACAGTGACTGGCCAGAGGGCTGAGTCACAAAGGAGGAACACTGCGAATCCTGGAGAGCAAGGAGAAATGCAGTGTGAGCAACCACTGGAAGTGGGGGAATCAGACCGAATGGAGTTAATCCCCAGATGTACCCAATGGCACTCTGAGGTGCCCAATGGTGAGTGACATAACAGGAACGTAAGAGGGACAGGGATACATAGAGGACTGTTTGTGGGTGAAGCAATTAACACGAGCGCTCCCACTTTCCTAAGGTGATCTATTTAGTAAGTGCAGGCTGTGCACTGATCTCAATATATATTGGGCCTTACCATCTGCCCCCAGAATCAATCAGTCCTATGTAGATTCAGTTAATGTGACAGCAAGATGCTATCACACCCCTTTCTAATGTATAATCTGGCCAGAGGTCTTGACTCAAGATGAGCTTTAAGGAGTTGCTTTTGCCTCCAGCAACTTGGGCCAAGGTCAAATCTCAAGTACATTTGTATATATACAGTAACTCTACAGGAGTTACTGTAGATTTATACTGGTGTCACTGGGAGAAAGAATCAGCCCCCTCCAATTTGTATATACTCCCAGTGCAGAAGGGCACACAGGAACATCAATTAAATGTAACCGTGAGCTGTTAATAATGGAATTGCCAAGCAACTGAATACTCCAATCAATGGAAAACTATTGTATATTGAATCAAATTAACAAGCATGCTGGCTCCATCATGTAATAAAAGTTACAGTACATTAAAGGCAAATCACTGTCTGCATGTGTGGGTGGTCGACTTAAAATTCTTCAATCAGTATTACTGTTATGCTGGAGGCAGCATACTAAATATAGCAAACAACTTCATTGTTCTTGAACTGGGAGACTGGATAAAATTGTGAAGGATTAATTAGAAGTGGCAGAATCCCGAATGGGAGCCTCTAGGCTTCCTATAGCAATATGACCCCAACATATAACGGCCATGTAATCAAGTGAGCAAACTATTTAGATTCTTTGTTTCTAGCTTCTATTTATTTTACCGCTTAACCCTCTGCTTTGTATATGATCTATGTATCTTATTTTGAAAGTTGAAGAATACATTTTGGTAGTCTTCTGAAATGTAGAGCTCAAGAAAAGAATTTTTTTGGTAAATATAATACCAAAATTAAAAAAGAAGTATTAAAATATTAATTCAAATTGACTCTTATAAGTACCGTCACCTACTATAAGGATAGTGTTGTCTACTGCTTTGTTCTTTCCTATTTTTTGTTCTTCTAATTAATTGGCCTTTTGATACTATCTTCATAATCTTGCTCCATAGTGAAAACAAATTAGCTTAATTGTTTTTAGAAATGAAGTCTACAGTAGTGAAATCCAACTCCCTTGTAAAATGATTATTAGATTTCAAAATGCAGAGTATGTTAAGCTAGTGTAACTTCGATACAAGATACATCTCAATATAGCAAACCACATTGACCTCTACTACAAAGAATGATCTTCTATCCCACAATTTCTCCTCTGGTATATCTTAGTGAAAAATAGATTTGTAGTTTTTACAGCAAACAAAACAAAAGATACTTATTGTGTTGGGAGCTGAACTATTGAAGTGTGACTCTGAAAAATGGCTTTGGAAGGAGCCTCACAGCATCCCACGTTTATTGTCTGTCATGGATTTGCATATGTAATGTGACCAGTTTACACGTAAAAAGATGTATTTTCCAATTGTCAACTTCGGATCTGAGAGTCAAACTATGAACTTTCCTTCTTATGCATCATCTTAATAAAGGTTCTGGGGATAGCAACTCTTACCTATGGCACAGGTTTTTTTTTTGACAGTTAAGTAGTAAATGTTTGCAAAAGGTTTTTGACATGCTAAAATTCCCTGGAATGCAAACAATCTTCCAGAAGCCAAGGACCAACTAACCTCTAGCTCCCCAGCATACATGGAAAATTCATCCTTGCCAACCTTATCTAAATGTTGGCAAGTAAGAACAAACACCAAGGACCTAGGCTCCCTTTCTGCAGCACAATTTTTATATAAAATGAGTCTGTTCTTTCGAGGATGCCTGAAAGAACCATTTCTTTGAACCATCATGAAATCGTAAGATGGGCCCTGTACATAGTTGTGTTACCATACTGGAATGGGGTAAGCTACCAAGAGAGGGAAGGGTGTCAAAAGTTGTTTTGTGTAAATCCAGAATTCTGAGCAGTGCTGCTTGGGCAATACCCAGCTGACTGGGCAGATCAGGGAGAAGAGAGTGTGCTGCACTCAGTAAAAGGGTTGATGCTCTGGTCTATATTCCCTCCATAACATACTGGTTAGTGTGGATTATTAATTCTTTTTCTGTGCCCAGTCCACAGAGGATGCGTCTGTTACCGCCCTGAGCTTCAGAACTTGGCTTTTGAGTTCAAGCTGTAGAAACTAACATTTTTAACTCTGGAGAGTCTCAGGTCAATCCTCAATGTGTCAGTCCAGATGGCAGCTATATCATGCTACTGGAGTTAGTGAACCCCAATAAAACTGCTTTGTGCTGCTCTAGTGGTGCAATACAGCATTAAAGCTTGAATAAGTGGTCAGGTAAGGAATCTCCGAGAATAAGTACACATTAAGGTCAATGGGATTTTTACCCTGGTCTTCAAATTGAGTAGAACGAGACTCTACGCCGGGCTATAACTAAACCTTGTTTTGTTAGCAAAACTCACTCTATATCTGTTGAGAGTATTTATCCCCCCGCCCCATAGTTCTATTTTCTCTTGACACTGAAGTCTGAAATTAAATTCCATTTAATAGATGACTGCATGTGTGGATTTGTTTAATGTTTATGCAGTTTGAAGATGATTTTATTTTTACATATAGACCCGTTTAGTGTGTTACTCTGAAATGTATGTATTTCAATATCATGCATAATAGCTGCTGGCTATCTATTCAGGATAAGAATAATAAAGAGTACTTATGGATGCTTGGAATAAATCTATATAAATTATCCCTGGAAGTAACAGGATATGATAGCAGCCAGAGGCTAGAAGGAAACAAAATTAATTGGCAAGGCAAGCAAAGGAGGGTGGGAAAAGTTTACCCTTTCCCTCAGGCCTTGAACACTGCTGCATCTTTGTCACAAGTGGCGTATGTTTAACAAGGGCAGTGGTAAAATACTTAGTGCTGGAAGAACTATGGACTTTGAATGAATCATGGACTTTCATGGAAGGCATTACCTAGATTAAGTAAAATTGAATCGCTGCTTGGTTCCTGGGAAAATAAAAATTGCCCTTATGTGTGCAGTAACTTGTCCTGTTAATAATATTTATTATATTATCTTGCTTTTCTCATCACAAAAGCAAGTGAATAATTTAATTTGCTCAACAAATTTAGCCTCTTTTTCATTTCTCAATCTCCAGTTACAGATTATCATTTCTGTGAATTTACATGTTTGAAATTATACAGTTTTTTTTTCAGAATTATTTTTTTTTACTTTGTAGACAGATAACATACTGTTTGTTACAAATATTCAGTACTCAGTGTTTGAAATTCTCGCTGTTAGTTGTGGCTGGTCATATAAACCACACTGCATTTTTTCTGTTAAGTAGATGAGCATAATTCCCATAATCATAAACACAAGAAGCCACTGGGGATTTGACTCTCTCAATAACTGGTAAAAGGGAGAAGTAGCAGATAAATGGGATTAGGAAATTTTAGAAAATGTTAAATTTCTAACCTCCAACACAACTTTTAATACATTCAATTGATTATAATAAACATAATGGAGAACTAACAAGAGTTATATGTAACTATAAGTTTATCTCATTTTCTTTCACTGTTGTAACTATAAATCCCCTGTATTTCCCCCTTTCACCCTTTGTTCAGAGGCATCCCTCGCTCTGCTCTGCTTTCATTCAAATCGTAAACTCGTCAAGGAAGGGACCTGTCTGTTTTACTTGCCTCTAAAGTACCATGTATATCTCTGGCATTATATTCATAATAAAACTGTTGATGGTGAATTCTTTGTTAGAGTTTCCTGTACATTTTTAATTAGGCTAATCTGCATAGCCGCATACCTCAGATTGCCCCAAAAGGCTTTTATCATCAATTGCTTGCACTGAATTCCTCCAAGGGCAATAGGCTGGAGTGAGAGGTTGAGATCAGAAGCCAATACAGAAAATAGCTAGAGGACTGAGGACAGAAGGTGGTACCACAGGAAAGCAGCTGCCAGCTGAAGCTTCAAGAAAACTCTAAAGAATTGGCAAACATATTATACTTGCCTGAATCCAGAGGCCCTCTGTGGACTATATATAGCACTTGCCTATTTAATAAAGTCAGACTGCCAGTCCAGTCTGGGAGTCTGTTTTTTCGATAAGACTTGAGACATCCTGATCTTCCCCTGAGCTCTTGGAGTCATCACAATATCAACTCCTGGCTGGAATTAAATCCTCACTGGTGGATAAAAATAAGGGACAGCATATGCATAGTTGCATACTTCAAAATCCTGCATTCAGTTGAAGGGTATGCTTATGTTCATTTTGGATAAAATGTGGTTTGCAGTGTGCTTATGCATAGGGAAGCATGCTGTGGTTCACCACCTTAGGAACATTCTAGAGAAGGCCAGGGGGAGGGGGGTTGAGCTCAGCATGTGGAATGGAGAACTATGAGCATGTGATAAAGAAATCCATATATGGAAAGGTTAACTCTTATTGGTTAGAGGTTCATGTTATGTAAGTTGTCATGTAACTTGTTATGTAAGTGCCATGTGCTATAAAATAGCAAGGGGAGAGGCTCCTTGCTGGAGGGACTCTGCCTGATTTTTGTACCAGGGGCTCTCCTTTTGTACATATTAAATAAAGCCTTGTTGAATTGAATCGAATTGCATTGAATAGCATCGCTTTGAATCGAAGTCCCTTGATTCTACCCAGCATCAGACTCACTGGGAACCACAAAATCCCAGCACAGTGTACTGGTTTTCATTTTGCCATGTACAGCAAGTTTTAAGTGGCACTCTATTTGGCTGGTATCAATATGATGAACAATGGGCTTTTATTGTGCTGTATAAAATGGACGTGCCCTGAAGTAAACCCATTTGCAAGAAAGTAATTTCAGCAGTGAGGGATTATATTTTAGCAATGTGTGTACTGTTCTGAATTCTGATATCCTTCGGTAAGACCTTCCATAACTATTTTAACCCACAAAAAATTTGGGGTTGCTTTTGGGCCTACCAACATAGGTATTTCAACATCAGTTTTAATAACTATTGGATGGTTATATACTTGGTCTCATAGATTAGAAGTGATTGATTTTTTTTGCAAGAGAATTGGTAAACTAGACAATGGGATCTCTGCTTGAAACTTAATGGGCAAAATAGTGATAACTACACAGGAAAATCTATTACTATGAGTATAGCATTAACAGCCCCTTGAGCACTGGACTAGGACTCTGGAGACTGGGTTAAGTCCTGCCAGTGGTTGGCTGGGTGAGCTTGGGCAAGTCACATCCCCTGTCTGTGCCTCAGTTTCACCATCTATAAAGGGGGGATAATGATACTGATCTCCTTTGTACAATGCTTTGAGATCTCCTGATAAGTGCTAAATAGGAGCTAGGTATTTTATTTTATCTTTTTATGTGACTTTTCATGTGTTATATTATGCTTTGAGATCTCCTGATAAGTGCTAAATAGGAGCTAGGTATTTTATTTTATCTTTTTATGTGACTTTTCATGTGTTATATTATGCTGTCTGTAACCAAGTTCTATTTCAAAGTGATCTCACCTGAATGGATATATATTTGAAAGTTGAATAGGGGAAATAATTACAAGAATTAGGAAGAATAGTGAGCCACTTAAGCAATACAATTGGCCCTGCGGGCTTACAAAAATGATACTGAATTAGTGTTCATATATAAATTTCTCCTTTTGTCAGATTGCTCTCTCAAAAAATGACTTCCTATTAGAGTAAGGAAATGTTGTTATTGCTCCTTTGATAAAATTGCACCATTATACCTTGATTCTGCAGTTCCTTGCATACAGAAGGAGTGTTGCTTCCATGTGGAGCCCCATTGACTTCAGTGGGCAGTAAGGGGACAGTAAGATGCTCCACTAAAAGCGGCAAAATACCTTCCTCCCTCCCCAGAGTGAGCAGGAGAAGAACTTTCACCCTTTGAGGTTCTTCCTTCCTTCCTTCCTTCCTTCCTTCCAGTCTTCATTCTCTGGTGCTGGGGTACTGCATTGAGTCACTTCCCCTTTATTCAGACCACATTGTAAAGTAGTTGTAACCTAGCTCTTCACAGGGATATCTCTGGGTCTTCATAGAACCTCCTTCTTCAACCATACTTACCATGTATGTCAGTTCTTTAGAGCTCCCCTTGACGCTTCAGTTGACAGCTGCTTTCCCTTGGGCCCATGTTTCATTCTCAATCCTTCCATACCCCTCTTTCTCATTTGCCCCAGCTTCTGGTTTCGTCCCCTCAACATAGATAGTTGTTCTTGGGAAAACAGACAAAGTTTTCTGACTTCCGTATACTAGGCCAGATTCTCCCTTAGACAGGCATGTGGAAGTCGCTCTTATTCCCGTCACATGTATGTGAAGACAGAGTTTTGCCCTAAGTATTTACTGTATGATTTTACCACACTTGCATATGAAAACTGGTTCCTTTTATAACCTATATTCAGTCCACAGGTATACATAGTCAATAACGTGCCCACTCAACTAGAAATACGTAAAATAGAACCAGGACAGTGGTGCAAAGGTAGAAGTTACAATCACTTCGTCATCAATTCTATGCTGTCTATTTCTTCTGCATAAACACAATTGTTGCCACAACAATTCAGTTGCTCAGGAACCATTGCATGTGGGAACATAAACTGATTATAAGGTTCCAGTACATAGTGTTGCTCTGCTAAGTTTATATATAATATTTTTTTTCAATCAAGAAGAAATGAGACTTAAATAAAACCAAAAACCTTTTCCAGGGTAAATACTGCTTTTTGTCCATTTTTGTTAGTAGTTTTACAAAGATGTGTTGAACCAATTGAGTTATCGCTCTGAACACAGGTGTACCGACGGGTAGTTTGCTAACTGGCAGTCTGGAGAGGAATTGAAATGGACTTCTTAAACTTGGGGGAAAACATTCCAGTGTAAAGCTTATTAAAGCTTTCTATGTTTACTGATGTCAAGTACATTTCTTAAAATATCCAGTTAATTTGTCCCTCTCATGGTCTCATAGGTATACATGCCCTCTTAACTTCACTGTCTCTGAAATTGTATCACCATAAAAGCTATCTAAGTACTGTATATAATGGATGTGTACACATACAAAAATTAGAGATGGTGGTAGTATTGATGCTAAAGTACAGTGGTTCATCCTTGGATCAGAATGTCAACAAATGAAGCACATTACTTCAATTTTTGGAAGGGAAATATCTTACCTGATTATTATTTTTTTGCATACAAATTTCTCCTTAAGCCCCATTTACTTTGCCTTGATTTAATTCACTGTTAAGTAAGGTTCTGTCTGCTCCCACCTCACATACAATAGTTTTTAGGTGCTTCTGGACAAAGAGCTCTCCTAAACAAGTGTCAGATTTTGCTCCCGGTTATACCAATGTAAATCTGAAGTAACTGCATTAAACTCTGTGGAGTTAATCCAGATGTATACTGGTGTAACTAAATGCAGAATTTATAGCGTAAGTATTTTGTAATGTTAGTTGTAACTATGGTGCTCTTATTCCATATATAAGTAATAAAAAAGACAATATATGGAATGATAGATTATCAATTATATAAAATTGTATTAGCATTTTTATAGTAGTAGTTTGCCTAATTTTTCATGAAATATTACAGATATTGCAATTGTGCAGGTAGATATCCTAAAACTGACATAAGAAAAAGACATAACCAAACAAAAATGTGATCACTACATGAAAAATTATGGTGTGAAATATTGTAGTTTTGGCAATGAAAACCTGATAAAGTTGCTTGTAGTATCATGTGCTTGCAACATAGAACCATCAATCAGTGCAAGTTCACTCAAAACTGGGCAAAGATTTGTGAATTTTACAGGATCTGATTCAATGTCCATTAAAGTCAATGGAAAGACTCCCGTTGACCTCACTGGGCATAAAATCAATGAACCTGGACTGAGTAACTAGTTTTGTAACTAAACTCAAAGCCAGGCAAGTTATCAATGGCAATGAAAGTATAATTGCAGCTTTAATCAATACCCGTCCTCTTCCCAGGGGCGGCTCTAGACATTTCGCTGCCCCAAGCAGGGCGGCATGCCGCGGGGGGCGCTCTGCCGGTCGCCGGTTCCGCGGCTCCGGTGGACCTCCCGCTGGTGTGCCTGCGGAGGGTCCGCTGGTCCTGTGGCTCCACCGAAGCCGCGCGGCTCCACCGGACCCTCCGCAGGGATGCCTGCGGGAGGTCCACCGGAGCTGCCTGCCGCCCTCCTGGCAACCGGCAGAGCGCCCCCCGCGGCATGCCGCCCCAAGCACGCGCTTGGTCTGCTGGGGTCTGGAGCCGCCCCTGCCTCTTCCAGAGGAAAACAGTCAGTATGATTCTTTTAAGTTGCTACTGATAAACGTGAATGGTGAGCAGAGGCAGAGTTCAGCTATTATTCCATTTCCTTCTGAGATCCAAAACAAACCTGATCATTAAAAGAGATTGTCATTTCTGTAATCTTATATCGTTTTAAATAACGATATGTTGCATAAGGTTATTTATACCTGAGCATGCTTTTGTTTCTATTGTTTATATTTTTGGATGCCGTGTTTTATTTTCCTGCCCTTTCCCAGAAATTGAATCCAAATGAGGGAATAAAATTGACACTTTTAAAAAGAAAGTGAACTTTTTATTTCACATACCCTATGGCCTGTCGACATTGTTAATTTCTTGCATGTTGTTGTTCTACTATATATCAGGCAGGAGTGTGATTGCAACTGGCAAAACTGATTTTCAATGCCATATTTTATTTATCTACTTGATTTGACTACCCAACTGACTTAAATCAAGACATGCCATCACACTTGGTCTTATTAAATTATAGCTATTAATTATTGTTTGTATTGGCATATATGTGTAATATGTGATCACATAATAATACTGAATGATATATTGTCTATTAGATTACATTAGATTTTCTATAGTAGTTTCCTAATTTTTCCTGAAATATTTCATGTATTGCTCCTATTAATTATATTACACACATAGCTGGTGGTGTTTTTCTGACACCATTTATTTGTTTGGATTTATAATATAAACCTTTAAATCAGTTCTCATTCTGTGGATCTGTCGCAATCATATCTGCAGAAATAAAATCTGAATAAGATTAGGGATGTGATCTAGTCCTGACTTTGTTTATTGCAGACTGCGATCACTTTAAGATTGGCCCATCATTTGGACTAGGAACTGGACTTGGGCTGGTTATCGTATTGCCAGCCTTGGGGAATGAGAATTCAATGGAATCCTTTTCAATAATATTATAAAAAAGGGGCTTTGAAGTTGCTAGTGTTTAAATCTGTTAGCCTTATAAAATAGCTATGTAACTTGTTTTGTCACCCCTTCCCGAACAATTTGTCATGTAATTCCATGGTAATTAAACTTGTCTTTCTGATCCAGTTCATCCACTCAACCCACAGTTTATAAATTCCTCTGGTGCTGTTGCTGAATATTTGGATAGCTTTGTATTGGGTTCAGAGGTTGACTTTTGCCACTGGTGAAGGCTTCAGTTCCTAATAACTAGTCCTGCCTGTTGAGAAGTAATGACATTCCCTAATCTTCTAAGATGATTTGAAGGGAAAAAGGTAACAAAGTATGGGATTTCCTTATCTGGGTATTTTGAACTCTGCTTAACTTCTATAACTTCATGTGACTAGATGTGGAGGAAAAGATTCTCTTTAGTAACCATTTGTAAGGGCTTGTGTCGTCCCTGGATCCCTATGAGCAACATGGTGTTGCTCTGTGCTGCTTCCTGCTGCAGTTTGAGTGGGGTTATGACTTTCATTGCCCATCTTCAATTATCAACATTGGCAATGGTGGCCGTGGTACCTCCCTGTGAAGACCTCAGAGAGAATAATAGACTTTTCTGAAGTTGCTAAACAGAATGAGCAGGCCTAATGTCAGAGTCTTTAGGTAAAATGATACACATTTATGAGTGAATCTTTACATTAGTTTAACCAGGGCTTATATTAGTTTAGCTTGCACCTAAAATTACAAGAGGAAGTGGAAGATTTCATAATCAGATAGCATCTTGCTTCTTTATTTTTCTATTTCTCTATTTGCTTTGGCTGCATAGCGAGCATTTGTTGTCTCTCTTGTACTAACTTTGTTAGGGCAGTGATTTCCTATATCTACTGTTGGACCTCAGTATCTTGTCACTGTTCAAGATTACATCTATGATCTGGGTTGATGAGAAGAATCTCTGTCTCAGACCTTGTTGATTCCCAATAATTTCTGAAGGCATTCAGTATATTATTGCAGAATTTTAGCCCATCATAGCCCATGTGATACTAATACTCCCATTATACATGTCCCAATGCATCAGTCATTTTCCATGCTGACCAAAGGCTTACACAAATACATTTTTCCCAATTTCCCCACAGTATACTAGCATTAGAAAAGCCAAGAAAGAGGTGCCAGAAGAACATTTAAATTCTTTGATGTTTTGTCAGGATGACTGTTTCCTTCTTCATTGTGAGACTGATTTAGATCCCAATCTTGCATACACAAAGCATGTACATAAATGTTTGCAGAATCAGGATCATATTTTGGGATCTAAGAAAGTGGTGTTAAACATAAGAAAGCCAAAGGACTTCCAAAGATACTGTAGGGTAAATTCAGTTATTGTTTCTGATAGTATTTAAACACTGTTAAATTAACTAACTAAAATTAAATAAATATCAGAATTTATCCTGCCACAACTTTGAAAGATCCTAGTTGATCCCACTCTTTCCTATGTTTCGGTCTATTTCCTGTGACTCAAATTATGGTCTTGATACTACAATTGAATCTGCCATTATGAACTCCAGTGCTTGTGTGCAATCCATTATGTCAACAGAACAATCTTCTTGCTGACTAATATCGGCAAAATTACATCTCTTGCTAGAAGACATAAATGGAATTCTGTTTATTGAGCTATTGAAACATGACAGGAACTTCTAAAATACTTTTGAGAATGTATATTGTATAGATGGAGAAACATATGATAGTAACAGACTCTTCCTACATAGTATCAGAGGGGTAGCCATGTTAGTCTGGATCTGTAAAAGCAGCAAAGAGTCTTGTGGCACCTTATAGACTAATAGACGTTTTGGAGCATGAGCTTTCGTGGGTGCATCCAATGAAGTGGGTATTCACCCACGAAAGCTCATGCTCCAAAACGTCTGTTAGTCTATAAGGTGCCACAAGACTCTTTGCTGCTCTTCCTACATAATAAATATTCATTTTGCTTAGATTTTAGAAGTAAAGAGCACCATTTTCACAAATCTTTGCATAAGTATCTGTAAGCCATTTGCAAATTATGCAGATTATTCATGTAATATCATATCAGAACTGTGGTAATAATGATGACAAATATTGTATTCTCCTCTCCATGAAAATACAAAACTCTTATTAGCATTCAGTGGTCATTATATCGAAAGGAAAAATATTTCCCCAGGTTTTAAATCTCCATCCTTCTGTCACAAAAGGGGGAAAAAAATCCCCAAGTATTACACATGATGATGGATTATCCTTTTAAACATGTTTTGTTAAAGGCAGAGAATCAACTTAGAAAGAATAATTCAAATGTTCTGTTAAAATTTCTCATGTTTTCCATATCCAAACCTAATAGCATCTGTTGTATTGTTTTCATTACTTTTTTAAATGTCATCCAAGATGATTGCCACCTTCCTTCTATAATCAACAAAAAATAACCCTATCTTGGCAATTTAAAAAAATCAAGATGTGATAGTAGGACAACAAGCTAATGTGTCCTACTTTAAATTTAAAAATATTGTAATAATTCAGGAATTGCATATAACATGAATATGTTTTTAGTATCTACATTTAGGGAGAACACATGGCTGGGGAAATGCCAAAATACAATAGAACAGACATGGTCTTATTACTAAGGATAGAAACCCCAGGAAAGTTGTTCAGGGGAAGTCTACAGGCCCAGCTCTGTGCTGTCCCACACCATGAGAAGATACTGGAGAGGATCTCTGAATGGGTTAGAGTAGTGGTGTAGACACGGTCCATAAATTTAGCGAGCACCATGGGCTGCTCCTGCAATCTATTGGATGTAGTAAGAGTTGCAAACCAGCCGCACTTGGGCTGCACCATGTTCTGCTTCTGGACTGTACTGAGAATTCTTATCTTTTCTGCTCTGATGTAAGTCCCCCTCCCCAGCTCATTCACTCTGACTTTGTACGGGGAACAAGAATATCACCCACATTGAATTGTTGCTTCATAGCATTGAGTCTCATCCTTGACAAACATCATCTGCCACAGATCTCTAGTCTACTGTTTTTGCATAAATATAAAATTGAAATTAGCTAGTCAGAGAACATTTTGCTTGGTAGTATTTCCTGTGTTCACTGAAGGAAAAAAGAAAAAATTCAATTTTTATAAGTGTCATTGGAGGGAAGACAATGAGCATTGTAAATCACTAACTAAACTATTTTTAGGAAGTGGAATTCTAGTTTTCCTTGGTATATAATCAATACTTAACCTGAACTCCTTATTGTGAATTGCTTAGGAGAAAATCATTCTAGTCATGCCAATATTCTTTACTGTATCCCATTGTCTCAAAGCTCTCGCCTGCTCAGCTCAGCAAGGCCTACTCATTTGAATCTCCAGCTGAGGAAATGGGGAAGATCAGGGGCTGTTAATCTAACAGGTACGGCTGTGCACTAGCTGTTGAGGAGTGGACAGGGTGTGAGAAAAGCCTTCTCTCTGGTACTCTACTTGCTGGTCAAAACATGGGGGGAGAGTAAGCATTCCCCCACACCATACCTGTGTGTTCAAAGTAATCTGATCGGTATAATCAAATTTCTGTGATGATCTTTGGGGAAGATCACTGGTATAGATATTAAACAGGACTTATCCCCATGGTAGGTCATGTTTGAGAGTACATGGCCTGCTAACCTGGTCACCAAGGAAAACAGAAAACCTACATTTCATCAGGACTTCTCAGAAGAATTTTTTCACTGCATTGCATGGGATAATTTTTCTGGCTTTCAGGATGAGGCTATTCCTCCAGATGGTGTTATGAGCAACTTTCTTAGACTTTCCTGCTGCCTCACTCTGAAGGTTTTCACTGGAATCCCACCTCTGTGTGTGACATCAGGGCTAATATTTGGTTCAGCGTGGCTGCACCTTGGTCAGAAATCCTTTTGTTC